>NW_027266330.1:29545000-30197500 GCF_022045235.1 Haliotis cracherodii | reverse complement strand
TATAGCTAAAAGCGGCGTAAAACTATACTCACTCACCGTATAAGGGACCTATGTTGTATTTTTTAAGAGTATATTTTAATACCGATAAGCTGTAAAGTTTAAGGTAAATAAAGAATTGAACCGAATTGTATGCAGACGCTCTACGTAGTAATCGTCCGTGATTTCCTGGCTCCCTGACGAATTTGCAAAATTGGAACGCGGGTTTGGCACATTCATTTAAATGTAAAACATATCGCATTTTCAAAATTGATAATAAGATTAACGCAAATTTATTAAATATTCTGCCCCTTCAGCTCTTAAAATACTCTTCTTTCGAACACCCTGTCACCGACTGACAATTGGAAAAAATAAGATAGCATAACACGCATAAGTGATCATATTTGTAGTGAGTGAGTGAGTTGGGTTTAACGCCGCTTTTCACAGTATTCCAGTTATATCACGGCTTGTCAGCTTAATATGGGAGGAAAGCCCGAAGTGATGCAGGTCTCAGACGTTTACCACTTCGATGAAACCCAGGAGCGCGGGTATGGTGCTGACAAACCTAGAAACATAATCGGGGCGAACCGGGATTCGAACCCACAATCATAGGTTTCTGGCGTGTCCAAGGGACGCAACTCTGCACAGCGAATCGCGGCGCCTTAGACGACTAAGCCACCCGTGCCCCCGATCATATTTGTAAATTATGTGAAATAAAAGATGTTGGCGATGACTGCCATTATATTCATAATGTACATATTTTAACGATGCTTGTAAATTCTATATCTCGTGTAAATATAGGAATCAACCAAAATATGCTAAAGTTCATAGAACTGTTTACTCTGAAACAATTTATGTAAAGAAGAGGATTTGTCAATGAAATCATCATGAAAGCTGTTAAAACTCCCGGCTAATCATGTCTGCCTCATTATGTTATCTCTGTTTGTATGAGTCTCGGCTTGAGTGGAATAAAGTTATGTTCTTTTTTCCTATTTCTCGATGTTCGGACTAACGAAATATTTTTATTGGGCAATGCCCATTTGTGTGTAACGCCCCACGTGGTAATCGGCCGAGGTTTCCTAACTGTCGGTGTCCGAACTAACAAGTGAGTGAGTGAGTATGGTTTTACGCCGCTTTTAGCAATATTCCAGCAATATCACGGCGGGGGACACCAGAAATGGCCTTCACACATTGTACCCATGTCGGGAATCGAACCCGGATTTTCGGCGTGACGCGCGAACACTTAACCACTAGGTTACCCGACCGCCCCTCGAACTAACGAGGTTTCGCTATATGATGAATAGTTTTTAGGATTGGTTTGGTAATAGGGCCTGTGGTATTCTGGCGGTGTGACGTGTAAACATTAATGATTGATGACTAAGGCGAATATGTTTCGTTCTGGGCTACTGATTTGAGTTATGTGGATAACGGTATCCCGAGAACATTTGAGTTTGATGTTCGTAATTTGCATTTAGATTCTATCAACATTCTGACCAGTCCCTGTGTGTAGTTGTCATTATTTAGACTAACCTCAGTAAACCGTCCACGTGTAGATAACTGAGGTTACGAAAGCACTTAAGAAGTGGGATGTCCTGACGAAATACAGTTTACTGTAAACGAGAAATTAGACGACAATCAGGTAGATATTGATTGCTTCATTTTCAAAGTTTTAAAATACGAATAAGAGTGTGTGGGTATATTATGTTGTTAATATACTCAGATGTCATAAAATACCACGTCTGTTGGTCCCGACCCTGGTGAGAGGAGCTGAGTCAGTGTGTGAGTGAGTTGGGTTGGGTTTTAACATTATTCCAGTTATATCACGGCGTGTCAGCTTAATGTGGGAGGAAAGCCCGAAGTGATGCAGGTCTCAGACGTTTACCACCTCGGTGAAACCCACGAACGCGGGTATGGTGCTGACAAACCTTGAAACATAATCGAGGAGAACCGGGATTCGAACCAATCATAGGTTTCTGGCGTGTCCAAGGGACGCAACTCTGCACAGCGAATGAGAGGAGCTGAATTTGGGTTTGACGTCGCGGCAAATTATAGAGCGAAGAGATTTCAAAACAAGTAAGCATTTAATGGATACAACGATTCAGTGTACCGTTTCTGAGTGGGGTATTCATGTTAAACAGCGGCATAGTATCTCAGGGTTTTAGCACCATAAAACCGGCATTAGTCCGGACGCATACACCCGCACACACACCTGCACGCACACGCACACGCACCCACACACACACGCACGCACGCACGCACGCAAGAACGCATAACTCTATTTCACCTCACCTTACATTATAACGTTAAAATAATGAGATTAATTAGTCAATCGGGAAAGTTGCTAATCCAGCAAACTCGTAATCCGGACGACTTCGCCATGAACGGCCCGGTCCGGTTAGCCAGGGTTTCGCTATATACAAGATGCAGATATAGTTTGTCTTGTCACATCCCCACTCACTTCGTCCTATTAATATCAGATTGCTATTCGCGATCAACTGGGGTTGGGGTTTAACGTCGCGTTCAAGATTATCGCACTTATATAGCGATGTGCATGTTCGTGTGTGTGTTTGTGTGGCTGCTTGTACTAGTCCGGACTGATGCCGATTTATAGAGCTAGCTCACTGAGATACCGCAGTTTAACATGAACACCCCACTCAGACACAGTATACCGACTCCCAGCCGACCAGTCCTTGTTTTAGCTCCTTAATGCCGAGCGCCAGACAGGGTAACAACAAGTACCATCTTTTAACGTCTTTTGGTATGACGCGGGCGGGGATCGAACTCCGGACCTTCCGCTCTCCGGACGGACGCTCTACCCCTAGACCACGGAGGCGGTCGTGATGTAATGTAGAGTTAAAATCAGCAGACTAGGCGACAGATGTTAACACACGTGAAGTCGATACCGACTAATCGAACGCACGGTCAATTTCAAATATGTGTGGACGTATGGTATCAGATAAACCCCACTGAAGCCCGGAGAGTGATGTGATGTTGCGAGGTTTGTCACGTTGATGGAGGAAGTACAAGTGTCACATCCTTCTGTTTCCGCCATCACGACCAAAGTGCAAGACGAGGTCAGCTGTATATTCGACAGTGAATCGGAGCATGACAGGCGTTCAGGTGGCCTCCAAACTCGTACAGCTTTCTTAGGTCAGACGTGTTCGACACACGGGATGAAAACGTGTTTGGCACACGGGATTTAAACCGTTCGACACATGGGATCTAATATGTTCGACACACGGGATTGAAGTGTTGGACTCATTGGATGTAATGTCGGTATAAGGAGACAGGGGGTACGTTACTTTACTGATAGTGTTGCCTCTACCTGTTCCTAGTTGTTGCGTTGTGTTGACACAAACAGGGAAGTTTGTTGTAGCTTGTTGTGTTGTGGCGTATCGTGTCGTGTTGTGTCGTGTCGTGTTTTGTCGTGTTGTGTTGTGTCGTGTTTTGTCGTGTTGTGTCGTATCGTGTTGTGTCGTATCGTGTCGTGTCGTGTCGTGTCGTGTTTTGTCGTGTTGTGTCGTGGTGCATGTTGTGTTTCTGGATTCGTTGGGTCGGAGAAACGTACTAGTCGCTCGGTTGTGTTGACACCAACCTGGAAGTATGTTGTATCGTGTTGTGTTGTGGCGTGATCATCATCATCATCATCATCATCATCATCACCACCATTCCATCATCACCACTCCATCATCACTACTCTATCATCACTACACTACTCCACTCTACCCTCCTCCTCCTCCTCCTCAACATCATCATCATCATCATCATCATCATCATCATCATCATCACCACTCCACTCTCCTCATCCTCCTCGCAATCATCATCATCATCATCATCATCATCATTATCATCATCATCATCATCATCACTACTTCGTCATCACCACTCCATCCTCCTCATCATCATCAAAAGATCATATTGATATATCTTAAATTTGCCCTGTTATCGAATGCTGCTCGGAGACTTAATTACAAGGCTACACTCGATACGATTTTCCTGTTGATCATAATAATTCATTATCGTATTTTATATATTAGTTGCATAATTTTCAGGTATTTGGAAGATGACGTTCAATGTTCTCATCGTCGTCGTTCTGTTCTCGGCGACCTCATGCAAAGGACACACGTTACACTACGAGCAGCAGAGTGCTCAGTGCTATAACGGGGTGAGTAATACCTCAATAATACACGCGTTGTGCTTCTCTTTCTCCGGGGTCATGTTTCACAAAGTGCTATTAACGCTTCGACGTTAGAGCAGTGTTCAGACATCATCATTCATGTGTTTTTAGTCTTATATCATATCAATCAGGTCCGTCTGTCACCCACCTGGTTATAATGCTATTTCGTCAAATGTACAAAAGTTATTATCAGGTTTACTGTCATATAAATCTGTGTCACAGAATGCTTTGATGAACAGGGTCTAGCTTCGTTCTAGTTCTCTAGTGGTACAACTGGCCCAGACACATCTTCACGAGGCAAGGGAGTTAACTGACTACTATGAAAGTCCAGTTTCCACCCTTGCCGAACTAGGCTGAAAATTTCTGGGCTCGATCGTAACGCCACCAGTGGCCATTAACAGTTACCTCCCTTCCATGTCCCTTATAGTGACCAATCATATTCCACCTCTCATATCACTTGCATTTGCTTCAAACAAAATGGCGGCGCCCAGTCAAGATGATCTGATCGATAATCAAATCTTTATCGTGAGAAAGGGGTTTTACTTCACGATGTGCATCAAATCACGTGATCACCTTGATATCAAACAAGAAAAGATTTGGAAAATATCTGTTGACGCCAAGTTGACGGTGCTAATGATTTGCAAATCCTGAAATCGAACGAACTCTGCACTGCATGTCGATTTTGTTACACGATTTTGATTGGACTATGCATAGACTCGTTAGTCTGGCCAAACTATGACTCCAACAATCCAGCCTAGTTCGGCAAGGGTTGGAACGGGACTTCTATAGTCAGTTAACTCCCTTGCCTCGTGAAGATGGCACATATAATATTACAGACTCAGAAAACACTTTAAGTTACTGTCGTTCTGTAGAAAATACATCAACATAAATGTTTTGAGCATTTTAGTAAGCACGCATCTGCATTTCGTAACCTATAATTGTACATGCCATTTCGGAATGAGGTTCTTGTCTATAAATTTCATCTTCCTTGTTGGTGCACTTGTCAAAGCAGCTGTTTCAATCAGAGATGGTTATTGTGATTAGTGTCCAATGACATTTATGGTAACATGTATGGTGAATACAGTAATAACCAGATGATTCAAACACAAACCTCAAGTCTTTCAATTCGCAGACTACCGGGTACCCGTTGCCGGTATATGGCAGCGTGGAGGAGGGCGAGCGCAGCGGACTGCAGATAGCAGAGGATCTGTACGGAACGGAGATTAAGGAACTCGCCATTGGTCGTCCTCAGATGGATCAGGTAGGCTGTGGCTTTAAAACTATTACACGGCTGTGGTATGTTTAGTGTGTGAGGGGTGGTGTTGGTGGAGGTGGAGTGGGGAGGGGGTGGCGGTGCTAGGCTGTACTACTTAAGTCATTCTTCGTTCCACTATGGGACGTGTGGTGTAAGAGGGGTGAGGGTAGGAGCGGAGATGGGGTGGTAGGCGATATCACCAGAACCAGAGCCATTGCACCAACCACCATGGGCCTTTTAGTGTGTGAGGGGTGAGGGTAGGAGAGAGTGAGTGAGTATGGTTTTACGCCACTTTTAGCAATATCACGGCGGGGGACACGATAAATGGGCGTCACACATTGTACTCATGTGGAGAATCGAACTCAGGTCTTTGGCGTGACAAGCGAACGAAGTAACCACTAAAGCCATTACACCATTGTGGAACGTTTAGTGTGTGAGGGGTGAGGGTAGGGACGGGGGTGGGGTGATAGGCTGTGTCATTAAAGCTATAACACCAGCATGGGCCGTTAGATGTGTGAGGGGTGAGGGTAGGAACTGAGGTGGGGTGATAGGTTGTGTCATTAAAGCCATTACACCAGCATGGGCCGTTAGGTGTGTGAGGGGTGAGGGTAGGAACGGTGGTGGGGTGATAGGCTGTGTCATTAAAGCTATAACACCAGCATGGGCCGTTAGTTGTGTGAGGGGTGAGGGTAGGGACGGGGGTGGGGTGATAGGCTGTGTCATTAAAGCCATTACACCAGCATGGGCCGTTAGATGTGTGAGGGGTGAGGGTAGGAACGGGGGTGGGGTGATAGGCTGAGCCACTGAATCTATTACACCAGCATTGGCCGTTAGGTATGTGAGGGTGAGGGTAGGAACTGGGGTGGGGTGGTGGGCCGAGTGGTGGGGTTGTTTGTGATGGCGGTAGGCTGTGTACCCCAGTGTAAAACATGACACCACGGAAGGCCCGCGCAGTATCCAAAACGTGGGGGATGAGTGAGGAAGAATGGTTTTACGCCACTTTTAGCAATATTCCAACAATACCACGGCGGGGGACACCAGAAATGGGCTTCACACATTGTACCCATGTCGGGAATCGAATCCGGGTTTTCGGCATGACGAGCGAACGCTTTAACCACTAGGCTCCCCGACCACCCCTCGAGAGGTTGGACCAAGGGATCAAGGTGATAGGCACACGTACGCTCTGTGTAGGAGACTAGGGTGGGGGCGAGGTGATAGTGAAGGTGGGGGTAGGCTGCAGGTTGGGATCGGGAGGTGTGGGACTTTTAGGAGAGTGTATGAATACCCGAACGGGTGCACGGATGCATGTACTTCAATGGTTGCATTATCAATGGACCGTTGAGTAGGACAAACCTGTACGTGTGAGTTGTTGGTGTCATGCTGGGTTTGTTTTCGTTTAATACCTAGTTACATAATTTTTCCTGATCATAAAGCCTTTTACGTGATGCCCTGATCACCTGGGTTGATGTCGCACAGTCATATGGCAGCTGTTGGATGACACCGAGGGCGTGTGAATTCTCTGTTGATAAGCACAGTTTGTATAACTTCATATTTTTGTCATGGATTCTGATTATATACACCTCGTGAACATGAACGCAGATCCTGGAGCACAAGCGTAACGAGAGGGAGAAGAGGCGACACAAGAGAGCTATCACGTCTCAAAAGTGGCTGTACTGGGATGGTGCCTATCTCCCCTACAGGTTCGACGCCGATGTGCGTAAGTCATTTTAACAACAATAATAACAACATCAACAACTACAATAATAAGAAAGCTAACCAGCCTGACTGTGCCAGAGAGAGCGAGGGAGAGAGCGAGAGAGAGAGAGAGAGAGAGAGAGAGAGAGAGAGAGAGAGAGAGAGAGAGAGAGAGAGAGACCAGACGGTTGGGAATATCTCCCTAACAGTAATACAGAGAGAGAGAGAATATCTCCCAAACACTTATATTGTGCCAGAGAGAGAGAGAGAGAGAGAGAGAGAGAGAGAGAGAGAGAGAGAGAGAGAGAGAGAGAGAGAGAGAGAGACCAGTCGGTTGGGAATATCTCCCTACTAACAGTAATACAGAGAGAGAGAATATCTCCCAAACACTTACATTGTGCCAGAGAGAGAGAGAGAGAGAGAGAGAGAGAGAGAGAGAGAGACCAGTCGGTTGGGAATATCTCCCAAACACTTATACTGTGCCAGAGAGAGAGAGAGAGAGAGAGAGAGAGAGAGAGAGATGGGTTTAAAGTATGTCATATCTATCTTATAGGTTTTACTTTTCAAGAATCCCATCTCTTTTAGACAAGAACTATAATTCTCTGTCAATGACGTCATTGCCAACTGTCAAGTAACGGCGTAGACATTAACCCTCAAAACGGGATTTCCTCGTACTTCAACGGACAAGTATTTATTGGCAATTTGGTTTTGGGAATCAAAATATTTTTTCTGTGCGTGTAAGCCACATTTAGTCACTTTTTTTCAGCACCTGATGAGGAACACGAGACACGAACAGCCATGAAACGCCACGAGCGGTTCACGTGCGTGCGCTTTGTACCCTGGGTGCAGAACGTGACGCGATATGAGTATAATCTCTCGAGTGAAAGCCACGTGCGCTTGATCAAGAAACAAGGGTAGGTCCCCATATATCTATGTACATCTTTCCGAGGCAAATGCGTTAGCTGACTGTAAAAGTCCAGTAAACTGGGTTTTTATAGTCAGGTAACACACTTGCCTCGGGAAAATGATCTGTGTATCCACAAGTTCATGATAAAGTGTTGACACAGAAAAGTAATCCCTTTCACAAAATAATTGGGGTAACCTGCACCGACAGGTTTCGTTTGTTTGCACTCCAGAGTCATTTCACGTTCAATGGGTGCCATTTGTTATGAGGAAGTCCAGTTTATTATCAGATGGTCAACAGTGCCTGATTTTCGGATAAGTGGACATTCTGGAAAATTCCGTTTTCAGGAGGTACATATTACAACATATGCCAGACATACCATAAGACTAGGCAGACAACACCATGAGACTAGGCAGACAAAACCATGAGACTAGGCAGACAAAATCATGAGACTAGGCAGACAAAACCATGAGACTAGGCAGACAAAACCATAAGACTAGGCAGACAAAACCATAAGACTAGGCAGACAAAACCATAAGACTGGGCAGACAAAACCATAAGACTAGGCATGACATCGGATCCTGGCACAAGATATTGACGCAATACAACACTGCAGTTTTACAATAAAATATCCTAAAAATCGAGTGTTATTTAACTTCTTGGGCAGTCAAAAGTCGGTCGGGTAGCCTAGTGATTAAAGCGTTCGTTAGTCAAGCCCCCAAATCGGTTCGATTTCCCGTTATATAGCTTGAAAATTGCTAAACGACGTTAAGAATGTGGGTGTTAGATAGAGTGTCACCTGTGTTGAAGGGTTTAGATGAAGTATGTTGCTATGATGCTTGTACTGTTTTTTCAGGTGTTGGTCGCTACTAGGTAACGTCCACAACCCTAATGGCCAAAAACTAAGCTGCTGCAGTCGGGTACGTATTGGAGTGGTTCGACGTACGTACCATACGTATCAGATTGGGTCATTCGTATCAGAGTGCCGAGGTGTACGTAATAATAAGAGGTACATTGTACGTATCATACGTATCAGAGTGGTTCGATGTACGTACCACACGTATCAGATTGGATCTTTCCTATCGTTCGTACCAGAGTGAGTGAGTGAGTTGGGTTTGACGCCGCTTTTAACAGTAATCCAGTTATATCACGTCGCGTCAGCTCAATGTGGGAGGAAAGCCCGAAGTGATGCAGGTCTCAGACGTTTACCACTTCGGTGAAACCCACGAGCACGGTTGGTGCTGACAAACCTAGAAACATAATTCGTATTCGAGTGCCGCAGTGTACGTAATATTATGGGGCATCTTGCACGTATCAGTGTTGTGCGGTGTACGTAACATACGCACAACAGTTCTACGGTATACGTATCAAGATAAACTGTATACGTATCGGCATCAAAATGCGTTAGAATATCGCACATTACAATGTACGTTTAAGAGTGGTGCTGTGTACGTGTCATACGTATGAAGGTTCTACCTTGTACACATGTACATATCTATCAGAGTTTCTGTCCAAGATAATAGTGAGTGAGTTGGGTTTAACGCCGTTTTTAACAGTATTCCAGTTATATCGCGGCGTGTCAGCTTAATGTGGGAGGGAAGCCCGAAGTGAGGCAGGTTCCAGACGTTTACCACTTCGGTGAAACCCACGAGCACGGGTATGGTGCTGACAAACCTAGAAACATAATTGGGGCGAACCGGGATTCGAATCCACAATCATAGGTTTCTGGCGTGCCCAAGGGACGCAACTGCCCAGGCTCAAACCACTACACGTATACCCGCTTACAACCATTACTTGTTTGTTTCCTTTTGTGTATGATTGTGTCAACATGGCATTTCGTGAACGTATTTTACATTTTATTTATTTTTAAAAAATCACAGGGTGCGTGTGTCCATGAGCTGTCGCACGCCTTTGGTGTTTACCACGACCACGTCAGTCCTGCGCGACACGGCTTTATCAGAATCAACTGGAATAACATTAAGCTAGGTAAGTCGGGGGATGAAGGAATATTCAGGGGTAAGGGGGTGGGGTGGGGTGGGGTGGGGTGTGGGGTGTGGGGTGGGGGGGGGGGGGTGTTTGTGTGTGTGAAGAAATAAATACCCAACCGTGTATACTTAGCAATACCCCACTTATATGACGGCGGTCTGCGCAAGACTGTCCACCCCAATCTCGATGGTCCCAATAACTCGAGTGAGTGAGGATGGTTTTACGCCGCTTTTAGCAATATTCCAACAATGTCATGGCGGGGGACACCTGAAATTGGCTTCACACATTGTACCCATGTGGGGAATCGAACCCGGGTCCTCGGCGTGACGAGCGAGCGCTTTAACCACTAGGCTACCCCACCGAAGTCGTTAGGATCATCATCAACATATGCAATCTACCGGAATTCGAGATCAGCAGAGTGCTGATATGTAACATGAAACGTTTCTTGTATGAAATATATCACGTGGCGATATGTATGGTAAGGTAATTCACTTTTTCTTTATTATATGGAATCCTGGAGGGGACATTGTCGCGTTGTCGCTTTTTCGTATTATCGCCCTTTGATAAAATACGAAGGAATATTCAAAGTGCGACAACGCGACAATTCGACAAATGGCCAAAATATCGCGTTGTGGCATCGTAGCATTGTGTCGCTTTGGTTAATTTTGACAATGCGACAACGCGGCAATGTCCCTTCTAGAATTCCATAGTATGACATACAGAACATCGATTTGTCGGAAAAATAAATTTGCTAGACTAATCTAGCAAATCTACAAATCTTGTCTGAAGTTATATATTCCGAGTTATCAGAGTTCGAGTTATCGAGGTGGCCATGTATTGGGTAAAACTCCGATACAGGTATAATGAGCATGACTTAAGCACTACAGTGAGTGAGTGAGTTGGGTTTAACGCCGCTTTGAACAGTATTCCAGTAATATCACGCCGTGTCAGCTTACCGTTGGGAGAAAGGCAGAAGTGATGCAGGTCTCAGACGTTTACCACTTTGGTGAAACCCAGAAGCAGGGTATGGTGCTGACAAACCTAGAAATACAACGAACCGGTATTCGAACCCACGATCAAAGGTTTCTTACCGAGACACGCAACTAGGTACAGCGATTTTGACCACTGGGACCATAAAAGCCGAGAATGACACGCGAGCTGTCTTTTTTTCAGATAACTGGGCGATCTTCATGGAAGAATACCAAGAAACAACCATGTTCTTCCGGTTTGACCTGACCAGCATCATGCACTATGCTCTCGGCGTAAGTATCTAGTCGACTGTATCTGGGCGGTACACTGAACACGAATGTACAAATCTACTCGTTTTTTGGACTCGATTGTAAATATACTCTTAAAAAAGAAACGCAAAGCCAGATTTTTGTGAGGTAGGACAATACATTTATACGAGGAACCGTACAAGGTATTGAGCCAAATTGTTGTGGAGAGAACACTTGGTGATTGTAGTCATCTCAGTTATCGATACATAGGAAAAGTCCAAGGTGAAGGTCAGCTATCATCAATAACGCGTATGTCCCCCGTTGGAATCGATAGCGGCCTTACATCTCCTTCAAATGGAAGAGACGAGTATGCGAATCACATCCTAGGGAATGTAGCCCACTCGGCCTGTAACGAAAAAGCCAACTGCTGCAACGTCTGGGGTTGTGGTTGACGTGGGCGTAGCCGTCTATCCAATTCATCCCACAGGTGCTCTATCGAGTTCAAATCCGGGGATCTGGAGGGCCAGGGCAGAACTTCAACGTTGTTGTTGTGTAGACAGGCTCTTGTGATCCGAGCGTTGTCCTGCTGGAATACACCGGTGCCATTGGCTGCACTTGGGAAAACGTGTGGTTTGATTGACCTGGATATGGACCCGCCATGTTCTGCCATGATGAGGGATAGCCGCCCACTTCATAACACTCCCCCCATCAAACCTGTTCACTCCCTGTACGCAGTTTACGGCGTAACGTTCTCCCCGACGTCTGTAGACCCGAGTTCTTCCATCCCCTCGACGGAGGAGAAATCCAAATTTGTCCCTGAACCAGACCTCTCTCCTTCGCAGTTGAGGCCATACCCTCTGTTGACGACACCAATGCAGTTGTTGTTGACGATGTTGTCGAGTCAATGTGATGTGTCGAACTGGACGTCTTGCTCGTAGACCTGCTGCTCTTAAACGGTTTCGTACGGTCTGGTCGGAGATTCAGCGCAGTCAGGGTATTTGAGATGCGGTTGAGGTGGCTGCTGTCGAATGTAGCGACCTCGGGTGGGTGTGGTTACTTTTGGTCGTCCCCACCTTGGCCGATCACGTGTTGACCCATGCTGTTGAAACCGATCCCATAACCTTGTGATGGTGCTGGGCGCTACATTGAGAACCCTGGCTACAGCTGATCGGGATTCCCCTGCCTGCAAGTGGCCTATGGCGTTGTTTCTTTGCACTTCTGTTAATCTTGTTAAACTGTCACTGTTCGATTGACGCAGATGCCAGGCAATCAAAAACCCTGCACTTAAATACCGTTCATAGTGCTGCAGCACGTGAAGTACGTGCAGCACCATGGCCCTTTAGTTAATGCACTGGGTGCGTTTTTTTCGAATCGTACGTGTTTCCCGACTAATGGTTTGCATGTCCTTGTTGTGATCATTGTGATCCGGGAAATTTGTCACTGACACTATAACACATTAAACCTCTTCATTTTGCACCTCTTGGTCAGCTAACTTTGCTTTTATGGCCAAAAGTATCCGTATTGCGTTTCTTTTTTTGAAGAGTATATCTTCCAGGCTCGATCGTAGAACTTCCAGTGGAGTTTTTTTTCCTCCAACGACCTATTGACCAGTCAGATTCCACCTCTCATATCACTTGCATTTGCTTCAAACAAAATGGCGGCGTCTAGTCAAGACGATCTGATCGATAATCAAGATCTATATTGTGAGAAAACGGGTCTTACTTCGTGAAGTGCATCAAATCAAGTGAGCACCTTGATTTGAACCTGAAAAGATTTGGAAAATATCTGTTGACGCCTATACACATGTTGTTTTGCGAAACCTGCAATCGACCGAAATCGGCACGGCAGTTTACGAACCGGATGTCACTTTCGTTGTGACATTTTGATTGGACTATGCATAGACACGTTAGTCCAGTCAAAACATAACTCCATAATTCCAGCCTAGTTCGGCAAGGGTGGAAAATGGACTTTTATAGTCAGTTCCCTTGCCTCGGGGATATGGGAAAAGTAATGCACCCGGACGCTAGTATCAACGCAGCCTTACTCACGCATGTATCGGCGGTAGCCTGTACGAGTATGTAAGTATAAACCGCTTTTGACGTATTGGGCGTTTTCCTTATGGCTACGTAAGACCACCCAGTGAAGCACTGCACACCGTACATCCAAATGCAAGTCTTTTCAATAACATAGTATGCATTAATCGAGGTGATGAGGTGAAATGGGGTTTAACGTCGCGTCCAAGATTATTGCACTTATATAGCGACGTGCATGTACGTGTGTGTGTTTGTGTGGCTGCTTGTACTAGTCCGGACTGATGCCGATTTATAGTGCTACCTCACTGAGATACCATGCCGCAGTTTAACATGAATACCCCACTCAGACACAGTATACTGACTCCGAGCCGACCAGCCTTGTATTAGCCCCTTAATGCCGAGCGCCAGACAGGGTAATAACAAGTACCATCTTTTAAAGTCTTTTGGTATGACGCGGCCGGGGATCGAACCCCGGACCTTCCGCTCCCCGGGCGGACGCTCTACCACTCGACCACGATACTTAAGGCTTGTGTGTATTTGTCAGGCGAACATTCACCTTTCATATATAAACACATCTATTTCCTCATAACGATGTCCTGTTTTTCAGGGATTTAAACAAGGGCCGTGGCCCTCAATGACCGTGCTGTTCAAGGACCTGGAGTCGCTTACGAACATGCGGAATAATGTCTTCTACAACTGGCAGGAGATATCCGTCACCAATCAGTGTAAAGGTACATACCTACTCATGTCCTGTATCGTGGGGGTGTCCCTTCAGCAAAGGGTTCAGACTAGGTCGAGAACTAATGGAAAGTTACATACTTCACTCATGTCCTGTATACGTGGGTGTCCTGTTAGCAAAGTGTTCTGTCTAGGTCGGGAACCAGTGTCAAGGTACATACTTCACCCCTGTCCTGTATACGCCGGTGTCCTGTTAACAAAGTGTTCCGTCAAGGTCGAGAACAAGTGTTTAGGAACATACTTCACCTCTGTCCTGTGTACGGAGGTGTCCTGTTAACAAAGTGTTCCGTCAATATCGAGAACCAGTTTTAAGGAACATACTTCTCTCCTGGTTAGTATATCGGGGAGTCTGTATATGCCCTGTGCTCGTACTTCGGTTTGCAAATACTGGTAAGGTGAGGTGAACTGGGGTTTAACGTCGCGTTCAAGATGTGTGTGTCTGCTTGTACTAATGCTGATTTTAAAGTGCTAGCCCACTGAGATACCATGCAGCAGATTAACATAATACCCAACTCAGACAGTATACTGACTCCAAGCCGACCACCCCTTGTTTTAGCCCATTATGCCGAAGGTCAGACAGGGTAACACCATCTGTTAACGTCATTTTGTACGACGGTGCCGGTTATCGAGGCTGCGACCTTCCGCTCCCCAGGCAGACGCTCTATCCACTACACCACGGAAGCGATGTTGCAAATACTGAAAGTCCAATGGTTGTCACACGATAAATGTAATTGTCACAGAAAAAAACGAAACAAATCACCGAAAAAACGTTTTGTACCCTCCGTCGGCTCGTCAGTTGGGTAGAATAAGTCTTCAGCAACCCATGCTTGCCGTAAAAGGCGACTATACTTGTCGTTAGAGGCGACTAACGGGATTGGGTGGTCATGCTCGCTGACATGGTTGATGCATGTCATCGTATCTCGAATGCTTATGGTGTCAATCACTGGATTGTCAGGTCCAGACTCGATTATTCACAGACAGCCGTCATTTAGTTGGAATATGGGTGGAGTGTGGCGTTAAACAACAAATTAACGAACAATCATTTGGGAGCGTACAGATGTTTGATCTCCCTGGATTCGATTCCCTACAAAGATATAATGTTTGAAGCTTATTTTCGATGAACTCGCCTTGATTTTGCTGAAACATTGCTGAAAGCCGCGTAAAAAATACTCACTCTCCCATCTCATTCTGTTTTGCAGCGCGGATGTGTCCTGACTTCGCCATTGAGTGTATCAACGACGGCTTCGTGTCCTACGTGGAGGGGGCGTGCCAATGTCTGTGTCCCCCCGGGCTCGATCCCCAGACTGGCTGTAGGACTGTCATCAAGTCTGGTACTTCTTCACACGTTGTCGAATTCAGCTTATAGAACCCACGAGCAGGCTAATCCATCAGTCATAATCTGGGAGACCCGTGAAGATCCGGGCTAGAATTGATCTACAGCAACCCATGCTTGTCGCAAGAGGCGACTGACGGGATCGGGTGGCCAGGCTGACTTGTTTGATGCATGTTAGCGTATCCCAATTGCGTGGATCGATGCTCATGATGTCAATCACTTGAATATCTGGTCTAGACTTGTTTAATTACAGAACGCCGTCATATGGCTGGAATAGAGCGGCGTTAAACAACAAACAAACAAACAAACAAAGCTTTTGAATAATCTCTGCTGGTTTGAAACACCATGCCGCCAATAGTTTCAACATGCTACAATGCAATCAATGACATCATGTCAGCTAGTTCTTAATTTTTTGTAACCGGCCATGAGGACCAGAAATACAGTGGCAAGGGAGAAAGTAAAATGTTTTCACCAATACCGTTAAATAAATTATAAGTGAGGGAGTAATTTATAAAATAAATCCAGTATTCAGTTATATCACCGTGTCACCTTGATGTGGGAGGAAAACCCAAAGTGATGCAGGTCTCAGACGTTTTCCACTTTGGTGAAACCCACGAGAAGGAGTATGACACACCTGGAAATATAATCAGGGTGAGCCGGGATTCGAACCCGCGTTCATGCGGACGCATCCCCGCACATTACAAGGCAATTTGGAAACCCCGTGAAGAAAGGTTAGAAGTATAAAAGGACATTGTGCTCCCAAACTAATCCCAGGGGAATACATAAAGCAATGAGCTTGCAATGCATTGTCACTCGTCTTTGTATAAGGTTTAGTAATATTTTGTACAGTACAACACTTGAAGATTCCGGTTAGCATGGCGTGGTCAGGCTCGCTGACTTTTGTTGAAGCATTTTATTGTGTTACAATTGCGTAGATCGATGCTCTGATTTCAATCACTGGAATGACTGGTCCATCCTAGATTACTTACAGGCCGCCGCCATATAGCTGGAATATTGCTGAGTGCGGCGTCAAACAACAAACAAACAAACAAACAAACAAATTACAGTAAATCCTAAATGTGTTGGCCCGTAAACGACATTACTTTGATCCCCGACCTTGATAGTGGGTCGGCCGCGGTTGCAGAACGTTCGCTCCGAGTGTCCATGTGTTCAGTGTGTCTTTTGAAACAGCTGATGGTCAGCTGGTCAACGAGGAACACACGAATGACCCTGGACACAGCGGCTACTGGTGGTCAAAATAAATGACATTAATTAGTTACAAATATGAACACGGCATTACACTGCTTTCGTGGACACTGTTGGTTCATTAGATTATCTCCCCTTTGTTTCAGTGGCCTCTGTTCCCGATTGGCCGCCTGGATCCTATGGAGTTCTGAGCACTTCCGACGGGTGTCCGTCGAACGAGTTCTTAAATCGAACCTATCAACCAGGAGTAGAGCTGACAAGCCCTGGCGCCAGTTTTCATTTGGGGGGAAACCTGACAGGCCTGACATTTTGTCTGAAGTATTCCACCTCCGAGGTGACAACATGGCAGACTGGGGCATACGCTATTCTGGCGGCGGACAGCGGGGACTGTCCGGCCGGTACGCACATTGTCAATTAATGTCAATATGTATCCAGGCAACAAATTTTATATTTATTCTAAGAACTCAACCCATACTCATTTCAGTTTAAAGGTTTGGTTGTGATTTTATATTTGGTGACCCGTGAAGATCCGGGGTAGAATAGGTCTTCAGCAACCAATGCTTGCCGTAAAAGGCGACTATGCTTGTCGTAAGAGGCGACTAACGGGATCAGGTGGTCAGACTCGCTGACTTGGTTGATGCATGTCATCGTATCCCAATTGCGTGCATCGATGCTCATGATATTAATCACTGGATTGTCTGGTCCAGACTCGATTATTTACAGACCGCCGTCATATGGCTGGAATATTGCTGAGTGCGGCGTTAAACAAACAAAAAACCTTCCAAACACACGATATATTTAGTTCCTTGCAGCCGGGTTAGAATTGATCTTCAGCAACCCATGCTTGTCGTTAGAGGCGACTAACGGGATCGGGTGCTCAGGTTTGGTTGATGCATGTCATCGTATACCACTGTGTAGATCGAGGCTAAGGATATCAATCAATGGATTGTGTGGTCCAGACCGCCGTCATATAGCTTGAATATTGTTGAGTGCGGTGTTAAACTTTCAAAACACACGCATCACGAAAAAAGTTCCATTTTAACTTTGTTCAGGGGAGGGTACTCTTTTCTCCTACCCTCATCACGATGGCAATGGGTCAGTAAATAGATATATACACATATATGTCATCACTTAATTCTGTGTTCAATAAATGTTTTTTTAGCGGTCGTTGAAAGTAAGATCAGTTGCGTACTCACTACCACATTCAAACAATCACTCACTCATACAATTGCGATTTGTTTTAGTTTTAGATACATCATGTCATTTTCACTGTTGAGTAGAGGGGGCACCGGTGGCACAGAGGTCTAAGGCGCCGCGATTCTCTGTGCAGAGTTGCGTCCCTTGGGCACGCCAGAAACCTTTGATTGTTGGTTCGAATCCCGGTTCGCCCCGATTATGTTTCTAGGTTTGTCAGCACCATACCCGTGCTCGTGGGTTTCAGCGAAGTGGTAAACGTCTGAGACCTGCATCACTTCGGGCTTTCCTCCCACATTAAGCTGACACGCTGCGATATAACTGGAATATTGTTAAAAGCGGCGTTAAACCCAACTCACTCACTCTCTCATAACGCTAGAATTTTGCTGAGTGCGGCGTTATTATTCACCCACTCCCTGCGACACAATATCTTGATAGAAATCCCCTCTTTCTGTATAGATTTCTCGATGAAAAACGTATCAACACCCAGCTTTACGCTAAGGCTGTGTCAACGTAACGACGGGTTCATCGACGATGTCCTTTACCTTCCCACCGACACGCCATTTATTCTATTTCCGCTTGGAAAGCAGGGACCATGTCAAAGCGTAAACGGTGCGTATGAACTTTGATTAGATATTAGTACAATTGGCAAAAAACAGATGTGACAATGTGAAATGGTCTTTTTCATAAGCCTTTTCTATTATAATTCTAAAATAAGGGGGGCGGTCGGGTAGCCTGGTGGTTAAAGCATTCGCTCGTCACGCCGAAGACCCGGGTTCGATTCCCGATATGGGTACAATGTGTGAAGCCTATTTCAGGTGTCCCCCGCCGTGATATTGCTGAAATATTGCTGAAAGCGGCGTAAAACTATACACACTCACCCACTCACACTAAAAAAAGGCCCTAGTATTTTCACGAACGGACTTAAATATTTACAGAATGTGGTCCTGTTTCACCCGATAATTGCTTTGAATCCACTCACAGATCCATTCAAGCCTGGGTATAGATCGAGGTTTTATTATTAGTATTAAGAAAGGGGGACGGGAAGAAAAAACACCCCCAATTATGACCTTAAACACAACGGCCCCTCAGTGTTGTTACGAGACGAATTCCAAATTGAAACGCAAATGTTTAACAGGCCAGAAATTGGTACTTCAGAACTAAATTGTGAAATCTGTAAATGACCACCCAAGATCAATGAATGATCAACAAATTACATGGAAGCAGACAGTTTTAGGTTTACAATACAAAAAGGCAGTACACTGGGTCAACTATGTGGCAGTACCAACACGCAACAGGCCCTACACAATATGTGAGTGCCCTGAAGAACGTCCAGAACATTCTCACTTTGATTGAGAATCTGGAAGAGTCTTGGAATCTAGCAGGATATCGGTGTTTTTCGATAGGAACCCCCCTCGCTAGTGGTAAGAAGATAAGTCTGGCCGTAAAGGGCCTCAAAACGCCATCATGCAGCCTTCTAGTAACTGCCCCTTTGCGAAACTTCTGGAACGACCAATTCCTGTCCTGTGTCAACAACTAAGAGAGGTAACTCTTTCTGTTGCAATTTGGCCACCACAACACTCGATATTTTTCGAGCGTTTCAGTCGGTGCTGCCATCGATAATCACTGCAATGGAGCTTACAACAATCTCTCTGACCGCCTCCGTGGTCTAGTGGTTGAGCGTCTGCCCGGAGGGTGGAAGGTCCGGGGTTCGATCCCCGACCGCGTCATACCAAAAGACGTTAAAAGATGGTACTTGTTGTTACCCTGTCTGGCGCTCGGCATTAAGGGGCTAAAACAAGGACTTGTCGGCTCGGAGTCAGTATACTGTGTCTGAGTGGGGTATTCATGTTAAACTGCGGCATGGTATCTCACTGAGCTAGCACTATAAATCGGCATCAGTCCGGACTAGTACAAGCAGCCACACACACACACACACACACACACACACACACGTGCATGTATGTCGCTATATAAGTGCAATAATCTTGGACGCGACGTTAAACCCAATTTCACCTCACCTACAACAATCTCTACTGCTACATGACACTGTTTCTAGGGATGATGGGCACACTGGAAAGCCTGCAGATAGCCACGAGGGACACGAGCCTGGAGCTGGAGTCTGGCGTCCCCTTCGAGAAGGACAACAGGGGTGACCTGACGATGGGGTTCTGTTATTATTCAAAGTACGATAGAGGTAGGTCAGTTTCACCAGCAGATCACTATTAGAGTCAGTGAGCGTGTGTTTCAAGTTTCAAGCCGCTTCAAACAGAATTTCAGTTATATCACGGCGTATCAGCTTAATGTGGGTGGAAAGCGTTTTAGACGATTGCCACTTTGGCGGAACCCAATTAGGAAGGATATGGTTGACAGAACATTGGTAATAATCGGTACAAATCAAGGATTAGAACCACAGAGCAGCGGATCCTGGCACGGTCAAGGAACGCAACTGGTCCACTGGGCCTCCATGCCTCCCGAATTTAGAATTAAATTGAGAGTTTAGATGAATATAGGGATATAGAGTAAAAGTAATTTGTCCTTTTGTATGCAAACTATCTATGAACAGACAATTCAACTTTCAGACTGCGGCGATGTGATAGAGCTATCACCTGACAATCCGTCCACAGTGGTTACCTCCCCTGGTTACCCATCTCCTTATCGTCCGTCGCTGGACTGTCACTGGTTAATCAAGGTAGCAAACAACACACTGAAACAATCATCCATAACAGTCCATGGGAATATAGTTCCCCCAAGTACTTCTTGCCTGTCACTGTGATGGAATGCCAGAACGAATGGGTTCCCATTGCCAAGTAGTTTCCCTTGGAGGAGATTTCTGAAAGAAATAGAGATCCCAGTACTTCATTCTTGTCATATCCAGGGGGTCTCGGACAGATGTGAGGTGAAATGGGGTTTAACGTCGCGTCCATGATTATTGCACTGTGTGTGTGTGTGTGTGTGTCTCTCTCTCTCTCTCTCTCTCTGTGTGCGTGTGCGTGCGTGCGTGCGTTTGTGTGTGTGTGTGTCGATTTATAGTGCTAGCCCACTGAGATACCATGCCGCAGTTTAACATGAATACCCCACTCAGACACAGCATACTGACTCCGAGGTGACCATCCTTGTTTTAGTCCCTTAATGCCGAGCGCCAGACAGGGTAACAACAATTACAATCTTTAAACGTCTTTTGGTTTGGCACGGCCGGGGATTGAACCCCGGATCTTCCGCTCTCCGGGCGGACGCTCTACCTCTAGACCACGGAGGCGGTCGGTCTCGGACAGAATAGGCCCTTGTTGTCCAAATGGTTGACACACAAGGACATTTCGGGCAAACAGATCCCATGACTCCAAGCTTGTCACCGCTGCACCATCTGTCAATTGGTTTCCAAGATGCACCAGCGAGTGTGCAAAAATAGACACAACATGCAATCTGCGAACGTTTTATATATCTCTGTGTATAAAGTGTTAGTATACTACAACAAATGAGATTATGTAATTGTAATTTTGAAAAAAACCTCATTTGATTGCCTGTTCGACAACCACATTGCAATATGTTCGACTTCATTTTTTAATTCCCATTTTTATGATTACACATAAACTATTTCATAATTCATAATCATGATTTCATAATTTCAATATTTCATAAATATTTAAATAGTACTTAATGCTTTACATATGTATCGACACACATGATAAGAAACATGTTGATGATGGGACTCAGATTCCCAATTTTAATTCCGTTCGTTTTATGAAGCTGAACTAATTTCATCCATGAATCGTTGATCTCCCTGCTCTCATCTCCAGGCTCCGCTAGGCGCCACGATGATAATAAACTTTGAAGACTTCGACGTGGGTAAGACGGGGCAGTGTGGGGGGGACTCGTTCATCATCCGCTATATCTACCCCGGGCAGAACGCACCCACGTAAGTTTGTTTGTTTGTTTGTTTGTGTGTTGTTTAACGTCGCACTCTGCAATGTTCCAGCTATATGACGGAGGTCTGTAAATAATCGAGTCTGGACCAGACAATCCAGTTATTGACATTATGAGCATCGATCCATGCATTTGGGATACGATGACATGCATCAACCAAATCAGCGAGCCTGACCACCCGATCCTGTTAGTCGCCTCTTACGACTTTTAACGCTGTGGCAAAAAATGTTATGAATAAATATAACACTCCCGAGGTGCTCGGCCGTATAAAACACTTTAGATTATATTCAATATTTTTCGACCATTTGAACTTGACGGTGGAAGATCCCAGCAATGGTGTTTTTAAACAGCCGGCAAATATCTTAGGCTAAAGTGTGCAAGTCACATAACTCCATCATTACAAAATGTGGTGATTCCGGGTTAGAACAAATCCCTCGGAAACAATGCTAGTCGTGCGAAACGACTTCCAGGATCGGGTGTCTGGCTCGGTGACTTGGTTGATTGCGTGCCATGGTTACTTTAGCCAGAATAAGCGAATTTAAACAAACAAACAAACATGTTCGTGTTCTTGTTCCTGAAGGAGATGCGGTCAAGGCCTGGACCGGACCTTCCGGACCCTGAACAATACGGTGACCTTCCGGCTGAACACTGACCTCAGTGACCACTACAGAGGCTTCAAGGCCAAGATTGATGTCGTCCTTCGTAAGTACTGACCAGGCGCCTGATTAACGAAACCTCAGCATCATGATTGTCGTAAAGTTAACATTTCGGAACAATGGCTTCATTTGGTGCCGGAAGTAAGATAACGTTTTGAGACAATTTAAAAAATACCTCTTATGGTAGTGATAACGTAGCTGTGTAATAAGAAACCTGGTATCTTGTGAGCAGGTTAGAATTCCCACGTGTTTGAATCTCATTGCTAAAAGGGGCGATTGCCATGCACACTTACTGATATCTTAATCGTTACACGCCAGCAAGGTTATCTCCCTTGATTTGGTTTTGACCTTTTAATTTAGGTCAATCAAGAACATCTTTTCCAAACGTATGCCGAGTTCCAAGGGCTGTGAGTGTTGTTTGATAACGAACAGGTATGCCCTGTTCTGGCAACGCATTGTTTGGACCCCTGTGCGTTATCGTGTAATGAACAATGACGCCCTGGCACTCGTTGCATACGTTTCGTACAATTGTCGTACGTCTATGATAACGTATGGAAGTTACGGTCGTCTTAACGCAGTAATCTCTTTGTTAAATGAGACCCCGTACGAGTGCGACCTCACCGCTGAGGCGATCGTACGTCTTTGTTAAAATATGAGAGTTCCGACAGACGTAGCGCTATGATCTTAACTTCTAGTTTGCGTAACTTGTGTATGCACAGCACTGTATTGTGGATTCCAGCGGAGAATCACTGCTTCAACGTGGCGGACAACGGCCGGAGCTACCGAGGCAGGGTCAACATGACCCGGGACCTCCAGCCCTGTCTGCCCTGGGACAGAGTCACGGGTTGTCCGCACCATATGTTCAGCCCTGGGTAAGTCGTGGTCATCCGTGGACTGTGGTCAGTGATCAGGCATGTGTGTCCACCATAACAGTTATATAAACACCACAACGTTACGTTACGTCATACAACTACCGCTACTGTTACTGCTACGTCATGCAACTACCGCTACAACTACTGCAACGCCATACAACTGTCGCTTCAGATACGTCATACAACTACCACTGCAACCATTGCGACATCATACAACTACCACCACAGTCACAGCTACGTCATACAATTACCACTATTAGTACGTCAAACAACTACCACTGCAACCATTGCGGCATCATACAACTACCACTACAGCTACTGCTACGTCATACAACTACCACTCTTACTATGTCATACAACTACCACTACAGCTACGTCATGCAACTACCACTACATCTACGCCATACAACTACCACTGCAACCATTGCGACATCATACAACTACCACTACAGCTACTGCTACGTCATACAACTACCACTCTTACTATGTCATGCAACTACCACTACATCTACGTCATACAACTACCACTACATCTACGTCATTCAACTACCACTACAGCTACTGCTACGTCATACAACTACCACTCTTACTATGTCATGCAACTACCACTACATCTACGTCATACAACTACCACTACATCTACGTCATTCAACTACCACTACAGCTACTGCTACGTCATACAACTACCACTCTTACTATGTCATGCAACTACCACTACATCTACGTCATACAACTACCACTACATCTACGTCATTCAACTACCACTACAGCTACTGCTACGTCATACAACTACCACTCTTACTATGTCATGCAACTACCACTACATCTACGTCATACAACTACCACTACATCTACGTCATTCAACTACCACTACAGCTACTGCTACGTCATACAACTACCACTCTTACTATGTCATGTAACTACCACTACATCTACGCCATACAACTACCACTACATCTACGTCATTCAACTACCACTACAGCTACTGCTACGTCATACAACTACCACTCTTACTATGTCATGTAACTACCACTACATCTACGTCATATACCTACCACTACATCTACGTCATTCAACTACCACTACAGCTACTGCTACGTCATACAACTACCACTACATCTACGCCATACAACTACCACTACAGCTACTGCTACGTCATACAACTACCACTCTTACTATGTCATACAACTACCACTACATCTACGTCATACAACTACCACTGCAACCATTGCGACATCATACAACTACCACCACAGTCACAGCTACGTCATACAATTACCACTATTAGTACGTCAAACAACTACCACTGCAACCATTGCGGCATCATACAACTACCACTACAGCTACTGCTACGTCATACAACTACCACTCTTACTATGTCATACAACTACCACTACAGCTACGTCATGCAACTACCACTACATCTACGCCATACAACTACCACTGCAACCATTGCGACATCATACAACTACCACTACAGCTACTGCTACGTCATACAACTACCACTCTTACTATGTCATGCAACTACCACTACATCTACGTCATACAACTACCACTACATCTACGTCATTCAACTACCACTACAGCTACTGCTACGTCATACAACTACCACTCTTACTATGTCATGTAACTACCACTACATCTACGTCATATACCTACCACTACATCTACGTCATTCAACTACCACTACAGCTACTGCTACGTCATACAACTACCACTACATCTACGCCATACAACTACCACTACAGCTACTGCTACGTCATACAACTACCACTCTTACTATGTCATACAACTACCACTACATCTACGTCATACAACTACCACTGCAACCATTGCGACATCATACAACTACCACCACAGTCACAGCTACGTCATACAATTACCACTATTAGTACGTCAAACAACTACCACTGCAACCATTGCGGCATCATACAACTACCACTACAGCTACTGCTACGTCATACAACTACCACTCTTACTATGTCATACAACTACCACTACAGCTACGTCATGCAACTACCACTACATCTACGCCATACAACTACCACTGCAACCATTGCGACATCATACAACTACCACTACAGCTACTGCTACGTCATACAACTACCACTCTTACTATGTCATGCAACTACCACTACATCTACGTCATACAACTACCACTACATCTACGTCATTCAACTACCACTACAGCTACTGCTACGTCATACAACTACCACTCTTACTATGTCATGCAACTACCACTACATCTACGTCATACAACTACCACTACATTTACGTCATTCAACTACCACTACAGCTACTGCTACGTCATACAACTACCACTCTTACTATGTCATGCAACTACCACTACATCTACGTCATACAACTACCACTACATCTACGCCATACAACTATCACTACAGCTACGTCATACAACTACCACTGCAGCCACTGCGGCGTTCATATCGGAAACAACATGTACACTAATTAAACAACTTCAAGACGAATGTCTTCTGTGTTCGTATTAAAGATAAGATAAAAGAATGTTGACAGTGCAGATGCCATGTCGGGGTTTGACCTCATGGCCTCCTTACTGCACCATCACATGGCTAATTGATTATAATGTCATAGGAATTTCCTGGCCTCTAAGTACATTTGCCAAGAAGGTGTGGTACTTTTAGGTTTATTTTGACGACAACTCATAGGATCATTTCACTTTGAACCCAACTCTTCGATACCGAAACTGTTTCCGTTCACGTGGACGACATTTCTGGGAATCGCATTAAAAGACAAAGAAAAGTTCATTTGGATGCCATTTGTCTGATGTGTTGGTGATGAGAGGCCTGTCGTGCCTTCTGAAATGTCAGATAACTGTGGACGCTGCAAATCAGAAATAAGTCTCATTTAATCACGTTTCGACAGAGATTTTGACGCAGTGTTGGAGGAGAATTTCTGCCGTAACCCTGACAACAGTTTCCGGCCATGGTGCTACACGAAGACCTACGAAGGCCAGTGTGACCGCAACTACTGTGATGTATGCGGACTCGGTAAACAATGTTCTAAATCAGTTCCATCTCTCCATGGTATTAGCCTATTACCTGTCCCTTGCTCATTTTTGGAGCCTCCGTCTGAATTGTCCCTCAATAAACATTCATACGTAGGGCATAATGGAAATATCCCGTCGTTTCGACAGACCATGTACGCGTGTCTTTTGTGATGGGGTGACTGATGATGCGTTGGAAGTGTATAACGTAAATTGACATGACGCTTTAACACATTCTGGAATCAATATTTCCTTTTGATAATCCCCTTATTCTTAGGCGGAAAGGTATGGCGCTGTGCAACAGGAATTAAACGAAGTCGTCACTTCCGAGGGCTCTAAAAGGGCTGGACTTTCATCTTAGGGTTTATTTGCCCACTCTTGGAAAATCATGTCAACGAGTCGTGGCAAATCTTTTTTGTGGTGTTCATTACTAAAGTACTCACGGAATTGAAAAAACAACTGTTTTTCTCAATTTAAAAATCGACACAAAGTGTTACGTAGCTGTAAATACGGGATAACAAAACAACTCGAAGAGTACTAGTCTGGATTTGCTAGTTTGATCTCAGTGAACAATACAAAATGTACTTTACAGGAGGCACTTTCAACATTCAAAAATAAAACTAAGTCCAAATTGACATAGCAGAAACAGACTATATAGGCATTATGCACCTGTTCTCACCTGTCGTCAAGGTGTCATAGGTCACCTTGATCTACTTACACCTGGTCATGCCCTGTTTCACAATAGTCTGTTTTATTCACATTTTTACACACTTTTACGTGTAAAAAGGCATAAAAACATTTGATACGCTGTATTTGTGCCACGACCCAATTAGTACTAAATTAGTTGTTTGAATATTTACATATTTTGTATATTAACTGCATTTATTTAAGATCTGAGGTCGAAAAAACAGGTTTTTTTCATTTCCGTGAGTACTTTAAATTGTAATGATAATACGGTTATGTTTTGTATTTTTTATCATCCAATTTAGTCATTCCCTTTCTGTGCAGAAAACAAGTATGACAACTTCCCCGACTGTGACCAGCTGAAGAAGGAGGGTCTGTGTGAGGGGGACCAAATCATCGCCGCTACCCGCTGTGCCAAGACCTGCGACGTTAAGCTGGTCAAAGACAGTAAGGGACCGTCTACTGAGCGTGGTCGTGGTCGTGGTCTTGTTGCTGTCGTGTATGCGTGTGTGGGGAGTAGGTACCGGTATTGGTGCCTGGGTGCCTGTGTGTGTCGGCGGATGCTGAGAGTGTTATATGGGTTGTTAGAGACTTATCAATAAATGGCGTATGTTTTACACACGGCAAACACTACATTTTTCCTTAGGGCAGCATTCACAATTATAACGTTTGTTTGTTGTTTAAGGCCGCACTCAATATTCCAGCTATATGACGTCTGTCTGTAAATAATCGAGTCTGGACCAGACAGTCCAGTGATTTATATCATGAGCATCGATCCACGCAATTGGGATACGATGACATGCATCAACCAAGTCAGCGAGCCTGACCACCCGATCCCGTTAGTCGCCTCTTACGGCAAGCATGGGTTGCTGAAGATCTATTCTACCCCTGATCTTCCCGGGTAGAAACATTAGGATGCATTTCGCTGAATACGCAAACTCTACAAAAGCGATAGAGATAACATCTGTTTTGAACAGCAGTGTACAAACAGAAAACGGTTATCAAACTTTGTGCATCAGTGTATATTTTCTCTTCTTCCACCAGTGTCATCAAGCTGCAGCCGGCCACCCCCTGCCGCGGACGGCCTGCTCAGGTTCGAGAAGAACTGGTACAACGTCGGCGAAACAGTACTTACAATGTGCCCGTATGGACCGGATGCAGTTACGAGGCGTTGTCATAGCGACGGATCATGGACACCCGCCAACTACGTGTGTGGAGGTAGCGTACCCTAAAGACATTTTTTAAATAGGTATCGAATTCTATCAACCAAAATTACCCACTTTTAGTAATAACCACTAGTAAGGAGCGCTGAAAGTAATGACGTTTGCTTCACTCTGATTGGCTTGTAAGGGCTGAAAAAAGGTTATTCTTTATTGCGGGTACTTTAGGTTCAAAATGATATATGCTGCTGTTTCTTTTACAAATAATTTTTTTTTTTATATATGAATGACATGTTTTGGAAATAAGCCAGATCTGCATTCGGAAAAAAATGCTTCACCAAGATAAACCTTTTGTAGATTTGACACCGCGGCCATGATTATGGGTTTCACCAAAGAAATAAAAACCGCTTCACTTTCGTCTGAAGCTTCCCCAAGGCGCGGTAAACCCATTTCACTCGCCAACGCTTAGGCCTTGGCATCTGTCCAAATTATATATCAGTCTGACATTTTAATAACGACACTTGTGACAGACTTCGTCGACCACACATTAAAAATTTGAATTAAAATTTCTCATTTTGGTTAATAAAACAAACCTTCAAATGACCCGATAAGGAAAGGGGGGTAACTCTTGGACTTAAATTCCAACACTCATCCCATGCATCATTTAATTTTTTATCGTCCACCTAAAAATATTTTTAAGAATTTACGTTTTTGAATACATCTTTGCGACCTGTGAAGATCCGGGGTAGAATAGGTCTTCAACAACCCATGCTTGCCGTAAAAGGCGACTATGCTTGTCGTAAGAGGCGACTAAAGGGATCGGTTGTCAGGCTTGCTGACTTGGTTGATGCATGTCATTGATCCCAAATGCGTGGATCGATGCTCATGATGTCAATCACTGGATTGTCTGGTCCAGACTCGATTATTTACAGACCGCCGTCATAATGCTGGAATGTTGCTGAGTGTGGCGTTAAACAACAAACAAACAAACAAACAAACAAATAATATATCTTTGCCATGTTTGTTATTAAATACGTAAAGAAAGAAATTAAATATAATGATGGTGTGAAATGTTTTGTACGTCAGTTTGTCCCAGCGGCTGGAGCTCGTTTAGGTCTGCCTGCTACAAGTTCTACCCCAGCCGCGTCACCCAGAGCAGAGCCACAGACGTTTGCTCCACCAACAATGCCCACCTGGCCTGGGCCGACGACATCCCAGAGCTCGAGTATATTGTTACGTTGAGGTAATGTGATTTAATGTCCCAGCTGATGTCGCTTTTGCGCTGCCTTTTAAATAACAGCGAAACTTCGTAAACTAGAACTTCTGTAACTCGTTATCTCTTTCAAGGTGTAACTTTACTGACATGGAGAAGTACAACTACCATTGTCAAAATTCTGCACTCTGCCCCTTCGAACTCGGGTTTCCCGACTTGTTTCGTTTGGTTCGTGTTACTGTGTGCGTAGAGTTTGTTTGGCATGGTCCGTGTTACTGTGTGCGTAGAGTTTGTTTGGCATGGTCCTTGTTGCTGTGTGCGTATAGTTTGTTTGGTATGGTCCATGTTACTGTGTGCGTAGAGTTTGTTTAGCATGGTCCATGTTGCTGTGTGCGTAGAGTTTGTTTGGTATGGTTCGTGTTGCTGTGTGCGTAGAGTTTGTTTGGTATGGTCCTTGTTACTGTGTGCGTAGAGTTTGTTTGGTATGGTCCTTGTTACTGTGTGCGTAGAGTTTGTTTGGTATGGTCCTTGTTACTGCGTGCGTAGAGTTTGTTTGGTATGGTCCTTGTTACTGCGTGCGTAGAGTTTGTTTGGTATGGTCCTTGTTACTGTGTGCGTAGAGTTTGTTCGGTATGGTCCTTGTTACTGCGTGCGTAGAGTTTGTTTGGTATGGTCCTTGTTACTGTGTGCGTAGAGTTTGTTTGGTATGGTCCTTGTTACTGCGTGCGTAGAGTTTGTTTGGTATGGTCCTTGTTACTGTGTGCGTAGAGTTTGTTTGGTATGGTCCTTGTTACTGTGTGCGTAGAGTTTGTTTGGTATGGTCTGTCCTCTGTGTGCGTAGACCGACGAAGAAGCTCAATCCTACCGGAACATACAATTTGTATTTTTTAAAAATATTTTCTGTATCCTTCTCTGGAAACATGTACCGAGGCATTGTTTTTACAGTTAAGAAAACAATCTTATATAGATGTTGTTAAAGACAAAAACTGGTAGCATCTAGATGTAGATTTTTCTAAATTGAAATACGACAACATTGTCAACTCAGAGTTCTGGGGATCAGCGGAAAAATTTCGAGTATTCTGTTATTCGAAACAGAGGGAGTCTGTAGATACAAATGTCACCAGTACCTAAATGCTAAATTGTCTCAAACGATATATCGAGATAAGTGTCTTCAAATTAAAGATGTTTTTTTGTGATCGGATGAGAATACTTTTACACAACCTCAAGTAAAATATTTCAGCAATATCACGGCGGTAGGTTTTGTGAGCACAATACTCGTGCTGATGGGTTTCACCAAAGTGGTAAACGTCTTAGACCTGCATCACTTCGGGCTTTCCTCCCACATCAATCCAGCACAGTGATATAACTGGAATACTGTTCAAAGCGGCGTTAAACCCAACTCACTCACTCACTCACGTTTCTGTGAAGTATATACAAGGTTTTTGCATTAAATCTTATTCAATGTCACAGAAACTTTTGTTGTTCAGTATATGTACAAGGTACTGTGCTATAATGGTACTGTCAACTGATGCTATTGCAGACGGAAGTTATGGCGGATGTGGCTAGGCGCCAGCAGGGAGAGTGTAACGGACGTCTATACCAACACAGATGGATCTAAACTGACCTTGACAAACTGGGCTCAAGGTGAGTAGTGACCTTGACCTTCACTGGAATAAAAGACGAAAACTCAAACTATATCTTCCCCAACTTTTCTTATTTTTAATAAAGGATAGTTAAAATACCCTTACATTGAAATTTAAACTGTTTTTTTTTCATTCTTTCAGGGGCTGCCAGAATTAAAGAAGAAAGGATTTGTTTGGTGATAAATCCGGAGGAACGGGGCAACACCATACGGGAAGAGAGTTGTAACGGCGTGATGCCGTTTGTCTGCAAATATCTGCCAAATAGTAAGCATACAACCTTCACAAATCGAATCATAATAATAAACAGTATATTCTAAATAGGCCGGGTGGAGTAAAGTTGTGTTCTGTTGTAGACAGTGTCCGCCATTTTGAACGCTGCATTTGGTAATTTGTTCTACGATTTTTAGGGTGCATTTTTACCTTTAAACGCAAGTATAAATTTTCTACCCAACTTCCACAGGAGATCTCCAACTCCATTGTACTGTTTGTGTGTTGTGGTCTGGAACCATATCCTGTCTTGTACATGTTGGTATTGACGTAGAATTCATGGCAAAGAGGATGGATCGAGTCTCAACTGGGGGATTGGGTTTGCAGGGGGAGGAGAGGGGCGTTATGGCGTTTCGTAGTGTGTGTGTGAAATACGTAACTTCTCCAAGACCAGGGCCATTATTTTAAATAATAATATTTTTAATAACGACTGCCGTAACTCCAATACTTAAACTTGGAATAGGTTTAACGATGATAGTCTTAGTGCTGAGATCGCTTTGTGGACGGGTCGCAGTGAACAATTAGCTATATAATAAAGTTAAACTATAATATCAAATTAGAGGTCCCTAAAATAAGATTTATGATTAAAAATAACGTCAAAGTATATACTAATATAACAGTATACATATGATGTTTCTCTTTTTCCGCCTGTTCTACCCTATACTTTATATCCGTCCATCTATCACCTTGCCCGCCTTAATACAAATATGTGATTGTCCGGAAACTTGGAAAGGGGGAGTAACTCTGCTAATGGCTTTCTCTATTCAATAAAAAACGGTTGTTTTTTCAGAGTCAAGAGGTTTCGAGACTATTACCGTCTTGGAAACTCCTGACGCTGTTATGGCAACCGTTACATCAGTCTTAAACAAAGGACAACCAGTTGTATCCCCGAGGGGTGTTTATTTAATAATTGTAAACTGAACGGAGTTATCTCCCCTAGGTCGACGTGCGTGTATAAACCAACGTTGGGACTGCCATGCTGTGTTGAGGAGGAACCCGACAGTCTGCCGAGACTACCCCGAGTTTGTCCGCCATCAGTGTCCCTTCTCCTGCGGTTTCTGCCAACAATTCACCAGTAAGTCGAAGGGTTTGTGATGTGTAAATGAGCCCCCGTTGCCTGCTGGACTCGTTCCATCGCAGTGATTACGACAGCCTCCGTGGTCTAGTGGTACAGCGTCCGCCCGGAGAGCGGAAGGTCCGGGGTTCGATCCCCGGCCGCGTCATACCAAAAGACGTTAAAAGATGGTACTTGTTGTTACCCTGTCTGTCTGGCGCTCGGCAAGGGGCTAAAACAGAGGACTGGTCGGTTCGGAGACAGTATTCTGTGTCTGAGTGGGGTATTCATGTTAAACTGCGGCATGGTATCTCAGTGTGCTAGCACGTGTATGCATGTTGCTATATAAGAGCAATAATCTTGAACGCGGCGTTAAACCCCATTTCACCTCACCTCACCTGTACAAATCAAGTCTAGACCAGGCAAACCAATGACTGAAAACATGAGCAAATATCCTACGGGGAACACGCAATCGACCAGAACCTAGAACCAGACCACCTGAGAGCACCCATTTTAAGTCGAACAATCGGGACGGGGTCGTCACGGCTTCAACAGAATAAGCGAGTTTACAAGCTTTAAGCAATATTCTAGCAATACCACTGAATACCACTGACCTTTGTATCTGACCAGTAAGTGACCAGTATATGATGTGAAGTACTACATACAAAGACAGGATAATAGATGTCCAGTCCGTAATCCCCACGTGGAATAGGACAGAGTAGGCAATTGGTAGGGCTTCTCATAGGAAACCGCAACCTGCCACGTTCAATGCTGCGTCGTCCCTACGGCTATGCCCGGGCAGCTGGCTCTCATAGCACAGATGGCACTGTTACTGGGCTTGACTAAATGGTCCAAAAGCGAAATATTTGGATTTCCTGTTTCCGGACCGAACCTAATCTAGAGACCCGACCCTTTTTCACGTTTTTATCGAGACGTAAACCACGATCCGGTATTGTCCGTATTTTATGCCTTAAGCGTAATTTCTTGCGCTTCATGAACGATAAACCAGTCATTATCTTCACTTGAAAGCACTTTTACTGACATACTGCGTTACCGTTTTCCAAAGAAAAAGAACACCAACGCCCTCTCACCCCCAACAACCCACCGACCTACTTGCTCTATTTTTGGATAGGTTGAAATAGGAACATGTTCGTTTCGGCGTTGTATTGCACGTGCATGCTAAACGATCATGGACGTTCGCCTTGTTCCGAGGGGATACCTGACCCACCGTCATATTAACTAAATATTCGCTGTGAAGAATGGCCTCGTCAGGTTTGATGTGATGATAGTTATGGTTAAAACATCTTGGTTGTGTCCGGCGAGGTGCCGTCAAGTCGTAGAATGACATCAGACTGTTCTGTCACGCTGAAGAAAATATATTCATAATGTCCACATTGAATAAGCCCATGGGCTTAACAATGCATGTATGTTAGAATATTGTGGAGAATCACCTGTTGTATAAATGCATAACGCCTACTGCATTTACGCATGGGTTGTATAAATCCATTGTTATCTTTTACTGATTACACCGTGCAGTTTAGCCCATGTACATGGATCGACTTTCAAGAATAAACAGACCTGTTTCCTATCATTTAGTTGACATTTCGTAAGTTTTGGAACCTTTCATAAACCCCAACCTCTGCAGTACATCTAGAAATTATTTATACTTTCGGAAGATTAATCAACACAACCTTTATTTGCCAATTATGAATATGAAAATATGCATATTATTCATAACACAAAGCAGCGCCTTTAGTATAACATAATCTCTTCTGTGAAAGAGGTTCGGCTATAATAACACTACGATTCAGTGAGGGCTGTATGTCTATGCCACTGTTATACAATAGTTCGAGAAATCAATAGGACAAATCTATAGCAATAGGAAATCATGTATAGTGGACCGTGAGTCTCCACCCGTTGAGTTATTGCTGGAATATATCAATCAATCAATCAATCAATCAATCAATCAATCAATCAATCAATCAATCAATCAATCAATCAATCAATCAATCAATCAATCAATCAATCAATCGTGATATTGCTGGAATATTGCTACACGCGGAATAGAATCAATCAATCAATCAATCAATCAATCAATCAATCAATCAATCAATCAATCAATCAATCAATCAATCAATCAATCAATCAATCAATCAATCAATCACATGTCTTCTCGATTGGCGTCCAAACAGCTTTATTGTAAATGCAGATGCCACGAATTGAAATGATGTGGATTCATACCATTGTCGTATTTCATGTTAACGCATTTTGCTGTCAATTGTCATATTCTATGTTAACGCATTTTGCTGTCAATTGTCACATTATCATAACTGAATGATCGGAAATAGGAACTATACTTCAGTTTGGACGTGTTAACGGGAAGTCTATTAATACGACGGCTAGAAAAGCGGCATGTCATCGAGATCTGAATCAACAACACCGCCTTTTGACCTTCAAGCATATCTCTCGATCAGACCCACGCAACGTACTGTTGCCAGGGTTGTTCCGCTGAAGCTGCACAGTGTGGTGTTTTTGTGACAGTTACTAGTATCTGAATGGGTATAACTTTCCATGGAGGCGATTCATCAATGTCACGTGAAAATAAAACCACTCGATGTTTTTGCTAATAATATCAATGACATCGAAGTTTTTTGTGTGGACGGTCGACCATGTGTTTATAATGAAGCGTAGTGGTATACTAGTATCTTTCGCACAGTAACTCTGCACATCGACGACTGGGCCACCCGTGCCGGTTCAATAGCCACCAGCCATGACAGATTAACTATAGTCATATTAATAATTGGGTGTTCTTAACTTCTTCTTGGTAGTCCATGTAGATGAGATGTCAACAATACTTAAATCACTTTCTGCATGTATCTGTTTTCAATTGTACTATTATTTTCACCCTAAAATATATATTTATACATTCTAGCACCATTCTGCAAAGTCACGACACCCCCAATGAACGCAGCTCCTTCTAGTGACGTCACGTACAAGTACATTCCTCGTGGTGATGTCGTCACCTACACGTGCATACCGGGAACCGTCTTGGTTAGCGGGCAGCTCAGCAGAATATGCGAAGAAAGCGGTTGGCTGTCAGGGTCGGAACCAGTCTGCGTTGGTGAGATTATTTCATATGTAATATGTTATTAATACATAGACTGCTAGTAAAGCATATGTTCTTAGGTCCTCACTAATTTACTGCAAGTAAAACATCCATCTTCTGTATGTTCCTCATCTTATTCACTTCCAGTAAAACCTGACTTACATTTGCTTCAAATAAAACATGGACCTGACTTACCTTTTCCTCAAGTAAAACATGGACCCGAATTACATTAGCCCAAAGTAAAACGTGTTACACATCAGTATGACTTACATTTGCTTCGAGTAAAACGTGTTACACATCAATCTGACTTACATTTGCCTCAAGTGAAACGTATTGCACACTGACCTGACGTACATTTGCTTCAAGTAAAACGTGTTACACATCGACCTTGATGGACTGAACCAGATGGATTGGTTAGTAAAACATGAATATTCCCGAGACTAAATTCGCCGTCTCTATAAGGTGGACAACATGGACATTTTCTAATGCTATCGAATGTACAGCCAGGCTAGATTTAATTAGATTCCGCGACACGAAAGGCTGATCGTCCATGTCCCCTCACACCCAAAATTTCAAATACATGTACTTGTCACACTTAAGTTTTGGTCACGGCTTGGACAATCAAGAATGGACGGCATACATGTCAATCATGTAGGGATCTAACCCAGAACATCCGTGTTTAACCACTGGGCTAAATCCCAAAACTACCAAAAGGCATCAGTTCACCACAAGACCTATCTATGTGCCAAGTTTGGTTAAGATATCTCTCATGGTTCTAACCCAGAACATCCGTGTTTAACCACTGGGCTAAATCCCAAAACTACCAAAAGGCATCAGTTCACCACAAGACCTATCTATGTGCCAAGTTTGGTTAAGATATCTCTCATGGTTCTAACCCAGAACATCCGTGTTTAACCACTGGGCTAAATCCCAAAACTACCAAAAGGCATCAGTTCACCACAAGACCTATCTATGTGCCAATTTTGGTTAAGATATCTCTCATGGTTCTAACCCAGAACATCCGTGTTTAACCACTGGGCTAAATCCCAAAACTACCAAAAGGCATCAGTTCACCACATGACCTATCTATGTGCCAAGTTTGGTTAAGATATCTCTCATGGTTCTAACCCAGAACATCCGTGTTTAACCACTGGGCTAAATACCCAAACTATCAAAAGGCATCAGTTCACCACAAGACCTATCTATGTGCCAAGTTTGGTTAAGATATCTCTCATGGTTTTTGATGTCTTCTCCGGAAACGAAACGTGACGGACGGACGAACGGACGGACGAGCGGAAGTACGGACGGACAGCACCCATTCCTATAACCCCCTTCCATTTCGCGGCGGGGATAATTAACCAGAAGTTGTTATGCATAAAGCTGTATGTTTTCTTATAAAACAATCACCGCCTAACTGAAAACGATTGTTCAAATGTTGCTCATTGGCCGATTGAAGATTGAATGGTCGAACGATTGAACGATTGAATGTTTCACTGAAAAATATAAATTTTCTTTTAAATGCAAACCCAGACGAGAATGAACAAGTCACCCCTGTCAGCCAAGTTGACATTATCAAGCGGACCTTCACCTGCGCCGTCAGCACCACCTACATAGGCAACAATAGCTTACACCGCATACAACGAGAAGGGGAGATAACCCAATGGCGATTCTACACGCACGGTGCCGGGAGCACTGTTCTTCAGATATGGCGTCCGCGACCAGATGTTGGACCCCTTCAGTAAGCCAAATAAATTTAAACTTCACCCTAGGTCCGCCCACTGTAACTACTGTTAATGTTTACTGATAAAACTCTGAACTACACTGTGCCAGAGAAAAATGGACACTTGGATGTCAAAATTCATGTCTTTACTGGTATGAGGTGAAAGTTTACTCACGTTTACCAACGTTATGCATTTTTACCAATGTTTATGCATTTTATCAATGTTTATGTATTGTTACATATGTTTATCAATTTTTACGAATGGTTACTCAATTATATCAATTTATTCGTGTTTTACCAATGTTTAAATATTTTACAAGGTATGATAAGGACTCTTTCTTGTCTCTTGGAAAAGCCAAATTTTAAAGTTACTTAATACCTTTAAATATTGGGTTGAATGTTATTAGACACGTTCAAATGACTGGCAAATAGTCTTTGTCATATTTTACACTTGCAATTTTGGACTTAAAGAGTAAACACGTTTTTGAACGTCGGGAAAATATCTAACTGTGAGAAAAAACACGTGTCAAAATGACTTCTACAATGACAAAACTACTTCTTCCTAACCTCTATAGTCATTCTTATTGACACATTTTAACCAATGGCATGTTAACCTTATCTATTCGTTTAGTGCTACAGTAAAGTACGTTTATAACGAACACGCTTATAACGAACTGTCAGATATAACGAATTGATTTTTTTGTCCCGACTATTTGCTATTGTTATACAATATATATGCTTATAACAAACTATGGTTATAACAAACTAAAATTAGTGGTCCCTTTGAGTTCGTTATAACCGTAGTTTACTGTATATGAACACACCTAAGGATCCCTTAAGCCTAAAATGGCCCTTGTCACACATTGAATTTTAATTCTTAAGTGTGGCAGTTTGAACAAATGTTTGCTTCATCAATGGTTTGTGTTGAGAAGTGTTAGCACCTACTCATTAAGAAATAACATTGCCCAATAGCAACGCGTATCACGTGATGGTTGGCCTCGCTTTGCTATGAGGCCAAATCAGGAAGTCGACACATGTCTGAGCGAATTGGTCTGGTTTCTAGTTTCTAATTTTTCTACAGATTTCAGTTTATTGGACAGAACATGGTCTACTACGGCCCTGACCGGGTAAATATCGTTGACATTCCACGCGGAAACAGAATCCAGGTGATTCCTGGTGACCTCATTGGTATCTGGTCGGGTCATGTTGCGTCACAAATCATGTGGAATTCGTGTGGACTTGAGGAGGGGTACCCGGAAGGAGAAAACAGCCTCATTCTGGACAAACACATGACGACTGCGTCTTTCTTTGAAGTGGACACGGTCTATAACTGGAAAGATCTGACGTGCAGAACTTTTTCATTGACAGCTTACGTCAATAAGGTCAGAGTCTATGGACAGAACATTTGATATTCGATGTGTGTGTGTGTGCGTGCGTGCGTGCGTATATGTTGTGTGTGTGCGTGCATGTGTATTTGTGTGTGTGAGAGTGTGTGTGTATATGTTTGTGTGTGTGTGTTTGTGCGTGCGTGCGTGCGTGTGTATATGTTGTGTGTGTGCGTGCATGTGTATTTTAGTGTGTGAGAGAGTACATGTATGTGTGTATATGTTTGTGTTTGTGTGTGTGTGTGTGCGTGCGTGCGTGTGTATATGTTGTGTGTGCGTGCATGTGTATTTGTGTGTGTGTGTGTGAGAGAGAGAGAGAGAGAGTGTGTGTGTGTGTGTGTGTGTGTGTGTGTTGGGGGTGGGGGTGGGGGTCAGGAATTTAAGGGGGCATTTATCTTTGACATGAATTATTGAATTTTTCTTATTTTTCTCTGTATAACCGGTCTGATTACAATCAATGTTCATACATCTTTTTAATTCCCAATTGGATAGCTATGTTTTTAAGTAAACTACCGGGCAAAATAAAGTATACACTTTACTTTATAAAGTATACAGCATACAAAGTATCGGATTTGAGACAAAAAATACAAACGTTTATGGGCTGGGAACAGTCGTCTGGTGTCAAATACCCACTGATATATGATGCATGTAATATCGCCTATGATACCCGTATCCAATACGTCACCATCGAATAACTATTTCTTGTTTGTTTATGTAATAATTTTTAGCCACCATCAAACATGGGTGTATATGTTCTCTTATGTTTTATTATATATTTTTTTAATCATTTTTGTGTTGTTCTTGTCTGTTTCGTAAGTAAATGTCTATCAGATGCAAAGTTTCTTTCAAACACAGTCTTGGCAACTGTACAATTAGTTGAAGCGGATACCGTTAGAATAGGCCTTCAGCAACCCATGCTTGCCGAAAGGGGCGACTAACGTGATCCGGTGGTCAGGCTCGTTGACTTTGTTGGTGCATGTCATCGTATGCAAATTGCGAAGATCAATGCTCATGATGTCAATCACCGGACTTTGTTGTCCAGACTCGATTATTTACAGACGGCCATGATACAGCTGGGGTACTGCCGAGGGCGGCGTTAAACAAAAAAAAACCCAACAACAAAAACAAGTGAATATTTTTTTTCAGACGTACGAAGCACTATCACGCACGAATGAAATCCCAATCATATATGGCAAGCACGTCATTAGGGTAGCTGACCGAGCTTACACAGGGAACAACGCCTACTTCAGGATCCGTGTCAATGGCTCGCTGGAGCAGTGGCAGTTGTTTTCGCCAAATGTCAGCAGGATTGGCCTTCAAGTGTGGCGAGCTGTCGGAGAAAACACGTACGTAATCTCATTTTTTGACCATTCAGGGGAGGGGAGCAGTCGTCTTGGTCGCTTGTGCAGAGTTGCGTCCCTTGTGCGTAACAGGAACCTTTGATAATGGAATTGAATCCTCGATTCACCCTTGCATCACATTTAGCTTTCCTCCAAAATCAAACTGCACGATATGCTATTCCCGAAATATTCTTCAAAGAAGTATAACACTAAACTCATTTATTCCCTCTTGACCAGTCGTGGTCAGTGAATCGCAGTAACGACATTGTAGAAATGAATCATGCTATCTAGATAGGCCATTCATATGTCTCCGATTCATTCCGATTATGACCCCTGGTCCGTCAGCAGCATAAATGCAATAATCTTGAACGCGACGTTAAACCCCATTTTACCTTACCTCACCATACCTTACCACACCTCACCATACCTCACCACACCATACATCAGCTCACCATACCTCACCTCGCCATACCTCGTCTCACCATGCCATTCCTCACCTCACCATACCTCATCTCACCATACCTCACCTCACCATACATCACCTCACGATACATCAGCTCACCATACCTCACCTCGCCATTCCTCACCTCACCATACCTCAACTCACCATACCTCACCTCACCATACATCACCTCACCATACATCAGCTCACCATACCTCACCTCGCCATACCTCGTCTCACCATACATCACCTCACCATACATCAGCTCACCATACCTCACCTCGCCATACCTCGTCTCACCATACCTCACCTCACCATACCTCGTCTCACCATACATCACCTCACCATACCTCACCTCACCATACGTACCTCAACTCATCTCACCATACCTCCCCTCCCCATACGTATCTCACCTCATCTCAATATACCTAACCTCACCATACGTACCTCACCTCATCTCAATATACCTCACCCCGCCAGACCTCACCTCACCATGCCATTCCTCACCTCACCATACCTCACCATACCATACGTACCTCACCTCATCTCACCATACCTCCCCTCCCAAAATGTACCTCACCTCATCTCAATATACCTCACCTCACCTCCCCATACGTACCTCACCTCATCTCAATATAACTGACCATACGTACCTCACCTCATCTCACCATACATCACCTCACCATACCTCACCTTACTTCACCACACTGATCATGCTACTCTCAATGTTCCAGGTATACGTTCATTGGCCAGAACATGATCACTACAGTCAATAACATGTCACAAGTGGTGGACGTCCAACCGTCAGAGCAGATCAGGGTGACGGTGGGAGATCTCATAGGGGTGTCGTTGACAGATAAATATGGGGGGGCGTCCTACACTACGTGCCAGACTAGAAACAATCCCCAGGCGTTGCCGATGTCTTGGTTGAATAGCGAAAATATTGAGTTTCAAGAAGGAGCCAATGTGACTTTTAAGGCGATGAAGAGCTGCCGGATATTCCATTTTACAGCCGTTGTGAGGGCAGACACATGATTGCCTGGTTTGTAACCAACAGGAGACAAGGACGTATTGTAGATAGTAGTACCAAATTATTAAAGATTGTCATTTTACTTGTATATGTATGTATGTATGTATGTATGTATGTATGTATGTATGTATGTATGTATGTATGTATGTATGTATGTATGTATGTATGTGTGTATGTGTGTGTGTGTGTGAGGGATGCATCTGTGGATGCGACGTAGATTCTGATGAGCCATTGGTACAACCAAGAGAGAGAGAGAGAGAGAGAGAGAGAGAGAGAGAGAGAGAGAGAGAGAGAGAGAGGAGAGAGAGAGAGAGAGAGAGAGAGAGAGAGAGAGAGAGAGAGAGAGAGAGAGAGAGTTTACGCACGTTTACCAATGTTTATCAATGTTTATGTATTGTTACATATGTTTATCCATTTAAAGAATGGTAACTCATTTATATCAATTTATTCGCGTTTTACCAATGTTCAAATATTTTACAAGGAATGATAAGGACTCTCTCTGGTCTCTTGGAAAAGACAAATTTTAAAGTTACTTAATACCTCTAAATATTGGGTTGACTGTTATTAGACGCGTTCAAATGACTGGCAAATAGTCATTGTCATCTTTTACACTTGCAATTTTGGACTTAAAGAGTAAACACGTTTTTGAACGTCGGGAAAATATCTAACTGTGAGAAAAAACACGTGTCAAAATGACTTCTACAATCACAAAACTACTAGAGAGAGAGAGATAGAGAGAGAGAGAGAGAGAGAGAGAGAGAGAGAGAGAGAGAGAGAGAGAGAGAGAGAGAGAGAGAGAGAGTAAAATTAACAATCGCGTACGTCAGCCGTTTATTCTTTCATAGATGTTCACAGTTCCGTTTCTCATAACTGTTTTTCTTATAGTTTTCGTACACGCAGTACCGTTTCTCACCGTAGTACCGTTTCTCTATGTTTTTCTTGTTCATACCATATGATAAAACATAAATTTGTATGCTCGTGTTTGAGTATTTATAATGCATATTACTCACGCTCAAAATTATCAATTTCTGTAGTTGCAACGTGGTTTTTGATGACCCATTGGTACAACCAGTAACTATATATGGCAGTTCTATCAGGAGTGTGTATGAACGAAAACGTTTACTTAACATTATAAATATATCCTTGTATTAAGTCGACACTCCTCAAATATAACTGCGTAAGCTGACATGGAATGGCCTGCCAATGTGACTAAGCAACCACGTTTTCAGATTCTCCAAAGTTTAAATGATGTGCCGCGAAATAGACCACGCCACGGTATCCGCTCGTAGTCTGCTGCCAGAGCGCAGTCATGGGCACAACGTGTGTATAATTTATCAAAAGGGTTGAATATTTATATAGGCACGACTGATTTGTGCCTAGTATTGATTTACAGTTGAAATTAATGGTGTCGTGCTGCACATTCATTTTCTCTGGGAATCCTTAACTTTTTACCAGGAGTATATATACCAATGGAAAGAAATAAGGAAACGAATACAGCGGGAATCGTGTGTTTGGCAGGAAAGTCTGCACGTATCCAGAATATAACCGGAGAGTGTTAGATTATGTAGAGATTTCGTTCTCTAACATTTCACTGTGTTAGATGTTTTGTATACTGGACGATTTTGTATGTAACAGCATAAAAAAACTATCAAGTAAGTCTGTTGTATATATGAAGGTTTGTCCGAGGGAGGGGGGACGGGTTTGAGATGGGTGTGGGTTATTCTGTATCCAATATTGTAGGTACCACAAGCTTGGGTTGATATCACACCCTGCTGCGATGAGATATAACACGCTACAACGGGGTAGATAGCACACTGCAGAAGGTCAGATATAACACGCTACAAAGGGGTAGGTATCACACACAACATCAGATCAGATATAAGACGTTACAATGGGGTAGATATCACCCACTGCAGAAGATCAGATATAACACGCTACACCAGGGTAGATATCACGCACAACATCAGATCAGATATAACACGCTACAACGGCCAAGATATCACACACTGCGGAAGATCAGATATAACACGCTACAACGGGGTAGATATCACGCACAACATCAGATCAGATATAACACGCTACAACGGCCCACATATCACACACTGCGGAAGATCAGATATAACACGCTACAACGGGGTAGATATCACACACAGCATCAGATCAGATATAACACGCTACAACGGGGCAGGTATCACACACTACAGAAGATCAGATATAACACGCTACAACGGGGTAGATATCGCACACAGCATCAGATCAGATATAACACGCTACAACGGCCCAGATATCACACACTGCAGAAGATCAGATATAACACGCTACAACGGGGTAGATAGCACACTGCAGAAGGTCAGATATAACACGCTACAAAGGGGTAGGTGTCACACACAACATCATATCAGATATAACACGCTACAACGGGGCAGATATCACACACTACAGAAGATCAAATGCGCTACAGCCGGGCACTTCCAACATGGTGGCCTGTCACACTGTAACACTATTCCTTCATATCCACGCATCATTCCAAGCATTATTAATTGTTCTGTTGTGATTGTTCTGTGTGTATTTTGTGTTTGTTCTTGTTCACAAGGTACATAGCTGTCAAAAATATATTTCCATGTTTTCAAGCAAGTGCCTTGTGTGCGTCTTTTCCCTCATTTCTTACATATGACGAAGCCCGTTATTGTGTAGCCAGACGGTGGTAACATTGTGTGTTTCGAGTGTGGTGTGACAAGATTCAGGACGACGCTGATTCGTAACGATGTCTTTTATTCCCTGACTCTGTACAGGCTTTCCACGTGGCGGTGAAAGTTATGTTCAACCACTTATAACGTGCAAATTTCTGTACATTCATATTTTATGAATAAAACCGTCGTCGGAGCACAGCTCAATCACTAGTAACAGATCAACGATTTAATCTGAAACTAATTTTTGAAAACGAAACAATATTTTATTGCATGCACAAAGACACAATATACTAATCAAGCTGCACTCCGGACTAACCTCCGACTATACCTCTGCTACCTGCACAGTTCCCCAGCACAGTTCTCAAGTACGGTTTTACCCAGCACAGTTCCCAAACACGGATACCCAGCACAGTTCCCAAACACGGATACCCAGCACGGATGCCCAGCACAGTTCCCCAGCACAGTTCTCAAGTACGGTTTTACCCAGCACAGTTCCCAAACACGGTTCCCCAGCACGGTTCCCCAGCACGGATACCCAGCACGGTTCCCCAGCATTGTTCCCCAGCACGGTTCCCCAGTTTGGTTTCCCAGCACAGTTTCTCAGCACTAATACCCAGCACAGTTCCCCAGCACGGATACCCAGCACAGTTCCCCAGCACGGTTCCCAAGCACTGTTCCCCAGTATGGTTTCCCAGCACGGTTCCCCAGTATGGTTTCCCAGCACAGTTTCTCAGCACTAATACCCAGCACAATTCCCCAGCACGGATACCCACCACAGTTCCCCAGCACGGTTCCCCAGCACGGTTCCCCAGTATGGTTTCCCAGCACAGTTCCCCAGCACGGTTCCCCAGCACGGTTCCCCAGTATGGTTTCCCAGCACAGTTCCCCAGTATGGTTTCCCAGCACAGTTTCTCAGCACTAATACCCAGCACAGTTCCCCAGCACAGTTCCCCAGCACGGTTCCCCAGCACGGTTCCCCAGCACTGTTCCCCAGCACGGTTTCCCAGCATGGTTCCCCAGTATGGATTCCCTGCACAGTTCCCCAGCACAGTTCCCCAGCACGGTTCCCCAGCACGGTTCCCCAGCACTGATACCCAGCAAAGTTCCCCAGCACAGTTCCCCAGTATGGATTCCCAGCACAGTTCCCCAGCACAGTTTCTCAGCACTGATACCAAGCACAGTTCCCAAGCACTAATACCCAGCACAGTTCCCCAGCACGGATACCCAGCACGGTTCCCGAGCACAGTTCCCTTCATGGGAGACCTTTTTCGTTGACAATCGAGTACATAACTCTTTTCAAAGCGCTCCCTTTAGGGGATTAGAGCCTATACCTCTGCCTGTGATAGTCTCCCTGAGACCTGTGATGAAGTAATCAGTCTTACAACGAACCATGTTGGTCGCCTCTGATAAAACCCAATGGTATCCGTTAACGCTGAGGCTGACGCCTGGCTGTAGCATTAGAGAAAAGGAGACGCTAATATTCTGGAACCTGCCTTTAATGAGAATTCGATCAAGCATAGTTTGGAGGAAGCTGTATTAATAAATTAATTTTAATTTTTTTTTTATACCAAACACTACTCTGATTTAAGTGAAATGTCAATATGAGATGGTGACACATTGCGCAAATCTGTTAGATTATATAATAGTAGGGGCGCACATGAAATCGATTTGAAATTATAACTCATCTTGACATAGCATCATTAGTTTCTTATAGAGGCTGTCGTTACATTTCTCGAATTCGTCTATTTGAGTTCTTTTCCAGTTGATGAAACGCTGCGGGAACATTAACTCGCAAAATAATCGTCCTTTAATGACAAGTATATTTTATTAATCATAAGGTACAGTTACATGTACTGCAATCTCATCAAAATCAGATCTAGGTTCTCGCTGCCGCTAAACAAAGATCTGAGGACATCCAATTACGGGTCACGTCAGAACGGCCTTTCGCGAACTGACCGACCACTGAAATGACCAACAAGAAGTCGACATCAGCCAATTAGAAAACAGCTTTCTCGAGCTTTACGGTACTCGTTTCAACCTGGCGACTTCCATTTCAGACTACGCTTGAAGAATATGTTGACACAGTTCTCGATTTAACTTTTTAAAACTGAACAAACGAACATTCCGGAATGTCTAATATGTGGTTGAGATTGCATGGCAGTGTTTCCCGCGTACTGTGGAACGCTTCCTCCGTTCAAACGTTATTCAACGGAAGCAGGAGACGGAATCAGTCGTAAGGGTCGTAACTGTTGTTCGGAACACCCCGGGTTAACCTTTTAGAGGTTGCATGATTAGAAAACACATTCCGACAGTCACTTTCTTGATCTGGTAAGCGACGCTTTGATTGGCCGAATGAAAGGTCGGATGAAAATTCGTTCTGACGTGACCCGTAATGGGATGTCCTCAGACCTTTGTTCAGCGATAGAGAGAACTAAGATCTGGTTTTAATGAAATTGTATGGACTTGAACTAAACAATTTTGCAGTTGAAATCTAATTCCGTTTCTTTTAAAATGCAGTGAATAATACGATAGGGTATTATTTTATTAACTTCGATTCTTGCCAAACAATAACTTAGAGTGAGTGAGTGAGTATGGTTTTACGCCGCTTTTAGCAAGATTCCAGCAATATCACGGCGGGGGACAACAGAAATGAGCTTCACACATTGTACCCATGTCGGGAATCGAACCCGGGACTTCGGCGTGACGAGCGAACGCTTTAACCACTAGGCTACCCGACCGCCCCCAATAACTTAGAAGATGTTTGAGAGTGCAATGAATCCTATGCACAGCGGGTCGACTTCATATGCCATGAACACGATATTAGTATTGTTTGAAACTATAATACACCCCAAAGAAATAATCCGTGTGGTTACTTTGTAAAAGTCACATCTGTGCCACAGGTTACAAGGGAAACGATCCGACTGACTCAAATCACGATGCGGAGGGGTGTGGTTGGGACGGTGATGTGGTATGAGACCGTTTGGCGTAGTTTGGTGTGCCTTTCGCTGCTATCACATTCTAGATGGCGTTATGCGTTGCGGTGTTTTGCGGCTGAAGACATTATCGGGATCGTAGGTTATTATATCCACAACCCGCCTTTACATGTACCCGTTATCAGAGGCATGTGAAGAGTAGCGTCCCTTTGTTGCTGGTGGCTGGGGGCTACGTTGGGATTGTTTTGTTTTTGTTTGTTTATTTGTTTGCTTGTTTGGTGTGTAACTCATATACGATCTGTCAATAATCGTGTCGCCGCAATTAGCAATATTTGGGTGATTTGGTTGACGCATGTCATTGTACCCAAACTGCTTAGGTGCTCATGATGTTAATCACTGGATTGTCTGGTCCAGACTCGATTACTTACAGACCGCCGTCATATAGCTGAATATTGCTGAGTGCGGCGTTAAACAACAAACAAACAAACAAAGCACATGACGCCAGTTGTAATTGTTTAAAGCTGACGGTTATATCCCATTAGTTAGACGTCCCATTACTTAGACGTCCTAATTGTTAGACATTGTTATTTAGGCAAAGAGGGAATATACCTACAGGTTTAATGGATCAGTCCTAATTAGATTAAAGTACTGAGTAGGGATAGGGGACTAACAGTTTAGGGAGTATATATGTTACAATTTCCTTTAGTTAACCTAAATTACCTTACTCTCAGCACAGGTTCAATAGGCATGAGATTAACTAGTATGTTAACTATGGAGTAGCTTAATTGTCTTACTGTATGATCAGTTGAAGGAGTTAAGTTTAGATTATCTACTCATCAAACAAATAAAAATGATCATGGGGTACGTATCATTATCAGTATCGATATGACTGGATTAAGGAAAGTAGAGTACATCACGTCTCGGCGTGGAAGTAAGCAGTTGATATTAGATGGATATATTTACAACAGAAACCGCGAGAGGCAAACCTGCACACATTAGAGATGTGTCAAGACGTGCAATGGGAACTTTACGACTGTCGGTGACTTTCTTCGCAATCAGTCGGAACATAACCATCCGCCTGAAGATGAAACCAGAGTGAACTTTGTCAGCAATCTTCGTAAAAGAGCGCGAGAAGAAACCACACAGATGCAGGCATTGTACGAGGAGCAAGTCACTCAAGTAGATGGAGCCAACATCCCAGCGATGCCATCATTTCAGAGCGTGAAAAGTGCACTTTACAGGTAAATACCATCCCGTATTTTTGACTTGGTTAGAATTAACTCCTTTTTTTAGGTCCCACATAACTTGTTTCGCTCTTAACCATTTAAGTGTCACAAAGTGTTGTTACAAACTGTATAAAATTTATCAAATGTAAAGTGTCATTAAATGTTAAGTATAATATTAAAGTATCTATCTAAGGCTGCTTTGCTTTGTTTGTCAGATCTTATCTGGACTATTCCATTGTAAAGTCTGAGGTAACAAGCATAAGGATTAGTGTGCACTCAACCGTTTAAAGTGTTGTTATACTCGTAAGCTGTCTAACTATTGGGACATCTAACTAATGGGAGGACACCAAGCTGACACGTCACTCCTCCAGAAATGTATTATTTGATGACCTGAGAGGCTCAGTGATACACGGCGAATAACACCATTGGCATCCCTCTCCAGGACATCGGCAGTATTTATGAGCAGCAAATAGTTAATAAAGCAAATAAAATATAAAGTTTATGTTTTACATTGGTAATATTCTTCCTTATCATCCAAAACTGGCTCCCACAGGAGATATGCTTGGATTAGATCAAGCGACATCTACACTGTAGATATCGCTGCAATTAAAATTACATCACAATGCTTTACAGACCATTGTGACGTCACCTCGGAATTTTTTCACTTTTATCAACACGTGTTGATATATTTGATATCAAAAGGCACTCAGGTGAGATTCTCTATTTCTGACCGCCGACTACGATTGCCGATGCTGCGAACAAACAGCGCCCGGAATTATATCACGCCAGTTTGTACCAGGTTTTATAACAAGTTTTCTGATTAATAATTGTTGGGTCCTTATTCCCTAGTGCCACATTTAATATAAATTCTACCATGAATTTGGAATTTACTCGATTCTGATTGGTCAATCAGAGGCTATTAAATCACAATTAACCCCCTCTGATTGAAACAGCTGGTTTGACGGCCGCATCACTGCGAAATCTAATATTCATAGAATAGTACTATTTTGAGTCATTGTCGGTAGGCATATTTAAATAACTATATCTACAATTACAGGTTACAAAATGCACAGATGCGGTTACTACAATATTCAAAGGATGTGTGGCAATACATTTCGTGCAGAAAAACACGACAGAAATCAACAAAGGGAATGTATTTACGTTTTGGAGACAACAGAGAGCTTGGAATTTTGGCGCTTTTCTATATACGACAGTGACATCATATCTTTTGCGTCACAATGAGCGATATGACGTCATAATAGCATGTAGAGCGAAAGCCTTGCAAAGCTTGCTTTGTTTTCTTTAGGGATGCTCACCTCATGTTAGCTTACCAAGTTGCCGTGCTTATATGCTTTCAATGTCTGTCATATGTGAGGAAAGACGGACGTGATGCAGGTCTTGAAAGCTTATGACTTTGGCGAAACCCACAAGCACCGGCATGGCGCAACAAAAGTGGAAATTTAATCAGGGCGAATTTGTGGGTCGAACCTTCGACCATTCGCCTAAGCGACGGAACTCAGCCCAGCACAGTAACGTGTAATGCCTCAGCCCACTACACTAACCGTGTAGTCATGGTAGTCATGGTAGTCATGGTAGTCATCAATAGCCTGGTTGAAAGTTTTCACCATCAACATGAACTGTCGTCTCCGTGCGTTGCTATGTATTAGATATACTGTAACCTGGATGAATACGGTTTGAGATGTCAAACTTGTCTACAAACTCGATTTGTTGTACTTGTTGAGAGTATCATTATAGCCATGTTGGTCTCCATGCCAACATCTCTATCACACGATAAGGGGGGGCAAGGGTGGCCCAGTCGTCTTAGGCGCCGCGATTCACTGTGCAGAGTTGCGTCCCTTGAGCACGCCAGAAACCTATGATTGTGGGTTCGAATCCCGCTTCGCCCCGATTATGTTTCTAGGTTTGTCAGCACCATACCCGTGCTCGTGGGTTTCACCGAAGTGGCAAACGTCTGAGACCTGCATCACTTCGGGCTTTTCTCCCACACTAAGCTGACACGCCGTGATATAACTGTTATACTGTTAAAAGCGGCGTTAAACCCAACTCACTCATTCACTTACTTATCTCAGTCACTTTGTTATTCTAGCAGATTTAAAAAAATCATATTAAAATATAAATAGATTTAAACATTGAAAAACAGTTTTCTCAACATACGACACGAATTCTATTTTCGCATCTGAACAAACAACGTCGTAAAACATTTAGATCAAGAACTCTTAAATCTACTCTTCATATTACACTCTTCAAAAACACCGTGCGACTGATCAACATGTCCGGACACGTGATAAGAAGTCAGTGACCTTGAACTACAAAACTTCTGACCAACAAACAATTCCCAGCATGCATCTCCTGCCATCTCAGAACCCGGATCTTAACTTCCGTAATACAGTACTAAGCACAGACAAGACGCTGATTAAATTTTAACAGTGTACCTCAGGTTAATGGGAAAAGCGACGGCTAAATAGTATTAATCTTGATTTGATAATCTCGGATGATAGCCAGTGGATCTGGAGATTTGCTTCTGGGCCCACCAGCATAATTACCACAATGGATGGTCTGGTTCCAGTTACTGCTCAAGATAATTATTTAAAGTTGTATTCAAGCTATGTGTTCCCAACTGTTTTCGTGCTGTTTGGCAAACTGACGGTCAATATTTATTTGGTGGCGTTTCTTTTGCCCCTCTGTTCATATTCTCCGTCGGGGCGGTCTTGAAGCCTAGTGGTTAAAGCGTTCGCTCGTCACGCCGATGACCCGGGTTCGATTCCCGACATGGGTACAATGTGTGAAGCCTATTTCTGGTGTCCCCCTCCGTGATATTGCTGGAATATTGCTAAAAGCGGCGTAAAACCAAACTCACTCACTCATATTCTCCGTCCGCGTGACACCAAAAGACGTAAAAAAATGGCCTGGTGCAGGTACACTTCAATCGAACTTCATCACAACACAAAACACAGTAATGCATAACATATGACCATATTTCAACAAAAGACATCATCAGCATCACACAACATACCACGGCACTTCAACACAACGCAAGACACAGTATTGCATAACATTTGACCATATTTCAACAAAAGACATCATCAGCATCGCACAACATACCACCCCACTTCAACACAACACAAAACACAGCATTGCATAACATATGACCATATTTCAACAAAAGACATCATCGGCATCACACAACATACCACGGCACTTCAACACAACGCAAGACACAGTATTGCATAACATATGACCATATTTCAACAAAAGACATCATCAGTATCGCACAACATACCACGGCTCTTCAACACATCGCATGGCACAGTATCGCATACGACCGCACTTCAAAACAACAAATTACATCGAAGAACTAAAGTCTGCATTCGGGTCCCCGGTGCCTGATGATCGACACGCTTGTTCTGAAATGATTTGATTTAGTCGGGTAACCTGAGAAATAAATGTGTGACTTTTTCAAAGATTGCAATGAAAATTTATTAATTTAGACGCGGCTAAGACAATGCAAAAGGGAATGACATATATTCACAATTCCACACAGCTTATCAAATACCCATACAAAGACAGATATCCACTAAAAGGCATGAATAAAAAGATGCTTCAGTTTGTACAGATTGGAGGAAGTGTCATCCTGGAAGCGTCTTCCACTTCAGGCAGATTTCATTTGCCGGAACAGGAAATAGTCACTGGGGGCTAAGTCTGGGCTGTAGGGTGGGTGATTTAACCGTTCGTATTCACATTCACATATGGCAACCTGTGCTTTTGAACCGGAGAGTTGAAATGAAATCTGCCCTACGTGGAAGATGTTTCCAGGATGACGAGACATAAAGGCTGCCACAGAGGAATGGTTAGAGGGCCAATCTGCGGATTTCTATAAAAGTGGTATTAAAAGCTTGGAAGACAAATGGAATAAGTGTATTGAGGTAAATGGAGATTATATTGAAAAATAAAAGTGCAAAAGATATTCTGCGACTTGGACTTATATTGAAGTTGCAAAACTTATTTAACGCCCCTCGTATGCTTGCATTATTTGATACATTTGTGAGCCATGATTGTTCTTCGTATTTGCATATAGTTTCATTAACAGGATATCTTCATTTCGATTTTGGAGGGAAAGTACCATATTGAGCATATGTACAATACTAGGCCCCCAAATTGTACATCAGGTGTTGGTTTACGTTCTCCACAGATTGTCTTTGAATTGACGCACAATGGACGCATAAAAATATATTTTGCAAAGTTATTACAGTTCAGGTTGCATAAACGACCAAAAAATATATAAAATAATATTTGTCAATATATTCGGTAATTGTCCAAAGCCCAAGATTCGCAATAGTGGATTCTAAAGAAGATCTTTTATCAAGAACCTGTACAATGCATGCAATATATCTTTGTGTGCCTTCCAACGGATCGGCATGTTGGCCCTTGATGTCACAGAGTAATTCACATCCAAAAGGCTGGGTGTGAGTGTCATTCTGAGCCATATTTTCGTCAAACTGGACGAAGATCATAACTATGTTATCCAATATCCAATCTAATCTTAGGGAGTTAATATTTTGTCTTGCTTTCTGACAGTTAATCAAATAAGCACCTTGAAATATCCACACTGGGCATGTTTTTGCATTGTGGACATTCTTGTAGTCTGCAGAATATCATTTTTGTTGAAGAGCGGAGTAACTGTGCCCATTACAGTTCACGCAAGCGTACAACAGTAAATTCTTTACTCCAAATACCGTGCCTTATGATTAATAAAAATATACGTGTAATTAAACGATGACGTAGTCAAAGACGATTATTTTACGATTTAATATTCCAGCTGCAGTTCTTCAAATGAAATAGATCTGAAGAAGTAGAGGAATTCGAGAATGTAAATGGCATCCTTAATGAGAGGCTAATGTTTTTCCAAAAACGAATTTTAGTTGACATTTATTGACATTTTATATGTCTCAGAATTACAATTTGAATTGGACTAGTGCTCAGTACGATCACATATCTTTGTTCTGCCCCGACTCGAGACTGTTTCATTGTGTTCTGCTGGTGATGTTTGCCTGTTGGTCTACCTAAGTTGTTCCTCTCTCTCTCTCTCTCTCTCTCTTTCTGTCTCTCTCTCTCTCTCTCTCTCTCTCTCTCTCTCTCTCTCTCTCTCTCTCACACATTTGCCCCCGACCGATTAGAAATATACCATGGAGATTTCCTGGAGCCAATCAATATATTCGAGCCAATTTAACATGTTCGAGTCAACTAAATTAAATCATTAGTAGTAGTACACGCATAGGTAATTCATATGGACATTGTTGTACGTATTTCCACAAACTCATCAATTAACAAATCTGCTAGAGAGTTCAACCTGATAATAGCTTGACATTGCTCTTTAAAATCATCTTGTTTGTTTACAAGTAATGCGGCTATGCATAACTTACAGAGATTCATAGGATAAACAGGGCTTTGAATGAAACAGTAACCCATCAGTGGATTAGTTCATACTTTTTACTCATCTGAGGTAAGTAATACAAATTTTGTTTACTCATTATTTACAGCCAGTGTATTGTCTTCAAGCTGGTATTGCGCAAACATGTTACTTAACTGATTCGATTGTAGGTTACCCCAAACCATGGAACAGGTTAATTCTGGGTTTTATAAACTTCATACCTTTCATCTGATAGAGGGATACTCATAATCACTAAGATTTTAAGCTCATATGTAACTGCAGTACTCTGTAAGGTCCGACAGAAACACAACAACAACTTACTAGGATCTCGCTGTCACTTTTCAGTACGAGGTAAGTGCGTACCAATGTCAATGAGTAATTTCCTTAAATTAGAAGGGGTGATAGTACTAGGTGTCAACCTTCTCAGAGCGAGGATGTATAACTGTAACTGTAGATGTTGCAGATAGAACCGTGTTTTCTGGATAATTTGTCCCCTCAAGTTCTCATTATGTTAAGGAATTTCACATTATGTAAGTCAACTTACAGATCATGTTTCTATTATCCGATGTATTCAAAACAGAGATACTTACTTCTACAAGCGTTGGATAATGCTTTCTGATTCTTAAATAACATTTCAACATTTTTATGTATTTCTCCGAAATCCTTTTCTGATACTGTGCCAAATAGAAAAAATAATGCTTTTTCCACAAAGGGGGATACGAAACGCTTTGATCTCCCCTAACTTATACTCTGAATGTCTTGAAACATTTCTTTTAGTTTTATCTGCAACACGACACCATTGTTTAGTCCATTAAATAACACAGAAATATCTTTCTTAGTGGGAAGAGTCATCTCTTTCTTTCCTATACCTCTTAGCTATCTCATCAAGGTGTATCTCGCTGTAATCGTCACTGGCTGCTTTCTGGGGATACAACAAAGGTCGCTCTCCTAATGGTTCTGATTTTGGAATTTCCCATTCATCGATTTTTGCCAACCTTTAATTCCCTCTATGTGTTTGGATAGTTGTGCTGCCTAACTGACTCCTTATTACAAAAGTAAGAGGAGACTTTTGTTCGACTACCCGATAGTAAACAACCCACTTACTTTGGAGCTTGCTTTGACGCTGATGATGCTGGTAGTAGAAGGGGTCGCCTTCTTTAATTTCCATGGGTCCTCCGCCTATGCTTTGATCTCTTAATGATCTAGAGATCTAGGATAGGGCCCTGACAGATCTGTTCCTATTTTTGTAAATGGATATGGGGGAATGTGTGTTTCTTGGATAGGCTTTTTTCTGTTTCCTCATGACTCTCTCTTGACAAAGGATACACTGGTTGATAGAGATGCTTGCACATAGAATCATATGTCTTATCAATGCCCATGTGCCCATTGTCGTTATGATATTGTTTAATGACGAAGTTCTGTAGTTGCTTTGGTAACCACGTGGGTGATGGGATCATCAGTGTGGTCAGATATGAAGCACACCACATCTTCCATGATAATCATCCTGTTTTGCTCTACGTTGCCTGCCTGTCCTGTTTGGATGGCTCTCTTTGCTTCTATAAGTGTGACATCCATTGCTTGTTCAGTTACCATGTTGCAACCAGACATAACTACTTTGGTTTGTACAGGGGATTCCTGTTCTGTAACTTCACAACTAGTAAATGCCTTAGGGTCAAACTTATTTGAATTCAAAGCATTAATCTGACAATTGTTCTCACTGAAGTAAACTTTGTCCTTCTCACTTAGGTCAAAGCCAGTAACTGTCATGGCTTCATATCTAGATTTGTCACTTGGCAGTCTAGACAGTACGTCAGCATAAGTATTCTCAGTACCCGCGATATACTCAATCTTGCAATTGTAACCACTAATCCCGATTGCCCACATTTGAATTCTTCTGCTCTGCATTGGTGATTCTAACAAATACTTGAGGGGTTTGTGGTCAGTCCGAATCACTAAATCTGCATTGCGCAAGTAATAGTCTAATTTCTATAGGGCAAAATTGATAGCATAAGCCTCCTTCTCAATAGTAGATCCCCTAACCTGGAAACTACTCGAATCACTGGATAGGAAATAGATAGGTTTCTCATTGCGAATACCTGGGAGAAATTATGTACCATCTTCTCATGCCTGAGTTAGACAGTCACCTACACTAGCGTCCATGTACAACACGTATGGTTTGTTGTTGTCAGGATATGCCAGTAATAGGACAACAGTTAGACTGCTAGAAAGTCAAATGCTTCCTGGCATTCTGTGAACCATTTGAACTTAGCATACTTCTTTGTCAATGTTATTATGGGTTCAACTTTAAGAAATTCGGTATGAACCTTCTGTAATACCTGCACATTTCCATAAAACTTCTGACTTCCCTTAAATCTGAAGGAGGGGACATCTACCTTATTGTCTTTACCTTTCCAATGTCTGGCTTTACCCCATCCTTGCTGATACTAACACCCAAGTAATTTGTCTCTTCTTTCTTTACTCAATTTCAACTTAAGGCGGTGTTCTCTCAATTTGTCTAGTACTAAGGTGTTTAATGTGCTCTGTGATGAAAATATAAGAATATTATTAAGATATGCAATAGAAAAAGCTTCACGGTCTTATAGTACAATATTCATGAGCTGCATGAGTAAGTAAGGTGCATTACTCAAACCAAATAACATTATTGAGAGTTTGAAGAAACCTCGATGACGTGAGAATGCTGTTTTTCACTATCATTTTCATTAATGAGGACCTGCCAATAATCTGGTTTTAAATCAAGTGAGCTGAAGTATGATGCATTAATGATTATACCAAAATATCATCAAATACTGGCAGAAGATGGGAGATTTGTTTCGTGACCTTGTTCCATTGTCTAATATACACCGAACCGTTTAGATCCATCCTTTTTGTCCTCAATAGGAAAACTCTATTGTCAACTAGATCTCTTGATAACCCCGAAGCCAACATGTCATCAACTGCTTTGTCAATAATCTTATTCTTGTTTAAGGGAGTCCTATAGGGCTGGAGTTGGATTGGGGCATGATCGCCTGTGTCTAGTTTCATTTTATCTGTCTGTATGACCTAAGTCCATGTCAGTTTTGGCGAAGAGGTCTCTATTCCTACTGTGTAATTTGGTAATTTCCTCCGTGTTCAGCACGCGCATCGATACGTGCCTCCCGTATTCTGTTATCGCCTGTCATTTTGAGGTTCATTCTATCTGTCATGTATTTTAATAACACTGCAGTAGCTTCAGGTACAGGTTTTTACGTCCCTATGATGCATCCTTTCCCGAGAAGGAATGTTTTATTTGTCTTATTTACTAACATGAACAGTATTTCACCTTTTCTGTTGGTGAGTTTCCTACCATCAAGCCGTGCTCTGAATTAATGTAATGTCCCTCCTCATCCTGGATCTCATACAAAGTTGTCGGTCAAAATAGTTTTTCTTTGTCTTAACCTTTATCACATTTACTGTTTGGGGCTTCAGGATTGACCTGCTGCTTAGTCTGAGGATTGATGCTATTTGTATGTCTTCTTCTAAGGGAACATAACCGTCACCTACTTTTAGTCTTCCTAGGTCAAAGTAGAGTCTCACTCAATTGTCGGTTAACCAGTCTCATCGGAGAATTATGTTTCTGTTGATGCCACTAACGATATATAATTTATGCTTTATGAGCTGTTTCCCTATCCTAAATGGTTTTGTCGCACATCTTTTCACAGCAAGCGGACTTCCATGACCTGATTGAAGGAATTTTTCTCTGAAGTTGGCTTGGAAGCACATTTTAAAGTTTCAAACACTCTTGGGTGGATCAAGGATACTTCTGCCCCTGAATCAAGTTAAGCCCCTATACCTACGTCTGCCTACTGATACAACACATGAGTTTGGGTTTCCCCACCAAATTGATTGTAAATTATTTTCCCCGTTCATCGTCTCTGCCTGTATTCCCCCAGTTTATAGGATGTCCTCGACCTCTTTTTTCTTAATTATCATACTGAGTTCTATCAGGGCATTCATATGTATAATGTCCAGGGTGCTTTTGTACAAAGCGGTCTTAGCGCTAAGGTGATCGTAACTCACATATCTTAACATAGACTTACAGGGATAGTGCTAAGGTTGTTTTGTACAACAGCACCCTGGTCGGTTGCAATACCAACATAAGCCTTTTTCCTGGTGTTTGTTGTTAGCACTAACCGCATTGACCATTAGACATTCTTTGCTCTGTGCCTAGTTAGGCCATATTTATAACATTTTCAAGGTGACCTGTAATGGTCAGTTTCCAATGGGTCATGAGTAGCCCTATCCGTTCTGTCAACCCGTTCGTGAGTCCCCATCATAAATCCCTAACCTTAAGTCCAACCTTTTCCTAAGGTTTTGTTCCTTCATCGCTATTGTGACTTCATCCACAAAACTCTTGGGGTTATCCCTCATTATTTTCATTTTCAAATAGCCATGTTCCAGTCCTAAAAAGAAACCCACCGACTGGTGCTCTATTGCCGCATTTGAAGTTTGGCCATGGCCTACATATGCTTCCTCTGCTAATGCTAACAACCTCCCTGCAAATATCTGAAGCTTTCCTCATTACTTTGTCTCAGTTTTTGCAATAGTGCAAAGGCATACTGTGAGTCAGTGACCTTTTCAAAACGTGAGGTAAGTTCTATTTTAACAACAGACCAGTTACTACTTTGGTTATCTTGCAGAGTCTTTGTAAAGAAATCACTAACACGGCCACAGCTACTTTACAAAGCCACTAATGTTATTTTGTCTTTGGGAATACCCGCCAAACTAACATACTTGTCAAGGGACTTTATCCATTCTTTAAACCATTTGGGGTCTCCTTCAAATTGTTTAAAATGCTGAGATAAACGAAGTAATTGCCTGGGATAGCTGACCTATTTCTGTCTCCACATTCACCGAAAGTGGCCTGATACCAGCAATTATCGTTTCATGCCAGTGACCTAATTGCATAGCTAGATGCCTTCTGACATGTTAAATGATAACTACTTTTCTTGTCTACTTAAAACCTAATTTTTTTCTATTCAAGACTCCCAAGACCTACCGCAATCAAAACCTACTTCTATTTATCTAATGTGTTACATGTTATGACTACAGCATCCTCCAAACTATGCTTGATCATATTCAATTGTAGACAAGTTCCAGAGGATTGCCATTTCCTTTGCTCTAATGCCACAGAGAGGTGTCAACCTGGTCCAGGATTGCTCAGAGTTTTCAGAAACTGCTAGATTTAATCAGAGGCGACAAGCATGGCTCGTTGTAAGACTGATGACTGTATTACAGATCTCAGAGACACTATCACAGGCAGAGGCATGGGCTCTAATCCCCTAAAGGAAGCGCTTTGAAAAGAATTATTCACTCGAATGTCAAAGGAAATTCGAGCTCTTCCCTGTTATCTGAATGAAAGTTTATGAGCCAATTATCTGAAATAAACATCGTTTATGGGTCATTTATCTTCAAACTATCTATTATAACAGTCAGATCGATTTTATGTTTCTTCCCTTTATAATGTTTGGCCATTTTGTTCGACGAGTGTGTTGTCATTTTAGAGGATAGCCACGATCTATGGAATTAGATAGCAGCACAGGTGGTTTGAAATGAGACTCTGGGTATGTCTCTGGAGAAACCTATAATCAATCGCCAGAGACCGAGTCGGTGATATCATTCCTGCTGGGGAAAGACGTATCGTACGTCCTCTAGCTCCCGAGTGTGGTGGTCTACCTATTGTTTCTGGAGATCAATAGCCTGATTTTTATATTTATATTTTGGTTCTCAAACTATCTTTAAAGTAAATCGTTGATCTGCTACTAGTTATTGCACTGTGGTTAGACGACGGTTATACTTATTAACAATAATGTACAAAAATGTTCAATTTACAATATGGCTTTGACATATCTTTAACTTTCATGTGATGCTTGGTTGTCAGCCAGCTTGTATACTACTCAGTGAAGTAAATTAAGCTGACGTCGCGGTAAGGTGTACGAAAAAAATAAAATTATAATAAAAACTAAAGAAAACTGTATGCATTGTATAAAAAAGTGTTACATCGGTCTCATGTCTTCACAGTGTGTTACCAAATTGTACATCATTGATGTATGATAGCAATCAGATTTAAAAATAATGATATCAATATGCATAACATATTTTGTTCTATAAATAACACAACAAAACCCTAGCGATATTATGTCAAAAGCATTAACGGCACTGGAGCTCAGTCGGCACGTAAAGAATACTTCTACATGGTTTTAGTTTTTAAGTATAATTTCATTTAAATCTTCAAGAAAAACAAACTTTCTTCTCATAGCACACAAGTACTGATAGGTATCTTAGACATCTTATCTTTGAAAATAAATAAATCTGCTTTTTTCGGCACAAATTAGCAACATTTCAAACACGGTAGGGGCCATGTTGTTTCACATTCATTGCCTACCCCAGCATTTAATAAACCAATTTACTTTTCACAAAACTATTCAGCCACAGATTACGTTTTACAACCTCTGTCGGGGCGGTCGGGTAGCCTAGTGGTTAAAGCGTTTGCTCGTCACGCCGAAGACCCGGGTTCGATTCCCGACATGGGTACAATGTGTGAAGCCCATTTCTGGTTCCCCCCGCCGTGATATTGCTGGAGTATTGTTAAAAGCGGCGTAAAGCCATACTATGTTTATTGTAATATTTTAGAATCAACAAACAAACTTTCATTATTATCAACAAACTTTCAGTTGTTTGATTTCTTTTGTGTTTTAGAGCAAATGTCTTCTCCCGTATAATAAAACCATAACTCCTTTATATGCCCTCTGTTTGCATTACAGAGGTCAACCTATTGAAATATATTACCTGATGATCATTAGCCAAGAGGGAGCGCAAGGTCGCTGGTTCCATCCCCGACCGCGTCATACCAAAGCTCATTACAAGAAGATTGTTGTTGTTGCCCTGCCAGACGCTCGACATAAACACTAGGGGATAAAACAATGACTGGTCAAATTAGCAACAACTTTCCAAAATATATTAGCTTCTATTACCATCAAGACACGTGAACCTCGGTCACAGGAACTGGCATGTACTGCTCTGATTCAAATGCATGTTATTATCAAAGGCTACAAGAGACAGAATTCATCTGTGTTCTTCATTAGAGTGAGTGAGTGAGTGAGTATGGTTTTACGCCGCTTTTAGCAATATTCCAGCAATATCACGGCGGGGGACACCAGAAATGGGCTTCACACATTGTACCCGTGTCGGGAATCGAACCCTGGTCTTTGGCGTGACGAGCGAACGCTTTAACCACTAGGCTACCCGACCGCCCCTTCTTCATTAGAACCCATTGGAGGACACACATTAGCTGGGAAGTAGCAATAAGGAGGTCTGGGAGATCTCAGCGCACGGTGTAAGGCACATCGATTGACGTTATCAGGAACAACAGGCTAGAACTGCTGTGTCAGCTATTGCCCACGGACTTGAAGTGATATCACACTTTCAGACTGCACACTGAAGCAGATAGGAGAGCACGGTGCTGACTCAGCTCATTACCTCTCCTAGCACCCCATTCCGCCATCCCTACTCCAACAAACCTCATCGACGCATGCTGCAAGATTCACGCTAACTGCTGTAAAGTAGATAATTTGCTGTCATTGATTGTTTACGCTTACTGCACTAGAGACCATCATCAAGCCTTAGCCTTGCAAGATGGTAGAACAGCTGTTAAGGTTCATTAAGCCATCCTGTCAGTCTGTTGACCTGAGTTATATATATGCGACTTTCCCGAGATCAACACCACTTCAGAATGTCAACTAGAACTGTAATGCGTGTGGACATGAAATATTCTATGGCTAACAATACGAGGAATCATACATCACTACGACTTCATTTTATTGAATGGCTCCTCTTCAACGATTCCCATTGACGTCCTCGTTATGGTGTTGTCGTTGTACATTAATTACCCTTGTGTAAATATATCAGCATATGTATTTATCATCCAAAACTTGCTCCCACAGGAGATATCGCTTGGATGAGATCAAGCGATATCTACACTGTAGATATCGCTGCAGTGAAATTGCATCACAATGTTTTGCAGACCATTGTGACGTCACTGGTTACCATGACGTCACAATCAAATGACATCACTAATGGCTCTGCTGCTGAAGCTGTTAGCAGTACTTTTTTACACAGAAGACACTGCTAATTTCTGTCTACAAACTGAAAAAGTTTGAAGAATGATGTTGGATGATAAATAAAATCTCACCCTCGTGTCTTTTGATTTCAAATATATCAACACTCGTTGATAAAAGTGGCAAAAATCCTCGGCAAGCCTCGTAAAGTTTTCCACTTATATCAACTCGTGTTGATATATTTGATATATCAGATGAGATTCTCTCTATATATATATAATAGCTCACCACCTCACCTCCCCAAGGCAAGAATTAGCCCTGAAACCACGTTGAAATAATACAGAAGTAACGGTTGTTATCAATAAAAAGTTTCATGTCTTCATATTCTTCCAGCTTCAAAATGCCCGTCAATGACTTTTTAATACATGTGGTTTTCCAACAATACAACCATCATGTACAATAGGGCTCCGTGTGTCATGATAAATAAACCTATTGATTCCAAACAGAAATAAACCACCTCACATTCGTAATTTCTTTCAATAAGAAACCACGGTATGTTCCAACTGTGAATCGGTGTGGCACTAATGTATTTACCATGTAATTACTAAAGGAAACGAACTTTAGTTAATTATTGTCTACCATGATATTGGTTTGTTTCAAAAATAGTGTATATCGTATTTCTTGTTTGAAATAATTTATTTCCCTAATTAACCCGTATAATGTGGTATAAGTTTACACCACGAACTCTTTCAGCGTGGCGTCCAAACAGCTGTCGTCATATTGGTCACTTGAGAGATAACGCTAGAGCACTAGGTTCCACATTAAGAGGATTCTAAACTACAATGAAACCTGCCTAAAGCACAGTAGGCTTATCTCAATTCTACCATGGCGAAAAGGCCGGTATTCTTCTGGATCGCGTAACACATGGGTAGATAGGTCAGCTGTCGTAGAACATTCCGGATAAGGGCTAAAGTCAGTGATGTGAGGTGAAATGGAGTCTAACGTCGCGTCCAAGATTATTGCACTTATATAGCGATCTGCATGTACGTGTTTGTGTGGCTGCTCGTACTTGTGCGGACCAGTCCTTGTTTTAGCCCCTTAATGTCGAACGCCAGGCAAGGTAACAACAAGTACAATCTTTTAACGTCTTTTGGTACGACGCGACCGGGGATCGAACCCCAGACCTTCAGCTCTCCCGGTGGACACTATACCACTAGACAGCGGAGGTGGTCTTACATTCAGTGAAAAACGTACAACTATAATAGAATTGTTTCTTGCAGTAATTAGTGACTGACATCAAATGAGAGAGAGAGAGAGAGAGAGAGAGAGAGAGAGAGAGAGAGAGAGAGAGAGAGAGAGAGAGAGAGAGAGAGAGAGAGAGAGAGAGAGAGAGAGAGAGAGGAGTAGCTCTCCACCCGGAACTTCGAGCTTGCTGAACCTGACTTCCGTTAAAGTTCGCTGTCCTTGGTTGCCAAAGTAGTTGTTCACGGTGACAGTGTTGTTTACAAGTTTCATGAACCCAGAGGACAATAGTCTGTATTTATGTTCAACATTAACCTGGTTATTTCCTGGCACAACCATTGTCAATAGAACCATCGGCTGAAGTTGTGCTGAATACCGCCGGTTGTTTTTAGTTGAAGACCAGATCTCGAGAGACTGAACCTTATGTGTGACCAGAACCTCTGATACTAGTCCCATACAGTGTTTGTCATGAGGTATCGAAAGGGAGGTACCTGATATTGACCAATCAGAATCAAACAGTCTTTAGTGCCATTGTAGAATGCTGCCTGGAATATTCCACAAAGCAGATTACAACTAAAAAAATGACCATTTTCACAGATCCTTTGTTACGAGTGGCACGACTGTCTCCATTATATCTTCCTGACAATGACTTTGAAGACAATAAGACCCTGGACGTGTATTTCAGTTTATCAAGACTTTCATTTACTTTCAGCATTGCTGTGAATGTGAATGTCTCTTGAATGCGTTTTTAGTCATGGCTTTCTTTCAAGTGCACGGTGCTTGTGAGTCGGCTATTTTAAATTGTTTTGGGATACCTATCTGAATAAAGTTGACCTAGACGATCTGTTAAAAAAAATCTGACTGTGTCATTGCGCAACTTTCACTCACTACACAGTGTCTGCAACTGATATAACGCGCTAACTGATGTCAGTATGATCAGTCCATAGAGCAGCTTTGCAGATTTGAGTACCCGAATTGTTGACACAATATCCAGTGATCCAGTCATAAAATTTTCATCACTTTGTATCGCATTTTGTACATAATTTGTATCGGCAGATATTTGAGACCGGTTATTCTCAGGTGATGACGTTTTTAACTTCCATTAGTTCGAATTGTTTGTATTGATTATTCTGTCCGAAGACTGTTTACTGGAGCTCAGATACTCTCAATCGGACATTTTGATGCCCGCCATACACAAGAAATAATATTGAAACTAAATATTCAAACCGTGTCTGGATTTTATCAGCACATCGTGAATGTTTCTTGTATATTAGGTTTCTGCTGACAAATGTCAGGCCCCTATGGCAATTATCAGGATAGAGTTGAAGATTTTCATAACTATTTTCTTCGATTTTAACTCGAGATATCAGATGAAATTCAGCAAAATGACGCATGCCGCGGAATTGGGAGAAAACTTAATTATTCTTGAAGAGACTTTACTGGTCTTTACTTTGCTTCAATTCGAGGAGAAAAAGATCTTCCTTACTTGAACACAAGATTGGAAGCAAATAATGAGCCTCGTTCAGATATGCTTCAAGTTTATGCAATTAAATCAGAGAACCTGATGTCTCTAAGATTAATCCTGAGTAATGAATTTTCAGGGGACGATTTATTTGCTGCATTAGATAATTATCCGCGACCCAAATTCGACCCTCTCCCTGCTACCGAGTGAAATGTGTGGAGTTCAATCACCAAACAAATATCATTTCCGAAATCACCGGATGGTGTCATTGTTTCCCCCAGAGAGTTTGTTTCACGATTAGACAAGAATAGATAGGGCCAACATCACTGATGGGGGGGGGGTTGCATGAGAGAGAGTCTCTCTAAGTGGACATGTGATGTGAAACAATAATTTGTAATTAACCTTGTTTGGACGTGGTTGACCTCAAGTGTTGTGTATCATGTTGCCAATAGGTGTACAGTGGTTGACCTCAAGTGTTGTGTATCATGTTGCCAATGGGGTTACAGTGGTTGACTTCAAGTGCTGGGTATCATGTTGCCAATGGGGGTACAGTGGTTGACTTCAAGTGCCGTGTATCATGCTGCCAATGGGGTTACAGTGGTTGACTTCAAGTGCTGGGTATCATGTAGCCAATGGGGTGTACAGTGGTTGACTTCAAGTGCTGGGTATCATGTTGCCAATGGGGTTACAGTGGTTGACTTCAAGTGCTGGGTATCATGTAGCCAATGGGGTTACAGTGGTTGACTTCAAGTGCCGTGTATCATGTTGCCAATGGGTGTACAGTGGTTGACCTCAAGTGCCGTGTATCATGTAGCCAATGGGTGTACAGTGGTTGACCTCAAGTGCTGGGTATCATGTAGCCAATGGGGGTACAGTGGTTGACTTCAAGTGCTGGGTATCATGTAGCCAATGGGGTTACAGTGGTTGACTTCAAGTGCTGGGTATCATGTTGCCAATGGGGTTACAGTGGTTGATTCAAGTGCTGGGTATCATGTTGCCAATGGGTGTACAGTGGTTGACTTCAAGTGCCGTGTATCACGTAGCCAATGGGGTTACAGTGGTTGACTTCAAGTGCCGTGTATCATGTTGCCAATGGGTGTACAGTGGTTGACCTCAAGTGCCGTGTATCATGTAGCCAATGGGTGTACAGTGGTTGACCTCAAGTGTTGTGTATCATGTTGCCAATGGGCTTACAGTGGTTGACTTCAAGTGCTGGGTATCATGTTGCCAATGGGGTTACAGTGGTTGACTTCAAGTGCCGTGTATCATGCTGCCAATGGGGTTACAGTGGTTGACCTCAAGTGCTGGGTATCATGTAGCCAATGGGGTTACAGTGGTTGACTTCAAGTGCTGGGTATCATGTTGCCAATGGGGTTACAGTGGTTGACTTCAAGTGCTGGGTATCATGTAGCCAATGGGTGTACAGTGATTGACTTCAAGTGCCGTGTATCATGTAGCCAATGGGGTTACAGTGGTTGACTTCAAGTGCCGTGTATCATGTTGCCAATGGGTGTACAGTGGTTGACCTCAAGTGCCGTGTATCATGTAGCCAATGGGTGTACAGTGGTTGACCTCAAGTGCTGGGTATCATGTTGCCAATGGGGGTACAGTGGTTGACGTCAAGTGCTGGGTATCATGTAGGCAATGGGGGTACAGTGGTTGACTTCAAGTGCTGGGTATCATGTAGCCAATGGGGTTACAGTGGTTGACTTCAAGTGCTGGGTATCATGTTGTCAATGGGGTTACAGTGGTTGACTTCAAGTGCTGGGTATCATGTAGCCAATGGGTGTACAGTGGTTGACTTCAAGTGCCGTGTATCATGTAGCCAATGGGGTTACAGTGGTTGACTTCAAGTGCCGTGTATCATGTTGCCAATGGGTGTACAGTGGTTGACCTCAAGTGCCGTGTATCATGTAGCCAATGGGTGTACAGTGGTTGACCTCAAGTGCTGGGTATCATGTTGCCAATGGGGGTACAGTGGTTGACGTCAAGTGTTGTGTATCATGTAGCCAATGGGTGCACAGTGGTTGACTTCAAGTGCTGGGTATCATGTAGCCAATGGGTGCACTGTGGTTGACTTCAAGTGTTGTGTATCATGTAGCCAATGGCTCTCTCTCTCTCTCTGTATTACTGTCGGGGAGATATTCCTAACCGACTGGTACATAATTACAATTTCAAAATAACTTACATCCTGTTATTGATAAAGTGTGTTAAGCCATTTATTGTTACCTTTCCTACAGCCTGTCACCCCTACAATGGGAGATGTCATGTTGATTTCCAAGCAACTCTTTAGTTGAGTCCAAACTGTGCCAAATATGCAACAGGTTACGATGAAGGTAAACCATACATCTGTAGAGAGTTATTAGATGTCAGTCAATAAGGTTTGAATATTTGTCTGTTGTTTAACGCCGCATTCAGCAATATTCAAGCTATATGTAGGTGGTCTGTATATAATCGAGTCTGGACCAGACAATCCAGCGATTGACATCATGAGCATCGATCCACCCAACTGGGATCGATGACATGCATCAACCAAGTCAGCGAGCCTGAACACCCGATCGCGTTAGTCGCCTCTTACGACAAGCATAGTCGCCTTTACGGTAAGCATGGGTTGATGAAGACCTATTCTACCGCGGATCTTCACGGGTCAGAGAGAGGTAATTAAATAATCATGGCGACGAGTGTCGTCTCTTAAACATCTAAAAAAAGCGTTGCGGCAAGCAATTCTTGTAAAACGTTTGAATTTATTAAGTAAATAAATTTCTCTTCTTCGCATATCACATTAAAATTTCGGTTGTTTTCTTCAGCTGCACAAACAAATCATGCCGTAAATCTTCATAAAAACTGCATTGTAGTAAAAAATGACATTAATCTTCCACCAAATCACAATTGCAACAATTACATAACCTCTCCGATAGTGGTATAGAAGGCTTGGAATATCTGCCTGTTTGAACAAAACCAGCCATGAGCCAGGGCATATCAGTTCTAATTGTAGAAAGCTTGTTTTGAAGAGCAGTAATTCTTTCCCTAGTGCTTTTTGTGAAGGGCACTCACAAAGAGCAATCTCCACGTGGTGAGTGCTGGGTAACGCTGATAGCTCTTCGCACGTAGGCGCCTGGTGTACAGCGTGTCCTCAGCACCTCATGCCTTGTCGTAAGAGGCGCCTAAATTGGGCAACCTGTTCCTGTGGATGAAGGGAGTCTGGTGGCTGAGGGCACTGGAGCCAGGAACAGTGTTCCTTTTGCCCAATACACCACCACGACCCTGACTTCACCTAGACGGGTGTAAGAATGGACCCAATGCTTTCAATCAGCTGGTCACGTCAAGCCATATGGATGAAGTTTTTGATATGGTTTGAGTCTATTCGCATACTTTTCAAATAGTCTTCTATTCATCAAGTTTATGAAACTTGCCCACAACGTATACACAGAAGGCGGTGGCTTATTGGTCATTCTGGTTGATCCTCTGGAGTATAAGGGGGCACGGGTGGCCCAGTCGTCTAAGGCGCCGCGATTCGCTGTGCAGAGTTGCGTCCCTTTCACTGCAAACACGAAAACGTCGTTTTTTTTCCGTATATTGTCATTGGACGGAAAAACGACGTTATTTGGACGTTTTCAAACCATCGTTTTTCCGTCCAAATAACGTCGTTATTTGACATCGGAATTTACTGGGAGCGAACGATAGCGTTAAGCTCCTCCCTTTCTTGATTGACATTCTCAATCAAGCAACAGCGTCTACCGGTATTTCTACTTCTCAATTTTCATTGGTCAGTCCCCGCGTGTTAGATTACAGGCCCGCGTTTGACGCTGCACTCGAAGCGCTTAGCGGAAGTACTGAAATCAATCGTTCTGCGCATGCGGATTACTTAATGCCTTGACCAACTTTTCCGTTCTGTGCATGCGCGATTTCGCGTATTGTTTCCTAGAATTAATGTCACCACTATTTTTACAATGGTTCATAAACACAGTCACGTGAAGGTTCGGAATCGTAACGAGTAACTCCATTTAAATTGAAGAGTATCCCCAGTGATATGGGAGATTCCAAGATGAAACTATTCTATGGCTATCTAGGCTGCCACCCAAACCGATCTAAACGGGACCCGATAGCTTATTGTATGCTATATAGTCATATGGAAGTGGACAAGAACTATACATTGTATTCCGGCCGATTGTTCTTGCATTTACTTATAAGTCAGGAAAATGGACTTAAAAGGGGAGTTGTTGAACGTAATTTTTTTAATTATTAAATGTTGCCTATACACTAATCTGGACGAACTTCTCATTGTTCTGTTTATGTCATCCTATATACTATTAGTATGTTACCGTTCTAAAGTCATCCTCTCACATAACATTATATTGTTCATAGTATCAAAGGTTAATCAACAATATCAAGAACAGCGATTTAAACCACTGAAACACCCAAACACAAGGCTGTTATCAAGCGCTAGTGCAGACGTGATGCATCGTAAAACTGTATCGTGATGTCTTCAGAAATACAATTATACTACGAGATAGTATGGCTAACGCGTGACTCACCGGTGGAACAAAGACAATATCGCTAATACAGATATAACGTATTTGAATGTTAATACTAAAGACAAACAATCATTATTTTTGCAGTGACGATATAACACGTATGCACGTTTATTGTTAACTTTCATCAGTTTTGCTCTTCATTTTAATAACTTTGTTTTCACATATATATGTAGTAATACCCGACAAGCATGTCATACATAATTATGGGGCAGTTTTCAATCTTGCACTGACTTACTCTGGTGTTAATGAGCGAAGTTTATTGGCTTGTGTGTAAAACCCCGTTTTTCTGGTAATCCTATTATTACTTAGTTTATTTCTATCTAATGACACCCTGTACTCTGGATCATGGCTCCGTGACTATCCATAACAATTAAGATGAACATTCAGTTCAAGTAAATGAATGCGTTTGTTTTGACGCTACAGTCAGTCAAAAAAACAATGCTGTGAGGTTTGATAACACACTTCCACCAGGTCGAACATCGTGGATCCTCATTTTCTGCCTAAAGAGAATCATAGTTCATATGCTAATCCATCTGCGAATACCCTCCCACTCAAGATGACCTTACTTGTTGCTGAACCTATCATCTATCCCCCCAATCTCACCCCCCCACGCCCCCCCCCCCCCCACACACACGCACGCACGCACGCACACACGCACACGCACGCACACACACACACACACACACACACACACACACACACACAAACAAGTGACCTAAATAACCTGGACAGGAAATACTGCTGATAGCCTCTGGTCAACTCAGCCGCGCCACCGCAGAATGTCCGTCCAACTCTGCAGGGGGCATTCTCAGTGGCTTCAAACGCGCTGAAATGTTTTCGCCTTGCATCCACGATGGTGGACAAGTGAAATCGTATGAAATTTGGCTATTTTAGGTCTTATCTCTTTTTTGATTACCCAATAAAGTCAATTCATAGTTACACGGTTGTGAAGCTTACAACTTTATAAGACTTATTCATCTCATTCCCAAAAAGCTACTCGCGCTCACATAAAGTTGTAGTTATTATGTCACTGTTTTATTTCTTTAAAAATATATTACATGTTCAACAATAACAATTAAGATGAACATTCATTTATTAGTAAATGAATAAGACATTAGTGTGTTTTACGCCACAATCAGTCAAAGACCAACGTTGTCCGGTCTGATGACACACATTCTACCAGGTAGCACATTGTGTACACCCTATCCCCATTGAAGTCTCCACTGTGGGTATTCCTGGGGACGAAAAGGTCCCATGTACCTAGGAATTTCATCAATACATTCATGCGCGGCATTCTCTGCCTAAAGAAGATCTTATAGTTAACATGCTAATCCAACTCGAACTACCATCCCGCTCAAGATGAATGTTTTATGTAACATCCAACAGGCCCACATTTACGCACTCACGCACGCACGCGCACACACATATTTGGATTTACCAATCCCTGAATTGAGAAGACGTGCGTTACGAAGCTCCTCCAAGTCATCATCAATATCCGTATATGTCTGTGATATCATTACCCATCCAAAGCCGAATATACATTTATTGTGTTTTCTTGACAACAAATGTTATAATTGGGATAACACTTTCTGAGTAAAGTACAGATTCTCGTACTTTCTTTGGTTGAGTCCCGTCCGGGATTTGAACCCACACTGTGAGTGAGGCACCCAATCGCCAGAACACAATGTTGGCGATCTAACCCAGCCACCGAACCAAAAATGTTAGTCCAGATGACGTATACTTTGTGTACTCCTCTGACAAGAGAAAAATGGCACGGCTTCTATGACCGAAAGCTTTGAACCAACAATGCCTTTAAGAAAGTGGTCAACAGTAACACACATTATATTTGGATACCACTTTCTCAGTAAACTACATATTTTTAGGGTGGAGATAATAGACGTTGATGGTTGATTATCAATGGACAAATTAAAGCCAAAACTTAACTTATGAATGATTGTTAATGGGAAATGGACAATGGGCAAACGGGAGGCGGGGTAATCAGCGCCATGCCAGTTATCTGTTGGCTTCCCTTGTTGCGTTCCCATCTTTGATATCTTTTTACTTTTGTTGTTCTTACAGGTACAAATATATGTTCTCTGCCTCATAGCATTTAATAATATGCACCTGATGAAGGAGAAAGTATATATTCCGAAACGCAGTGTTCCTCCGTTGACATCCATGAATATTTTTCCTTGTGTGTATCAGTTCTTAATGCCCTTCAAAGACTCAATCTAGCTTTGTTTTTAAATGTTGTGATATTTGCGTAGAATATAATATGGTCATGCCTATATACATTTGGGTCTTTGTCTACATAAGCATTTAGACATACAATTTAAAGCTAAGGACATTGCTAATTCTGCAGGCATGAAGTACACGCCATAGCAAGCTGTGATCTTTATTCATACTTTAGATATTCGTAATGGAGATCTGTAACTGAAGTTTACCGTAATCTTCCGCAACTCTCACCTCCTGACCAGTTGAACGTCTTAGTGTATTCAGATGCCATTGTAAAATTCCAGGCTGCCGCTCTTTCTGTGATGTTTTGACGGATGAAATCTATTGCGTTATAATAATCTCTGTTTGCTGATATATAATATGTACATGTTGTAAAATATTTACGATATTTTAAACGTGTAATTCGATGCATATGCAATGCAGTGCGAACATAAGTGCGGATGCACGAAGGCGGTTATAGTCATAGTTATACTGCGATGGATGTAGGGGAATGGTAGGGGGGGTGTATGTATGTATGAAAGCACGAATACCGATACATGAGGGCGGATATAGTTATAGTTCGATGGATGTTGGGGAATGGTGGGGGGATGGATTATGTATGAAAGCATGCGCATGGATCCATGATGGCTGATGTAGACATAATGGTGGGTAAAGAAGAATGTGATGTGTGTGTGTGTGTGTGTGTGTGTGTGTGTGTGTGTGTGTGTGTGTGTGTGTGTGTGTGTGTGTGTGTGTGTGTGTGATACGAGGGTTGGCGAACATGTTGTCAGATGATTGTGTGAGTAAGTTAAGTGGTTGAGGATGTGGCGGGTATGAGTATTCGTACATGCAGACTTGGGGTTGGGGGACTGGGTGTGCCTGTACTGAGGTCTTTTGTTTCACTCACTTATAGTGTTTTCTTTCACTCAAATACTGTTTTACGCATTTTAATGACTGAAACTGTAGTGACTCAAAGGTCATACTGGCCGGGCATTCAACATATCTACCCCAACTACATACGTAGCCATTTTTATGGTGTACAATTCTTCTTCTACCTCTCTCACACACACACACAAACACACACACACACATACACACACACACACACACACACACACACACACACACACACACGCATTAATTGTTTTATTAAATGTATCTTCGAGAGTCAGTAAGAAACTAGAAATAACTGCCTTTGTTCTGTAAACCTCACCAAGTTTCAGCTTTCGCCTCTTCCTTTGTGGACTGAGGTTTCACATTTGTAAAATGATCTCTCTTATCTGTCTGTACCATCAACTTAACTGCCCTCACCCCCTGCAGTTTTCCCGTCCCATATTGCCAAGCAGGTGACCCACAAGGAGGAATACCGCCCTCCCTCAGTCCAGTGATACTGTTCCTAGCACAATATGTTGGGGATACGTAGCCTTGCTGTGGGCAAACATTTTGTAACAATTTGGCAAACTTTGATATGTAAACAGCAAATATTATTCAATTCTATTTCAACAAAAACGGAAAAAATCGGATCCTACTTATTTTGTGGATACCATAACAATAAATCAAGCCAATAGATCGTTTGAGCTGGCATGAATATAAAAAATAATTAGCAAGTCGATAGTCATAATTCCCTCATTTGGTCCCACGTGAAATGTTCTTCACGAATAGAATAGATGGCTGATAGACGTTCGACCGAATAATATCATTTGCTAACTTCAACTGTTCATCTAATTTCCATGAATGTATGTTACATAGTTCATATGTTCATGGGCTTCTACACTGAATGTATAATGTGGAGGACTACTTCGCTTGAGGATAAGTAACATAAATAATGATGATAATTATGATAGTATTGCCATTATTATTCCTTCAGATTATTAAAAAAAAAGTTATTATGTTTTCATAGAGAGAAAGAGGTATGGAGATTGTGAGATTATTTTTAGCATCGGAATTGTTAACATAATTCTTAAAGATATTATGTTTTGTTTGTTTGTTGTTAAATGCTGCACTCAGCAACGTAAGGATATTAAAACATTACATTTAGGTTCAGTTGTATTTTTATATTTGTATCATTTTGCAAATGTTACAGAGACCTGATAAGGGATATATAATAATGTATAGTCGCTATTCTTAAAGTAAGAATATGTTAGATTTATCAACCAGAAATATTGCACACAAGAGGATAATCATATTTCATGACACTATTCAACGTCGAAGTCAACGATATTTGTGTATGTTATTGCTACATGACACGGATACGTCATGATAAAGCAATTAGAAATTGGCATTTGATGATATAAGATAGCTACGCGATAAATCACAAAGAACAAAGAAGGAAGCGATATTTATTTCACGATAAAAATTGTTCTATCATGACGTCATTTATTGAGATTCGAACATGCACTCGCAACTTGAAAAGTAAAATTTGTAAATTTGACCTTATTTTTTAGAGGTATGTGTCTAGTGAGTTGTTCCCAATAAATGTTGCTGGAGAATCCGAAAGTGAGAGTGATATGACAATCGGTATTGGGAGAAGAGGTACAGATGATTGACGAGAAAATTGTGAGAATATGCGGGACCAAACTCAAATCCTAAAATGGATTTATCTAGCATGGCCGCTGTCCGATTCTATTCAAGGAATCATCATTATTTAAGTACGGGTAAATATTGTAAAGCGTGTATTTTTTCCTAATTTAACACCCTAAAAGAGGCTGTACGTAATGTTGATATCTCATATAGAAATAAACGAGTCTCGGTCGTTGTTTATCGTACAATAAACAACTCCCACTCGTCGTTTGTTTCTTAATTACATGACCATATACACTAACTTTATATCTTTTCATGTTTATCGGTCAACAAAAGCGACATAAGCATTTCCATTATCATGAGAAACCCTTGCCAAAAGTAGCGCCAACTGCACCATTGCGACAACATCAGGAGCATGTTTCATGATTCACCATAATAAATGATGACATTGGATGCTCGCAAAAACGCGAGCTCATTCCGATCCACTAGTGGCACCCGCCACAAACACATTCAAAGGCAAGCCAATTGTTCACCCGAAAAGGCAGAGAATTGCATCTGACATCATTTTTGTCATTGATACGTCAAACCTGGAAATGCCGTCAACACAAAGCCCAAGCCAGGACCCAAATCCTTCAAACCGGGCCAAAGTTTAATTAATTACATACATTTCCCCCTAACCTTAAATAATCTCTACTAGTTCTGAAGTAAATCGTATTTACCCGTATGAATCGTCTTATGTTATTTATTGCCGATAAACAGAATATGCACACTTTCTGAAAGTACTGTGTGATAAGTCACGCACCAAACCTATACTCTCGATATACATGCTGCTCTTACTTAAAAAAGAATAACAAGGGTTAACAGGATACGTATATTAAAGTACCATGCTTTCCTGATGTGCTCTCATTCTAATTTGAAATAATGGCATGAATAAAAAACCACTCATCTTTCAATATTTTTCAAGGTTGGGTTAATCACGAACATATTTGAATATGTACAACATCTATACTTACTTATCTTTATACTTAAAGGCATCAGGTTTGTCTGTCATAAGACCCCGAAACAAATATGTCCAACACAGCCCAATATTTGGCTCTTGGCTCCTTGTTCTTATATTTTATAAGTATTGTTTAAACAACTGTTTTTTCTGTAAAATATGTTCATTTCAGAAATTAGATGTTATTCTAGCATCAGGTCTGTGGTACGTTTACTGCATCAGCATTACATTAAAACGATATTACATTATATAAATTCATACAGAGGAAATGCTTAACATTTATCTTTTAGGGAAGAGTGCAGGACGACTTGCTTTATACATATAAATGTGGACATATATGTATGGACATTTGGATGATACAGATAAACCTCCATAAAGATAGTACAGTGTTCGTAGATGACTGTAGACAATGGAATAATTACGTGAGTAATCGGGTTAATACCACGTTCAGCAATATTTAGCCATATTGCGATATTGGTTTCCAACATACAAGACGGACCATGAAATTATGACTTGAATTTGGACCTGGCTTTCTGGTGTGATGTAACACCCCAGTGTCTCCGGTAGAAAAAGGGCTCAAAGCACGAATTAAGATCACGAGATGATACTGATGTATGCATCTGGACACATATTTGCGTAGTATTACTACCTTAATTCATCAGTATATGTGTATTTTGCATAAAAGGATATTATAGGATCGACGCTGACCCTGACGCTGACGCGCATATAACCTATTCACCAGTGCTGTAATATTTCATTTCTTCTGACACATATCGACACGAGAAATTATATCTAAATTTAAAAGGAGCCCAAGTGGGATAGAAATTTGAGTCTGAACCTGTTGAACAAGGCTTGTTTCATTTTGGGCTATAGCATTGCCGCAAGGCCTGGGCTGAAGGGAACACCTGTTTGCACCCATCAGATACCAATCACAACTTCTCTCTCCAAACGAAAACAAAATACGAAAAATGTCGGAAGTGTATCCTTCTAATTTTCTATTTAGATACATGTTTTAACTTTAAAGTAATTATATGTATCTCATGTATTATTGGTATCTGTGATGCTGGTACCGTTTTGTTGCCATTGTGTAGCTTTTGTGGAGTTATAATGAATATCAAATACATGCCTTGAAATATGGACTTCCATGACGAAAGAATACAGAGTATACATAACTCGCAATTCTATATATTCAGCAAACAGCCCAAAACCGAAACTCCACAACATATCTGATTACACTGATTAAGGCTGTCCCAGTTCTCCATGCGATACTGACGCCTGTTCGTCTCCCAGACCATACAGAATAAATTTAAAAGGAATCCAGCTCAAGTCTAGAACGATTTGGCAAGCCTATATTGCCTTAATTCTATCCATGAAAGTAAGCATTAATAAAAAAATATTGTTCTTGTCTGCTTCAGATTATATTTTGTAGATACTTATTTTAACTAGGAAAATTGTACTGACACCGGCGCTGTCCCTATTGAAGCTATCCATAAGAATTTCGAATTGCCGTCCATTGTTCGATGTCAATACATCGATAACAAGTGAGGATATCATAAAGTAATCGTTGATGCCGCGCTACACTTTGATAAAAATTATAATCAAGTTGACTGGTGTGTACATTACTACAGTGAACATGTACATGATCATGCCCTAATAATCAAATGCCGTAATGTCAAATACTAATTTATTATTGTGTGATGAATTTAACTAGATCAGTGGTAACATGTGATATTGATATTCCATCAATTTCTTTCCTGGTTGGTCCATCCATGTCTACAAAATGAAAATAATACAATTAAAATGGAGCATAGAACAATCCTTAATTTCAGGCTAGAGCTGTGGAAATCTAGACTTTCCCAATCATTATAGACTTGAGTTGGTCTCATGTTTTACATTATTCTCTCGGGTCAACGTCACAGCTCATACCATACACTAACAAGACCAGCTTGCCCCCCGCCGGAGCTCCCGGATTTTGGTTATATCATCTAACATGGCCAACTCTGCTCTTAAGTAAACAAGAACCTAATCAGCGAGGGGTCCTTTATCATCCCTATGTGGCTGCTTATGAAAATCTGATATCTTTTCGCAAAGACCTGGTTAATAATATATTTTCTGCTGAATATTCGAAACAAATAGAGTGAGTTGGTACTACATGTACAAATGTATACGGTTCTATTTTAAATGACTGCAGCGCTCCATTATGAAAACAGTTTGTTTTAACGCCGCTCTCAGCAGTATTCCAGTGATATATGACGGCGGTCTGTTGTATATGAAATATATGCAAATTGAATCTTGAATCTTGAAAGTTGTAACATTTCCGCAAATAAGTATCACATGCAGTATACAGTATACCAACTGCAATATACTGTATACATCAGTATACAGTGTGTCGCGAGCTCTGCGCTGGGCTGGAGCACACATTTCCTACACCTCTCCCTTCGGCAAACACCTCATGAGGGTTGCAACGAGGTCACAGGTCAGGCGTGCACTCGTCAGTTGTCTAATACGGTCAAGAGTAAGATCTTCCGGAAGACCACTGCACTGGAGGTATGTGGATTATTGAGGAGGTACTACGTGTTTGGAACTGGGAGTTGAACACTAAGTACTTTTAGAGAAGAGCTCATAATAAAACGTTATGGACTCGCGGACGGACTTGTGTTTTCATTTCAAGACGTACATTTATCAGGTTGAACTTCCTAACTGTAACAATAACTGAACTTTACGCCTTTTATACACATTTGTGATGGGGCGACAATGCGACAACGAGACATATTTTGACCTTGAAAATGTCGCGTTACGGCATCGTCGCCCTTTTGTAAAATAAAGAAAAGGATTATCAAAGAGCGACAATGCGAACACGCGACAATGCGACAAATGGCCAATTGTCGCGCTTTTGTTAATTTTGACAGGTTTTGCTTGTTGTTGTAAAGGCGTCAATGCGACAATGCGACAACGAGACAATGTCCCTTCCATAGTAATCCGTGCAAATAAAACTGAGTAATGAAATAGAAGTCTGACATGCCAGTTAAAAGATAGAGTGTTGCAGCTTCTGATTTCATAGATCTTCAAGAAGGGGTTATCAACAATGGGATGGGTGATGAGTTCAACTGCATACTCTGTGATTAACAATAATGCTCCGAGTCAATACATTTTGTCAAATGTATGACATGTATTACGTGAATGAACATATTGTTTATACTCGTCCATGTTTTTGACGGACAAAATAATTTACATGCTCGGTAAAACTGAGGACGGGCATCATTGTGTGTTTCCGTGCTTTGTTCAGGTGAACAATTGACTTGTCCTTGCATGTGTTTGTGACGGGTGCCACTTGTGTGGCAGGATACGCTCACCTTTTCCCGAACACCCATTGGATGACCTGAACCACTTCGGATTTTTATCCCACAGCAGTCTGATACACCATGATATAACTGAAATACTGAAATACTGTACAGTTGAAAATGATGTTTAATGCGATTACCGTAGTGTGTTACTGCAACTGTTCATATTTTGTGCAGTGATGTTATGTAATATGTAAAAGAAAGCATATTCAATTATCCAATTGATTTGAATAGAATATACTTGCGTCAGTGTATTTTATTAACGCCCCAAATCGTAATTTAAACACATAAAATAACAGATCACGCATGGTGCCTTGACTTACTACTAGATTTAATGGGCCACCCCGGAATAAAATAGTTCCCCCCAAAGCGAGGAACATATGTTTTAGTATGTTTACAAGAAATATATTCCAAACAATATCCTCATAAGATGAGAAGATCTTTTACAGAATTACCTCAGTAAGTCAATTACAATGACAGCGTCGTAATACATTTACATCAAGTACAATACGTCAAAATGGCCGACACGATAAACGTGACGGGAGATATTTTCGAAGTTGTTAATTAACCTGTGGCTATTTCAAGCCTTTGGCATCACTGATCAATTGGCCGATCATTGAAAGGTGATTGTGAAGATGTGTCAAATAGATACTAAGGTAAATTCATAGATTTCTGTAAATTGGCACTGCGACAGTTTGGATTTTTTTTCGTGTTTTTTTTCTCTCTGGGATGGGTTGTAGCGAGGGTATACTTAAATGGGCTTGCAACCACGCTTCTGTATGAATTCGTACCAGGGTATTCCAAGGGTTTTCCCCAGGAATGTGGAAGTAGTCAGTGTTTACGGCTTTTCAAGAATACAGTCACGTGAAGAACGTCATATGACCGACCTCGCGTCCAAGTCGTATATCTTGTAAACTTCACATTAAAAAATTAGTTATTGTTATAACCAAATGAAACACAACCCATTATCCGATAGGGGTAACTGTACATAGCCGTTACCAAAATAAACTTAGTAACATTGTTTGGTTTGACTTCTTGGCGCGTGTCTGAATTCCATTAACATGTAACATATCCTAAAACTAGCTTATCAGCAAATCTCGCTGCACTGCGCGCGAGAGATACTAGAGCAAGGCATGCCAGAAATACGAAACCTAAAGCTTCCGAAAGGAAGCCTTGGACATCACGTGCGTCGGGGGACCAGCGCCATCTGATTGGCCGTTAACAGTTGTACAAGGCGGAGCAAAAAGCATCGTTTTTCCGTCCATTTTACGCTTGAAAAACTCGACCCTTTTCTGGACACTTTCTAGACGCTGACCAATTAATCAATTTTAATGAATTTTTAGTCGTTTTTCCGTCCAATGACCATATACGGAAAAAAACGACGTTTTCGTGTTTGCAGTGTTTGGCACGCCAGAAACCTATGATTGTGGGTTCGAATCCTGGTTCGCCCCGATTATGTTTCTAGGTTTGTCAGCACCAAAAAGTCTGAGACCTGCATCACTTCGGGCTTTCCTCCCACATTAAGCTGACACGCCGTGATATAACTGGAATAATGTTAAAAGCGGCGTTAAACCCAACTCACTCACTCACTCTGGAGTATAACATACCTGTCGCCAGATGATGTTACATTTGCTGGAATACCGCTTACTTATGACATCGCCCTTGTTGGTGCTCCGTGGTGAGCAGGGAGTAGGTTTGCTGAACCACAATATGTACAACAATGGGAAAACACAATAAAATAAACCCCAAAAGACCCGGCAACTATCAGAATCTGATTCCGTGCCCAATTCATCTGATGACGAAACAGTGACCATGTTGTTGGATTTTGAAAGGGATATCCAGGGTAAAGCAATTACAACTTTTGTTTAAATGCACCTGGAAAACACAAGCTCATGATGTACCGATATACCTGTTCTGCTCGTTCTGACCCTAAATTTCAGCAAGGGCATGATCTGAGACCACGATCACAGTCTGGCTGAAGAAACCATAAACGAAATTGTATCTGAACTTCGAAGTCAAGGTGTGATTGAAACCAAAGCATTAAAGTTGGTTGTTTCTCCACGTCTGTCGACCTCTACACACCACGATCTACTAGCTGTTTTAAATGTCAGAAATTTGGACGTGTGCAGAATTCATGCACACATAAAGCCACTTGCTTCAGATGTGGTCAACTTAATCATGATGGTAACATCTGTACTCAGCTTCTCAAATACTCTATCTGTCAGGGTGATGATGTCTTCCTCAACAGACTGCAGTGAATATAAGTTTCAATCCATTGTCCAAAAACATTATATGAACAAAACATCAGTAACTTCGATGCCAGGAAACAGCCAAAATTAGTCGCATCTGTTAATACAACAGGACATTTTTATGCTTCTGTCGTTAAACCTGTACAAACAGTTAAAACCGCAACATGTCACTCTCAGACAGATCTGTCATGGTCAATTGGAGACAAAGCAAGTTACTGAAATCGGAGCTCTCCAACATGAAACAAAGAAAGTTGCAACTCCAAAATCCACCCAGGTAGCGTACATACATCAACGTCAACAGGAACAATCCCAAAGTTATGGCATCAAATAATGTTCAAAGTCCAATAAGGAAAAGTCAAACTGAACGAGTGTCAAAGGCACTCAAGGATCCTGTGCAACTCTACAACAGGTGTGGGTTGCTTGAACATGGTTATGGCAGTATCCCCTCATATGAGCACTGATCCGTGAAGATTCCGGGGTAGAATAGGTCTTCAGCAACCCATGCTTGCCGTCAAAGGCGGCTATGATTGTCGTAAAAGGCGACTAACGGAATCGGGTGTTCAGGCTCGCTGACTTGGTTGATGCATGTCATCGATCCCAGTTGCGTGGATCGATGCGCATGATGTCAATTACTGGATTGTCTGGTCCAGACTCGCTTATATACAGACCGCCGTCATATAGCTGGAATATTGCTGATTGCGGCGTAAAACAACAAACAAACCATCCAACCGAATCACATGAGCACTAGGGGTGGAACAAGTGGCCACTCTCCTAAAAAGAAATTCAGGAATCGGTCCCCTGTTACTCTACCTTAAGATGTAACACTAATTATATAATTCTGTGGAATTGCAGAGGTCTCAGGGCCAATGTTAATAATTTACATCATTATACATGATTATAACCCATCAACAATCTGTCGACAACAGATTTATTTTAAACATGCAGACACATTTGACCTAAGATAGTACAAATGTCATAATTCGTTTAGCCCTCAGATGATAAAGAAACAGGTTGTTGCACTATTTGAGTCAGACAGAACATCATTTATAGTGATGTTCATCTTAATGCTAATATTTAAGCTGTTGCTATCCGTCTTACATTGAACATCGCATATACTTTTTATTTTATATATACCACCTTCATCTGCTCTTCAAAGGATGTCGTATTGGCCACAGCAGATATACAAATGAATATTTATTAAAAGGTGAGGATCCTCCGTTTTGTATCCCTTGTGATGAAAGAATCACGGTCAAGCATGTCTTGCTTGACTGCATTGATTTTTCCATCACAAGGGATAAATATTTCAGTGCCAAAACAGTTAAGGACCTTTTAATGATGTTAATTCTCATTTTATATTTCTTTTTTAAAAGAAATAGAACTTGTCCATAAATTTTGATGTTCTTAATGTATTATTTTTAAATTGGTAGTGCTCATTAATAACTTAGATTGTGAGTGGCTGTACCCTCGAGGGGGGTTGAAGTAGCGTAAAATTATTGTCCCCCTAAGAGGGTATGTAAGTCCCAAATCATTCGTAGTATTTTTATGCATACCAGACTTTTAAATCGTAGTATATTTGTTAGTTTAATTCAATGGCTAAACTTGCATACAATCGCCAGTGACTGAAGGGATGGTGTAAATCCTGCCGGGGTCCATGCAGGAAGCAAAGGCACTGTAAGTCCCCATGGTCCCTAGTATGTTGATCTCCCTTTAGTTACTGACGATCCCTAGCCCATTTTTATATTGTGTTGTTCACTGATACTTATGGTTTTTATATATTTTCAGCTAGTTTTAAATTGAATCTGTGATATCCTAGTAATTGTAATGTCCTTCGTTGACCGCTTTTTATTTAGTCTAAATCTTTGTATTATTAATGTACTTCTCGTCACGGTATGGCTGAAACACTGCCGATGTGACGTTAAATCTTAATTCACTCACTCACTCACTCTTTAAAGGTCTGACCTTCAGAATACATAAGATGATATGGGCGAATTAAATGGGCATAACCCACTATGGGGAAGCATAATTACCAACAACAAGGGGAAAGACATTGCAGATTACATTTTTGATACAATGAATTTGAATGGTCTGTGCATGATGACCTTTGTGGAAGTGATCACTTGCTTACTGTCCTATAAGCTGTAAAACCAGATGATAACCCCTCTTCTTCACGGTGGAGTTTCAAAAATTCCAATTGGCCCTTGTATGCAATATTATGTCTTCTAACATTGAAACCTGACAATTTCAGAAATTTCATCGAGTTGTTTTCAGGTCAACTAAATAGTTTTGCTGACGAAACAATTCCTAAGTCTTCTGCATATCCCCATGTTCGTAAATCATGGTTTACCACTGAATTTGTTTATTTGTTTGTTTGTTGTTTAGCGCCGCAATCAGCAATATTCCAGCTATATGACGGCGGTCTGTTAAATAATCGAGTCTGGACCAGACGGTCCAGTGATTGACATCATGAGCATCGATCCACGCAATTGGGATCGATGACATGTATCAACCAAGTCAGCGAGCCTGGCCTTCCAATCCCATTAGTCGCCATTTACGACAAGCACAGTCGCCTCTTACGGCAAGTATGGGTTGCTGAAGACCTATTCTACCCAGGAATATTCACGGGTCGGTTTACCAATGAATGCAAACAAGCAAGAAAGTGTAGGAAGAAAGCAAAACAATAATTCCGCAACCATCCTACAGTTCATAACCTATATAACCTATAACATGTAATTAATGTTTAAGATTCTCTTTCGTGCCTTCATGAGCTTGAAAATATGTCATATAAACATCCATTTTTAATGGAAGTTCTTGAATTATTGAATAATATTGCAACTGGCCAATATGACATCGTCTTTTGTTGATTACCCAGCCATGTTGGTATCACTCCTAATATAATGGCTGATGATACTGCGAAAGCAGCACTCACCAAATTTATGACACCACTTCTTATCCCATACACCAACTATAAACCCGTGATTAGATCCGTGATCGAAGTGGGACATCCATGTTGGTATCACTAAGTGAAATTAAACCAACTATCGGTTATACCTATTTGGGTTGTCATTCCAGATTTGAAGAGGTCATAATACGACGGTGTCGTATTGGCCACTCACGCTACACTCATGAATATTTATTTAAAGATGAAGATCCTCCATTCTGTATCCCTTGTGATGAAAGCGTCACAGTCAAGCATGCATCATCCCGCCATTCACACAATTCAGTGATGAGACGAAACATGTGCTGCCCTAGCGGTAGCCCCCGACATTAGCACAATTCAGTGATGAGACTAAACATGTGCTGCCCTAGCGGTAGCCCTGACATTAGCACAATTCAGTGTTTAGACGAAACATGTGCTGCCCTGACGGTAGCACCCGACATTAGCACAATTCAGTGATAAGACGAAACATGTGCTGCCCTGGCGGTAGCACCCGACATTAGCACAATTCAGTGATGAGACGAAACATGTGCTGCCCTAGCGGTAGCACCCGACATTAGCAAAATTCAGTGATGAGACTAAACATGTGCTGCCCTGGCGGTATCCCCCGACATTAGCACAATTCAGGGATGAGACTAAACATGTGCTGCCCTGGCGGTAGCCCCCGACATTAGCACAATTCAGTGATGAGACTAAACATGTGCTGCCCTAGCGGTAGCCCCCGACATTCACACAATTCATTGATGGCATCATTCCATTCCATGAAATAGATCGATTAACAACATCTGTACAACTTTAGGTGAAATTACAAATTCGATAGTGGCAGTTACGGAAACAAAGCGTCAATGAGATAATTCCGGCTTTTCAAAATCTCAAAAGTTCAACACATGAATTCATTGTTTCGCTAATATATCATAACGCCTTAACTTGAGCAACACATTATAGTGAGTGATTTTGATTCTACGCCGCTTTTAGCAATATTCCAGCAATATCACGGCGGGGGACACCAGAAATGGGCTTCACACATTGTACCCATGTCGGGAATCGAACTCGGGTCTTCGGCTTGACGAGCGAACGCTTTAACCACTTGGCTACCCGACCGCCCCTGAGCAACACATTATAAAGGTAACTCAATTTGTCAGGGCATTATCACGCACGGGAGTACTGTTGACAATTCTAGAAACATAATCAGGGCCAACCTGGATTCGAACCATGAACGTTTGTGGGTCCTTGGACGTCTGAGCTACCCGAGCCAGCAATATTCCATATTACTTCAGCAGCATGTCCCTGATTACAACCTAATGATTCCTTCTACACGCGTTAAGAGTGAATGAATAAATTTGTTTCAATCCACAGTCAGCAATATACCGACTTTATCAGGCCTCCCTGTAGTCTGGACCAGGCATATCATTTATTCAAAGCCAGATCCGTTCCATCGGGCCAAACAATGAGAAGTAATTAGCCAAGTCACAGAGTCTGAACACCCATCCATTTTAGCCGGCTCTTTCCACACGCACGGTGCACTGATCACCTATTCTGACCCGTATTTCCACTGGTTTATAGTCCAGGGTATGTACTGGTGGGTTTCACATACGACCCACATCACGTTTGTCATCCATACTGATACTTGTTGATATCATTGACATTCTGTGTAAATGTGGGTAAACCTCAACTCATTCAAATATAAGCACTGATAGATAAACTTAATCTTGAAATATTGCCTACATACGGACATACCACGTAATTGGTGTTAGATTGTCTGATGAGTTGCCGCAGATGATCACAAAAGACTGCAATGTCAACCATTAAGAAGATACCCTTCCAATATCCAGCACACCTGACCGGCAACACAACACCCTCTTACTTAATTGAGATCAGACCTGTCTAACACGCAATGACAGACATCCCAATTATATATACACTCTGAATCTATTTAGATCCAAAACGACATCCATCTATCCACCAGACACATTTAATTAGCAATATAAGGCTCACAAATCTTGTGTAGGCTACATTCAAGGTAGCTAGTGAACTGATTTATTAGGGTAACGTATAAGTATGTCAGGGAGATGAATCAATGTTTCAATTTAAATTAAGCCCGTTTTATTGTTTATTTATGTTTTAGCTCATGCGCTAAATAAGGAGGTGGCTTGGAAATGTGCAGTCCCAGTAGATTTGCTGGTCTTTGAAGTCGACCAAGTATGATTAAGTCAGGCTCTTTGGCAGATGGTTTGTCATCGTACCTCGACGTCGTATTACCTTGGCTGATTGTGTGTAAACTTACCTCGACGTCAGATTACATTGGCCGACTGTGTGTCATCGTACCTCGACGTCATATTACCTTGGCTGATTGTGTGTAATCTTACCTCGACGTCGTATTACATTGGTCGATTGTGTGTCATCGTACCTCGACGTCGTATTACATTGGTCGATTGTGTGTAAACTTACCACGACGTTGTATTACATTGGTCGATTGTGTGTAAACTTACCTCGACGTCATATTACATTGGTCGATTGTGTGTAATCTTACCACGACGTCATATTACCTTGGCTGATTGTGTGTAATCTTACCTCGACGTCATATTACATTGGTCGATTGTGTGTAAACTTACCACGACGTCGTATTACATTGGCTGATTGTGTGTAATCTTACCACGACGTCGTATTACATTGGTCGATTGTGTGTAATCTTACCTCGACGTCGTATTACCTTGGCTGATTGTGTGTAATCTTACCTCGTCGTCGTATCACCTTGGTCGACTGTGTGTCATCGTACCTCGACGTCGTATTACATTGGCTGATTGTGTGTAATCTTACCTCGACGTCGTATTACACTGGTCGAGTGTGTGTCATCGTACCTCGACGTCGTATTACATTGGCTGATTGTGTGTAATCTTACCTCGACGTCGTATTACATTGGTCGATTGTGTGTCATCGTACCTCGACGTCGTATTACCATGGCTGATTGTGTGTAATCTCACCTCGACGTCGTATTACATTGGCTGATTGTGTGTAATCTTACCTCGACGTCTTATTACATTGGTCGATTTTGTGTCATCGTACCTCGACGTCATATTACTTTGGCTGATTGTGTGTAATCTCACCTCGACGTCGTATTACCTTGGTCGACTGTGTGTCATCGTACCTCGACGTCATATTACCTTGGCTGATGTTGTGTCACCGGACTCCGGGGGAATCTGCCAACCCAAAATTTCACAAATGTGGAATATAATTTTCGTTCCGATCTGTCTGTTAAGTAATTATTTGCCAAAGAAAGTCTATTTTGGACTGCAGCAAACCCTTTCAAACTCTTTCACTTGTCATTTGAGGATTCCCTCTCCAATATGTTCTGCCTCTGAATCCCCATGCTTTTAAGAGCAAACAAATCGATTAATTTAACTTCGACACACATGTAGGTTCGAGCATTAGACATAATTTTTGGCTCCGTCTTCAATACATCTCAGTCATACGGCTTCATGTATTTACGTTTTACGTTTCTCAAATTCACAGTTTCTATTTTAACTTTGCAAATCTTTAATTCTATTTGGCCTGGATTTTTCCTGTCGAACGTGTACAGGTAATCTCAGGGAAATATGGAAATCCCCTGCAGGTTTAGGGACATGCATATAGTGGCTGTATCATGGCGGCCCATATATAATATCCAGACAAACCATCGGTTAATATTCTATATTACAAGCAACTTCCCTGACAACGAGCAGGCCAGTCACCAAGTGCCATCTTTTAACGTCTGTGTACTATGATGGATACACCTTTGTCGAATGCCTTAGATGTCCATATGTGTCATTGTGTTGGCCATTTTCCCCCAATCACTCATACCTCTATAATTATGTTCATGCGACCATCATACTATACTGAGAGGCAATGAAAACGCAATCTAATTTTCAAACGTGAATTTTATCGGCATAAGAAAATTTCAAAGCTTGTATTAAGTATATTAGCAAAGACTGATCACGATAGGGAAATTCTGCATAAAGCAGTGTCCAATACCATCAGTTCCAACCCCATTTACAGGAGAGAGATTGAACAGACCCTCAGTATCTGGTGTGTCCACCTTGAGCACGAAGACAAGCTTGCAAATGCCTTGGCATTGAATCACATAAACGACGGATGAAATGAGCCGGGATTGGGTTCCAGTGATACTGCAATGCCTGAGTGAGCTCAGCGAACATTGCGGGGCGGAATCTGCTGTCGCCTCACACGCCTACAAAGTTCGTCCTAAAGGTGCTCAATTGGGTTCATGTCTGGTGAACTTGAGGGCCACTGCATGACCTCCACGTTGTTTCTCTGAAGAAAATTCCGTGTCAGGATGGCAGTATGGGGCCTAGCATTGTCATGCTGAAACACTAGCCGGTTTCCACAATGCTGTCTTAAGAGAGGAAGAAGAACTGTCTGTAGAACAGTATCCACTTAACGTCGTGCCGTCAAGTTACCTTGCACAATAATAAGCTATGATTTAAACACAGCATTTATGGTTCCCCAAACCATTACTCCCCCACCACCAAAGCGATCTTGTTCAATAATACAAGGTCGAACATAACGTTCCCCTTGACGTCGGTACACACGGAGCCGTCCATCTGGGAAAGAGACGTTAAAGCGAGACTCATCAGAGAAAACAACATTCCTTCAACCGACGTTGCCCAGAAAACCACCTGCTGCAGCCCATCGCTGTCGTTGAAGTCTGTGATTATGCGTTGAGATCTGACCTTGGTACGGTCGACGTGACCGTATCCCTGCTGCAGCAAGACGTCGACGCTCAGTTCGACTGCTGATGGATCTTCCTCTGCTTCCGATAGTGTTGTTAGCAGTCTTACAGCTGTCTGAAATCGACGTCGGAGGTGTTGCATGACAATATAGCGATCCTGACGTTGAACGCCTGGGCGTGGCCGATCCTCCACCCTGCATGCCTGTAACTTGGTAGCGCCTTCTGAGACGACAGACAGTTGATGGATGGACATTAAAATGTTGTGCAACGTCAGTCTGTGGCGTGCCAGCTCGCAGCTTTCCAATGGCCTGGTGTCGCTGATCTTGGGTTAACCGTGGCATGGTGCATATGGACAACAGTTTCAAATCATGATGTGATTTTATAGGGGGACAATGTGTACTGTTTGCATGCAATTCAAAATTGCATTTCGGAATGCAAGCTGAAGATTTGTTTTGGCGTTTTGTTCAGGATGGTGTGCACACAACCAAACAGGTCTGTACACACGACGACAGAAGACAATTATCACGCTAAGTGACATTCAATAACTAATCGCTTTGTTTTCTCCTCTGTTACTATTCTATGATAATAGACAGGGTAACAACAAGTACCATCTTTTAACGTCTTTTGGTATGACGCGGCCGGGGATCGAACACCGGACCTTCCGCTCTCCGGGCGGACGCTCTACCACTAGACCACAGAGGCGGTCTCTCGGATTTAAATTAAATCATGGCGAGGATGGGGTTTCAGGCATCAATTCTGCCCTGTAGTTATTTGAAAGTACACCGATCGAGAGACCGTTCTATGTCATCAATATTACAAATGAAATGACAGTTATGTATGTCATGCAGACAGCCAGTGCAAAGTTGCTAAACATGACAAAACGGAAATAAAAGCATTATGACATTTTCAGCTGAATCAAAGTCCTTTCATTCTTTTGTCATTAATCAGAAAATTGTATTGCATCCCTGTTAATTCAAAGGAATGCAGAGTTAATTTAATTGTAAATGAGACACTGTCAGATGTAAATGTGAAGTGTGCGTCTAAGTAAGGCGTTAGCTGCACCCAATGATACATGACTTCAATGATACCTCTCAGAGCTAACAAGAAGATAACGTGTTACTGTCTTGAATGTGTCACTATCTTTTTTCGTAATAAATCAAGAATCGTTTAAACTAAATGATGAATGTATTTGATGTGATAACTGCTGTTGACATCCTATGTAATGTGTCATGTGTCATTAGTCACGTCAGAGGTACTGTTCCACACCTTAGATCAATGGCCACCAATGGCACCAAACACACCAACTAAACAGGGTGAAAGTAGTTTAATGATTCATGCAGGAAAGATAAAAAGCATACCAGTATATTCACCTAGTTGTGCAGCAATTCCCTTACGGAACATTGGAAATATGGTTTATTCCACAGTGATTTCAACAGCTCCACACCACTTGAGCATAGTGTCAAATGCACTGACACAAAGAAGTGTGTGGGAGATAATCTCAATGTCGGTGTTGATGTTGTTGACGGTTCTGTACCGCACATGTTAAATATGCAAACCTCACTTTCAAAATGTCACGCTTGCATCCAAAATACCAAGTTGTCCGACTCCCCATTGTTCTCGGTGCCATAGGTTTGGTACCTCCCAATCTGTTGACTGACATTGGGGAGAGCACCCGGGTTTGCTACTTGGTATACAGCCCTTCTGACAATCTTGGTAATGCTAAGGCTGCAGTATTGGTGGAGTCTTCACATTCTCCGAAAGGATCTGGGTGGGTTGACTAGGCAGCGCTTCCTGGGAGAAGTCCCATTCGCTGTCTGGGCTGCGCGTAGAGGGGGCAAGGGCCTGAGCTGATGATATGCCTAACCAGCCTGACTGGGCCAGGATCGTAGCGCTACGGATCGTTTTTTGGAACAGGGCCCAGGTGTTCTCGAAAAGGGTGGGTATGTCCTGCCTTACCGACAGGGTACCACCCCACAGAAACGAGATTTCATCCGATTACCAATACAGTGAGTGAGTGAGTATGGCTTTACGCCGCTTTTAGCAACATTCCAGCAATATCACGGCGGGGGACACCAGAAATGGGCTTCACACATTGTACCCATGTCGGGAATCGAACCCGGGTCTTCGGCGTGACGAGCGAACGCTTTAACCACTAGGCTACCCGACTGCCCGATTACCAATACAATTTTAGTGAACATTATAATGGCCTCATGGTTCGCCCAGTTACACATGTTAAGTACTAACAAGAGACCACCGTTATCACTATCCCACGCAATGGGGAACATTAGAATTTTGTTTGTTCATATAGTAGTGAATATACACGGAGAAAGGAAGGGCAACTCCAGAAATATTACGGCATCATATTTGAATTCAGTCTTGACAAGTTCACTGGAACTTTTTTGCGAATGGCTTAATTGCAAGCACTAAAAATATTAAACCGACTACGAGGACTTAGATTGGTTCTGGTGGCACTTGTAAATTGTATTTTTTTCCCAAATTCACTAATTACCTTAGACAAGTTCCTTTGTCAAGTGTTATACATCTCGAACTCTTTGTAGAAAATCCAGAATAGCGTGACTATTTAAGTGAGTGAGTGAGTATGGTTTTACGCCGCTTTTATCAATATTCCAGCAATATCACGGCGGGGGACACCAGGTATGGGCTTCAGACATTGTATCCCTGTCGGGAATCGAACCCGGGTCTTCGGCGTGACGAGCGAACGCTTTAACCACTAGGCTCCCCGACCGCCCCGACTATTTAAGTACGCTGTTGATATGTTTATTAAGTTTCAATGATACATTATTAAAGACAATATGGATTCATGATCCATAGATGAACACCACAACCGATCTGGTTTTTAAGTTACGGTCTGGTAATGAAAGCGACCTGTATTTGGGTTAAGTCCAGTTTGTTGCTATGGAAACACCAAACATATTCTATAAAGAAATACCCAAACACCCAAACTCACCATTTCAGCATGTGTTTGATTCTTGTGCAAAGTTTCACAATAACATATAGAACGGTTTCCGGGTTCGTGACGGACGGACGAACGGATGCATCGACGAAGGGACGGACGGACGGACAGCACCCATTCCTATACCCCCCTTCCGCTTTGTGGTTTTATCACAACGATCAGAAAAGTATGATGTACCCCTTTCGAATCCTGACCAACGCTGTAACCATAAGGCTATCCCATTGCCAACGAAGGATGCGACAGTCATACTGTTATGTAGTACCTCTGGCGACCCGCGACGATTCCGGGGTAGAATAGGTCTTCAGCAACCTATGCTTGCCGTAAAAGGTGACCATGCTCGTCGTCAAAGGCGACTAACGGGATGGTCAGGTTCGCTGACTCGGTTGATTCATGTCATCAATCCCAATTGCGTGGATCGATGCTCATGCTATTAATCACTGGATTGTCTAGCCCAGACTCGATTATTTACAGACCACCGTCATATAGCTGGAATATTGCCGATTGCGGCGTTAAACAACAAACAAACAACAACAAATACCTCTGCCTTTATGTCGTGACCCAGACTCGACTCAACTATATACAGATAATACAGCTATAAGGAATATTGCTGCCTGCGGCGTGGAACAACATTTATTTCCTAAATGAACCGATGATACTATTATGCAGCGGTTTCTGTTGTCAATGTTGTATGTGAGACACGACGAGACTTAAAGGGTCAAGGGGCGGTCGGGTAGCCTAGTGGTTAAAGCGTTTGCTCGTCACGCTGAAGACCCGGGTTCGATTCCCGACATGGGTACAATGTGTGGAGCCCATTTCTGGTGTCCCCCGCCGTGATATTGCTGGAATGTTGCTAAAAGCGGCGTAAAACCATACTCACTCACTCACTTTCTTAAAGGGTCTGGGTGTTTGATTATTTCTAGGTACTTAAGTGGTCAGTTTCCTTCAAAGTGACCTCGCGACATTACCTATTCCTGGACATGTCCAGCAAATGAGTGTTGGAAAGGTAAATAAGATTGATGGGACAACAATTGTTGAATCTACTTGACCATCAATCTTTCAGCAGGAGACGACACAGATAATTTGACTCAAGCCGACGGGATGCATTTCAGCTTCATGAGCAAATGGTTGGATGAAGGTATGGCGCCTGAAGATGTGTTTATCATATAGCTTTATCCACGTCTACAATCATTACGACATGTTTTCTCCTCCACTCTAATTGACCCGACAGCTGTATCGATTTTGCCTTAGACGTGTGTTAGTTTTGTTTATCTCTACTAAGGAAACTGTGTTATTTATCAGTTTCCTGGCAGTTATATCCAAGTACTGAAAACCACCTTGTTTTTCCTATGTTATTTCATAGATGCAATGGTACTTGTTTTTCCCCTTCACTATAAATATGGGGCGGTCGGGTAGCCTAGTGGTTAAAGTGTTCGCTCGTCACGCCGAAAAACCCGGGTTCGAATCCCCACATGGGTCCAATGTGTGAAGCCCATTTCTGGTGTCCCTCGCCGTGATATTGCTGGAATATTGCTAAAAGCGGCATAAAACCATACTCACTCACTCACAAAAATAATGTAGGCGGTTAGAACTATTTTTCGAGCCTATTGTCTTTGGATCAATTACAAGATGGAACAATGGCTGACACATTGAATGAATCAGCGTTATATATGAGAAATAATATGACCATATCTTGTTATGTCCTGTTCAGTTGTTCACAAATAACACTTTTCAAATTCGTAATTAACGCAAGTGTAAATAAACTTCAATCATCTTGAAAGAACTCTGAAAGTCTTGTTCATTGTAGTTTTGTTGGATAATAGTTATTCCAAGACATTCATATACTCGTGACTGTCTGATATGTCTACCCTTCACCTGGCATTATCCGTCACGTGATTAGAAAGCTTGTTTGTTGTTTAACTCCCTCCTCAGCATTATGAAGGCTGTGTGACGGCGGTCAGTAAATAATCGAGTCTGGAACAGGTAATCTCCGCCAAGTGAGGATGTTTTCACAATAAAGTCGTGAATCGTATTCGTAAATAATAGCAACAAACCATTTTCATATTCATATTAAGCAATCTCGGATCATTGGGACCGGACCTGTGAAGATCCGGGGTAGTATAGGTCTTCAGCAACCAATGCTTGCCCTAAAAGACGACCTTGCTTGTCGTAAGAAGCGACTAAGGGATCGGGTGGTCAGACTCGCTGACTTGGTTGATATGCATGTCATCGTATCCCAGTTGCGTGGGTCGATGCTGATGATATCTTTCTCTGAATGTCTGGTCCAGACTCAATTATTTACAGACCGCCTTCATATAGCTGGAATATTGCTGAGTGCGGCGTTAAACAACAAACGAATAAAGAAAATGAATGGTTGGGAGTTGCGTTGCTTAGAAATGCCAGGAACCAAGTGTTGTTGGTCATTGCGTTCCCCGTGCTCTTGGGGTCGACAATGTCGGTGGTTGTTTATGAACTGTTTCACTGAACTTCAGTGTAATCTGACTGCTTTTTAATAAAACCGACAAAACACTTTCCATAATCATAAAAATAAATCTCAAGTAGTGAGTGAGTGAGTATGGTTTTACGCCGCTTTTAGCAATATTCCAGCAATATCACGGCGGGGGACACCAGAAATGGGCTTAACACATTGTACCCATGTCGGGAATCGAATCGGGTCTTCGGCGTGACGAGCGAACGCTTTAACCACTGGGCTACCCGACCGCCCCGAATGTCAAGTAAAAGCAGAATCCATTGAACGGTAACGGCTAATCGTGAGCATGTGTTTATGAATCACTGTCAAATAGTGACTATACCAGGTGTTCGTCAAACGTCGGGGGTATTCTACTACCGTACACTTGCAAACGCAAGTCGATTGTTCACCTGAAAAAACCATGGCAACATTTGGTTCAAGACAAAATATGGAACTTCATCGCACATCTGTCACTGATGCGTCCAATTTGGAAATGTCCTCCACAGGTCTACCATAAACTGTTTGAAATCTTTACTGATGAACCCTTGAATGTTATTAGCCTGATCCAAAAGCTTTTTATGGAACATCTTATTTCACCAGCTGTTCTTTAAAGAAGAGACCAGAGTATAATTTAACATTATTGTGTAATTGTGTAATCTATCTATTTTGTATAACATTTCTTTGGTAGTGTTATTTTCGAGACTTTGCTGTGTAGATTTGCGTCCATCAGTCGTAAAAAAAGGCTGGTCGAAGAATCGAATTGAACATGTTTTCTAACATACCTAAAGTAGAAAAAGAGACGTTGTTGGACCAGTCTTCAAAAGCAGCTCCACTCGTTGCGCTGTCTCAACTCTCTAACAGGTTGTGGCTTTGAAACGAAGACTAGCTGTTATGACGGTTAAGATGGGTTTTACGAAACGAAATTTTTAAAAATGTCGCGATTTATGTAACTTTGAGCTTCCACACAAATTAAATGCCAAAACACCATCCCGTCACATCTATTTACTTAATGTGTGAGTCTGCTTGAGAAAACGATAAAGTACTGTGGGGTCTAGATCCGTACGTCTGGTTTCCATTAGCAACACGGGCAATTCAAATCGAAGCAGTTCAGTTCATTAAACCAAACTGTTAAGTTTGAATGTGTCGTCCAGTGATCTTTACCAACACTCAACCAAGTCCAGTTGGCTATTCTGATCCATGTTAACATCTTTATCATCAACTCAGACCACTGTGAATACAATTGTCCCTTCATCAGATCAACGGTCTCCCCTTGGCATATCATGGTGTAAATTGAAGGATTAAATGTAGACAGACAGACAGTCAGACAGATTTATTCAGTAATCAGGCCTCCAGCCCATAATACATGTTGACATAATGTAGATTATACATGCTTATATACTATGGCGTTATGTTAAGACAAATAGTTTTAGAATACGTTAGAACAGTCACGTATATTCATAACTTTAGATAGAAATAGTCCAATGTGTTTTAAAGTTCTTGTGGAGTGTGTTGACATAAGGTTTAAAAACTGTTGAAATGTGCTAAAGTTGATTTCACTTTCAGCAAAGCATTCTCTTCTTGCAGCTCGGTATCTGTCACAGATTGACAATACATAATACTCATCCTCAATTAGAGTTAAACCTTTGGAGTGGCAATACATGCGCACACGTTCTTCATATGGGATTTTAGAATGTCTTCCAGTTTTAACTGCAAGTTTAAAGTTGTTACACCTGAACATACAAATTAAATGTAGTCATTTATAAGGCAAGACCCGGACAAATTTGACTAGGTTGTAGTTTTATTATCCAGTCAAACCAATCACACTTGGTTCAATGTGTAGCTAGTCTCAAACATAGGGGCGCGATGTGATGTGGTCTGTGGCGCCTCTGTTTGTAGCATCAGTCACAACATGATATACTGTGGAGTTCGAATCCCAGATTCTCCACTGTTATTACCCTTGGTTTGTCTGTACCACGAGTACACCAACGTGAAGACAGAGTTGACGAATGAATTTCGTAAAATTCTTTCAACGGTGATGCATTTGTATATATAATGGGAAGCTATTTCACCACACGTGTATGAGTGGGTGAGGTGAGGTGAAATGGGGTTTAACGTCGCGTCCAAGATTATTGCACTTATATAGCGACGTGCATGTACGTATGTGTGTTTGTGTGGCTGCTTGTACTAGTCCGGACTGATGCCGATTTATAGTGCTAGCTCACTGAGGTACCATGCCGCAGTTTAACACGAATACCCCACTCAGACACAGTAGCCGACCAGTCCTTATTTTAGCCCCTTAATGCCGAGCGCCAGACAGGGTAACAACAAGTACCATCTTTTAACGTCTTTTGGAATGACGCGGCCGGGGATCGAACCCCAGACCTTCCGCTCTCCGGGCGGACGCTGTACAACTAGACCACGGAGGCGGTCCGTGTATGAGTGAGTGAGTAAGGTGTACTCCGTTTTTAGAAATATTCTAGCAATATCGCGGCGTGACGAGTGAACGCTTGAACCACTAGACTCCCCAACCTCCCCCAGTTAAATATGAGAAGCATCAATCACGTCACGTAGTTCGGTCTTACTTCGTCAAAGGCTTGGCATATAACTATGCGTCAGTTGATATTTAAAACGCCAAGGGTGAACTCTTTGTAAACTGATTGACGATTGCTTATCCAATCCTTTGTAAAGTATTTACTTCAAAAACAGGCAGTGCCTTGAAGGCTTCAGGGATCGGAAGAGGACCCCGAATAAATGACAACAGTCACTCTATTGCTTGTTATAAGAGGCGCCGTAAATGAGGAGCTGATGGTCAGGATCGGTGACGTGATTAAGTGCGTGTCATCGTATCAGGCATGTTAGGACTTAGCTCAAAATATCAACCATTTGTTTGCCTGTAGAGACCCCATTATTAAACTACACTTTGGTAAAGGAAAAATTAACCTCGCCGTTAGACAAATAAACAAAGAGTGGAGGACAGCACCAATCGGGTGACACATAAAAAAGAATACCAGTCCAAAATAAAGTGGCTCGGATCTTTAAGTTTGATACTTGCTTCCATCAGATTTGCTGTCAATCAATTGACATCAGTAAGTTTCAACCAGCTTGTACCAAACACTCACCAAAGAGCTGTCCTGTGAGGCTGGAACCAGTCTGTACCAAACACTGACCAAGGAGCTGCCCTGTGAGGCTGGAACCAGTCTGTACCAAACACTGACCAAGGAGCTGCCCTGTGAGGCTGGAACCAGCCTGTACCAAACACTGACCAAGGAGCTGCCCTGTGCGGCTGGAACCAGTCTGTACCAAACACTGACCAAGGAGCTGCCCTGTGAGGCTGGAACCAGCCTGTACCAAACACTGACCAAGGAGCTGCTCTGTGAGGCTGGAACCAGCCTGTACCAAACACTGACCAAGGAGCTGCCCTGTGAGGCTGGAACCAGCCTGTACCAAACACTGACCAAGGAGCTGCCCTGTGAGGCTGGAACCAGCCTGTACCAAACACTGACCAAAGAGCTGCCCTGTGAGGCTGGAACCAGCCTGTACCAAACACTGACCAAGGAGCTGCCCTGTGAGGCTGGAACCAGTCTGTACCAAACACTGACCAAGGAGCTTCCCTGTGCGGCTGGAACCAGCCTGTACCAAACACTCACCAAGGAACTGCCCTGTGAGGCTGGAACCAGCCTGTACCAAACACTGACCAAGGAGCTGCCCTGTGAGGCTGGAACCAGCCTGTACCAAACACTGACCAAGGAGCTGCCCTGTGAGGCTGGAACCAGCCTGTACCAAACACTGACCAAAGAGCTGCCCTGTGAGGCTGGAACCAGCCTGTACCAAACACTGACCAAGGAGCTGCCCTGTGAGGCTGGAACCAGTCTGTACCAAACACTCACCAAGGAGCTGCCCTGTGAGGCTGGAACCGGCCTGTACCAAACACTGACCAAGGAACTGCCCTGTGAGGCTGGAACCAGCCTGTACCAAACACTGACCAAAGAGCTGCCCTGTGAGGCTGGAACCAGCCTGTACCAAACACTGACCAAGGAGCTGCCCTGTGAGGCTGGAACCAGTCTGTACCAAACACTGACCAAGGAGCTTCCCTGTGCGGCTGGAACCAGCCTGTACCAAACACTCACCAAGGAACTGCCCTGTGAGGCTGGAACCAGCCTGTACCAAACACTGACCAAGGAGCTGCCCTGTGAGGCTGGAACCAGCCTGTACCAAACACTGACCAAGGAGCTGCCCTGTGAGGCTGGAACCAGCCTGTACCAAACACTGACCAAAGAGCTGCCCTGTGAGGCTGGAACCAGCCTGTACCAAACACTGACCAAGGAGCTGCCCTGTGAGGCTGGAACCAGTCTGTACCAAACACTCACCAAGGAGCTGCCCTGTGAGGCTGGAACCGGCCTGTACCAAACACTGACCAAGGAACTGCCCTGTGAGGCTGGAACCAGCCTGTACCAAACACTGACCAAGGAGCTGCCCTGTGAGGCTGGAACCAGTCTGTACCAAACACTGACCAAGGAGCTGCCCTGTGAGGCTGGAACCAGTCTGTAGACTAACACTCACCAAGGAACTGCCCTGTGAGGCTGGAACCAGTCTGTACCAAACACTGACCAAGGAGCTGCTCTGTGAGGCTGAAACCAGTCTGTAACAATGACAAATGTTTTGCCGAAGGACTAGATCAGAGGTTAGGTGTTAAGTCGATGTACCCGATGACCGATCACTATGACAGCAGATTTACAATAACAGATGAAACACCAGATTATGAATAATAATCACATTGGCACTACATCATACCTCCAATTGTCCAACTCTTACAAGCCTCTCGTGCTGCAGTGACGTTATCATTGACACATGTCCCAGACATTCACACCAGATGTTGTGACAAGTCATATCTTCTGAGATTCCAAGTTGTGCAGCGTTCACAAAGCTGCTTGTAATTAGTGTCTGGATCGGCACAAAACACATATATATATGAGTTACTGTATTGCTGTTTGAGTATAATAGTAACTCCATCCCCTATTGGGTCCTTGCATGTGTTATAACTAACCATGACTCAATATCATCAATTGATGCTACTAAGATATTGCTGAAGCGATGGTAAATAGGATTTACAACTCACTAATGTTATCAAGTGTTCCTTGGACATTTAAACGTATACTTGTGCCAGGATGGCTCGGGCGATTAAGGCCGTCAAGGTTTCAGAAACTATGACCCTGGGTTTGGATGGATGGAAAATTTAGATATTTTGGATGCGATGATTGTTTCTTGGTTTGGCAGCACTATATATCCTGGCAAGGGAGTTTCACCAATTGGTAAACGTCTAGACCTGCATCTCTTTAAGCTTCCTCCCACAACAAGCCTTCCTCCCACTGTGGTGCAGTTGAAATACTGTTCCAAGCAATGTTACACAGATCTTACTCACTCACTTGCTCAGTTGCATCGTTCTTCAACGCTAGACTATTGCGGTGTAATAATTATGTGATGACACACTTGAAGCAATGTTTCAATCTTATTCTACCACAGAAGGGATATACAGAGGTGAGGTGAAATGGGGTTTAACGTCGCGTCCAAGATTATTGCACTTATAAAGCAACGTGCATGTACGCGTGCGTGTTTGTGTGGCTGCTTGTACTAGTCCGGACTGATGCCGATTTATAGTGCTAGCCCTCTGAGATACCATGCCGCAGTTTAACATGAATACCCCACTCAGACACAGTATACTGACTCCGAGCCGACCAGTCCTTGTTTTAGCCCCTTAATGCAGAGCGCCAGACAGGGTAACAACAATTACCATCTTTTACTATTAAATACTATTACGCCCTGAAGTTGTCTACCTCTCTATGGGGCTATATCGTTGGTAAGTGGCAGTGAGTTCGGCAATCACATTACAAGGAACGAGCATGGCACAATCACAGTACCAAGTACAATGTTATCGCACAATCGAAGTGTTCAGTACACCATCTGTATTTCACACTCCGGTCTCACATTCCCCGGTTTTTTAATGTTCAGACCCTCTTAACATACAACTCAGCGGAATTGAGTATTTCAATTATAAGGAAATGCGGTTAATAACATAACGTCACGATCCGGAAGGATTCCAAACTGAGAAATAACCAACAGAATCTTAATGCCAATCTCGTTGAAACACAACCGATATCAATGTATTCGTTCCAACCACATATACAGCATAAGCTGTAAAACAAGTCCCATCTTTTCAGCTAAGTGTTATTAAAGTGATTTCACTGAAGCAAAATTGTGTTGTGCACGGCCGCCTCAAAACACCTTTCTGATATTCTTGAAATGTTGTGTTGATATTGAAAACCACACAATTTCGTGTTAATCGTCCCAACGAACCAAATGAGTAAACTGTACGATCAATGACATCATAAGTATTTCTAATTACAAAGGGTTTGCTGCAAATTAATGGTTGTGTGTGGTGAGATATGGCAGGACGAATCAGTCACACCATAGCCTGCATATGACCGATCAACGTTGAGAAGAACTATTGCAGCTACAGAAGGGTATATTCCCATCTGTGTGAAGCCATGATACATGTCCTCTCACAGACTCGCTTAAGCACTCAGCAATATTCCAGCTATATGACAGCGGTCTGTAAGTAATCGAGTCTCGACCAGACAATCCAGTGATTGACAACATGAGCATCGATCCACGCAATTGGGATCGATGACATGCATCAACCGCGTTAGCGAGCCTGACCACCGGATACCGTTATAATTAGTCGCCTCTTATGGCAAGCATAGTCGCCTTTTACGGCAAACATGGGTTGCTGAAGACCTATTCTACCCCGAATCTTCAGGGGCCGCTTAAGTGTAGCATTTATATCAAACACATTCCACACAATTATTTGACGCCAAATAAATTTCACATTACACACAGGTTCTGTCCATCAGAATGACCAGAAATATCTTACTTACGACCTTGATACACTGGAGGTGTGTGTTTGTATCAGAAGTCTTAGAATTTGGGGAGCTTTCCACAGAGCCATCATGCATTAAAATCCCTGGATATTTTTTGAAAGTGTGTTTTTTCATCTCTCCAGCAAAGGTTATCTAAGGTAACAAACGGCCAAGGCATTGGTCGCCTTGGTGTCTTGAGGTACATGCCAATTTTCGTCTTTGGCATAAATGTGCAGGCCTTTTGAAACAGTTTGCAGTGACTAATGTACCGTCATTGTCACTCACTTGACAGTAAATAAACCATCTCAGACCATATCAGCAACTGTCCTAATCACAACATCAACTGGGACAACGTCCAAATCCTTTCCAACAACCTCCATGACTCTACTAAAAGAAAACTAACAGAAGCAGTCAACATTCGCCGCCACAAGCCATCAATCAACAGAGATCAAGGCTATTTCATCCCATCCGCCTGCTATGAACTCATCAAGCAATATCACTTATCCTGTTCATTAGCTTCATGTCCCTTTTGGCTTCCACCTGTGTGTTCTCTGTCGATCACGTTGTGACAGTATTATCCTTCTGTTGTCAACACTTACTTATGTTATCCCACTCATGTATGCAATTGTTGTTACTGTTAATCCCACTCATGTATGTAATTGTTGTTACTGTTAACCCACTCATGTATGCAATTGTTGTTACTGTTAATCCCACTCATGTATGTAATTGTTGTTACTGTTAATCCCACTCATGTATGTAATTGTTGTTACTGTTAATCCCACTCATGTATGTAATTGTTGTTACTGTTAATCCCACTCATGTATGTAATTGTTGTTACTGTTAATCCCACTCATGTATGTAATTGTTGTTACTGTTAACCCACTCATGTATGCAATTGTTGTTACTGTTAATCCCACTCATGCATGCTATTGTTGTTACTGTTAATCCTCTACAGTTTATTCAAAGGGACATAACCATGTTGCAGATGAAGTCCATGTTCTTATGATTTGTGATCAGTATTCTAGAGCAAGAAGAAACTCTTTTCCCAAGCGTCTCGTTACCCCTCCCTCTATTGAGAATTTTATAAGACTTATGTCAGCTGAAAACGAACAAATTATAAAAGGCTTAGGTAAATTTCTCAAAGTCATGAACATCGAACGGAAACAGTGTTGAACGGTGAATCATTATTAAAATCTACTCAGCATGCAAATATATATATATTATATTTCCATTGTATTGTGGGCCGGTGGCCTGAAGTAGAGAATAAATTTGTCTGTCTGTCTGTCTGTCTGTCTGTCTGTCTGTCTGTCTGCCAGTCTGTCTGTCTGTCTGCCTGTCTGCCTGTCTGCCTGTCTGTCTGTCTGTCTGTCTGTCTGTCTGTCTGTCTGTCTGTTAATCCTCCACCTACTATATGTATTCTGTACGTTGTCCCTCATTCAGTCCTGCTTGACAACGGTATAAGGGTCTATACCGAAACGCCGCTTTTTACAGTATTAAAGAATTTGTTCTCCATAAAATTGTGTCTACCTTAACACTGTATAAAATCAACAGAAACCGTCTTCTACAAAGAACGAATGACAAGACCGGGCACGCTCCTTTTGTTTGATCTAAACTCTATCAAAGGAACCTGCCTAACAAAATAGACTGACACACACAGGAAGTATATTTGTAAAGTATCAATGACAATGAAACATGACGGAGGCAGATTTGTATTTCATGGGATTGTGATATTGATTCAAATTAGTGTCAGTGTGGTTGCCAAGCATTACTTTGAACTATGTAAATACGTTTGACTTGACAGTTGTATCAGTGTACATTACAAACCTAACGATTCCCTGGCGTTAGCGTTTTACTTTTTTGGCATCATTACTTTCACGCAACAAATACTTTAAGTCGGGACTGCTAGGTTCTGTCTCAGCAACATGGTTCCCGGTAAGCAGACTCCATCATCAGAACATGCTCTGATGATGGAGTGAGTGAGTATGGTTTTACGCCGCTTTTAGCAATATTCCAGCAATATCACGACAGGGGACACCCAAAATGGGCTTCACACATTGTACCCATGTCGGGAATCGAACCCGGGTCTTCGGCGTGACGAACGAACGCTTTAACCACGAGGCTACCCGATCTGATGATGGAGGGAGACACAGCTATTGGTTATAACAAGACACAAACATTAAAAATTATATATATATATATTGTAAACAACATTCAAGTATAAAATATATATTGAAGGTACAAATACAAACCAAAACGTAAACAGCTTTGTGTAGTATACAATATTTTCCACACAGATATATAATGACTGTAGACAGCACAGGTTTTCTATCGGCGGCCCAGTGTTTAAATCCTTTAAAACTTTCTGTAAGAAACCTTAGGAATTTTGTGCAAATAATGATTCTGATTTTAGATTTTACCAAAGGGCAGAAACAACCCGTGGTACCTTGGATTGGTATATGTTTTGGATTCCTGATTTCTTAGCACCATTTCTGTGTATTTTCTCGAAGGTCAAAACGTCTACAAACTGTGACACTTATAAGATAGACACAATTTTGCCTGGAAGGGACATTAGTTACATGATACACAACACCTGAGGCCAGCCACATCACAACAAGGTAAATTGTAAATCATTATTTCACGTCACAAGTTCACTTAAAGATACTCTCTTCCATGCAGACTTGCCATCTATGACGTCAGTGCCATCTGCTGTAGTCTAATGTATGAAGAGGGATATTGCCAGCCAGTGATATGGAAATGATCGCTTAACTGAACTGTCAACATTCCGCCTCAGATCGAGCAAATTCCTCTCCTGGGTGTGCATCAGTCTGTATTAAAATCCAAGCCTTTATCTCTGATTGTGTGTTTTTGAATCCTGAAAACGAAAACATTAAATTTTCTGATGGAATGTGAACATTTCATAAACATTACTGATGGAGGCTCACGATTCACTGTCGAGTGTTTGCATTAAAATCAAGAAGGATCCAAAACCGAATGGTTCCAGTAAGGCAAAGCCAATAGATGTCTCTGTGACAATCAATCAGAATTGTTTTGTTCTTATAAATATCTTCATCCCACACCAGCAGGAGACTTCATTGACATTGTGTTTCAATTGATTCTTTCTTGAAATCAAAAATAGAACAGTATTTAATTTAAGGATCTAAATTAGTTTTTCCATTTGCCAACATTTATTTCCTGCAGGAAGTTTTCATTTCACAAACTGCTGAAAATAGTTAACATGACGCAAGCATTAGCGAGTATGTCTTTTATCCAGTGTAGATTTGGTGAGACAGTCTTGTTAACTCGTGGTTAACGCGTTCGCTCGTTACTGCCGTCCCCTACATGGTAATAACGCGTGAAACACAGCTGGGCACCCCTGTATGGTATATCTGGACCACTAACAGTTGCGTAAAACCATACCCCACTCACGCACCTGTCCAATGTGCGACCCGTGAAGACCCGGGGTAGAATAGATCTTTAGCAACTCAAGGTTGCCGTAACAGGCGCCTATGGAGACGACTAACGGGATTGGGTTGTCAGGCACGCTGACTTGGTTGATGCATGCGGATCGATGCTCATGATATTAATCACTGGATTGTCTGGTCCAGATTCGATTATTTACAGACCGCTGTCATATAGCTGGAATTTTGCTGAGTGCGGCGTCAACCAACCAACCTACCAACCAACCAACCAATGTGCAATTCAGTGGTTCACCAGCTGCAGCTGTCAGTCATTTGTTATATTATGATCAGACCGCCTCCGTGGTCTAGTGGTAGAGCGTCCGCTCGGAGAGCGGAAGGTCTGGGGTTCGATCCCCGGCCGCGTCATACCAAAAGACGTTAAAAGATGGTACTTGTTGTTAACCCATCTGGCGCTCGGCATTAAGGGGCTAAAACTAGGACTGGTCGGCTCGGAGTCAGTATACTGTGTCTGAGATGGGTATTCATGTTAAACTGCGGCATGGTATATCAGTGTGCTAGCACTATAAATCGGCATCAGTCCGGTCTAGTACAAGCAGCCACACACAAACACACACACACGTACATGTACGTCGCTATATAAGTGCAATAATCTTGGACGCAACGTTAAACCCAATTTCACCATACCCTCACCTCTTATATTATGACAACATTTTGCGTGGAACCTTACACAAAACTTTTTACCATTGGTAAAATTGTTGAGACAGAATTGTTCAGGGTAGTATATTTGTGTGTGTCACTGGCGGGCTCTACCGATAGAGAAGGAATGGTAGAAAAAGACATGCTTTCCCCTTTTTACAAACATCTGGTGTTATTGTTGATATTCAGTAATCCATTCTAATGATTTTCATCACGATATTACCTTTTACACCCAGTGGAATCTGTTTCGGCAGATATTCGATACTGATTATTGGAGGTTTTGAACATCAATAAGTTACATATGTATTGTATTGATAATGTTGACCTTTAATGAAAATATCACTTAGGATTTTCAAATGCTGACTTGAGCTTTCAGGCATTCAGGCGTGTTAAGCCAACTGTCTACTGGAAATGATACTGAAGCTAAACATTCCAGCCGTGTTTATCATCACATCGTGAATGTTTCTTGTATATTGAGTTTCCCTTGTCAAATGTCAGGCCCCTGAGACAATTATCAGGAGAGAGTTGAAGACTCATGCAGTTACAGTTATTTTCGTCGATTTTAACTCGAGGTTCTAGATCAATTCAATTCACGTCGGCCTCCTGAAGAGTACAACATTGTGGATGTCTTAATCATGCATCCCATCATAGAAACATGGTCAGTTTTGTAATATCCTAACGACAAAAAATATAGGAACTAATGAATGTATCTATGGTTGAGGTGTAAATGTACTATACTGTGGCGTTGCATTAGAACGCAGTATCTCGTTACAAAGAAATTTCACAACCTGCATGAAGAGCACATGGTGCACGTGCACATTGCAGACAAAACGTGTGCGCTTATAGCGGATCTCACAATCCCTTACGCAAATGAACTACGCACGCGCTTAAATTTCAATATCAAATGTCAAATTGTGGGTACGATAGATGGGGGAGGGGGACGTCAAAATCCCAAGTTGCCCGAATGTTGGGCGAATCAAAAAGTGTAATTTGTCGACTGTGGACAAGTACCGTAGAACGGATGGGGTTGGGCGTGACAGGTCTAGAAAACAACACCTAGACAAGATCGTCTCTTTACAACTATTGCACTACGCAAAAGAAAATAAATTAAATCTGCTTCTGGTATCAATAGTATGCCTGTATCATATTTGGTTGGTTGGTTGGTTTGTTGTTTAACGCCGCACTCTGCAGTATTCCAGCTATATGGCAGCGGTCTGTAAATAATCGTGTCTGGACCAGACAATCCAGTGATTAATATCATGAGCATCGATCCACGCAATTGGGATCGATGACATCTATCAACCAAGTCAGCGAGCCTGACAGCCCGATCCCGTGAGTCGCCTTATACGGCCAGCATGGGTTGCTGAAGACCTATTCTACCCCGGATCTTCACGGGTCTATATCATATTTGGAAGATGTCAGAAGCGAGGAGCTGATGAGTCATGGTTTAAGTAAAACGTTTACACACAGACAAAATTTTATCTGCATTAATTACCACCAATGAAAAAAGTTGCATTATTTCAATTGGTTGATGACTGTTTGGTTGGGTGGTCATTGTCAGTCAAACATTTCATCGAACATTTCCGTAAGAAATGGAGCAAATAAACCTGAGTGAGAATTTACTTTACCTTTTTCAAGTGCAGTTCGTAGTTAATACGACCTTCTTTTCCAATTTGACTGATACCACCAGATGCTCCTGCTAATTGTATGATCGACTGTCCATCTCACAGTATAACACAACGTTAACACAAACAACCCTGAAAACTTGAACTGTTTTTCTTCATCAAGATGAGTAGTAATTCATTGGTTGTTATTGACGTTCAGCCACGGCGTGTCTGCCCTAGGGTCAGGCTGGTCTTTGTGAATTGGCTGGGAGTTTGTATCGGGATTAGATATTTCCTCAGCGACAGCTACAAAACTAGATATTTTTTTTATTTAAAGCTATGATCCTGAATTCTTTTTAAAGAAAAAAGTTTGTGGCAGGCTATTTCATAATATTTCTTAACAGCCTGAAGCAATAATGTCATTTTCAAGAATGTTTGGGAACAGTATTTTTTTTCTTTTCGATATAAGTGCAGTGGAGGCCAGAGAGGTAGGGTGTTCAGGCTCATGGAACCAGATGATTGTGATGCTTGTACACGATGTCTGGTCCAGATTCGATTATTCAAAGGACACAGTCATAGAGCACACACACACACACACACACACACACACACACACACACACACACACACACACACCACACATATACACATATACATGCATATGCACAAACGCGCGCACGCACACACACACACACACACACACACACACACACTGCAGTGTCAAAAGTAAAAAAACCAAATTGGTCTATTAGTAGAGTGTTCATTGGACGAAAAACGTTAAAGTGCTTATTCTAAGTTGTCGAGGCGCTTTTATGTCTTGCGGCGGTTTGCGAAATAAAATCATCTTAATAATATAAAGAATAGATTAGGTGAAAATGTTTTAATTATTCTTTACTTTTTTTTTCCTTTCTGCAGTTAATGCACTTGTAGCGACAACGTCATGTATGATGACACATGTGAGAGAGAGAGAGAGAGAGAGAGAGAGAGAGAGAGAGAGAGAGAGAGAGAGAGAGAGAGAGAGAGAGGGTATTATACCAGAGCTTCACGCATTGTTGAATTGTTGAAGCATGAGAGTTGGTCACCAAGGGTTATAATCACTAGAGACTGTGAGATTCGAATCCACTCACATTGGATACGGGTAGTAATGGGATAGGAGGCCTTCCCCTTAGACATGTGCCCGAGAAAACCAACAAACAATATTGTTCAGTTCCACAGGACTAAAACAAAACATCAGCTGCGACAGTACGTCAGTTGAAAACTTGATAAAACCTAAACCTTTGTCATGTTCTTTGATTTCTAATCAAATGCAGAAGCTGAACCTAGACATGCATCCCTAGTTTTGGATGTCATTAGAAAGTACGACCTTCACACGACCTTGTGTGTGTGTGTTTGTGTGTGCGGCTGAGTGAGTGAGTCAAACAGAACAAGAGCACTCTTATGGTTCTAACAATATCCCTCAAAGATTCAAACCCACAACATTTGATTCCTGACATGGCTAAGGGGCGCAACTCTGCACAGTAAGTTAGACCTAAGCTGCACCAGTTCATCTTTAAAAAATCCAATTTTAATTTGCACATTCATATCATAATATTCCTGGCAATTTTCATATTAACGGAAGGAAGGAAGCAATCAGACAACTACAAGAGCGGACCTCTGTCTTGCGCGTGACAAATGGAACATTCATTCGGTAAAGGATATATTAATGCAGATCCGGAAATCTTAAACTGTACACTACGGATACGATATCATCCTATTGATGAAGGGGGCACGGGTGGCCCAGTGGTCTAAGGCGCCGCGATTCGCTGTGCAGAATTGCGTCCCTTTGGCACGCCAGAAACCTATGATTGTGGGTTCGAATCCCGGTTCGCCCTGATTATGTTTCTAGGTTTGTCAGCACCATATCCGTGCTCGTGGGTTTCACCGAAGTGGTAAACGTCTGAGACCTGCATCACTTCGGGCTTTCCTCCCACATTAAGCTGACACGCCGCGATATGACTGGAATACTGTTAAAAGCGGCGTTAAACCCAACTCACTCACTCACTCACTCCTATTGATGACGGTATACTCATATGGGGCAGATTTCACGTTACCTGTAGTGCCAGGGGCGGTGTTGACCATGCACATGTAATATTCCAGTGTACGACATGAACTAAATTTACACCCATTGCCTCTTCGTGCCTTGAGGGGCGGTTGGGTAGCCCATGAGTGTTAGCGCTTCACGCCGAAGGCGCGGGTTCGTTTCCTCACATGGGTGCAATGTGTGAAGCCTATTTCTGGTGTCCACCGCAGTGATAATCCTGGAATATCGCTTAAACCATACTCACTCACTCACTCACTCACTCACTCACTCACTCACTCACTCGCATAATAATCGCATTTTACTGTAGAATGTTCAAGAAACAGACTTATTACGGAAGTGTACCTTGGCGAGACAACGCAGCTATAAATTATTACAGCATGCACATATTTATAATAATATTGTTCATCTTCTATTCTACGATTACAGATTGGACAAACTCGGAAAGAAAGGTCTATGTTGAACCAGCTTAATTAGTTCATCATTCGCTACATGAAGACATATTTCAGTTTTGTCGGACCATGTGAAAATATCGGAAATATTGGTTGAAATATACGTTAATATATATTTTTTTCAGGTATGGGCTCGGCGTTGTCAAGGATCGCTTACATATATTATTTATTCATTTCAAAACAGTTTTTGACCTGTAAGGATCAACTTCTTACAAAACAATATTTTCTGCGAATGGAAACTTTTATGTAGTTATGTTGGACAATAAATGAACTGCCGGGCAAAAGAACGTATGCTCTTGAAAATTTGAATATACCAAGAACTGTACAAACGTTATGAAATCATAACTGGGCTGAAAACAATCGGAGAAAAAATGCAAAGGTCTAAAACACAATTATGATATCCGAGTCAGTATACTGTGTGTGAGTTGGTTTTCATGATAAACTGTGGCATGGTCTTACAGTGGACTAACACTATAAACTCGGGATCAGTCCAGACTAGTACAAGCGGCCATATACACGTACACACATACGTGCATGCAGGTCGCTATATAAGTGCAATAATCTTGAACGCGCCGTTAAAAAACCCATTTCACCTCATCTGAAAACATATGGGATTTTGTACATCATTCACATCCATCTAATGCCTATGACAGCGCTACTCAGGTAGCACTACACAACTTGCATCGCCAGTTCAGGTAGCTAAATGTTTTCAAGTCTGCTCGGTCTGACTGTCCTGATATGTTTTTGGACTAAAATAAACCTGCACCCTAAGATATGTTTACAGAGGCTCAGTTACCATAAATGTTTGCTGGTCTATTCGGCCTGGCCACACGATAAGGTATATTTACAGGAACTCAGGAAGCCAAATGTTTTCAAGTCTGCTCGGTCTGACTGTCCTGATATGTTATTGGAATAAAATAAACCTACACCCTAAGATATGTTTACAGAGGCTCAGTTACCATAAATGTTTGCTGGTCAGCTGGTCCTTGGACAATATTACCACGTGACCATGATAAGGTATCTTTAAAGGAACTCAGGTAGCCAAGTGTTACAGGCCCTTTGAGTCTGGATGTTCTTATGTGTACTTGGAATTAAAAGAGCTTTTGGTGTTAGGGTATACTTACAGGATCTCGAATAACCAATGTTTTGTAAGTTATTTAGCTATTGAAATGAAAACAAGCTGAACCTTTAAATGCGTCCCTATGTGAATTCTTGTACATTCAGCAGTGAAATAGCAGAATCATAGTGCTCATGAATTTTATTAGATTGATATTCATGTAATTGAACTACCGCTTCCAATATTAACTTGAGGAACCGGATCAATTTCCATTAACGTCGGACAATATTTAGTCCGGTCGTCATGACGGGGCCTGAAGTGGGATGCTTGTAATAGTTCATGTTGAGCAGTAGGACATCACACGTGCACGGGCAACACTACACAAGCAACTATTGGTAACGTATTGCCGTGAAAGACCGCCTCCGTGGTCTAGTGGTAGAGTGTCTGCCCGGAGAGCGGAAGGTCCGGGGTTCGATCCCCGGCCGCATCATACCAAAAGACGTTAAAAGATGGTACTTGTTGTTACCCTGTCTGGCGCTCGGCATTAAGGGGCTAAAACAAGGACTGGTCGGCTCGGAGTCAGTATACTGTGTCTGAGTGGGGTATTCATGTTAAACTGCGGCATGGTATCTCAGGTGAGCTAGCACTATTAATCGGCATCAGTCCGGACTAGTACAAGCAGCCAGACAAACACACACACGTACATGCACGTCGCTATATAAGTGCAATAATCTTGGACGCGACGTTAAACCCCATTTCACCTCACCTATTGCCGTGAAACCTTCCTCATATGAGATTATCGTCATAAATAAGGTGATGTCGTGTTAGTGATTTAAAGATTTACGTATTTGCAGTAATAAATCCTTCACTCAAGTAATTGTTAAATTTATAGACCACTAAGCAGTGCTCTGCTCCTGTAACGATCAAATTGCTTCCTTTTCCTTTCAATTTGAAAAGTCCCTGGGATGTTTCGAGTAAGGGAATTAAAGTTGGAATCCTTTTACGAGGAAATGATGGTCATTGATCTAACTTGCTGTGCAGAATTGCGAGTCTGGGCCATGTTAGGAACCAAACGCGGTGCGTTCAAATCCCTGATTTGCCGTGATTGTGTTTGGTTTGTTACAACAGTATTCTTGGGGTTTACAACTACGGTACACACACACACACACATATATATATATATATATATATATATATATATACATATATATATATATATATATATATATATATATATATATATATATATATATATATATATATATATATATATATATATATATATAAACTAGTTGACTTATCTACTACATTAAGTTTAAACCCCGAGATAATTTAAGTTCAAAACAACGGGATAAAATAACATGGTCATGTCTCATGCCGCTACAAATCCATGGTAATTATGCATCAACAAAAACATCATTAAAGGCATCAACCACCAAGGAGACAATATTAATCAATGACAATTTGACGTAGATCTTTCACCCAATTTCTTATTCACCAAACAGGAATGACGTTGTGTTGGTTTTAATTTATCCATATTAAAGTAGACAGGTCGTAGTTTGACACCCAGACTATTGATAAAAGTATAGGTTTATCTCCTGCCAAAATACACAAAGTACAAAGTATTTAAGGAATTGTTTCAGAGACAATCAAATTGTCACAAGACATCTGTAGACATCGCGTATTTGCAGACAAGATGATCTTCTAACTTTTTGCGTCAATTGTGCATTGCTATTTTGGTCGCTACACAATATTGCTGGTTGGATTTATCGGACGTATTTCTTTCAGTAAGGCCTCCTGACATCGCTTTTGAGATTATAACCCTCGGTTTGTGGGCATTTCACTCATGTGTTTCAAGTTGAACGTGTTCATGACCTGTATCTGTTCGTGGTCCAATCCAGCCATCATAAACTTTTCATCCAATAAAACATGTACTTTATTTCTTCTAAAAGATGAGTGCGAAATCAACACTGCTGGAAGCTCTCCTATAATATAAAACGCAATACCCGGGAATTGTTAATGTGTCTTCACCAGTGTGCTACATGGTTCTCAGCACTTGAAGTCAACCACTGTACCCCCATTGGCTACATGATACCCAGCACTTGAAGTCAACCACTGTACCCCCATTGGCTACATGATACCCAGCACTTGAAGTCAACCACTGTACACCCATTGGCTACATGGTTCTCAGCACTTGAAGTCAACCACTGTACCCCCATTGGCTACATGATACCCAGCACTTGAAGTCAACCTCTGTACAACCATTGGCTACATGATATCCAGCACTTGAAGTCAACCACTGTACACCCATTAGCAACATGATACACAGCACTTGAAGCCAACCACTGTACACCCATTGGCTACATGATACACATCACTTGAAGTCAACCACTGTGCACCCATTGGCAACATGATACCCAGCACTTGAAGTCAACCACTGTACACCCATTGGCTACGTGATACACGGCACTTGAAGTCAACCACTGTACCCCCATTGGCTACATGATACCCAGCACTTGAAGTCAACCTCTGTACAACCATTGGCTACATGATATCCAGCACTTGAAGTCAACCACTGTACACCCATTAGCAACATGATACACAGCACTTGAAGTCAACCACTGTACACCCATTGGCTACATGATACACATCACTTGAAGTCAACCACTGTGCACCCATTGGCAACATGATACCCAGCACTTGAAGTCAACCACTGTACACCCATTGGCTACGTGATACACGGCACTTGAAGTCAACCACTGTACCCCCATTGGCTACATGATACCCACCACTTGAAGTCAACCACTGTACACCCATTGGCTACATGATACCAAGCACTTGAAGTCAACCACTATACCCCCATTGGCAACATGATACCCAGCACTTGAAGTCAAACACTGTACAGCCATTGGCTACATGATACACAGCACTTGAAGTCAAACACTGTACACCCATTGGCAACATGATACCCAGCACTTGAAGTCAAACACTGTACATCCATTAGCAACATGATACCCAGCACTTGAAGTCAAACACTGTACAGCCATTGGCTACATGATACCCAGCACTTGAAGTCAAACACTGTACACCCATTGGCTACATGATACCCACCACTTGAAGTCAACCACTGTACCCCCATTGGCTACATGATACCCAGCACTTGAAGTCAACCACTGTACACCCATTGGCGACATGATACCCAGCACTTGAAGTCAAACACTGTACCCCCATTGGCTACATGATACCCACCACTTGAAGTCAACCACTGTACACCCATTGGCTACATGATACACAGCACTTGAAGTCAAACACTGTACCCCCATTGGCTACATGATACACAGCACTTGAAGTCAACCACTGTAACCCCATTGGCTACATGATACACAGCACTTGAAGTCAACCACTGTGCACCCATTGGCAACATGATACACAGTACTTGAAGTCAACCACGTCCCCACGAGGTTAATCAGACATCATTGTTGCACATCACATGTCTACTTAGAGAGACTCTCTCTCTCATGCAAACCCCCATCAGTGATGTCGGCCCTATCCATTCTTGTCTAATCGTGAAACAAACACTGTGGGGAAACAATGCCACCAGACTATGATTTCGGAAATGATGTTTGCTAACTGATTAAACTCTACACATTTCACTCGGTAGCAAGGAGAAGATCGGATTTGGGTCGCAGATAATTACTCAAATGCAGGAAATAATCCCCTGAAATTAATCCCCTCAGGATTAAACTTCGAGACATCAAGTGTGCTGAATAAATTCCATAAACCTGAAGCATACATGAACGAGGCCCACCATTTGTTGTCGAACCTTGTATTCAAGAAAAGAAGATCCAATATCTTCAAATTGAGCCATAGTAAAGCCTATTAAATATCAAGAATATGCAAAGTGCTTTCACCAACACTGCGGCAGACTGAGTATCCATTTTTCTATTTCTGAATTCGGCAAAATGGAATAAAACAACAAAAAATACTAAAATGTTATTTGCCGACCAATTGCATTTCATTTCGCAAATCACTGGAAAACATTAAACACTTAATTTCTTCGTCTAATGTTGCAATTGGTAGCCATGTTGTTGTAGTGTTGGCTCTATAAACTGAAGGCCTGGTTCGAATCTCTACATGTTTACAATGTGTGTGAAGCCTATTATTGGTCCTCAGCGCCCTGATATGACAGGAAGAATGCCCCACGCAGAGGTAACCAATTCGGCTACACCCAATTGCATAGAAATTCACAATGAACTACCCTGACACAAGGGCACATATACCGTGACTGAACGTCAATAAACAGTAGATTACTCATCTTGATGAAACAAAAATAAACGTTCAGGCCAGTTCTTGTGTACGTTGTGTCATGCTGTGAGATGAAGATTTGAAAATACAACCAAGCGGAGTCACTCAGAACAGAAGGTCCAATTCACTTCTAAGTTTTGGCTGCACTTGACTGGAGAAAGTAAAGTAAGTTTACATTTAGGGTTTTGTTTCAATAAGTGTCCCGTGAAAAGCGAAATCGCTATGTGTCAACGACTGGCACCAACCAAACAGACAAACAAAACCGAAAACCAATGCAGACATTTATTTTATATTTTATATTTTGTCCGTGTGTAAACGGCTTACTTGCACCACAACTATAGGGTTAAAGGACATAAGGTCCACACTTCTGACAGCTTCCAATCAGTAAACAGATTAAAACACAGGAGCGTTACTTTGAATACAGAAATCTAACATGCAAGAAACATTCACGATGTGATGATAAAGTCCTGACCCGGTTTGAATGTTTTGCTTCAGTATAATTTCCAGTAGAAGCAGGCTTAACAATTGATTGGTTATCTGAGCTCCAGTAAACATTCTGGAACCCTGAGTGATTTTGTCATGAGACTTGTTATCTGAGCGAGTAAACATTTTGGAATCCCCAATGACATTTTTATTAAAAGGTCAACATTATCAATACAAATATAATGTTGCCAATTGTAATTCAAAACGTGAACGCAAGAGAATAATCAGTCTCGATAATCAGTTCCTGTTGATAAAAGACTCACAAAAAAGGGAATTAGCGCGTTACATCAATTCTAGACACTGTATAGTTAGTGGGTGAATATTGCTCAATGACACAGCCAGCAATATCATTGCTGTCAATAATCGTTGTCTAGACAAGTTCAGATCATACACAGTTACATCTGTTTAACAAGTCGTATTCACGGTCAACGTCAATCAGATACGTATTCCGAAACGATTTGAATCAGTCGATTCACAAGTACCAGAAAGTGTACCCGCAATTGTACAATGCAATCAAGACACACACAAGAACTTTCACATCAAAGCCGAAAGTCAAAACAGTATATGAAAGTCTTGATAAACTGAGATACACTTTCAGGGTCATATTGTCTTGAAAGGCAATGATCAGGAAGATATGATGGAGAGAGTGACGCAAGTACTCAAACAATGATCGAAGAAAGTGTGCAGTTTTTCAGTTGTATTCTGCTTTGTGGAATATTCCATGCAGAATTGTATAAAATGATTGTAACAAACGACTGGTGTCAGGAACGTGTGATTAACTGGTTTTGTCTACCACTCAATCTTTGTTTCCATTTGGACCACTCCCAGAGGATAGACCCACACCAAACAGTTTAATGAAAGTTTAAAAATAAGGTTATTTTCGGATAACTAGTAGGGTCACTGTCGCTTTGTCACCCTTAGAAAATCAGGCAAAATGACAAACTTAACCAAGGCGCAACATCATGCGAAAAGACCACATTACAGCTTAGACCATGATCTCCTTTGCATTGGCTACCAGTATCCACTGTGGACGACATCGAATCTCAAATTCGTTCAGATGATAACCCATGGCCTGTGAGCACCGTACATGTACTCATGTGTTTTATGTTCAAACGTTCTTTCACTCCATGATATGGTGGAAACTCATCAATCATCGAATACAAAAATAAGTTTTATTACTTCATAAATCTGAGTGCGAAATCAACATTGCATTGATTCGGAAGCGATGTTTGTTACCTAATTGGACTGTCAACATTCTGCAACGCAGCAAGGAGGTAGGGTCGTATTTCCGTCGCAGATCGAACAAATAATTCCTCTGCTGGTTGTTCATTACTAGGGATTAAAGTCCAAGCCTTGAACTCTGATGAAATCATCAAGTTCTCTGATTGAATCTTACCATTTCATGAGCTGGAAGCATGCCTGAACGAAGCTAAAGATTCACTGTCAAGTCTTTGCATTCGACACAATCAGAAATTGTAAGGGAAGAAAACTTCCCTTCATCACAAATCATCTGTAGACTGCATTGCTATTTTCTTTCCAGTATAGTCACCTTGAAAATTCGAATGAAAAATTATTTACTTTAAGTATCTAAATTAATTCTTCGGTGGCAACATCTATTTCATATAAGATTACAATGATTCTAATTGTGTTACATTGTTTCTGTTGAGAGTCGGTAGAAGCTCAATGCATTGTGTCTGGACAGTGATCAGTCGTTACTATAGCTAGATGCTAGTGTGGTTTGTAAACTTCCGGTTCGGTATACCGCGGACGGTGACAGTATGTTAATTTCTGTAACGTTATAGGTGGTGAGGGCACGGCATAGAAATTTCAAGTAGCTTGTCAGGCAGTATATATAGTGGGCCAAGAGTATGTTTACGTATCTCTCACGCATTTCATCGATTTGTAACCAGCTTTCATGTGAGGATCGCTCACCATTCCTGATTTCCTGTCTAGCCCAGTTCTGGGTGAAAAATTGTTTCAGTTATGGAATCGACACGGAGGTTGGTGATCTCCTAAGTTGAATTCAATAAGACAAGGACTCTTGGAACACCTGCTCTTCGCTCTTCACGGTTAAAGTGAATAATCCCAGTGATCAGTTATAAGGACGATCTGATTCCACTTCCTCTCCAGCCTGACACAAGAACATACAGCACTGCACAAGGACAAACAGGTGGTTACTCCTCGCGAAACAAGGAAGAAAAACAGAACAAACGGTACTTTCAGGGAAGCGTTTGCTCACAGTTTGACATGCTTTAAGAAACCTTGATATGCAAATCAATTGGCAGCGTGATCATCAGCCTGTTATGCTAGAACAGAAGATTCGGATTTACTACTTGAATGAATAACGCAGAGCAGCGTTATTGAGGGTTAATTAGTTTTATAAATAAAGCTGATAACGACTGATAACATTAAAGGGATGATCAACTGGTATTGACTAACGATCACAGAATAAATCATTCAATCTTTCAAGACAGCCTTGTGTTTAGATTTGTCAGTTTGTAAACATGTAACGTTACCAATTAGTACAGCTAAAAAGACGCATGGCGCTCCTGACATCTTCTTCAAAACATATGGTAAGAGTTATATGACTGACACGGATTCCTGACACACTAAACTGATCAATTCAATATTTCTTTTGAAACCACATCCATACAATCACCTAATTAATGAAGGCTAACTGTTTTTAGTGGCACGTTAACCCTTCCGTGAAGACCTGACATCATCACTATGTAATAGTGATTCATGAGCATATGGTTACGATTCTAACAACTGCAAATGCTTGTGATGTGCTTGGAATTGTACTTATTGCAGCTGTTTCGTATGATTATGGAAAGGGTTCTGTAACTTTGTATTGATTCTGACCTTCTTTATATTATCTGCTTTCAATTTGCTCTAATCGAGATATGATTACAACTGTCATTTTGGATTTAAACATCACTTAAATTCGACCTTGTACCTTGATTGATGGAACTGGCTTTGTTGCATGAAGCGTTATGTATTAAACTCCCATATGAACCTTACATCTGACAAGAGCATTTATGATGTGGTGATCATGTCCAGATTTTCTTAAAAAACAACAACATATTTACATATATATTGGGTTGTTACTATTTCAAGTTAATGGTATGCTTCAGTAGCTCATGTAAACATATCTGAACGCTTAAGGTTATTTGCTCTATAAATACATTTCCATACTAATTCTAAAGTTTCGTAAAGCAAAGCACACCTAAAAGTTCAGATGTAAATGGGCCACATTTTGTATCCCCTTCTTTGGGAAACTCTCCTGAGGAACAAGTGTGTACAAGAAATATGTATGTATATTTTTATGTATATACAAAGTTACAAAGTTCATTATTGAAGGGATGTTAATTTGTTTTTGTCTTCCTGATAAACGTGTGTAAATATATACTGAGGGGTTTGTTCCAAATGCATTATACTATAAAGCGAATCGGGTCACTGAATGACAAATACAAACATTTCTGGGTCTCGGTCAATTCTCAGAAAACTGTACATGAAATGTTGATGCCGTTTATTGTTGATGAAGCAAAGCAATAAAACCTGTAATGCTATTATGCTAATACACCAGGTTTGTTAGTTTCGAGAAATATCCTTGATGATTGAATGCTGAATTTTGGTATAAAAGTTATAAAACGTTCGGGCTATGTTAAGAAGAAATCTGAGTAAATGTCGGTTCGGGAATGGGAATTACAGAGCCTACTCTCTCCTACTTATAATGCGTCCCTACTTTTAAACTTTCACTTTGTAACGTATTTTGAATTCAACTAAAAAACCCTGTAGCCTCTGATTCATCTTTGCGTGATGCACGTGGCTAGTTGAAAATGTAGTCTGCAGGTGTTGCACATTCACCAGGCTCCAGTTGATCTTCAAAATGGTGGTCGAGATTTTTACACAATCCCGAGGGGCTCTCATTTTTAAATACATCTTATTAATCACTTGCACGTTTTAAAAGCATACATGATATCCAGATACCTGAACAAGGATAAATACTTATTTTTATCTGCTTCTTAGTTTCCATAAGCACATTCTTACAGGTAACATATTGTAACGCAGCATCACACATAAAATTTTCTAAGCTTTCAAGGATTATGCACAAAAATAAAAAGATTTAATTGTTAATTTCAAATTGTTTTGTCATTTGTCGCCGCAGCCAAGCTTCACGTGCGCAGATCCTACAATGCGGGTTCGAAGCCTGCTGTCAACATATATTTTCCCATTAAATTTGATATCATTCAGTTGAGTAGTCCACAAATTGAACCCGTGAAGTCAAGCGGACATCAATTGAAATGTTGATCTGAGATAATGTTGCCATGAGTAACTAACTGAGTGAGTGATGTTTTACGCCGCTTTTATGAATATTCCTGGAATATCACAGCGGGGAACAGCAGTAATGGGCTTCACACATTGTACCCATGTTGGGAATCGAACCCGTGTCTTCGGCGTGACGAGCGAACGCTTTAACCACTATCGTATTTTCACGTTCTTCCAACAAATTTCTTTTCCCATACGATCAGAGAGTACAGCCTCATAATAATTCAGATGCTGGTATGAATAATGGGTGCAGCTGAGTTGGTGACAATTCTTATGTGAACGTTCGGTGAGAAGCTACATCAAGTTTAGAACATAGTTTCGCTGAAAAGTTGCTTTACTCGTTGGCGAGAAAAGAATGTGATGGCCAGACAGAGACCATGGATAGGAAGGCTGGGGCATGATGATGTTCAACTACACACGCAAAGTAGCCATTATCATAGACATCGCCCCGCAGGAACTATCGGAAATGTGACAGCCGGTAAATATAGGTAGTTGTATGTCGCCTCTTGTATGGTATTATCTATTGTGTTGATAGTGAAGCCACGATAGTGTCTTGGCTGAAATAGTCTGGATTAAAGACTGTGGCATGATAAGGTTGAACTTTTCTGGGGACATGGGTGGCCGAATCGTCTAAGGCACCGTGATTCGCTGTGCAGACTTGCCTCCCTTGGGCATATCAGAAACCTATGATTGTGGGTTCGAATCCCGGTTCGCTCCCGATTATGTTTCTAGGTTTGTCAGGGTCATACCCGTGCTCGTGGGTTTCACCGAAGTGGTAAACGTCTGAGATCTGTATCACTTCGGGCTTTCCTCCCACATTAAGCTGACACGCCGCGATATAACTGGAATACTGTTAAAAACGGCGTTAAACACAACTCACTCACTCACTCAACTGTAGAAATCAGTAGCGCTTATCATAGACATTATACCCAAGGAACTGTCAGTAATATGACAGTCAGTGGACATGGAGATATGTCATTATGGTATATGATTATATTATTATGGTACATTTATGCAGACAGTACCGTCCCTACTAAAATTAGTCTGGATTAAAGAATCATTGTCAAAGACTTAAACAGTTTTAATGTATACTGAGGTTAGTAATAGATTCACCCGGACAAATGTTTACACGGAGTCGGGACTGACAAGGTTTCACTGTATTTCAAAATAGGATATCATGAATTGTTCTGACCCTTACCTCACCAAAACGTTACAGATGTTCCATGTCTTGTTTTCTTAACTACCATGTGCATTGGACAAAATATCATGAGTCTGCTTTACATTATGTTACCTATAAGAATGTTCGTATTGAAACTAAGAAGCAGATAAACATAATTAAGTATCCTTGTTCAGATACCTCGATGAAATGTAATTCCCGTCAGTATGCATTCAAAACGTGCAGGTTATTAATAAAATACATGTAATAACGAGGGCCCTTCGGAACTGTGCAAAAATCTTGAAATCTTGTACCACCATTGTAAAGATCACCTTGAGCTTGGTGAATGTACAACAGCTGCAGAGAACATATTCCACTAGCCACGGGCATCACGCAAAGATGATTACATGATATAAATACAGACTACAGAAGGTTTTAGTTGAATTCAAAATACGATAAAAGTTAGCGTGTAAAAGTAGGGACGCATTATAAGTAGAAGACACTTATTCCTCGGGAGAGTTTCCCAAAGAAAGAGATATAAAATGTGGACCATTAACATCTGAACATTCAGGTGTTCTTTGTTTTACGAAATTTTAGAATAACTCAGTAAATGTATTTGCAGAGTAAAATAACCATAAACCTTCTGATATGTTTACGCGAGCAACGAAAGCATACCATTTACTTGAAATAGTAAAAACCCAATATAAACATGTAAATACGGTTTTTTAAGCACATCTGGATATAATCACCACTTCATAAAAAGTGGTTGTATTTCATCATTTTCTTGTAAGGTTCATATGGCGATAAGCCAGTTCCATCATCCGAGGCACAAGGTCGAAATTAAATTGTGTTTAAATCCAAAATGACGGTTGTAATCATAGTTCGATTAGAGCAAATGTATAGCAGAAAAGATTAAAAAAGGTGAGATGCAATAAAATATTACAGAACCCTTTCCATAATCACAAGAAATATCTGCCAAAAGTACGATTCCAACTACATCCCAAGCATTTGCTGTAGTTAGAATCGTAAACATGTGCTGATAAATCATTATCTAATAGTGATGATGCCAGGTATTCGTAAGGTATCGCAGATGAAGATCTTACAGAATGTCAAATTGTGAGCAAACGCTACACTAAAAGTACCGTTTGTTCTGTGTTCTTTTTGTGTTTTTAAGAGGTGTAACCTTCTGTTTGTCCTTGTGCAATGCTGTATGTTCTTGTGTAATCAGATCGTCCTCATAACTGATCAGTGGGATTACTCACTTCAAAATGAACAGCGAAGAGCAGGTGATCCAAGAGTCCTTGTCTTATTGAATTTAACTTTGGAGATGACCAGCCTCACCAAGCTGTTCCGTGTCGATTCCCAAACTGAAACAATATGTTTACCCAGAAATCTATACGTAAAAGAACTTAGTGTGAAACCAATAAACAACCAACAAGTGAAATACAATCAAGAAATGTATTACAAAATTCAATAAGTTTACAAATCAACAAAAAAAATACTGCACAGCAATTACAATTGCAGAAAACAATAGAGTAGTAGTACAATAATCAATGACAGCATAATAATATGATGGCTGTGGTCAATATCAAATACAGTGGTCAAGCTTCCGAAATGGGCTCGGCAGTGAATCAGGGATGATAAGCGATCCTCACATGAAAGCTGGTTCAAACGCGATGAAATGCGTGAGAGATACGTAAACACGCTCTTGCACCACTATATATACTGCTTGACAAGCTACTGGAAATTTCTATACCGTGCCCTCACCACATATACATACATATATTACAGAAATTTCGGTAACATACTATTACCGTCCGCGGTACACCGAGCCGGAAGTTTACATACCACACTAGCATCTAGATATTGTAACTTTCTGGCGACAGATCACTGTCCAGACACAATGCATTGAGCGTCTACCGAATCTCAACAGAAACAATGTAACACAGATACAATCATTTTTACACATATACACTGCCACATAACAAACCTCACATTTGATGAAAGATATTGTACTTCCCCGTGATGGTATTACCGTTACTATTTTAACTTTCTGCTGTTTGTGAAATAAACTAATCGTATATGAAATAGATGTTGCCACTGAAGAAATAATTAACATGCTTAAAGCAAATATTTTTTTCATTTTGATTTCCAAAGAGTCTATACTGGAGAGAAAATAGCAATGCAGTCTACAGATGATTTGTGATGAAGGGAAGTTTTATTCCCTTACAATTTCTGATTGTGTTGAAGTCACAGATACCCTTTGTTGAGCCTATTGGACCCTTTCTTGAGTGAAATGCAAAGACTTGACAGTAAATCTTGAGCCCCGTCCTGACATGCTTCCAACTCATGAAATGGTAAGATTTAATCAGAAAACTCGATTACTTCATCAGAGTTCAAGGCTTGGACTTTAATCCCTAGTAATGGACAACCAGGGGAGTAATTATTTGTTCGATCTGCGACGGAAATACGACCATACCCTTGCTGCGTTGCAGAATGTTGACAGTCTAATTAAGTAACAAACATCGTTTCCGATTCACAGGCTAGCAATATTCCAACACAGATTAGACTAAAAAGATATCCCTGGCATCACTGATGGCACGTTTGCATGGAAAGAGTCCCTCTGTGTGAACCTGTGATGTGAAATAATAATTTCTAATTAACATAGTGGTGACAATTCCCAAGCGTGCAATATTAAATTAGTCTCAAATTGCAACAATTTTCTGTTTGGTGAAGTAAGTAACAGAGAGTTTTCCATCCTACAAGAACGCCCAGCATTGTTGATTGTGCACTCAGATTCATGAAGAAATAAACTTATTTTTATATTCGATGATTGATGAATTTTCATCATATCATGGCGTGAAAGAACATTTAAACATGAAGCACATTTGCACGAGTGCGGTGCTCACAAACCATGAGTTATTATCTGAACGAATTTGAGATTAGATCTCGTCCACAGTGAATACTGGTAGCTAATGCACAGAAGATCTTTGTCTAAGCTGTACTCTTAAGTCTCTGGGGGCCGAAGCAACAATGCAACATTGATGTGAAAAGTTCGAAGATCGCAATTTGTGTGTACACTAATCCTGCACAGACAGACAATAAAACCTGTCAAGTCTTTTGAAACTTCTTTGCCATTTCGTTACCACTTTACTAACACCCCAGATTTTGCCATTTTCTTGGTTTTATGAAGAATGGATGCGGAAGATGAATTTATACTTATATCAATGTTGCGTTGGTCAGAATATGTCGACTTGTCGTCCATTGTGAAACTAAAGCTATTCTCAAGAGCACGACAATGAGACAGTACAACAATTGGTCAAAATGTGGGGTTTTCGCATGATGTTGCGCTTTGGTTAATATGTTTGTCATTTTGACGATGACCCTACTAGTTATCCGTACATTACCTTATTTTTAAACTTTCATTAAACTGTTTACATTTGGTATGGGTCTGTCCTCTGGGAGTGGTCCAAATGGAAACAAAGATTGGGTGGGAGACAAAACCAGTTAATCACACGTTCCTGTCACCAGTCGTTTGTTACAATCATTATCATAAATTCTGCATGGAATTTTCCACAAAGCAGAATACAGCTGAAAAACTGCATACATTTTTCGATCATTGTTTGAGTACTTGCGTGGCTGTGTCCATCTAACCTTTCTGATCATTGCCTTTCAAGACAATATCTCCGTTCATCAAGTACGTATACTGTTTTGACTTTCGGCTTTGATGTGAAAGTTCTTGTGTGTGTCTTGATTGTGCTTTTAGGCAGGGCTTCATGTACAATTTCTGGTATGAAATTTATGAATCGGCTGATTTAATACGTTCTGGAATACGTATCTGATTGATGTTGACCGTGAAGACGATTTGTTAAATAGGTGTAACTGTGTATGTTCTGAACTTGTCTAGACACGATTACTGACATCGATGATATTGCTGGCTGTGTCATTGAGCAATATTCAGCCTTATAAAAATGTCATTCAGGGTTCCAGCTTCATGCTGAAGCTAAACATTCAAACCGTGTCAGGGTTTTATCATCACATCTTGAATGTTTCTTGCATATTAGACTCCTGCATTCAAATTAACGCTCCTTGTCAAGAGAAAGAAGAATATTCATGCAATTTGAACTATATCCTTCGATTTTAACTCAAGGTATCAGATCAAATTCAATTTATCCTGAAAAGGAAAAAATACATCGTTTATCTCTTAATCAATGCTGCAATCAGAGAGGAAGGATTTATCAATTTCATATTTTGAATGCATATGTCTGTAACATCAACGTGTTTTAATCCGCTTACTTATTGAGTGAGTGATATATCACTAAATAACTTTGGAAAAATAACTCTTTTGGAAATGTGTTTAATTCTGAACATCCATATTATGAATTGAAGATCTGGAACTGACTATCAAATCTGTGACTGTACATAGATAGGGCATTTAAGGAGTGAGTGAGTGAGTTGGCGTTTGGCAGCATTCCAGTTATATCACGGCGTGTCAGCTCAATGTGGGAAGAAAGCCTGAAGAGATCCAGGTCTCAGACGTTTACCACTGACAAACCTAGAAACATAATCGGGTGAACCAGGATTCGAACCCACAATCATAGGACGCAACTCTGCACTTCTGGCAGCAATTCTGCACAGCGAATCGCGGCGCCTTAGATGACTGGGCCACCCGTGCCCATCTCACCCACCCACCCCCCTCCCCCAACCCCCTTCCGCTTACTTACGGGATGATGTCAGAAGTTTTCTTAACTTAAGGTTTCTTAATTCAATAGTTATGTTGGAAGTAAATAAAACGTTTACACATGGACAAAATATACAAAAATATGTCTGCATTGGTTTTTGGTTTTGTTTGTATGTTTGGTTGGTGTCAGTCGTTGACACATAACGCTGTTCATGGGACATTTATTGAAACGACATGAAGCTTATAAACCCTGAATGAAAACTTACTTTACCTTATCCAGTCAAGTGCAGCTAAGAGGTGAGATGCACCTTCTGTTCTTCATCATACAGCATGACACAACGTATACAGAAACTGACCTGAAAGTTTTTACTGTTTCATCAAGATGAGTAATCTACTGTTTATTGGCGTTCAGCCACTGTGTATGTGCCCTTGTGCCAGGATAGTTCATTGTGAATTTTTATGCAATTGGGTGTAGCCGATTTGGTTACCGCTGCTTGGGGCATTCTTCCTGTCATACCAGGGCGGTGAAGACCAATACTAAGCTTCACACATTGAAAAACCTGTAGGTAATCGAACCAGGTTTTCGGTTTATAGAGCCAACACTTCAACAACAAGGCTATCCTTTGACCCAGATATTGTGCAGCGTTAAACAACTGACACACACACGCACGCACACACACACACACCTAACTACACACAGCGGGATGTTTCACATACGTAACCTTTCTTCTTATAACCCCAAACCATAGATCGAACACTTCTGCCAAGTCTTTACTCCCGTCAGCAATTATCCACCAAAACTCGTCGACAAAGTCATCTAGATCTCCTCCGTACTCCATCCCACATCCAGATCTGCGACCTCTAAACCTGAATCAGCGCCCTTCCGCATCGATCTCTCATTCATAGAAAAAGCTTCCCACATCATCAGTCGCCTCCTCAAACAGAAAGCCAATATTGACACCAACTTAACCAGTTCCACTTTCCGCAATACCCTACTAACAGCCAACGGCAGAAACACAACCAACCGCCAAGAACATAGAGGTATAGTTTAATTGACTGAAACTGTGGACAAACCTCCGTTGGTGAAACATCCCACCCAAGCAAAACCAGAATCAAAGAACACAAAACTTCAACCATCAAATAAGACAGTAAATCAACAATCTCGGACCATATCAGCAACTGCCCCAATCACAAAATGAACTGGGAAAACATTCAAATCCTCTCCGACAACCACCATGACTTCACTGAAGGAAAACTAACAGAAGCAGTCAACATTCGCCGGCACAAGCCATCAATCAACAGAGATCAAGGCGCTTGCATTTCTTCTGCCTACTATGAACTCATTAAGCAAAAACAACCCTACCACTGTACTGTTTATTTGACTTCCTCACCATATGTTCTCTGTCAATCATGTTGTTACAGTGTTATCCTACTGTTGTCATTACTTAACCTACTCATGTTAATCTCTCTCTTGGTGCCGCGATATACTGTGCAGAGCTGTGTCGCTTGGACACGCCAGAAACCTATGATTGTGGGTTCGAATCCCGGGTCGCCCCGATTATGTTTCTAGGTTTGTCAGCACCATACCCGTGCTCGTTGGTTTAACCGACGTGGTTAACGTCTGAGACCTGCATCACTCCGGGCTTTCCTCCCACATTAAGCCGACACGCCGTGATATAACTGGAATACTGTTAAAAACGTCGCCTTTACAGTAAACAAAGAAGTTGTTATCCCTAAAATGTCTCCACTTTATTTGCTAAAACACTTCGCACTTTGTGTATTTTTATTGCTGAAGATGAACCAGTACTAACACAACGCCATTCTTGTTAAGTGAATAATAAATGGGGTTAAAGATATAGATCTAGATTAACTTGGCATTGATTAATATTGTCTCATTGATGCTTTTCCGGTTCCTCAAGTTACTATAGGAAGTTGTAGTTAAATAACATGTATCCCAATCTTAAAAAAAATGAATATTCGCTATGATTTTGCCATTTCACAGCTGAATATACAAGAATTCACACATGAACGCATTCAAAGGTTCAGCTTGTTTTCATTTCAATAGATAAATAACTTGCGGAACATTGGTTATTCGGGATCCTGTAAGTAACACCAAAGGTTCTTTTAATTCCAAGTACACATAAAAACATCCAGACTCATTGGGATTGTAACATTTGGTTACCCGAGTTCCTGTATATATCTGAGATACCTTATCACGCCGTAATAATGTCCAAGGGGGTATAAGAACGACCAGGCCGAGTAGAGTTCAGGCTCAGTTACCACAAATGTTTGCTGGTCTACTCGGTCTCAGAGAGGCTCAGTTACCACAACTGTTTGCTGGTCTACTCGGCCTTACAGAGGCTCGGTTACCACAACTGTTTGCTGGTCTACTCGGCCTTACAGAGGCTCGGTTACCACAACTGTTTGCTGGTCTACTCGGCCTTACAAAGGCTCAGTTACCACAACTTTTTGCTGGTCTACTCGACCTTACAGAGGCTCGGTTACCATAAATGTTTGCTGGTCTACTCGGCCTTACAGAGGCTCAGTTACCATAAATGTTTGCTGGTCTACTCGGCCTTACAGAGGCTCAGTTACCACAAATGTTTGCTGGTCTACTCGGCCTTACAGAGGCTCAGTTACCACAAAGGTTTGCTGGTCTACTCGGCCTGGTCCATCTCATACGTCCTTGGAAAATATTTAAGGCTGCACATTTATTTTATTTCAAGAACATATCAGGACAGTCAGGCCGAAAAGACTTGGCGATGTCAAGTTGTGTAGTGCTACCTAAGTGGCGCTAGCATAGGCTTGGACATAAGATGTTCAAAATCCCATGTTTTGAGGTGAACTGAAATGGTGTTTAACGTCGCGTTCAAGGTTATTACACTTATATTACGACGTGTTTGCACGTGTGTGTGTGTGGCTGCTTGTACTAGTCCAGAGTGATGCCGAATTTATAGGTCTAGCCCATAGAGGTACCATGCCGCAGTTTAACATGAATACCCCACTCAGACACAGTATACTGACTCCGAACCGTGTTTTATCCCCTTGAGGCCGAGCACAAGGCAGGGTAACAGCAAGGACCATCTTTTAACGCCTTTTGGTATGATGCGGCCGGGGATCGAAACCCGGACCTTCCGGTCTCCGTTCGGACATTCTACCACGAGATCACGGAGGCGGTCTCCATATGTTTTGAAAAATTGACACTGAATGATGCATGATGCGTTTTGTTAACGTTTGTTCCTTTCTTGGTAACTTCCAATTTTCAAGAGTATTCGTTCTGTTGCCCCGCAGTTGATATATTGTCCAAAATAACTACATAAAAGTTTCAATTCGCAGAAAATATTGTCTTGTAAGTAGTTGATCCTTATAGGTAAAAAATTGTTTTGAAATGAATAAAAGACATGTAAACGATCTTTGATGACAACATGGAGCCCATACTTGAAAATAATACATATTAACGTATATTTCAACCAATATTTCCGATATTTTCACATGGTCCGATATAACTGAAATATGTCTTCATGTAGCGAACGGTGAACGAGTTGAGCTGGTTAAACATAAATCTTTCATTTGTCCAATCTGTAATTTTGGAATAGAAGATGAATATATTTATTTTAAATATGTGCATGCTTAATAATTTATAGCTGCATTGTCTCTTGTACATTCTGCAGTAAAGTGACAGGATCACAGCGATTATTCAAATTATTAGATTAAGATTAATGGATTTTAACCATCACTTTACATAATAACTCGATCAAATTCCATTAACGTCGGGCTACTTTTAAATTCGGTCTCCCTCACAGGACACGAGTGAGTGAGAGAGTGAGTGAGTGAGTTTGGTTTTACGCCGCTTTTAGCAATATTCCAGCAATATCACGGCAGGGGACACCATAAATAGGCTTCACACTTTGTACCGATGCGAGGAATCGACCCCGCGCCTTCGGCGTGACGAGCTAACACTTTAACCCATGGGCTACCCTACCGCCCCTCAGGGCACGAAGAGACAATGGGTGTAAATATATGTCATGTCGTGCACTGGAATATTACGCGTGCACGGTCAACACTACCCATGACACTACAAGGAACGTATCCGCGCGAAACCTACCCCTTATGAGTTTACCGTCATCAATTGGATGATCTCCGTAGTGTACAGTTTAAGATTTCCGGATCTGCATTAATATACCCTTTACCGAATGATTGTTCCATTTGTCACGCGCAAGACAGAGTTCCGCTCTTGCAGTTGTCCGATTGCTTCTTGCCTTCCTTAAATATGAAAATTGCCTGGAACATTATACAAAAATTGTGCTGATTAAATTGGATTCCTTTTAAGATGAACTGGTGCAGCTTTTGTCTAATTTACTATGCCGAGTTACGTCCCTTGGTCATGTCAGGAATCAAATGTTGTGGGTTTGAATCTCTGAAAGATATTTGTTAGAACCGTAAGGGTGATCTTGGGGTCGTGTGAAGGTCGTAGTTTCTAATGACATCCAAAACTAGGGATGCATGTCTAGGATCAGCTTCTGCGTTTGATTAGAAATGAAAGAACATGGCAAAGATTTAGGTTTTAGCAAAGTTTTCAACTGTCGTATCGTCAAAATAGCTGGCACCTATAGACAGCACTAATTGTCAGTATCCCCCGGGTTAATGCGCAGAAATAGACCCAGCAGCGATGATGTTTTGTTTTGGTCCTGCGGAACTGAACAGTATTGTTTGTTGGTTTTCTCGGGTACACGTCTTAGAGGGAGGCCTCCTATCCCATCACTACCCGAATCCAATTGCAATGTGACTGGATTCGAATCTCACAGTGTCTCTGACCCTTGGTATCCAAATGGCTTGGTTCCATGTCAGTGCGAATTCAACAATGCGAGAAGCTCTTGTATAATACCACACTCTCTCTCTCTCTTACATGTTTCATCATACATGGCGTTGTCACTAAAAGACACAAATGCATTAATTGCAGAAAGTCCATGCTTGGAATTGTTAATTTTTCTTCAAGATTCAATGTAATGCCCATTAGTTTAATAATACTCACCACCAGGTCAATTACAAATCATTGTTTCACATCACGTCTCCCGTCCAATAGCCTGGAATTGAAGCAAAGTAAAGACTGTTAGAATAATTAAAACATTTTCACCTAATACCTCGGTAGATTGATTGTCTATTTCGCATTTCATTGGGACTTCTGGAAAATTAGAGAAATGATATTGCAAAGATCTTAACTATTTGTAATTTCCCGATTTAATCTATTCATTGGCAAACCGCTGCAAGACATAAAAGCGCCACTACTACTCACAATAAGCACTTTAACGTTTTTCGTCCAATGCGCAATCAACCTATATACCAATTTGTTTTGTGTTTTACTATTGACACTGCAGTGTGTGTGTGTGTGTGTGTGTGTGTGTGTGTGTGTGTGCGTTTGTGTGTGTATGTGAATGAGTGTGTGCGTTTGTGTGTGTTTGTGTGTGTTTGTGTGTGTGTGTGTGTGTGTGTGCGTTTGTGTGTGTATGTGAATGTGTTTGTGTGTTTGTGTGTGTGTTCCCCAAAATTATTGTAAATAACAATTATGCTTCAGGCTGTTAAGAAAAATATGAATTCAGGCTCATGACGTTAAATGCAAAAATATTATCTGGTTTTGTAGCTGTAGCTGAAGAAATATCTAATCTCAATACAAAATTCCAGCCAATTCACAAAGACCAGCCTGTCCGAAGGGCAGACACGACGTGGCTGAACGTCAATAACAACCAATGGATTACTACTTATCTTAATGAAATGAAGAAAAACAGTTCCCGTTTTCAGGGTTGTTTGTGTTAACGTTGTGTTATGCTGTGAGATGAAGAGTCGATCATACAATCAGCAGCAGCATCTGGTGGCATCGGTCACATTGGAAAAGAAGGTCGTATTAACTACGAAATGCACTTGAAAAAGGTAGAGCAAGTTTTCACTCAGGGTTTATTTGCTCCATTTCTTACGGAAATGTTCAATGAAATGTTTGACTGACAACCAAAACAGTCATCAACCAATTGAGCTCATGCAACTTTTTTGATTAGTGGTAATTAATGCAGATACAATTTTGTCTGTGTAAACGTTTTACTTAAACCATGACTCAGCAGCTCCTCGCTTCTGACATCTTCCAATTATGATACAGAACCGTGAAGATCCGGGGTAGAATAGATCTTCAGCAACCCATGCTTGCCGTAAAAGGCGAGTATGCTTGTCGTAATAGGCGACTAACGGGATCGGGTTGTCAGGCTCGCTGACGTGGTTGATGAATGTCATGATCGATACGAATTGTGTAGATCGATGCTCATGATATTAATCACTGGATTGTCTGGTCCAGACTCGATTGTTTACAGACCGCCGTCATATAGCTGGAATATTGCTGAGTGCGGCGTTAAACATCAAACCAACCAACCAACCAAATATGATACAGGCATACTATTGACAACATTTTCTAGCAGGTGTTGTCCTTATCTCACCAGGGTTGCTTATTCTGACAGTAAACTATTCATTGTCCTTGTGGTAGACACAACCTGTTTACTGTGACCTTATCTCACCAGTGTTGCTTATTCTGACAGTAAACTGTTCATTGTCCTTGTGATGGACACAGCCTGTTCACTGTGTCCTTATCTCACCAGGATTGCTTATTCTGACAGTAAACTATTCATTGTCCTTGTGATGGACACAGCCTGTTCACTGTGTCCTTATCTCACCAGGATTGCTTATTCTGACAGTAAACTGTTTATTGTCCTTGTGGTAGACATAACCTGTTTACTGTGACCTTATCTCACCAGTGTTGCTTATTCTGACAGTAAACTGTTCATTGTTCTTGTGATGGACACAACCTGTGTCTAGTGTGACGTTTATTAGGGAAGTTATGGTGATAAACGTTCTCCATTTGGAACCTAAATATCTTCGAGGTGGTGACTTATCTGGTGTGAGGGAAATGTGCCGAACGTGTTTGATGTAATGCTACACTTATGTGAGGCTTTTGGCGGTACATGTTTTGCTTCACACATATATACACATTGCGAGTATACCCTTCTGTAGATGCGATGGTTATACTTAACGTTGGCTGTGGTTTCACTGCTTCGTCCTGCCACATCTCACCACGCACAGCTATTAATTTGCAACGAACCGTTGTTAATGAGACATACTTTTCATGTTATTGACTGTGCGGTTTACACTGCATTTAGTTCGTTCGGATGATTAACAACACGTGGCGTGATTTTCATCATCGCAATAACACTTCAAAGATATCTGAAGGTCTTTCGAACCGACCACGCAACGACATGAGTGAAATCAATGTAACAATTCCTCGCTGAAGATGGGACACCATCTTGCTTTTTATGTGTTTGGAACACATGAATTAATGTCGGTTGTCTTTCGACTGATTTGACATTAAGTTCATGTTGATTATTTCCGCATTTGGATTTCTTCCGGATTGTGACATGGGCTTATTAACCGCATTTCCTGAGAATTGGAATACTCAATTCCGCTTGAAACCCGGTCAGATGTATGTTAAGAGGGTTTGAAAGTTAGAAGACTTTGTAATGTAGAACTTGGAACTGTGAGACAGAGGTGTGAAATACGGACAGTGTACTGAAGACTTCGAATGTGCGATGCTCGTACAGTGTCATTGTCACTTCACAACGATACAGCCCCATATAGACATGGCATAAATAATAGTGAGTGAGTGAGTGAGTTGGGTTTAACGCCGCCTTTAACAGTATTACAGTTATATCGCGGCGTGTCAGCTTAATGTGGGAGGAAAGCCCAAAGTGACGCAGGTCTCAGACGTTTACTACTTCGGCGAAACCCACGAGCAAGGATATGGTGCTGAAAAACCTAGAAATATAATCGGGGCGAACCGGGATTCGAACCCACAATCATAGGTTTCTGGCGTTCCCAAGGGACGCAACTCTGCACAGCGAATGGCGGCGCCTTAGACGACTGGGCCACCCGTGCCCCCAATAAATAATAGCCTCGGGTAGTGAATTAGAAGCATTGTCAACGTACTGTATACTGTATATACGTTCTGTAATAGAAAATTATTGTAATATTGATTGTAGTGTCCATTCACAGAATTATAAGCAAATGAGTGAGTGAGTGAATGTACAATGTGCCCTTGATAATATAAGTGATAAGTGAGGTGTACGAGCCGTAACTACACGTTACCATCGCATCAGCAATATCTCGTAAAGGACAAGTGTCGATGTATCGTAGTTGGTTATATCAATATATCAGAACCCTAGAGAGCCGGTAGTAGGTACTATTGTATTTTAATGGCAAAAAAGGAACTATTATCCCCGTAGTCTTGTTTTGTGCCGATCCAGACGTCCAAGCATCCTTGTGAAAGCTGTCCTATTGGGAATCTCAGAAGATTTGACTGACATCTGGTGCGAATTTCTGGAACGTGTGTTGGACAGTTGTCAGTAGTGAGTGTAGGGCAGTGGGGGTATGATGTATTGCTAATGTGATTATTATTCATAATCTGGTTTTACACCTGCTGTTGTAAATCTACTGTGACAGTGATCGGTCCTCGGGTACATCACCTTTTCACCTGTCATCTGATCTAGTATTTCGGCAAAACATTGGTCATTGTAACAGAATGATAGTAAATCTGCTGGAACTAATTATCAAACTTAAACATCTAGAGCCACTTTGTGTTGGAATAGTGATCCTCCCTGATTGCTGTTGTCCGTAACTGGTTGTGTATCTGTCTAACGTCCAGATCAGCAATATTCCACTTAAATCCCATTTTATAATGGAACCTGGACCAGGCAAACAAGTGGTTGATATTTTGAGCAAAGTCCCAAACTGTCTGGATGCGATGACACGGGGTCCTCTCCCGTCACTGTAAGTCTGTACAGGATAACTGGTCACACACCGGGTACTGAATCATCCGTGTTCACGTTCATGTACTTCCATTACCATTTGGGTATCCATCCCGTACTTAAACGGAGCCCTCTGAAGATCCGGGGTAGAATAGGTCTTCAGCAACCCATGCTTGCCGTAAAAGACGAAAATGCTTGTCGTAAGAGGCGACTAACGGGATCGGGTGGTCAAGCTCGCTGACTTGGTTGATGCATGTCATCGATCCCAATTGCGTGGATCGATGCTCATGATGTCAATCACTGGATTGTCTGGTCCAGACTCGATTATTTACAGACCGCTGTCATATAGCTGGAATATTGCTTCACCGACTGCGAACCGTTGATGGTACTCTGAAACCATTGTGTTCACTTGCTGGCTCAAACTCGATTTCTTACGCTGAATGTGACCAAGTAACAAATAGTTGTTTTGCAACACCGCTGCCATGCACGGAAACACTTACCTCACACAGTATTGTCAGATTATGTTCGAGCATTTAATAATTAAAACCCATCTAACTTTTCATATCTTCCTGAAGTTTCAGTTTTCCGAGTGATGGGATTTCCGGAGAATTGTAAAACATTACTTGGAAGAAGGCCATGGATATAACTACTGTGCTCATACATTTTCTCCAAACATGACATTTGTTACTGACCTGAATACGATTCGTCTAAGCCCAAATGAATAATATTATTCTTTTTCTGAAAATACAATGCGTCTCCACATTGGTGTTCTAGTTGTCCTGTATTCAGCTCTCCACGACACTGATTGTTTTTTTAAATAAATCCTTCACAAAGAATGGATAAGCGGTCGTCTATCAGTTTACAGAAAGTTCACATTGGGAGTTTTATAAATCAGCTGCGTCCAAGTTTATCGGTGCATGCCTCTAGCGAACCAATGGAACTGATTAATCTTTCTCACATTAAAGCCACGGTTGGCGAAGACGTTTCCACTTATAGCCACAAATGCATCCACCTTTGGAAGAATTTTTAAAAGTCCATACGTCAACCTTGTCTTCACTTTGTTGAATCTCGTAGTGCAGACAAACCAAGGGTGATAATCCTGGAGATTCGAACTTATCATGGCGTTACTAAATCTCCAAATAGAGGCGCCGCAGGCCACATCACATCGCGTCCCCATGTTTAGAGACTAGCTAGACATTGCACCAAGTGTGACTGGTTTGATTGGATAATAAAAAGCCTAGTCAAATTTGTCCGAGTCTTGCCTTATAAATGACTACATTCAATCCTTCAATTAACACCATGATATGCCAAGTGGAGACCGTTGATCTGATGAAGGGACAGTTGTATTCACAGTGGTCTGAGTTGATGAGAGAGAAGTTAACATGGATCGGAAAAGCCAATCGGTCTTGGTTGAGTGTTGGTCACTGGACGACACATTCAAACTAAACAGTTTGGTTTAATGAACTGAATTGATTGATTTTTTTTATATTTGAATTGCCCGTTTGAAACCAGGTTAATAACTTCGTCTGATATGCGATTATTTATAACAGACGTACGGATCTAGACCTAACAGTGCATCAATCAGTCTCACAAGCAGACCCACACATTAAGTAAATAGATGTAACGGGATGGGGTTTTGGCGTTGAATGTGTGGGGAGCCAGTTCGTGACATTTAAAATTTTCGTTTCGTGAAACCCACATTGTATAGATATTAATCGCGGGCAAGAGTCAAATTATCTGTCTTCACCTGCTGAAAGATTGATGGTCAAGTATTGATTGAACAATTGCTGCCCCATCAGTATTATCTATCTTTCCTACACTCATCTGCTGGACATGTCCAGAAATAGGCAAAGTTCATTTTGACTGAAACTGACCTCTTACGTATCTTGCAATAATAAATGTACCTAGAATCCCTAAAGAAGCCGGGGGCACAAGGGCCCAGTCGTCTAAGGCGCCGCGATTCACTGTGCAGAGTTGCTTCCTTTGGGAACGCCAGAAATCTTTGATTGTGGGTTCGAATCCCAATTCGCCCCAATGTTTCTAGGTTTGTCAGCACCATACCCGTGCTCATGGGTTTCATCGAAGTGGTAAACGTCTGTGACCTGCATCACTTCGGGCTTTTCTCTCACATTAAGCTGACACACCATGATATAATTGGAATACTGTTAAAGGCGGCGTTGAACCCAACTCACTCACTTAAAGTAGCGTCGTGTCTCACACACAACATTGACAACAGAAACAGCAACATTAAAAACATCACTCGTGCAATTAGGAATGAACACCATTCTGTTAACCATAAAAGAAAAGGTGATACTTAGAAAGTGTAACTCTCGTTTCCTACAGTGACAGTGTGACTGGGTAGCCGAGTGGTTAAAGCGTTGGCGAGGGTTCGATTCTTAAACGGGGTAAAATATCTTTTTCTTGTGTCCCCTTGCTTGAACTGAAATATTGTTGACAGACAATTTAAACAATCGGTCACACCTATTGGGTTGTCAATCAAGATATGATGAGGCCATTATACTACGATGTCGTATTTGCCAATGCCGTTTTACTCACGAATGTCTGCTTAAAACAGATGAATACGAACCTCCTAAATGTATCCCCTGTGATGAAAGGTTTAACGTCAGGCATATTTTGCTTGAGTGTGTGGACTTTGCAATTGCAAAGGACTCATATTAGCAAACAGTAAATCTGAAGATCTTTTTTCGCGAGTGACAGGGCATCTCAACCTTAGCTTCTTGTAAAGGATTTGATCTGTGTCAAAATAGTATTAGATATAGATGTGAATATCTAGTTGGTTGTTTTTAAATTTGGTGTGATGGTTTTATCAACAGAGATTTATGAAGGCTCTGCCCAGGCGGTTAAAGTACTGTCAAATGATTGTCCCCCTGTGTGACACGCAATTCCTATCATAATCGATGTAACTATCATCAACCAGTGTTTTAAGCTAACTCATTGCTGAGCGTTTTTAATAAAACGCTAGTATTGTGTACAACCACCAGTGGCTTAAGTGATGATCTGAATCCTGCAGTGGTATCGTGCAGAAGCTGAGGTACCCTCACTCCCCTTGATCCCCAATGAGGTGGCCCAGCTGAGTTGGTGCCGCATAGCCCGTGTTTTAAACAATAATATTGTTAAGCTTATACCTGCTTTTAAGTGAAACTATGTATTAATGATGCACTTATGCCCAGCGAGGTGAATATGCTTTCTGGCATGTATCATACACTGTTATTATACCCAATTAAGTTGATCCGCAATGTGCAGCCAATTGTGGCCATCGACCCTTGTCATGGCACCGTGCCAGGATGTTCAACAGCAGCTTTCAAATAAGACAATATTTAAGTATCTTCTTGCTGTTGAGACAGGTTTCTCAAAAGTCACGTAACATCTTATTTAGACTCACACTTCACATATACATCTGACGTTACCTGCTCATATTACCATTTATCATTAATTAGCAGTGCATTCAGTTGAAATAACTCGACAACACTGGGCATTTTCTAATTTAGGACACAAAAATGAAGGGACTTTGCTTTGATTGTAACTGTCATAATCTTTCACTTCATTTCCGTTATGTTTGCCAACCATATAGTGACTATGTCTGCGTGCCACATATGACTATTATTTCATCGATAACCGGTGTAGTTTCAGAGGATCAATGAACCTTCAAACTTTAAAAATTCAAAGACTACAAGGAAGAATTGGTACCCCAAACCTCATTCTCTCCTTGATTTCCGAATAATTTTCAAAAAAATAATTAAATATATTAATTTAAGAACGAGTGCGGAATATGATCTTAGAGACGGACTAGCAATGTCACATGTATTCATATATTTCTAATACAATGTAATGTGGCTGTCAACATGAAGTAACACGTCATATCCTGTTTGTCCAGAACTAGTCACCACCTTCTGGTTCTGATCACATCACAAACAATCATATCCAAGTCAGATCCCAGTCAGATCGTACTCCCCAAGGTGTCTGGAGACTGTCCCGGGGACTCGGACCTTAGATAGACACAATGCTTGTCAGATACAAGGACAGTGCTACTACATCCGTGGATAAAGTCTGTCGTTTGGTTTTCTCTGGGGTCTACTGAAGTTGCACAATCCTTATGGAAACTTGGGCTGTTATTTATAAATTAAAGGTGAGATATCTCAAATATTCTCCAGGGAGTCCGGACCATAAAACGTTTGCCTGCTCAAGTTGCCATCCTTTGATTGGATCGTTCTTTCTGCCCATACTCGAAACATCCCAGGGACTTTTCAAATTGAAAGGAAAAGGAAGCAATTTGATCGTTACAGGAGCAGAACACTGCTTAGTGGTCCATAAATTGAACAATTACTTGAGTGAAGGATGTATTACTGCAAATACGGAAATCTTTAAATCACTAACACGACATCACCTTATTTATGACGAAAATCTCATATGAGGAAGGTTTCACGGCAATAGGTGAGGTGAAATGGGGTTTAACGTCGCGTCCAAGATTATTGCACTTATATAGCGACGTGCATGTACGTGTGTGTGTTTGTGTGGCTGCTTGTACTAGTCCGGACTGATGCCGATTTATAGTGCTAGCTCACTGAGATACCATGCCGCAGTTTAACATGAATACCCCCCCTCAGACACAGTATACTGACTCCGAGCCGACCAGTCCTTGTTTTAGCCCCTTAATGACGAGCACCAGACAGGGTAACAACAAGTACAATCTTTTAACGTCTTTTGGTATGACGCGGCTGGGGATCGAACCCCGGACCTTCCGCTCTCCGGGCGGACGCTCTACCATTAGACCACGGAGGCGGTCTTTGGAAGAACGTGGAAAGGACGAACACAGTGACACATAGCGACACTGATTTATCTGAATATTATATACAGGCCCCCTTGATCAAGCAACTGTATGCCAAGTCCTGCAGGGTTTTGCCACATTTCTCTGCGACTCCACGTATTGTTCCACAGGAAGGATCCAAGCCAAATGGGATTAAAGAATTTAAAGGTTAAAACGGACTCTGAGAACTTGAGAAAAATAAAACGTAAATACATTAAGCAGAATAACTCGATCGATGACTGAGATGTATTGCGTTGCATGGATGATAGTGAAACTTGGTTATAGCGTGTTTCCCAAAGCCTGGTTCCAATCTTCAGTGTAGCTCTAGACATCGAAAAAAATGAACTTGTTCGAATTGAGGAATAGTTTCAATTATAAGCAGTCATTAGACTAAATTAGATTATGAACTTTCGAAGACAAGTGTGGTGTTGTTCAAATGAGTCTGTGAATACGAAAAATCGACAATACCCTTTCCATATTCAACAGAAATCTCTGACTGAAGCAGAGTAGATTGTACGATTCTGACAATATCATGAGCACGTGTTAGTTAATATTGCAGTCACAAACACGTGCAAAGACAAAAAAAACTTTAAAAAACACGGTAACATTATGATACAAATCTGAATGGGGATTTTGCATCGGACATCATTCTTGTCACTTGTGTGCTAAATTTGGAAATACGCTCCGCTCTACCATAAAATGTTTTAAAAGCTATACTGAGGCCTTGAAACCACGTTGTAACCTTTATCTGAGCAAGAGTCGTATGACGCTCTTTGAAATCTTGGTAGAATGATGATGCTCGATTTTACCTCAATAGTTGCGCAATGTGGACACCAAGGGCTGGAGCTGCAGGAATATTGTTCGACAGAAAGGGAAAGTTGACTATCAGAAAGTTGAAGTCCCTTAAGTTTGTAAAGCGGGATAGTGGTGTACAACGTTGAAAAATCATATGTTGTGACTGAATTGAACTGAGATTGTAAACTGTCAAGCACATTCTTTGAGTTTTTGAGAATCCACATGGTATTAATTCCATTTGTCTCAAATACCTTCTGTGAATATATCTTTAATATTTGAGACAGGGAACTGAGATTGTAAACAGTCAAGCACATTCTTTGAGTTTTTGAGAATCCACATGGTATTAATTCCATTTGTCTCAAATACCTTCTGTGAATATATCTTTAATATTTGAGACAGGGAACTGAGATTGTAAACAGTCAAGCACATTCTTTGAGTTTTTGAGAATCCACATGGTATTTATTCCATTTGTCTCAAATACCTTCTGTGAAAATATCTTTAATATTTGAGACCGTGATTTGGTAGTACATTTGCTGGACTGCAACGTTAGAAAACGTTATTTCTAAGGTGATATTCATACAGTATCTTTGAGTAGGGTAGCCTGTGGTTATTTCATGCAATGGTACACTCTGCGAAGCCCATTTCTGGAGTTCCCTGTCGTGATATTGCTGAAGAGGAATATGGTGGTGATTTGAAAAGAGGTGATATACAGGAACATATCACTTTAGAGGTGAACGTGACTGGGGAAACGGCGACACATACAACGTATGTAACAGGATGTAAAAGTCCAATGGCAGCAGGAATGTACTCAAGCACAAAGAGGCAACTCTTTCACACAAAGAATGCTGTAGGGTAGCCTAGTGGTTAAATATAGTGCTACGTCGAAGGTTTTCGTTCGATTCTCCACATTGGTACAATATGTGAAGCCTATTTCTGGTGCTTCGCATTAACATAACTGGAAAGGTATGATGTGGTGATTCAAAAAGAAGCGATATAAATTTTCAAGGAAAATCAAACAATATATCCAACAGGTACAATGGCAGCGGGAATGTACTCAAAGACAAAGAGGCAACTGTCATCATATCTTTATGTATCACAGATTTATTGTCATTTTTCAGATGCAGTGCCAGGGAACTGATGTCTGGATGGTTGAAGACGGACCCAATAGTGTTTTGTTTGTGTCGTATGTTTAAACGTACAAAATATGTCGAATGTACAAATATCCCGTGTGAACCCTAAACTCGATTGTTATTGTGAATCTATAAAATCAAATGTATCTACGTGTACTTGCATACACCGATATGTCGAATGTATTGATATCTCGTGTGTATCGTCATGTCGAATGTGCCTAGGTCTCGTGTGTACAAGATGTCAATTTTATCTCGTATGTATTGATATCAAATACCGTTTCATTTGTACCGACCATGTCTTTGTAAGGATATAGATTGTAAACGAATTCGTGGTTCCCAGTACGCGAACAGGTGTTGTAGTGCATAACTAAACAGTAAAGCCCGTTCATCTGCAGAATGATGATCACCTGATTGTCTTGTTCAAGGTATCTAGGTAAGTGATCTGACTTAGATTAATAAATCGATGACCACTTGTTCTGAAACGTCAGTCAAGATAATAACAAAACCGGTGTAGCACACCAAATCAATCCCTTAAAAAATCGCTTTTGGGTGCTTTCAGCCTTGGCTAGGCCCAAAACACTTACTCAAGATGTGGAATGCATAAACAAAGAATGATGATGTCTGAAACGGTTTCTGCACACGAAGTAGACATTTCGTATTCCAATTATAGGCACAAAGTCGTTTAATTTTGCCTGTATTTGCCCATTCTAGAGTGATTTGAGCCGGGGACTGAGATGGAACACCTACTTCGGCCAATATACCTACAGTCATCAATAATACGAGACCCCATAATGTGCACGGAATGGCAGAAGCAGTAGTATTAGTACCAGCTTCGTTCTCATTCCACTCAGAAATCAGTTCACTAACGTCCTAACACATAACCGACTGAGACCTGTGACGGTTGGATTCTTAATTAAAAATGCCTGGAGGATATATGGATGTCGTTTTGGATGTAAATATCTTCAGAGTGTATACCGAAATTGGATGTCTGTCACTGCGTGTTAGTGAGATCTGATCTCAGTTGAGTGCAAGAAGGCTGTGTTGCTTAAGGTGCCTGCTGTCCTGGGTAGTGGCCAGCATTAAGCATTTGTGAATCATCCGGTCTGCTGTGGTGATTCATCAGACCATCTGATACCAATTACGTCGCATACGTGTACAGGCATTTTTGTTATTTTTGAGTGAGTTGAGGTTTAACCACACTTTAAACATTATTTCATTTACGTCAGTAAGTATCAATATGGACGCTTATAGTGATGTAGGTCGTTTGTGTTTACCTCTTTTGGTGAAACCCACGAGTAATGTGCTAGGTACATAACCTGGGTTATAAACCAGTGGAAATTCGGGTCAGAATAGGTGCTCAGTGCATCATGCATGTTGTAAGAGCCGGTATAATGGATCGGGAGTCAGGATCTGTGATGTGACTAAATGCTTACCATTAATGGCCCCTAGGATATGGATCGTTAGGCTTTGATTAACTGATTTAGTATGTCACAGCGTACTAGCACAGTATGTTAAGAAAGACAAAGATGGTGCAAGTAGATTTAGAAGAAAGGGTAGCGATGGTTCTGCTGACTCAATCAAGGGCAGGAATTACAATGTCTGGTTCGTCAAAGGAATACCGGCACCTGACTGTGAAGCCTGGCCCTTGTTAACCTATATCAGCTTGAAACAGGGCCGCGGAACTCACGCCAGTCACAGACAATGAGACCGCGATGTTTGATTTCCTTTGCGACCGACTGGCGATCGCTGAGACCGGTGCAATTACATCTACCCATATTTGGAATTCGGGTATGACCGCCGATCAATCAGCGATAGGTTTTGCAACTTGTCAGTGATTGACCGGCAATTTCTCACGGCGTTTGCAACTGGTTGAGACTAGTTAATTAGTCTTAGGTGACTTGTTGCAACTGAACGGGGACTGGTCAGTGACTAGGTGTCGATCGAGCACCAGTCAAAACATAATGCATATAAAAAGGGTGCTTTTGTGAACCAAACAGCAGAACAGTTGCAGTTGCTCCGCCTGCAAAGAATAAATCAAAATTATGCAGTTACTGCCATGATGGTGTACAGAAGAATGAGAAGGACAAGGCGAAGGCAGTATTGGCTGAGATCTTGGATCGCAAGAAGGCCACAGCTAGGAGACTACGAGATTCTGATGCCAGAATTGGAGAGAGAAAGTCGTGGTGATTTCATGGGCTACCACAGAATGAAGACACCACCCCCACTCCCCAAACTCTGAATGAAGTTTCTCAGCTTCGGACATCTCTTGCTCTTCCGCCTCTTCTTTTGTTGAGATGTTGATGAGACCACATGCATACATCACCACACATGTAACACCTGCAGTTAAACCATGTGTGTTGATGACCAGAAAGAAAATGTATTAATTCTTTGTCTTTCTGACAGATAATTTCAAGTACTGATCTGATGAAATATAGAACATGTTTCATCCTATATTATTAGAAGCAAGAGTGTCAACAATAACTACAACAATGCATATTATTCAAGGCAGGAGCACCGACAAAGACGGAAGTTGTCCTAATTGCTGTATGTTCTGATTTTTTTCCCATCGCGGTCAGCAATAGTACAACTATATCGCGGCGGTCTGTAAATAATCGAGTCTGGATCAGACAAACCAGTGGTTGACGGGGAACGATGATACGATGACACGATGACACACAAGCATCCAATACAAGGCGCCTGATTACTTAATAGTCCTTTACGACGGGACAGATTACTACAGACATATTCCAAACCTGTGAATACATAGATATATCGATAGCCTTCATATCGATACATTGAATAATGGCTTCCGATAACCGATTAGACTTGTATACATGCTATATCGGAACATTATGAGATGTTTTTGTCAATGACTGGTCCACAAGCACTTGGTCACAACAGCTTATCAAACATTGTGAGATCTATTTGAGAACACGCCACACTGAGTGAAATATGCACTAGCCGCTCTCTCATGTCGTATAATGCCGACTATCGCCATTCAGCCATACATCAGATGGCTTCGTTGGCAATGAGGTTGTGCCAACAGGGTCATGTCCACCAGAAAATCATCAGATTGAAATTAAAATAATTCAACATCGGGGTTGTTCTCCGGGTTCCTCCAATTTGTAAACAGCACTGTCACCGTGAACCACTAATTTGGCAGCCATGGACAGTGAGGAGTTACCGAGGTTCATAGCAAATCATGTGTTATTTCTTCATCGATTTTCAGAAGGAAATATTTGCAAAGTGTGGAAATTGTCTAGCTTTTTCTGACTGGTGCCACCGGTGGGACAGGCTACGCTCACCAATAGAATAGGTTTGTGTAACTTTTATTTACATTACAGCCTGTCGTGAAACAAAATGTTAATCGGATAGCATAATACTACCAGAACGAGCCTAGATCACGAGCGTTAACACAAACAACCCCGAGTTAACCGGTCCCATGGAACAGGAGGGAATTCAAACTACGGTCTTTGGATATGAATAGATAATTGCGGTTGGGACTTCTCTTTCACATTCGTTGTAGCAACACCCAACTCTCACACTCTTCTGAAACAATAGGGCGGTCGGGTAGCCTTGTGGTTAAAGCGTTCGCTCGTCACGCCGAAGACCCGGGTTCGATTCCCGACATGGGTACAATGTGTGAAGCGCATTTCTGGTGTCCCCCGCCGTGATATTGCTGGAATATTGCTAAAAGCGGCGTAAAACCATACTCACTCACTCACTCACTCTGCAACAATATTTATCTCAAAATTAAACGAGAGTCATTGCAAGCTTATGTTTTATTTCATTCCATTTTAACCTTCGAGTAATATTCCCAAAGTGTGGCCGTAGCCCAAGACTGATAACATCTCGGTCCAGCGTTAATTACAGTCTATTACGAAACAAAATGTCAACTCGGATATATATAACTATTTGATTATCAGTTGTTGTCTGAGTGAGTGAGTGATTGTGGTTTTACACCGCTTTTAGAAAATTCATCATCCAGCAACACCACGGATGGGGACACTGAAATGAGTTTTACTCATTATCCCCATGTTGGGAATCGAACCCGGGTCTACGGTGTGAAGAGCGAACACTTTAACCACTAGGCCACCCCATCGTTTTTAACCTCGAAGATGTATGCAAATGTGGCTATGCACTTGTCCATATACTTCCGATATAGTAGGGGGTACGAGTGGCCCAGTCGTCTATGGCGCCGCGATTCGCTGTGCAGAGTTGCGTCCCTTGGGCACGCCAGAAAAGATGATTGTGGGTTCGAATCCCGATTCGCCCCAATTATGTTTCTAGGTTTATCAGCACCATACCCGTGCTCGTGGGTTTCACCGAAGTGGTAAACGTCTGAGACCTGTATCACTTCGGACTTTCCTCCCACATTAAGCTGACACGCCGCGATATCACTGGAATACTGTCAAAAGCGGCGTTAAACCAAATTCACTCACTCACACTCACTCCGATATAGTATCCGTTTTTCTTTAGACGTTGGACTAGTTAGCTGTCATACACTGGAACTCACAAACAGCAGAATAATATCACGGCTGAGGTAATATGGACGAGGTAGCTCATACACTTTACCAAATATATGTACATAAACGGTCATTCCGAAAATGATCTACCAAATCTTTAAGTTATAAGTGTTATTAATTATGGGTAGTCCTCTCACGATTTAGCGTGAGTGGGTGAATAATGTGAATAGCCGCACCTGATTTAGTTTCAGGTATCACTGGACAAAACAACATGTGCGCTTAGGGTAAATGATATGAATCGCTTTGGCTGGGTACATTAAACGAAGGCAGCTCAATTACCCGATTCAAATGTCAGTCGTCATAACAGTTGCACTGACACACATGCATACCTTATAGCATTATGCAAATTTCCTTCAAGAGGGAGACGGCAATGTTAAAAGAATCAATCTCCTTTACAGGTATGCCAATTTCCTTCCAGACAGAGCCGGCAATGTTAAAAGAATCAGTCTCCTTTACAGGTATGCCAAATTCCTTCCCAACAGAGCCGACATTGTTAAAAGAATCAGTCTCCTTTACAGGTATGCCAGTTTCCTTCCAGACAGAGCCGGCAATGTTAAAAGAATCAGTCTCCTTTACAGGTATGCCAAATTCCTTCCCAACAGAGCCGACATTGTTAAAAGAATCAGTCTCCTTTACAGGTATGCCAGTTTCCTTCCAGACAGAGCCGACATTGTTAAAAGAATCAGACTCCTTTACAGGTATGTCAGTTACCTCACAGACTGAGCACAGCCAATTATTGTTGTTAAATGAAAGCGCTCTTCCACATTCTTCACCTGCACGTACGTCTACAGTGACCCTTTTACAACTTGGTGATGCGGACCGGCAGATACATATATTTGTCATCACGTCTGATTATGGAGTCTTTCGTGAAGTGCTTCTGTACTAAGATCAATGGAAGCGTACCTTGCTGGTTTGTGATTAACAAGGAAGGTCATCATATATGAGTAGAAGGAACAGATGTATGCAGGATAGTGTGTGTGTGTGCACTGAGGTGGGAGTGTTCCAAGTCTGGAATCTGTAGAAGGTGATATTACCAGTACTGAATTAGAATTTCCTTCCATCTTTCTTTGAACGACAAATCCAACCAGAGAATGTATTTACAAGACTGTCTGCTGGTTATTGTGATATCAGCGCCTACAAAAGCAGCCTTCCATCCCTTTGAAGTTATCGTAATTGCCAGGTGCCTTTGAACACATCCTTCTCATTTTGCAAACACTGCCTTTGGAGCTATTACAAAGAGCAAATAAACTCTGCATCAAGAACTGTGAGTCCCAGTGGCTCGAACATTTCCATGTGTTTACATTTGATAAACTAGAATGGGTCAACATGATGTTATTTAAACCGCATACAGCTATTTGTAATTATGCTATTGTCTCCTAAATACACCTTCTGCGTTTCTATTTCTCAGATATTGTTTTTCTCCTGGTGTTTGATTATGCTTTCGTCCTAATTTTAAATTGGCGATTGTTTTCCCCAAACCTTTTCTTCAAACTCCAAACTCCTTCTTCAAGTTCTTTCTGTGAAGTAGCTTTAGTCCGGAGGAGATGAGGTTCGGAAGTTTTTAAAGCGTTGTCTCGTGCCACCGATGGTCCTGTTCGATTCCCGCATGGATGCTTCTGTTGACGCCATGGTGTTGTTGGAATATTGCTAAAAGTGGTTCACAACTCTACTTACTGCAACCGAGAAGTGTGCTGCCCCAGTAGCCCTTCTTGTGGCCCCATGGTCTAGTTCCACAACTCGGTCTTGTCGCTACGGTTGTCATAAGTGTATATTAAAGAATGGGAGTTGCGATCTTTTTCGTGCTGAGGTGGCCCGGGACTATTCCAAGGTTACAGATTGGACAACTTCGTAATGATCGATCACGTGTGAACCATCTCCCCTCGTTCACCTTTAGCTACATGAAGACTTAATTCCATAATATCGGACCATATCGGAAAAATATCAGAAATATTGGCATGTATGTATTCTTTTGGACCATAACTCCTCCAATGCATTCAACGTCGATGATGAACAATGAAGGCAAATTGAGAAACATTTGGGATATGAACATTCCATTCCATCTTAGGTTCAGACCTTGGCTTCTCAAGTTCAGACCTGGGCTTCTCAAGTTCAGACCTTGGCTTCTCAAGTTCAGACCTTGGCTTCTCAAGTTCAGACCTTGGCTTCTCAAGTTCAGACCTGGGCTTCTCAAGTTCAGGTAACTAACTGATTGCAAGCTTACAGTCTCAATATTAGTCATGCACTATGATTGTGGAATACACGTATTTTATGAAACCAAAACCAATTTAAATTATATACAGTCTATTCTGAATATCAATTTTTAGAGGATAGATACTAGTATGTAATGTGTATTAAAAGATTCAATAAACTATGTGTAAGTCTGTCTGAACTTGGAATGAAAATAGCGCTAGATGTTGAGGTAGCACAGGACCTCAGGTAGCAAAGGTCCACTTGGTCTGAATGTTTTAAGATGTACCCAACCCAACATGCTCAGAAATGTGTGCAGGGTGTATCTCACATGACGAACGTTTTGCAAGCATATTATCTACTGAAATGAAAATAGTCTAAATATTCTGTTGCTCTCTTGGTAAACATGTCTTGATATTAACATGACGTCGTAAACATTTCTTTTACATTCAACAGTCAAATGTGGGTATCATATTGGGAATATCTGAGATTACTACATTCAGTTATTAATGTAATTTAACCGTCACTTTCCATATTAACTCGAGGGAACCGATCAAATCCCATTAACGTAGGGCTGGCTACTTTTTATCCGGTCACCATCACGGGGCATACGAGACGGCGGATGTAAAGTCAGTTCATGTAGTGCAATGGATTACCACGATCAACACAACCCAAGACAGGGTGGTATGGTATTGTCGTGAACTTTACCTCTTATGAGTCTGTCTTTACCAACGACCCGATGCGTAACTAAAATGTAACGAATCATATGGTTTTGGTGGAATCATTAATAAATATATTGTGCATTCGTTAGGAAATATTATGTGTATATACAATAAATTATTCAAAGTCTTTAATCGTGGCATTTTCCCTGAATCATTGCTTGTTGGTGTAATAAAACCTCTATACAAAACGGTGACCCTTCGCAACCAGAAACTATCTCCCCAGTACTTTACTTAGCTGTTTGGGAAAATGATTTACCTCAGAAATGAAAACAAGACTAATTTCATCGAAAAAATCAGATTCAGTAAAACATGATTCAGGAAATATTACTCAACCACAGACAATATATTTACATCGAATGGCCTGAATTACGAAGAGCAATAAAGAAACACTATTCCGTGTAATTATTGATTTGTGCATAGCGTTGGACTCTGAGTGAAGAGTTGGGCTTTTATGTATTAAATTATATTTACAAAAATATCAAATCATGTGTTCTAAGTAAAGTTAACTACTCAGAGCGCTTCCCTTGCTCAATTTGGATGCGACAAGGTGAAAACCTGTCGACATTACTATTCTCACTTTTTGTAAATGATTTAGAACAGTAACTTAAGGACCACAATTGTCATGGTATTTCAATTTATACACACGCAAATTATATATGTGTACCTTTAAATGTATTGTTTTGATACACGTAGACTTGTGTTAAAGATCTTCAAAACACGTTGGATAACTGTCAGGTGTTCTCTGAATCCAACAAATTAACTGTCCATAAGATAAAAGTTCATTTTGGTGGTTTCAAATAAATTATAGATTTGTATTCACTATAAACGATTCAGTAGTTAAATATACTCTCCAAAAATAACAAATTTGTCACATGTGAGAAAAACCTCGTTGATCAATCTATAAAAGCCTTGTTTTTTTCCACTGAAACAAGGCGTTTACTAAATTGATCATTTCAGTGTATATTATTTGAATGTATGGTTAAACCAATATTGCTTTACAGTTCATAAATGGAGCGTTGGTAACTGTGCAAAATCTCCTCTAAAATGTCATGGAAACCACTTTCTATGTTATTTGAAAAAGCCGGAACTTTCCCGCTATCTGTATGCAATAAATCAAATGTTCTTTGTTATTGATGTAAATGAGTGCAGTCAAACTCTGCGACGTTGTCACATATAGTGTATTAATTATTACTTAATCATGTGAATTATGGTATCTGTAAACATAAATGGGTTGTTAATGTAAGATCATTGCTAAATGACTTGTGGTTTGGTGATGTTTAGTTTTACAAAGTAGATTCGATATAAATCAACAGAGATCCTTTATATCCCAAAGACTTAAAAGACAAATATTTACAAGTCTGAATCAAAACAATTGCAAACATATCAGAAACCTTATCACATAAAATTATGTAAGACTGTATATCGTTTGAACAATACCTTAATACTTTGTATGTAAAATTTAGAATGCCACTATTGTACTTTAGTTTATTAAATCATCGACTTACAGTAAAAGCTGTCCACTCTTTAATCAAAAGAATACTGGATATGAATGCCACAATAGTTTTGTCTGTACTTTTTTCAGTTATGATCGCATTAGATATCTGCAAACATACTTTTTTCATCATACAAATGGGGGTACGGGTGGCCCAGTCGTCTAAGGCGCCGCGATTCGCTGTGCAGAGTTGCGTCCCTTGGGCACGCCAGAAACCTATGATTGTGGGTTCGAATCCCCCTTCGCCCCGATTATGTTTTTAGGTTTGTCAGCACCATACCCGTGCTCGTGTGTTTCACCGAAGTGGTAAACGTCTGAGACCTGCTTCACTTCGGGCTTTCCTCCCACATTAAGCTGACACGCCGTGATATGACTGGAATACTGTTAAAAGCGGCGTTAAACCAGACTCACTCACTCACTCATCATCCAAATGTTCCGTTATCTGTTCCTAAGGCAAAATGTAAGTATACTTAACAATCTTTGTAAATTGTTCTAATTATTGTATTTTTAAACAATTTAAGTCTTCCCGGTAAGGTCAATATTTCGGTATTTCTGTAACTATTGTACCCAATATCTGTCTACTTTGTCCGTCTGTTCTGTTCTACTGGTAGCAACAGCCACTCATTGTCTCAACAATTTACGATTTCGCGAACTAAAATCTACCAGTTGGTAGGAAAGCTAGCCTGTTTTCTATTCATAGTGACAAGGGTGAGTTAGTTAGATCAGATACTATACCGTGAGTAGGCGGAAAGCTGCTCAATGATACAGCAAACAATATCACTGCTGTATATAATCGAGTCTGGGCCCGCTCCAAAGGCACACTGAGAACATACATCGTTTTAACGCTTCAACAACCTGAAAACTTGTACATGGATGTTGCATTATCGTTTTTGGTCTCAGCAATACAACCAATGGCATCATGGACATAACTAGCAGTACCCTCTGTGGACGAGTTCGAATCTCATGCATTGAGATAATATCCCTTGTTTTCGTGAGCCTGGTACTCGTGATTGTGTGTTTCACGTTGAAATGTTCTATCATACGCTTGTCTTTGAGGTCTTTCACTCATCAATCATAGAACACAAACATAGATTATCACTTTAATACTATGAGTACGAAATCAACAATGCAGGATGTTCTTGTAAAATATCAAACAACCAGTTACTTACTTCACCAAATAAAAAAATGCTTTTGCAGCCAAATTCAATAATTCACGTCTCAAAATTTTTTATTTGTCTTTTAGACTGACAATCCATTGGTTACATGATAGTGAATAACTGAGGTAAGCCACATCACCATTAGGTTAATTATAAATCATTATTTCACATCACAGGTTCACTTAGGGAGATTCTTTTCTATGCAAACTTGCCATCAGTGATGTCTACGGAAGCGTAGTAGGGCCACGGTGATTTTTAATTGTCTAAGTATCTCCTACGTAGGACTTAGTATCTTCTACGTAGGACTTAGTATCTCCTACGTAGGAATGAGTATGGCCTAGAATTACTATCTCCTACGTAGGACTTAATATCACCTACGTAGGACTTACTATCTCCTACGCAGGAATTACTATCTCTGACGTAGGACATAGTATGGCCTAGAATTACTATCTCCTACGTAGGACTTAATATCACCTACGTAGGACTTACTATCTCCTACGCAGGAATTACTATCTCTGACGTAGGACTTAGTATGGCCTAGAATTACTATCTCCTACGTAGGACTTACTATCTCCTTACGTAGAACTTCCTATCTCCTACGTAGGAGATACTTAGTCCTGCGTAGGAGATACTAAGTCCTACGTAGGAGATACAAGTCCTACGTAGGAGATATTAAGTCCTACGTAGGAGATAGTGATTCTAGGACATACTAAGTCCTATGTAGGAGATACCTAGACCAAATAAAATCACCGTGGCCCTACTACGCTTCCGTAGATGTCAGAGATCTCTCTTTTACTATAATCCATATTGAAATATTGTGATAATAATTCGGAAATGATCTTTGTCACATAACTGAAATGCCAACACTAGGCTCAGTGGCAAGGAAAGGGTCGTATTTCCGTCGCAGATCAAGCAAATAATAAGGGTATTTTAGGGTGTTGCGATGAATATCTTTCATGAAAAAGATACAGTCGAAACATTAAAGTAATAAGCTTTTGCGGTCATACATTTTTCACTTGTTAGATGTATGCGCTGTATTGAAAATATAAACACATTTTATGGTGAAATGAAAATGCTGACTGACTGTGGTATTATTCGAAAAGAAATCATATTGAGGTTGTGAAAATTGCTTTGGTTGATATGATATGAGGAATATTTTGTGAACATAAGAGGCAGATATGATCACAGCATGCCAAAGATAAGGCCACCAGCCCCCTCTGCAGGAAATGAATAACTCTGTTTAATGCAGGCGAGGGTAGATGTATCACAACGATTAATAAATGCCCTTTTTATCCATGTGTGCATAAAATCTCATGGAAATCGACTCATTGAAGGAAAGGGAAATTGCTACTCAATGGGTAAACATCTTCATGGCGGTCTGGTATTCAAAATTCTAAAGGGTTTCTACCTAATCTGTAACTTGAACATGAATTGTTGTTTGTGGAAGTGATAGTGGTAGAATGCGATGTTTGGAAGCGTAATCAAGTATTTCATCATGGGGCCATTTACTCAAACCAAATTCCAATAGTGTGACTGACACAAATCACGATAACGCCAGTAGGTCAGCAATATCTGTGAGATGTATCTCTGTTTACATGACAATCTGGCTTTCCCGTGAGAGATGGCTTTAGGTTCTGTAATTGTCGTTTTGTTGTCTTGAAGTGTAGCTTAGTGACACTTTGATTGTTAATTATCTTGTACCTTAACATCGGGAGGTGTAACTTGTATACAACATGTTTTGACTGATGTTTTTTAACATGTTGCCTTATAATGATAGCATGGAGGTCATATCCCGTATTGAACGGTCGGGGCAGTCATCACCTTAAAGTTGTAACCAATGTTGTTGATCGAATACTGGACGAATGACCCCTTGTCAAGAAATGTCCCTGTTGGAGGTAAAGGACTTTGTTGTTGAATTAGTAAATTCGCATTTTACTGTTCTGAATGATGAATTTCTACAATACAATTGTTATTGCTGCTTCAAATTGTGTTGGTCATATTTTATCCTAGATATATCGTTGGTAACGTTTCTTTTGGCCGTCAGTTTATTTACAAATAAAGAGATGCCATAGAACCTGTAGGCTTTCGTTTCACTTTAATTGGAAAAAAAAGATTGTCAGAACAGGTCATACGTGCCCAAAGAAGGAGTCACGGTATCTGCCCAAGTGTCGCAGGTCGCAGGTTGCAGACGTTGAGCGTGTTCAAAATGCACTTACATTGTGCTGTGAATTCAATATTTATAATCATAATATCACATATCACTTCGGAGTTGTTGTTGTTGATGGTGGTGATGTTAAGTCCTTTGGTAAAACCAAGAATTAAAATCATTATTCGAACCACCTTTCAAAGGATTCTTACAGCTTAACATAACTAGTTGCGCGGATTTATACTCCCCAGGGAGCTGAGCATGAAAATCGAGTGCTCACTGATCCATTGACCGGGGTAATAATAGTGTAGCGCTATGAGCATCCACTTGGTGAATGGAATCTAGCGCATTATAAATGCACTTATTATTATTATTATTATTATTATTATTATTATTATTATTATTAAACACTGTCGCCTGATTTGTGCTGTGAACAGTCATAATAAATCTGAGTGGAAAATGTTGTCAAATAAAACAAACTCTTAATCTAATTTTATATTTATTATATATATCATAACTGTTGTCGCACTTCAGTAGCTGTGTCATCCTCCGTCATAACCTCTAGCGGGATATCGCCTAATGCTAGATAATACCGGCTAATACCGGCTAATACCGGCATAGTGTTTTTGTTTCATGATAGGTGCCAATGATTCCAAGAAAGAAAACATGATATGTGAAGTACAGTGATACGACTTTACAAGTCAAATGTATTTACACAGTTCTAGGTAATGCTTCGCCACTACACTGACACCAATATGAATCCATATCGGGTTCGACAGCTGATAGTACAATAAATCCCAGACATCCTCGATCCATTACCCATCCTTATACCCGTGAAGATTCCGGGGTAGAATAGGTCTTCAGCAACCCATGCTTGTCGTAAAAGGCGACTGACGGGATCGGGTGGTCAGGCTTGCTGACTTGGTTGATGCATGTCATCGATCCAAATTGCGTGGATCGATGCTCATGATATTAATCACTGGATTGTCTGGTCCAGACTCGATTATTTACAGACCGCCGTCATATAGCTGGAATATTGCTGAGTGCGGCGTAATACAACAAAACCAGCCAATCCATCCTTAAGAATACAAATCTGCCTCCATTATAACTCATTACCATGGAGCCTGGTCATCGAGACTTTACAAATACGTTTCATTTGTGTTTCAATCTTTTGAATGAGACAGGTTCCTTTGATAGAGTTAAGGTCGAGTGAGAGGAGCTTGGTCTTGTCATTTGCTGTGTGAAGAAACAAGTCTTAGTTTTTATAGTCTTTTAGGATATGATTTCCTCTATTGACGTCATAAAAGCAGACATAAATCTGAAGTAGTTGTAGAGTGTTTTCTCGTTTTGTTTTCTGGCTTCATATTACAGAAGTAATGAATTGGCGTATTGGATGACAAATGTCATGGTGTAGTTTTTTTTAGTAATGAAATACTGTATCAATCTGAAAATAATTAGAAGTAGAATTAGATATCTCAATCGAGTGAAATGACAGTTTATGCCGAGACTACTTTATGCCTTAATGAGAGAATGTTCCTGAAGACCGGTAAGAAAATACATTAACGTAGGTTTTCTTGTGACCTTGGAGACGTTGGACACAGAAACTTTATCAGATGACTCCATAAGAAAAACATGACATTTGACAAGACAAATATACTCTATCATATTTTGACGTTCGCACCCTTTACTATTTCCATATGCTCAGAGAGTACAGATTCTGAAGAATTTAGATGCCAGGACGTATCGTGGGCGCAGCTGCGTGAGGGTCTTCAGGAACACATTATGTTCATTTTGTAAAACTTCGATGAGAAGCTGTATCGAGCCAGTTTAGAATATAGTTTCGCTGATACGTTGCTTTAGTAATTCTGATACAGTCGGTCCTTTTATTCAGCTGGTTACAGTTGCTGAATAAAAGGACACCAAACCGTGGAAGTCATGGTATGAATATAAGTCCCTAATATCAGATACCTGTCGTTAGAGGCGACTATATGGTAGCCTGGCACGGTTGATTGCATTTCATCGTATCCGCATTCAAATCATGGATCAGCGCTCATGATTTGAATCAAGGGATTGCCTGGTGCAGACTCGATTATTTTAAGATATATTACAAGCAAGCCGTCATATGGAGGGAATATTGCTGGATGTGGCAATAGCAAAAACAACAAAAGGAAAACGAGAATAAATATGGATTTTTAAGCGGAACACTTAAAAGTATGATGTTAGGGTATTTCTACTTCTTTTTGTTCTTTCGCTACATGTTTCTTTGAAGTTTTCTAAATAATCTTTGATATATTATCGTATTTATAAGTAGTTTCAATTTCATTTCTATTTTACTGGAGAATTTGCCCATAAAATAATGTTGACGATATTTTGTCTGTGAATGACTATGAATTGATGATTATAAAGGAGGAAAGAATGTGATGACCAGCCAGAGGCCATGGACATGAAGGCTGTGCCATGATAATGTTCATCTACACACGCAAAGTAGCCCTTATCATAGACATCGCCCCGCAGGAACAATCGGAAATGTGACAGGCAGTAGACATAGAGTTGGTTGTTTGTTTTACGCCGCACTCAGCAATATTACAGCTATATGACGGAGGTCTGTAAAATAATCGAGTCTGGACCAGACAATCCAGTGATTGATATCATGAGCATCGATCCACGCAATTTGGATCGATGACATGCATCAACCAAGTCAGCGAGCCTGACCCCGTTAGTCACCTTTTACGACAAGCATAGTCGCCTTTTACGGCAAGCATTGGTTGCTGAAGACCTATTCTACTCCGGAATCTTCACGGGTCAGTAGACATAGAGATTAGCATGTTACCTCCATATATGGTCGTATCGATTGTGTTTTACAATGAAACCTCGTTTATCCAGACGGTACCCACCAAACGGAAAAAGTCTGGATTGAAGTATTAGTGTTAAAGAATAGAACCTTTCAATACATTTAGAGGATATCAACAGCTTTATCATGACAAAAGTGTTAAGGGATTAAGGAGTTGTTTTCGTTGTGTTTCAAAGCGGGGCGGATGAATAAAGTTAATTTGATTTGACCCTTGTCGTGATTGCGTAACTACAAGATGCCTTGGATAAAAATTCCACAGTCCTTTAAGCAGCTCTGGTCGGGAAGTTTCAAACCAAGACAAAGAAGTTGTCTGTCCCAAACAAATATCAAAGTGCGCCTCTTATTTATTGGAAATAGGGGGGCACGGGTGGCCCAGTCGTATAAGGCGCCCCTATTCGCTGTGCAGAGTTGCGTCCCTTGGGCACGCCAGAAACCTATGATTGTGGGTTCGAATCCCGGTTCGCCCCGATTATGTTTCTAGGTTTGTCAGCACCATACCCGTGCTCGTGGGTTTCACCGAAGTGGTAAACGTCTGAGATCTGCATCACTTCGGGCTTTCCTCCCACATTAAGCTGACACGCCGTTATATAACTGGAATACTGTTAAAAGCGGCGTTAAACCAAACTCACTCACTCACTCACTATTGGAAATAGACAGTCAACTCGAACTAGGCAGGGCAGAAACGAGAACCACGTCTGGAGATGGTTCTAAGATATATTGTAGCTAAATTTATTGATACTCTGGATACTTCCAGGATTGCAAGAGAGGAAACTGTTTGCATCTGAAGTATCATACCAACACAATCATTCTTCTTCCCATAATGACAACTTAATTCAACATATCACATCTAAACAGTAGTAATCCTTTTTTATATTGAATTGCAGTCATTTTATGAACATTAAAAGATTTGTTTTTAGCTACATTATTCTCCATCCGTATATCAGTGCATAGAAGGAGCATGCAGTGACATGGTTGTAAGAGCACACATTACTTTCTTCCTTATAAAAAAGACGCTCGTGATAAATCACACTCGGGTATGAACTGACTTCATACCCAACAAACTCCAGAATCAACATCTTGGAATATCACTGAAAATTTCATATCAGTCAAGGGTACACGATATGCGCATGACCTGCTTTCAATATGTTATAATAACAATATCATCCTTGTGAGTGAGTGAGTTGGGTTTAGCACCGCTTTTAACAGTAGTACAGTTATATTGCGGCGTGTCAGCTTAACGTGGGAGGAAAGCCTCAAGTGATGCAGGTCTCGGACGTTAACCACTTCGGTGAAACCCACGAGCACGGGTATGGTGTTATAAAACCTAAAAACATAATCGGGGCGTCACAAGCAATATCAGGTATAAATGCGTATTTATCACCCGAAACCGGAGTCCACGGGAGGAAATTCTATATAAGCAACCCCTAAAACCCCCTCTTGGATTGCACATACCACTTTCGCCCCTTTCGGAAACACATTAAATGGCCTGGCCGGGCCCGTGTGCGAAATACGCCTCAGTCGGAAAGCGCACGTTAAATCTCCAAAGTAAGTAAGTAAGTACCCTCATTCAGTCTTGCTTGACAACGGTATAAGGATTTATACCGAAACGTCGCTTTTTACAGTATTAAAGAAGTTGTTATCCATAAAATTGTGTTTATCTTGAAAACTAATAAACGTCTGAGGCAGAATCGAAACAGCTGTCAGACCAATTAGTGTGGAGGAGATTAAAATGTCTTTGTACAAGATACATTTGATAAAGCAATGTCGTTAACACAACTTCGGGCGCCGCTGAATACTTACATTGAACGATTAGCTTTTAAAACTGAAATGCATCTCGTTGGCAAGAGTAAACTTATCTGTGTCTTCTCCTTTTAGAGGTTGATGACCAATTAGATTTGAACAGTTGTTGTCCCATCAATCTTTTTTATCTTCCTCACACCCATCTGCTGGACATGTCCAGAAATAGGTAATGTCGCGAGGTCACTTTGAACGAAACTGACCACTTGAGTACCTAGTAATAATCAACACACCCAGACACTTTAAAGTCTCGTCGTGTCTCACAAACAACATTGACAACACAAACAGCTACACAATAGCATCAATGGTTCAATTAGGAAATAAATGTTGTTCAACGCCGCACTTTGCCATATTCAAGCTATATCTATTGTATTATCTGTAAATATTGGAGTCTGGGCCACGAAAACAAGGGATTGACACTATGTGCTACTTCAGGCTACGTTGAGGCACAATCCACAGGTGACAACCAGGTCCTGATTGACACTATGTGCTACTTCAGGCTACGTTGAGGCACAATCCACAGGTGACAACCAGATCCTGATTGACACTATGTGCTACTTCAGGCTACGTTGAGGCACAATCCACAGGTGACAACCAAATCCTGATTGACACTATGTGCTCCTTCGGGCTACGTTGAGGCACATCCACAGGTGACAACCAGATCCTGATTGACACTATGTGCTACTTCAGGCTTCGTTGAGGCACATCCACATTGTGACAACCAGATCCTGATTGACACTATGTGCTACTTCGGGCTACGTTGAGGCACAATCCACATTGTGACAACCAGATCCTGAAGCAACGTCGCCAGGGCCCTATTCTTCCCCACGTGTGAGATGCAACACCACTTTAATTACCACAAAGGGATATGTAGTTCCCAGCAAGTACAACTGTCGCTCCTTACAGTGACAGTGGGGAAGGGCGGCCCGAGTCGAAAAAGCGTTGCCTAGCCTTCGATATTCGAAAGGGATACAACATACTTTTGTGGTGTCCCTCGTTGTGATAGAACTGGAATAATGTCACTCACTCACTCACTCATTCACTCACTCACTGTAAATAATAGTATCTTTGAATATTTACGTTTATTTTAAATTGCAAATAATTGACAAATATGCTTCAGAAAACAATGACATTGTGCATGAAAAGATGGACTCTGTTTTTTCACTTAGAAAATTTACAAATATGGCTTTCTAATGATGACACTTCTTGCAGCCTTCTTCTCTCTGCCAATAATCTCCTCACTCACTCACTCACTCACACCTTGCCACCAGAAACAGTGTTATCAGTATCTAACAGGTGTAACTTGGCCAGCATCGTGGCTATCATCATCATCAGTGCAACTGTATTGGTAATCAGACTTAGTCTCATTTTTGTACTATTTTTAGATAAGGCCCTACAATGTACTTACACAAAGTGCTTTTAGCGCTGAAACTCTCACGTTATCACATATTTCTTATTGCTGAGGTGTCTTTGTGTAAGTGTATTTGACGCTGTGCTTAAGTGGCATCAAGCTGTTGGAATCAGTTTGGATATAACTTTATTCTGATGGCCCTGGCGGGATTGCCGCCCAGCTTGGTGTATACGCTTTCTTGCATGTGTCATTAAACTTCTCTCTTACCTTGTTTAGTTGATCTGCTATATAAAACCTATAGTGGTCATTGGGGAGGTGTGGGGGCGGTCTGGTAGCCTAGTGGTTAAAGCGTTCGCTCGTCACGCCGAAGACCCGGGTTCGATTCCCGACATGGGTACAATGTGTACATGTTAAGCCCATTTCTGGTGTCCCCCGCCGTGATATTGCTGGAATATTGCTAAAAGCGGTGTAAAACCTAACTCACTCACTGGGGTGGTGTGACGTGAAGTGCGTACATGGCATAGGGTTCTACAGCAGTTTTCAAATGTCATGTTCGTGGTATATTTTTAACCATTCCTGATTTCTAACAGTTACACATTTAAGACAATTACGCAATACCTTCTTTTTGTTCCTGAGAGAGGTATTTGTCGTGTGTCATCAAGTGCAACTAACAACTTATTTAGACGCAAACTGTCATTTATAATTCACTTAATTAGCTGCAGAGTTGAAATAACACTGACACTCCATGCAATATTTGATAAATGACACAGGCGTGAAAGAAATTATAATTCAGCAGTAAACGTCAGAAACATTTTCACTTTATTTCTGTAATGTTTGCCAAGCATACACTGACAATGTTTGCATGTCACAAATAACTATCATTTCATTGTAATCAATATTGATGACATAGAAGTATCATAAGGATCAGTGTAGTTTTAATTACGAGGCAGAATAGATCTCTGAAACTTCATTCTTTCCTTGGGGGCACGGGTGGCCCAGTCGTCTCGCTGTGCAGAGTTGCGTCCCTTGGGCACGCCAGAAACCTATGATTGTGGGTTCGAATCCCAGTTCGCCCCAATTATGTTTCTAGGTTTGTCAGGACCATACCCGTGCTCGCGGGTTTCACCGAAGTGTTAAACGTCTAAAACCTGCATCACTTCAGGCTTTTCTCCCACATTAAGCTGACACACCGTGATATAACTGGAATACTGTTAAAAGCGGCGTTAAACCCAACTCACTCACTCATTCTTTCCTAGTTTTTCAAATCATTTCAAGTTTCAAATTACACATATATTTCAATAAGAGAGCTATAGTTTTCAAAGGATCATCGAGAGGTCGGGTAGCCTAGTGGTTAAAGCGTTCGCTCGTCACGCCGAAGAACCGGGTTCGATTCCGGACATGGGTACAGTGTGTGAAGCCCATTTCTGGTGTCCCCCGCCGTGATATTGCTGGAATATTGCTAAAAGCGGCGTAAAACCTTACTCACTCACTCAAAGAATCATCGAATTGGAAATTTCATTGACATCTGGTTAAAAAGCAAAAACAATCGAGATCAATTGCCCCGACAGACGCTTGTTGTGTGTACTACAGCGACTGTGTGTACTGTAGGCTGAGAGACATCGGTAATCCACATAGATCAGACAGGTGTCGTGTGTGGTCCGAGTGTGTCCCGAATTACCATTTTATCATCAGAAATTATCCAATTACAACTATTAATACTTTTATCTACAATTCTGTCTTGACAATGACATTAAGCACCTTCGGTGGCGAACTTAAATATTATTTAAATTACTACAAAAGTCAAATTATCATTCACCAGCTTTAATATGTCAAAGCGTTGTTATATCCAACTCACTCACAACACACTGACTACATTACAAATTGTTTGAAAATAAACGATCAGTCCTTGAATAGATATATTTGCCAGATATGTTAAGACAATTATTTGTGATGATTTGTCTTGAATTACATTTTTCTTCCCATCTCGGTTAGAGACATACATATATCCTCACACTTAACACTCTATAGCTTTAATAAGAAATACTGTTCATTGCATCCTGTAGCCTATTCTACCAGGATAAAAACAACTGGTGCCTACTTATTTTCTTCCTGTTTTTGTACTGCTTCGAAGTCCTGAAATAAATGTAAAATGACAATGGCACCATAAACGTGACATTTCTTGGTATTAATTTGTAACGTAAGATATTTCAAGGCATAAGAACTATTGTTCCAAACTATTCTGGAAGCAGTTGAACATGTTTACATTAATAACCTTCAAATCGAGAAGGGAATGACTATGGCTTTACGTTGCTTGTAGCGATGTTTCCGAAATTGGCTTGACACATTGAGCCCGTTTGGGTAAATGAGTGAGTGAGTGAATATGGTTTTACGCCGCTTTTAGCAATATTCCAGCAATAGCACGGCGATGGGCTTCACACATTGTACACATCGGGAATCGAATCTTCGACATGACGAGCGAACGCTTTAACCACTAGGTTACCCAACCGCCCAGATGTTATTAGAGAGCATTGGATCTTGGGTGTAATAATTAGAAGTCTGTCGATACTCAGTGCCATCATCTTGTCCGCCCTATATAAGTTGCAACGACAGCATACATGTATGGTCTAGTGGTATTACTTTTAAGCAAACATACTGGTTGTTGATAGTATTTTGCCATGAGAGTGACTATTACTCTCAAATTATCAGATTGTAGTCAGATATGTACAGTTAATTTGTGATGTTTTACTTGTTCTGCTGCATTATATCATTTTATTTCTTGAAATGGTGACTTGATAATTTTCTAGGCGTCACCATGGTTACATGCTTGTGCCCTTGTAATATGGCAAACTGTTACATTTAATGTGCGCACGACCATGTCAAACTGATAGTTATATTTCCATTCCTTGAAATGTTGTTCAGGAAATGTTTATTCTTGACATTAGATGTCCTATTCTTTTCGTTTTAAGCCAGACCAGTTTAATTACATGCATAAGAATGAACATCAAAAGGATGCGACAAAACGATAGTCCTTTATCAATTTTTATCTTTGTAAGGAATGTTTGACATGTGTACCTTTGATTGGTAAATTGCAGCTGCGTTTGGTTTTCGCATCAGCACTTTTTGTAATGGCACACTTTTGGATCAAACCCTTGAAAAGTATCAGTTTATAGATTTGTATCCACTCGTGATCAATTTGGTAAGCAAAAATGATTCAATTGTATATTTGTATATATGCATGCGTATGTGTATGAATGTGTATGGATATGGATATATATGTAAAATAGTGGTAATTCATTTTTCTCCCTCTCTCTGTAAATAGTTCTGTGTATTAGGCCTACGGCCTAACACTTTTTGTGAATAAAACAATTACTGTCAAAAGCGGCGTTAAACCCAACTCACTCACTCACTCAACATTTACATGTAACTTAACGTAATTGACACACTGATTTGTCTGAATATGATATACAGGCCACCATGATACAACAACTCTATGCCAAACCCTAGTCCTGCAAGATTTTTCCACAGTTCTCTGCGATTCCCTGTACAGGTTCCACGGGAAGGATCCAAACAAAATGAGATTAAATACTAAGAATGTTAAAATAGACACTGAGAACTTGAGAAAAGTAAGACGTAAATACATTAAGCAGAATAACTTGGTCATTGACTGATATGTATTCCGTCGCACTGACAAATGTGAAACTTGGTTACACCATGTTACCCAAAGGCCTGGATCCTATCATCGGTGTCGCGCTTGACATTGAAACACATGAACTTGTTGGAATTGAAGTATAGGTTCAATTGTAACCAGTCATTAGAGTAAAACGTGATTATAAACTTTAGAAGGCACGTTTGACGTTGTTAAGTGAGCCTGTGAATAAATAAAAGCTGCAAAACCCTTTCCATATTCATCAGAAATCTCTGCCAAAAGCAGAGTCGATTGTACGATTGCGACTATATCTTGAGCATGTGTTTATAAATTGCCATTAAACAGTGATGATACCAGGTGTCTAGGATAAGGTGAGTGTATCCTGTCTCACAGGTGGCACCAGTCACAAACACATGCAAAGGCAAGTCAATTGTTCACCTGAAAGAAACACAGGAACATATGGTACAAGTCAAAATAGTGAATTGCATCGGACATCATTCTTGTCACTGATGTGTTAAATTTGGAAATGTCCTCCACGTGTCTTCCATAATTTGGTTAAAAAACTTTGCATGGGCCTTGAATGTTGTTACCTTCATCAAAGTACTTCTTAGCAAAGTATGACGCTATTTGAGATCTTGGTAGAAAGAGCATGCTCTGTTGTAATATTGTAAAATAAGACACTAGACATAAACGAAACGTCGTAAAAGGCGACCAACGGGATCGGGTGGTCAGGCTCGCTGACTTGGTTGATGCATGTCATCGATCCCAATTGCGTGGATCGATGCTCATGATATCAATCACTGGATTGTCTGGTCCAGACTCGATTATTTACAGACCGCCGTCACATAGCTGGAATATTGCTGAGTGCGGCGTTATACAACAAACCAACCAACCAACCTAGCACCGACTAGGATATAGTTGGTAGACGAACTTCTGGTACTGAAAATGCCGGTATGTTGGAAACGTGAGGCATGATCTAATAAAGTACCTTGTAAAGTACCTTGTAAAGTACCTTGATTGTTGTACGATCGATATGTTGTCTCTTAAAAGCACGGTGATTCTGGTGCACACACTAATGGGAATAAGTGGAACGTGTTGATTGGAATGTCTTCAAAAGACGAGTGAAAGGGTTTGCTATGTTCCCATATTGATCTTCTTTGGCGGTTAATTACTTACCACACATAGCTGACCGAATATATATACCACACTTGTGTAGATTTTCGTCGGCAGATTCCTCAAGGAACTAATTAGAAAACGTATCGCCGTGAACCCCCGTGAGCTACATGGAGGGTCGTTTATTACTCAAAGCTAAAACATGTTGTGTTGTTTGTCTGTTTCTTTGTTGATCAGCCCTTAGCAATATCCAAGGCGTATCACTGTTTCATCTCAATAATCGAGATTGATGTTCCTGATGTCAATCACCAGATTGTCTGGCGGCGTTAAGGACAAACAAACTTTGACTTTTGTTTGTACATAGATTGCAATGAAAATACCCACATTCTGTCATTACTTAATGCATTTCACGAGATGAGAATATACAGAAATTCCCAGTCTCCAAACCCGATTCGAGTGCCCGATTTCAACAGTAGACATTTGTAACTGTAGGGTGTACAAAAACAAGGGAGGTAAGCAGTCACTAGTTTCCGGCACCAACTTTTCGGTGTATGCAGCTACATTATCAGACTTTGATCAATCAAACGAAGATTCCTTTCCTGAAATGTAAGTCACGATAACGGCCAAGCCGGTCTATATATCTACAGTCATCAATAACACGAGACCCCGTTATCTCCACAGCATGACAGAAGCAGTAGTATTAGCACCAACGTTTCCTTCCTCTCATAAATCAGTTCACTAACTACCTCGTATGTGACCGACGAAGACTTGTGACGGTTTTACTGTTGATTGAAAGGGTCTGGTGGATAAATGGATGCCGTTTTGGATCTAAAGAGCTTCAGAGTTTATACCTCTAACTTGAATGTGTTAGACAGGTCTTTGTGTCTCATAACTGCCACTGTCGAGTTTTCATTGTGCGACGACAATTCTTATCTGACAGATATAGGGATTAATTTGCTGAAGAAATACTCCTTATTGTATCTTGCCCCAGCGTCATAGTGTCACTGCCTCATTCCAGGGCAGTAATGACAATGTCTAGATCTTCATAGGAACTTGGCACCAGACTGTGAAGCTCTTAATAACCTATATCAGCCGGCAACAGATCCGAGGAACGGATCACGACGTTAATTTCAATTAATGGCATTCAGCCTCAAGGTCTATATTCATTCTTGAGGTCATTCACAAACTACTATTGCGAACATCAATAACCTTTAAATTATTTGGACCCCCTCCGTGGTCTAGTGGTAGAGCGTCCATCCGGAGAGAGGAAGGTCCGGGGTTCGATCCCCGGCCGCGTCATACCAAAATACGTTAACAGATGGTACTTGTTGTTACCCTGTCTGGCGCTCGGCATATATATATATATATATATAAAAGTGCAATAATCTTGGACGCGACGTTAAACCCCCTATCACCTCACCGTTAAATTATATAATATGGTTGAATCCATTCAAAGGACACTTACTTATACCCTGGGTGTTGATGACCACATCACCAGAACGAAAATGAATTATTTCCTTAGTCTTTCTAATTTTAAGTACTGATTTGACGAAATATAGAAACAAATATCTTATATTATTTGACGCAAGTCTGTCAATAAGTGCACGATAGAAATTTCAACAAACAGTGATCGTGACTTAAACAATTGCATTGGTTAAGGCAGGGACCTCGACAAGACAGTATACATTAAAGCCTGTCATGAAACTAAATGCTAATCGGATTGCATACTAATATCAGAACGACCAATCAAGAGAGTTAACACAAACGCCCTCGTGTTAACCGGGCCCATGGAACAGGATGGAGGGTGTTGAGATATGAATAGATAATTGAGGTTTGTGTATTTTCACAAACGTCTTCTACAATATTCTCGTCAAAATTGAGTCTTTGCAAGTTGATGTTTAAATTCCTTCCGTTTTAACATACGAGTAATATTCTCAAAGTGTGATCGTAGCCCAGTCTGAAAGCGTCTCGGTCCAGCGTTAATTACAGTCTATCAAGAAACAAAATGTCAACTTGGATCGTTGCAGGGTACACATAAGACTATTTGTACTATAGATGATTGTCAGTTGGTGCTGTGTGAGTGAATGAAAATTTTTTGACGTTCAGAAAATATTCCACCAGCGTCTCGAACGGGGAGACTGAAATGGCATCACTCATTATACCAATGTTGAGAATCAAACCCGGGTCTACGGTTTTTGAAAAACGAACACTTTAACCACAAGGTTTTTCATTAGTTGAGAAGATGTATGCAAATGTGATGCACTTGTTCCTATACTTACGATATACGGTCCGTATTATTTAAAAGCTAAAATAGTTAGCTGTCTTAGATTGTAACTCGCGTTATAATGGCACGATTAAGGGAATATGAACACAATGGCGCATACTTTTCTTTTTGTTTGTTTGTTTGCTGTTTAGCGTCACCCTAAGCAATATTCCAGCTATATGACGGAGGTCTGTAAATAATCGAGTCTGGACCTGACAGTCCAGTGATTGACATAATGAGCATCGGTCCTCGCAACTGGGATACTTCAATTGACATGCTTCAACCAAGTCAGTGAGCCTGACCATCCGATCCTGTAAGTTGCCTCTGAGGACAAGCATACATGTAATCGCCTTTTACGGCAAGCATGGGTTGATAATTATCTGCCAAATCTTTATGCTATAAATGTTACAAGAATTGCTATCAGAAACCAGTATTGCAGATGTTCTGGGTGGTGACCTCACGACTTAGCGTGAGTAAGTGAGTGTTTATAGCCGAACCTGATTTAATTGCATGTATCACTGGAAGACTATAATGTGCCCTTAGGGTAAATAACTGATTCGCTTTGGCCTGGTACATTTGGTAAAGCAGGTCAATTACCACATTCAAATTCTTCATAACAGTTGCACTGACATACAGGCACACATTACAGGTAGTGTTTAGACGACGACGATGATGATGATGATGATGATGATGATGAATGATGATTATGATGATTACTTGCGATGATGATGATGATGACTGATGATGATGATGATGTTGAGGATATTGATGATGATGATGATGATGATGATGATGATGATGATGATGATGATGACTGATGATGATCACTTTTACAGGTATGCCAATTACCCCCAAGGCACAGCACGCATGGTGAGGTCAATCAAGGTTGTTACATGAAAGCATTCTTACATTAATTTTTCATTAACACACGTTTACAGTGACCCTTGATGGTACCGATCAGCCTCTTTCCTTCCAGACAGAGCCGCCATTGTTTAAAGAATCAGTCTCCTTTACAGGTATGCCAGTTACCTCACATACAGAGCACAGCAAGGTCAGGTCAATAATGTTGTTAAATGCATACTCTCTTCCACATTCTTCAGTGAGCCTTCCACATCTCGATGGTGCCGATCAGCAGATACATGTACTTGCCATCACGTCTGATTATGGAGTCTTTGATAAAGCGGTTCTATACAAAGATCAACGGAAGCGTACCTTGCTGGTTTGTGATTAACAAAGATGGACACCACGAGTGAGTAGAAGGAGCAGATGCATGCAGGGTATAGTGGGTGTGCACTCAGATCACAGTGTTCCTAGTCCAGAAGTTGTAGACGATGGAATTTCCTTCCATCTTTCTTGGAACGACAAATCCAACCAGATGATATATTTACATGGCTGTGTGCTGGTTATTGTGGCATGAACGCCTACGAAATCAGCCTTCTCTACTCTTTGAAGCTATCGTTATTGATGGGTGCCTTTGAACATATCCTCATTTAGCAGACGCTACCTTAGACAGAATTACAAATTGAAAATCGACTCTGTACCTAAACTGTGTGTCTCAGTGGCTGGAAATAGAAACAAATCAATCTCTATATTTGAAAAAAATCGAAAAACATGATGTTATTTCCGTTAACAGTTGTTAGTAATCATGTTATTGTCTTTTAAATAAACCATGCATAAAACCAGCTAGAGAAATCGTAATGATGTGTGATGCCTAAAAATAGTATTGTTAGAAACGGTGATGTGATGTCTTTTGTTTGATGCCGCACCTTCCTTCACTTTCATCAACGGCAGATTAGACCCGATGATTGATGACGATGATGAAGATGATGATTATAAAAGATGATGGATGATGGATGATGGATGATGATGATGATGATGACGACGACGACGACGATGATGATGATGATGACGATGATGATGATGATGATGAGGAGGAGGAGGAGGATGATGAGGATGATGATGAGGAGGAGGATGATGAGGATGATGAGGATGATGAGAAGGATGAGGATGATGAGGATGATGATGAGGAGGAGGAGGAGGAGGATGGTGATGATGATGAGGATGATTATGAAAGATGATGGATGATGGATGATGATGATGATGATGATGATGATGATGACGATGATGATGATGAGGAGGAGGAGGAGGAGAAGGAGGATGATGAGGATGATGATGATGAGGATGATGATGATGATGATGATGATGGTGATGACGATGATGATGATGATGATGATGATGAGGATGAGGATGATGATGATGACGATGATGACGATGATGATGATGATGAGGAGGAGGAGGATGAGGATGAGGATGAGGATGATTACAACAGCCCAGATCACTGTCTGGTCTCAGTACTCACCAGCCCTCTCGTCAGTTCACTGAACATGGCATCGGCTGACAACAAAACCAGTGTTGGTATGTAGCCTTCAAATAAGATGAACATGGAACTCAAATGAATAAATGAAACGCACAATCTCACCCAGACTAAAGGATACTCTGGTAATTTAATTCTACGTTTAGACCGTGATTCTTGATACTCTGGTAAATTCAAGTATGCTCTTATTCACTATGTTCAAACGAACATAAAACATTTACGATGACAACATACTCCACTCATGGCTAATGCCTACGGCTGCTGACAGGCGAGCGGGTTTATTTGCAGAATCATACATTTACACATGCGACTGTAATGCTATATTCCATGTCAAACACCGACACTCCGTATTCTCTCTGATATTCTTTCTTTATCATATAATGGGTAGGTTTCTCGGCAGGATAAAGCCAACGGATAAAAACGATATCCGTTGGGGTCATATGCGGATAAAGATGCAAATATCAAAGGTCAAGTAGGGACTACTTTCACTGTTTATAAACAAACATGGCGTCGCCCTCGTCATCTGGCGATCGAGTCAGAATTAACCATCGGGAATCTGGATAAACTACAGGGATAATTGCTATCATTATCAAAAGAACAGTCTAATATACTGAAAATCAGTGTCTAACTGTGACGTAGCTAAAGCATTTTATAAGTTTTGGCAACTTTGGAGACATAAATTTCGAAACAATTTTGCGAGGGCACGAAGCCTAGCCAAGCGGGATCAGTAGCCATATCTGTGCTTGTAGACCTCTGCGGCTTGAAACCTTCTCTACAAATTAAAATAGTTGGATTTGGAACCAAATATTTTTTGAATTGTTACCTTGTTTCGTTTTGTCGCTGTATGTACATCTGACTACACTTCTTAACGTTATGACAGACCGACTGTCAACAACGTCTGACCGTGGCCGTGACGTCTCATAGACTAGGGTTAGAGTAGCTTCCCTTTGACAAAGGGCAGTTACTCTAGCGGACAGACCGATGGATTGCCGCGAAAGGAAAATATAAACCATTGTTGTTTTGCGTATATGTTGCTTCGCCACTGTATAAGAAACGGATTTCAGTTGGAACTATATTGGCTACTGTCACTGTCCGACTGACACATCACTTACCCTATGACGTAATATATATTAATGCGCGCATTCCAGGAAAACTCGCAATGTTTCGGTAATGTTTGTGAGAGAGGGAAAGCGATTTTGAAGCACAGAATTAAAGAATGACATTATATGATAAAGAGGTTATCACGCTTGTGTGTTTGGGGATGGTAAATATCCTGTATTAGGAATAAACACTATGTATTTAGCTCGCCAAGGCTCGCTAAATACAATGTTTATTCCTAATGCAGGATATTTACCATCCCCAAACACACTCGCGTGATAACCTCTATGTAACACAAACGTACGTTTTAATATTTTTGGCACATTAAATCCTTACGAAATAATTTTGCAATATCCTTATAATATCACGCTTGAACTATTAATTTGAAAAATTACTGCGAAATCTACTTTTTGAAAGTATAAAGATAACTTATCTGGTTCTTCTTGTGTATCCAAATTAATCCATATCCCGACTCCTGAATCACCCCTCTGTGTGATCACTCACTGAAAGAAAGTATATACCCTTCTCTGTGCAGAACAGCGCTCAATGCCCCGCGGCAATTTTCCATACGGTTTTACCTGCAATTCGGCAACACTGCAATAACAGGCGGTCCAACACAGACGAGCATTACACCAAATGTCTGATTACCTTTATATGTGAAAAACTCTATATTTTAAGAAAGACAAAAACAGCTCGCCTGTGTGACGCGAAGGCTTCGAGTTTCATACACCTTGCCCTCTCCTCAGCACCTGAAGCACGTAACGCCAGTCATATTGTAATGACTGTGTAAACGCATCTACTGCTTCTGTGCCAGGGCCCCAAGATCTGGAATTGAACCTGCACAACTTAGCATCAGAATGACTAGCAAATCTATCAACAGTATGTGGACCCCACTTCTGGTCTAGCAACTTGAAGACAGCATCAGTAACAATCCAGTCATCAACATCTTCAAATTTACTTAACGCATCTGCTCTGTCGTTTTCTGAACTTGGAATCCAGCTTAACTTTATCCTGATGTTATACATCCTAACCACAGTGACCACGGACATAGCAAGCTCCTGTAAAGATGAAGTGATACTACCAAAAAAAGCAATTTGACAGCAAGTCTTGCTATTTGAGAACCACTTAAACAGTCTGATTACACAGAACTTCAACCCCCGCCAAGTTGGACTCTTGCCCACCTGATCTTCGTCCTATAAACACTGAAATGTCCGGCCAGAATTCTGTATATAAGCAGCACAGCCCTTGGAACTAGCATCTGAGAAAACGGTCAAAACTGGGGCAAAAGTTTCAGAAAATGTTCTGCTATTAAAAATGTAAACATTATGTCTCCAGAATATAAGTTCAAAACACACAGGGGCTCATCTAAACAGTGTTTTCTATCCCAACTTGAAGCTCTTTGTATAACATGAGATCCTGGATAGCCTCAGAGACAAAGTCGCTATGTTTTGCAGCAGAAGCGTTGTTCTTAGACGACAAGGGAGACGACTCCAGAAAGGGGATGATGTAACTTTCTGTAATAGTTCTAATGATGAATTCTTGAGCTTCTATATCCTTCCAAAATGAGATGTGCCTCTTAAGATTTCCCTAAATGTTATGCTTACCCGCTGACGTGTCTGTTCTGTCAGGATAACCAGGTACAGGTACAAAATCAGTACTAATACCTCTGGTTTCAGGTTTGACTTTGTCTAGGGGTGAAACATCAAGCTGTGACCTACTATCATGCTGTTTTTCTTTTAATACTTCTGCTTGAGGTCTGATCCCCTGAAACATATGTAATACAATCTCATTCAAGGTAGTAACACATTACCCACTCAAATATATATCTTATATATCTCAAAAGTGGTTTGGATTTACCCGAGTAATCACTGATTTTTGCAGGCCTCTGCAGGCTGACGTCGATGTTGTGGATTGAGATTACTTGACTGTGATGACCTCTGGGCAGCTGCAAGGGGACAGGAGGCTTTTTCCAGTGCCTAAAGGCTCCGCAAAAGTAGCATTGTTAGTTTGGAAGTGGTGTTTCCCTGGTTTGAAAACAAGAGGGCTGGTTCTGCCGAAGCTGAGGGGCCTGTTTAGGTAATTCGCTGTTGGGATTAGGGAAAGTTGCAGAAGGATAAGGACTATGGCCTCTACCACAAGAATTGGAAGAAGTAGATCGCTTTCTGCGCTGTGCCTTACTTTCTGCTCCCTTGAGACGTCTCTCTTCATCCGAGTTTGAAGCCAACTCATCCCCTTCCAAATCCGGGGCTACTGCCCAACCGACTGGAGATCTGTCTGCAAGTCTAATGTGCTTGTTTCTTTTACTGATGTTAGAGCTAATTTCTCTCAGGATATGCACACAATCATCTGTGTTATCCGATTAAGACATCGAATAGCAGAGTCAACCTGATCCAAAATACCAATGTTGAACTTGTATTGCAACTGATTCCCTTTGAATTTGAACTGTGGAGAGTCAACGTCTTCTCTAGCTCTCTTAATAACAGAGAACGACCTCTGCTCATTTTCATGAATAATTTCACTTTTGAAAATGTTCTACTTACAATCCATATATTGTTTAAAAGGTTGAAACGTCTCGTACCCTTCAACAGAATCCCGTGCTTTCAGTTGACCAGTAATGTGTAGATCTTCAACGGAGTCAAGATTTCCCTGCTGTGGTGACTCCATTATGGAGAGAGAGACAAAGACAGCTCGCCTGTGTGAAGCGATGGTCTCGAGTAGTGTTTCATACACCTTGCCCTTTCCTCTGCACCTTAAGCACGTGACGCCATCAAGTTCACGTGCACAGCCTTCATCTTCAAATTGGGGGCACGGGTGGCCCAATCGTCTGAGGCGCCGCGATTCGCTGTGCAGAGTTGCGTCCCTTGGGCACGCCAGAAACCTATGATTGTGGGTTCGAGTCCCGGTTCTCTCTGATTATGTTTCTAGGTTTGTCAGCACCATACCCATGCTCGTGGGTTTCACCGAAGTGGTAAACGTCTGAGACCTGCATCACTTCGGGCTTTCCTCCCACATTAAGCTGACACGCCGTGATATAAAAGCGGCGTTAAACCCAACTCACTCACTCATTATCAAATTTCATTCGTTACCGTATTAGTACCCATTGTAAATACATTTACTTCAACATGTCCATGGCCTGTACCATGAGTCAACGAGGAGCGGGTTAACTTGACATCTTCTTGATGCAGATACTCTTGGATGCTCATTAAATGGAAAAACATTTCACAAAATTTACTCTACAGAAACCTGTCACCTGCAATGTGTTCGTCTTGGAAATTATTCACTTCACTTCAGTTGAGCAGAGCTTAACAAGTTGTGTAGGAGGCACACTATATGCTGCAGGGGAATAACCGACTTCTCATAAATAGAACAGGAGAAGAAATACCGCTCCGCATCTCACCGTAACGTGACACGGCCTCGAATCACGTGTACATTTTCTCTGAAAAACACAATTCACACACAGGAGAATTTGCATAATGGAATTGTAGGCTATGCATGCTAGGTAATAATTCAAAAGTTCTGTTTTCAGAAATATCCCCTCCCACATACACAAACACACATTTACGCAAACACTCAGACACTCTCCCACAAACACACACACAAACACACAAACACACACACACACACACACACACACACACACACACACACACACACACACACACACACACTGGAAGCTGATGAAGATGGGTACGGCATGCTACACAGACACGTTAGCCGTGAAGATCCGGGTTAGAATTCGTCTTCAGAAGGGGCGCTTGTCGTAAGAGGCGCTAACGGGTTCGGGTGGTCAGGCTCGCTGACTTGGATGATGCATGTCATCGCATCCCAGTTGCGTAGATCGATGTTCATTACATCAATCACTGGATTGTCTAATCCAGACTCGATTATTTACAGACCGCCGTCACGTTTTCAACCTAACATTCCAACAGATCCATCTAAATACCGGGTTTTGTTTACTCTGCATTCAGCAAGGATGATTCAATTAATTCAATAATGTGATGGAAATCTCAATAGCTGTAACATGAAAACTTAACTAGATGTGAAGTCAGGGAAACTGTGCTGCACCGCAATAGGGTGTGCTGTGGTCTCGTGGTAGAGCGGAAGGTCCGGGGTTTGATCCCCGGCCGCGTCAAACCAAAAGACGTTAAAAGATGGTACTTGTTGTTACCCTGTCTAGCGCTCGGTATTAAGGGGCTAAAACAAGGACTGGTCGGTTTGGAGTCAGTATAATGTATAAGAGTGTGGTATTCATGTTAAACTGCGGCATGGTATCTCAGTGGGCTGGCACTATAAATCGGCATCAGTCCTGACTAGTACAAACACACACACCTCACTTTGAACAGTATTTTTAGTGCATCAGAATGTCAACTGGGAAAGTCTTGGTGCCAGGCCAGAAAATTACTAGCAATCTGCTAATCAGTACATGGACTCTTTTCCTTCATTTACGGCCAGATCACTAGCAAAGATTACGGAAAGATAATTTCACGTTCATTTGTTTTTGTCAGTATGCGCATAATTATAACGAGAAACATTTACCAACTAAATACTATGCTCATTTCGTGGGACCATGTTAGTTTCAAACCATCTTATGATACTTATCAGGATCGTGGTTTTGGAAAAACAGCATTTATTTATATAACATAAAAATATTTTTAAAAAGTTAGTTCCCGGTGATATTATTGTTTTTTCGGGCGCTATTAGCAACGGCTGTGGAACTTACATTCCGACAACGAGAAAACGATTTGACTTTTTCTGGCCTGAAATTGAAAAGCTTAAAAGTTCTGGCGTGAGAAAACGCCTATCCAACTGGCTTTCCACACTGAACTGGAAACTGGTATATTTATGTCAGAAATACATCTGCTCCAATTAGACGTTGCTATTCATTGCGGAACTATGTATGTATCTGAATACAGCTTTGTACATACACATAGATGCACATGGTGCTGTATAATTCCGTATATTCTTGACAAAATAGTCACATTTGTAATGATATTTACTTTATCAAAAGAGTATTGACTTTAATAATGATGGTGAGGTGAGGTGAAATGGGGTTTAACGTCGCGTCCAAGATTATTGCACGACGTGCTTGCACGTGTGAGTATGTGTGGCTGATTGTACTAGTCCGGACTGATGCCGATTGATAGTGATAGCTCATTGAGATACCATGCCGCAGTTTAACACGAATACCCCACTCAGACACAGTATACTGACTCCGAGCCGACCAGTCCTTGTTTTAGCCCCTTAATGCCGAGCGCCAGACAGGGTAACAAAAAGTATCATCTTTTAACGTCTTTTGGTATGACGCGGCCGGGGATCGAACCTCGGACCATCCGCTCTCCGGGCGGACGCTCTACCACTAGACCACGGAGGCGGTCTAATCATGATGGAATAATGGCAGTATGTGTAGGAAAGGTAAGGCAGTTTTAAATTATACCACTCAAAAACAGAAACGAGTTGTTTAAATCAAATTTGCAAGTGATTCGGTGATGGCAAAAGATACGAATCAATTGTTTAATAATTGTTTAATAGTGTGAGTTTCACACATTCTGCTTTAAGTTTCATACACTGCGTTTGCGAAGGAACGCAATCCAAATTAAATTTTACAGAAACGGCATAACAATGAAAGCACCAACAATGTTCAAGCAAGGGGAACACGTACCCCGGTTGTTAGAGATGCAAGGTCCTTGATTTCCATCACATTTCCAAGGAGCAGTGAAAGGTATGAGACCCGTGAAGATCCGGGGTAGAATAGGTCCTTCAGCAACCCATGCTTGCCGTAAAGGCTACTCTCCTTGTCGTCAGAGGCGACAAACGGGATCGGGTGGTCAGGCTTGCTGACTTGGTTGATGCATGTCATCGTATCCCAATTACGTTGAACGATGCTCATAAGGTCTATCACTGGATTGTCTGGTCCAGACTCGATAATTTTACAGACCGCCGTCATATAGCTGAAATATTGCTGAGTGCGGCGTTAAACAACAAACAAAACAAACAACGTGAAAGTTATGCCTACTGGGGCTCAACGAAATAATGCCTTAAGGCTGAAGATCCTCCGTCAGCCCTGGCAAGGCGAATTAACGTTTAATAGGGCACCGTGACACGAACTTGGCCCCGTTACTAGGCACAAGAAATACCACGTAAACACCCTGTTCTGGAAGGCCACTTCATCTGCTTACTTCACCTGTGTAACCAGGGTGCCGTTGTAAAGAGCGGTCTAAGCGCCAAGAAGATCGTAACTGCAATACCCTAACACAGACTTACGACTGTCGTAGCGCTAATGTTGTTTTGTACAACGACACCCAGTTCTTAACGACTCCATACATTTTGATCAGAGATTCTTTGCAAACATGTGACTACTGAAGTGGTAGAGGGAAGCAGGGAATTGTAGGCCATTGCGTGGCATTGCTCTGACAAGTCGTTGCGATCAATGTCGTTTCAATGCTGCCGAAATCATCATGGATTGCCTCGACAGTAGATGGGGACAGAGCGATACATGTGACGAAATGAACTTATGGCACAAAACTGCGTTCAACGGGTGAACACATTTAGTAAATGACCATACAAGATCAATGAAAACACAGTTGTAGGTTTACAATAAAAAAGGGAATACAATAGGTCATAATAACTGACGGTCGCAATTAGTAACTATACTTAATGTATACCCAGAATTTTTTCAGTGTCGATTGTCTTGAAACAGGTCCGTCTCTGTTGCTGAATCAAGAATCGTGATGGAATCTGGCAGAATGTCGACGATTTTCAGTGATCCATTCATATTTTTTTCAGCTGTTTTCCCTTTCCGCCCAATTGAGTCTATTTCAGCGGATAATCGAGACTGATTACTATCTGGCGTTGACGTTTTACATTTACCAACAGGTAAACCTATCCGTTCAGGGCAAGATACAAGTCAGGTCGAAAAGGCCTCGAATCGCCCTCCTGGCGCTCACAGACAGGACCAGATAGGTACAGCTAGGTACTTCTGGAAACTCTCCGAAAACTTCTTGAACGCTTAGATCTGCCATGTTCGTGTTTACACAAGGGCTTATAAATCTAAATTACTCGCTGCCACCGACCGCTGTTAAAATCTGGCCACGGCAGCCCTCAACATTTTCTAGTACAACTATTTGCCGCCACTGGTAATTACTACAAAATTAATATATTTACATCAGTTTCTAATATCATAAGGGTAACGATATTTTTCAGGGCATTATCATTTGCAGAAGCCAGAGGTCTTCCATTAACTGCCCGACAAAGGAACAAATGAACCTTTGAAATTGATAAACAGGATTAAAGTGCCAAAAAACCTTATTTACGTGCCGCTTTGAATACAAAATCTGCACTAACAGTGTTTCGATCTACAAATCTGCAAAGTTCGGCCTCACGTAATGCGTTTCAACATGCACGATCACACTACTCGACTTCACTCACATCTGACTTCCTGGTACATAACAGCATTATTTTTCTTCAGTGGCCATCCAGATCACAGATCAGAACCCAAATGAACATGTATGGGACGAACTTGATAGGCGTGCACGACGACGCAGTACTGAGCTTCAGACATTGTAGGACTTACTGGTGGATTCGCAACCAGGGTTGATGGATGTCCCCAGTCAGTTCATCAAGGGTGTGTGGATATCCCCAGTCAGTGCAACCAGGGTTGATGTATATCTTCAGTCAGTGCAACCAGGGTGGATGTATATCCCCAGTCAGTTCAACAAGGGTGGATGGATATCCCCAGTCAGTTCAGCAAGAGTTGATGGATACCCCCAGTTAGTTCAACCAGGGTTGATGGATATCCCCAGTCAGTTCAGCAAGAGTTGATGGATACCCCCAGTCAGTTCAGCAAGGGTTGATGGATATCCCCAGTCAGTTCAGCAAGAGTTGATGGATATCCCCAGTCGGTTCATGCGGGCTGGTGTTGATTCCATGGGTCGGCTGTCAGGTTACCATTGGTTCTGAAGGTGGTCATACACGATATTCAAGTGATGTATTCTTGACCTTTGTAACCTATTTATATTGCTTGTTTTGTATCGTTAAATGCTTTCTTCAAACACTGACAATCAAAACATTGTAATATTGTGACAATGTGAACAACCCTTTATATAAACATGACGCTGATTCCACCTGTGCATTTCTTCTTTTAGTAGAATATTTCATCATACACATATTGATAAGAAAAACTTTTCATCTGCGCTTTCCAGATTGCTTATTCGTCAAATTCGGAATAAAAGATCAACGGTTAACCAACTCAAATCGTTCATCTTTCGATAAATTAAGACTTATTTCAGTCGTATTGGACCTTGGGAAAATATCGTGTGAAATGATCATCAGATATGGGTGTGATGTCGTCATTAAAGAGTTATATTCTTTCTTTGAAAATATCGTTCTTCCTGAATGGATGAACTACTTTGAGAATTAAAAATCGATATTCATGCTTGTGAATTTGAGCTTCCCATTTGTATCTCGTCTTTTGGACTGTGCCTATTAACTCGAGCCACCGGATCAAATTCCATTAACACAGCCGGAATATTTTTAATCCGGTCACCATCAGAGGGACATAAGAGGCGATGGTTGTGAGCAGAGTTCATGCAGTGCATTGGATATAACGACCAACACTACACAAGGCACTACACAAGGCACTACAAAAGGCACTACACGTAATGTGAAGCCTAATACAAGTCTGTCTTCGCTAATAAGGTGATATCGTGTCTGTGGCGGACAGTTTATGATTTCCGTGTCTGCATTAATAAATCCTTTACTCAATACATTGTTCAATTTAAGGACTACAAAGCAGTCGTATGCTCTTGTAACAAAAAAATTGCTTCATTTTTCCTTTAATTTGAAAAGTGTCATGAATATTAAGATTGTACGAATTAATATTGGATTCCTTTCACGAGGAACTCGTGTAGATTGTTGTAACGCACAATCCTTCCATTATCCATCTCAGGACCCGAAAGTTATGGGTTCGAATCCCAGATTATTTGTCATTGTGATCCTTTTGCATCATGGGATCACACATTTGGTAGATATGTTTGAACTGTTTCACACAACAGTAAGCTTGTCACAGAGGTGATATCTAATTCAAAACCAAACTCAAACACCTCATCCATCCATCCACCCCCTCCCTCTTTGTCGAGCCAGAGTAGGACAGGTGGCATATGCTAACATGTGCCAGGATATAATGGCTCCTTGGTGTCAGCTTGGTATCAGCTTTTATATTCACTTAACAAGAATATGGCCTATCGCGAGGGTAATGGCAAACAAAATGCCACGATCATCCTTGAAAATGGTTGGTTGAAGCCCGTAGTTTTTCTTGAGTGTTGAGGGGGCACGGGTGGCCCAGTCGTCTAAGGCGCCGCGATTCGCTGTGCAGTGTTGTGTCCCTTTGGCACGTCAGAAACGTATGATTGTGGGGTCGAATCCCGGTTCGTCCCGATTATGTTTCTAGGTTTATCAGCACCATACCCGTGCTCGTTGGTTTCACCGAAGTGGTAAGCGTCCTGCATTACTTCGGGCTCTTGAGTGCTGACCGGAAGCTGCTGACACATTTGGATCTCCTGACATCAACCGGAAGCTCATTCCACAGAGCAGCACAAGTTCTGTTGAAGGTTCTGTTTCCATACAATGTTGTCCGGGATGGCATCACCATCTGTTGTTGGCATGAAGATGGTAAGGCCCGCTCAGTTTGTAGGTCCTTGTAAATACACCGGAGCCAGACCATGGAGCAATTTGTAGATAGATGCCAGCACCTTGAACATCATCCTTTTTAACGTAATCAAATCGTAGTTTGTAATGTCAACCAAAACATTCAAATAAGTATTGGTCCAGCGTCTGCATTTGATTATTAAACAAAGAAAATGACGTAGTTTGGCGTTTAAGAAATGTTTTCAGAAACAAATTTTCATAAGATCAGACATCTTTAGACACTTCATTGCATTTATTGTCAGTCTATTTTGGTTGACGTCCAGAAATATACCAAACAGTGATTATCTTCCGACTTTTGTTTTGGTCTCCAGGACCTGAACGATATTGTTTGTTGGTGTTCTCGGCCACATGTCTCCCAGGAAGGCCTCCTATCCCATTACTATCAGTAACCAATGTGAGTGGTGTTGAATCTCACATTCTATCTGCTGATTTTTACTTTTAGAAACCACCCTTTTTGCTTCTGTATCAGTGCGAATTCAATCTCGCTTGGAGTTCTCGAATACTACCATACTCTCACTTACATGTTTCATCATACATGACGCTGTTGCTGTGCAATAACTACACTAGGCCATGCTTGGGAATTATCTGTCTGTACACCAATTGGCTACATGATTCTCAGGACTTGAAGTCAACCACTGTAACCCCATTGGCAACATGATACCCAGCACTTGAAGTCAACCACTGTACCCCCATTGGCTACATGATACCCAGCACTTGAAGTCAACCACTGTAACCCCATTGGCAACATGATACACGGCACTTGAAGTCGACCACTGTAACCCCATTGGCTACATGATACCCAGCACCTGAAGTCAACCACTGTAACCCCATTGGCCACATGATACCCAGCACTTGAAGTCAACCACTGTAACCCCATTGGCCACATGATACCCAGCAGTTGACGTCAACCACTGTAACCCCATTGGCTACATGATACCCAGCACTTGACGTCAACCACTGTAACCCCATTGGCAACATGATACCCAGCACTTGAAGTCAACCACTGTTACCCCATTGGCAACATGATACCCACCACTTGAAGTCAACCACTGTAACCCAATTGGCTACATGATACCCAGCACTTGAAGTCAACCACTGTAACCCCATTGGCAACATGATACCCACCACTTGAAGTCAACCACTGTACACCCATTGGCTACATGATACCCAGCACTTGAAGTCAACCACTGTACACCCATTGGCTACATGATACCCAGCACTTGAAGTCAACCACTGTACACCCATTGGCTACATGATACCCAGCACTTGAAGTCAACCACTGTACACCCATTGGCTACATGATACCCAGCACTTGAAGTCAACCACTGTACCCCCATTGGCAACATGATACACGGCACTTGAAGTCAACCACGTCCCCACGAGGTTAATCAGACATCATTGTTTCACATCACATGTCCACTTAGAGAGACTCTCTCTCATGCAAACCCCCCATCAGTGATGTCGGCCCTATCTATTCTTGTCTAATCGTGAAACAAACACTCTGGGGAAACAATGTCACCAGCCTGTGATTTCGGAAATTATGTTTGTTAGGTGATTGAACGCTACAAATTTCTCTCTGTAGAAAGAAAAGGGTCGAGTTTTGGTCGCACAAAAGTTATCCAATGCTACAAATAAGTCGTCCCTGGCATGTTCATTCTTCAGGATAAAACTTCGAGATTGACGTTCTCTGATTGAATTGCATTAACTTAAAGCGCACATGAACATCAATATTTACTGGCCAACCTTGTATTCAAGGATTATCTTCGTCCCTCGAATTGAAGCAAAGTAAAGACTATTACAGTCTCGTCAAGAAAAATCAAAACGTTTCCACACAATATTGAAAAATATATGACAACGGCGTGTAAATAGTCAAGTCTTGTCTAGCCAATCTTGTGAGCAAAGATCCACGCGATCCACGGTGTCGAGGTCAACAAGCCTGACAACCCGATCACTTTGGCCTCCTCGTATGACCATCATTATTGGTCTTCCTTGCCTTGATATGACAGAATGCCACAGGCAGCGTTAACCAATTGGGCCAAAACCAATGGCATCGAAATCCACAAAACGCAAAGGTGGCACAAGGGCATACACGTCGTGGCTGAACGTCAATAGCAAACGGTAGACCGCCCATCTTGATGAAACAGTAAACACGTTCAGGGTCGTCTCTGTGTAGGTTGTGTTGTGCTGTGAGAAGAAGATTTAAAAGTACAATAAACAGCGCAATCTTGTGGGGTCACTTGGAACAGAAGGTCGTATTAACTACTAATTGTTGGCTGCAATAAAGTAAAGTTTTCATTCAGGTTTTTTTAGCTTCATCTTGTTTGAGGAAAAGTCGGTAAATGAACAGCGAAATCGGAATCTGTCAATGCAGACATTTTGTATTTTTTTATGTCTATGTGTGAACGTTTTACTTTTACAATAACTACAGGTTAAGACACCATCAGGTACGCTCATCTGACATCTTCCAATAAGTAACTGGATGAAAACACTATCATTTTAGCGGCATGCATATTAAAGATAATACAAAGCTGAATCATGCCTCTCTGATAATTAAGCCATCTCAAATGTTGTACTTTTCAGGAGGCCGACATGAATTGAATTTTATCTGGTACCTCCAGTTAAAACTGAAGTTATATTAGCATAAAGCTTTAACCTTCTCCTAATATTGCTCACAGGGGCCTAACATTTGAAATCATATATGTAACAAACATCAAATTGTGATGATAAACGCGGTTTGAATGTTTAGCTTCTGTATTATTTCTAGCAGATAGCAGGGATAAGGACGACTGATGAAATTCTCATTAAAGGACTACATTATCAATACTAAGTGAAATTTAAAACGATTCTACTTGTCGGGTCGTTTTCTAATGATATTGGCTATCATTTGAGCTCAACAAAACACATTCGTCGTCTGAAAAGTGGCAAGGTAGAAGACAGAGGATCGGTCAGTTTATTTTGGCTGGAGTTATTGACAGCCTCACATGTCGAATCATGTCACACAATAGATCCCACCACCCTTGCTCTTCCCTCTGTTGCTAATTGAAATTTAAAACATCATCGCCAGGGAATAAACAGCATTGATGACCTGCCGATACATATTCTATTGGGCGTAAAATCAAAAGCAGTGATGACAATTGTATGAATGGACCACTGAATATCAGTGATGACACCAGATGAGAGGGTAAACATGTCCTGCTCTTTGCATTAAACTCAAGAAAGGTCCAGTATCGATTGCAAGTAAAGCAAAGAGCAGGGAAGACTTCAAAATAAATCAGAGTTGTGAATAAAAATAACTTCATCCCCAATCCGCAGTAGACTGCTTTGTCATTCTTCTTCCGACTGAGTCTTCATGGAAAACCAAAATGGGAGTTATATTAATCTAAGTATCTAATTTATGTATTTATTGCCAACATGTATTTCTTTTTTTTATAATTATCATTATTATCATCATTTCACAAACTGCTGATCAAAGACAAAAAAAGTAACCACAACACAATCATTAAGGACTATAATGTCCATCATCCAATGTGGGGTTGGTGAGGCAATTGTGGTCAGTGTGTTCACTCGTCACATCGAAGGTGCGAGTTCCACTGCCTGCAATGTGTGAAACCCAGTTGGCGTCCCCGTCGTGATACTGCTACCATTTAACAGCTGCGTAAAACCATACCTCGGTCACTCGTCCAGTGTGAAACCGACCAGTGGCCCATGGCAATTTTACCTCTAACATTGCAGTGTGAAAGGTGGCATACACTTGAATCATGGAATCAGATTAAAGACGACAGTGTATGTGTTTCAGTTTCAGATTTTGTAAGTGATTCAGAGTTAAAGCAAACACGGTTCGTCTACAAAGTTGAATGCAATAAGACAAGGACTCTTGGAGTGAGTTAAGTGAGTTAATATTTAACGTCACATCGGCAATATTTCAGCACGACCCTTGGAACACCTGCTCTTCGGTTTCACGGTTGAAATGAGATGATACCAGTGATCAGTTGTAACTGCGATCTGATTACGCTTCCCAGCCTTCCTGACACAAGGGTACAGAGCCTGGCATAAGGTCACACAGTAGGTTACTCATCTTCAAGAGTGGTTTTGACAGACTGTAAGATCTTCATCAGAGAAATCTTGACTTGGACCGGAAATCATTGGGCAGCGACATCTAACGGAAACAGTCATGCCAGAACAGAAGATCGGATTAACAACTTGACTGAATAAAGCAAGGCAGCGTTCATTGTGTTCCCTATTTTGACCTGTACCACATGTTCGCGTATTTTTTCAGCTGAACAACTGACTTACCTTTGCATGTGTTTTGAGCCCTTTTAAAAACAAAATGAACAAATCCCATGGGTTATCTACATTACGACACATGACTCAGTCACAGAATGTGACAGGCCATTGGTTAAAACATGTCCAGATTAATTCACTCTCGTTTCATTTTCCAAGGGTGCATGGGTGGCCCAGTCGTCTAAGGCGCCGCGATTCCAGTTATATCGCGGCGTGTCAGCTTAATGTGGGAGGAAAGCCCGAAGTGATGCAGGTCTCAGACGTTTACCACTTTTGTGAAACCCACGAGCACGGGTATGGTGCTGACAAACCTAGAAACATAATCGAAGCGAACAGGGACTCGAACCCACAATCATAGGTTTCTGGCGTGCCCAAGGGAGGCAACTCTGCACAGCGAATCGCAGCGAACATGGATGCAGTTTGTTGTTAAAGTATTAAGCGTGACGGAGTTAAAATTTAACGTCGCATCGGCTTTATTTCAGCCATATATCGACGAGATAAAGTATTAAGAAAACACAACACCCTGTCTATTTTATAACTCATTCATACACGTGCGTTGTTCGTTTCGAGACTGGTTTAAAGCTGAATTTCAGACTGCGATGTAAAACGTCCGGGTTACCATAAGAACGCTTGAGTAGCTGTCGGTTTGTGAAGGGCAATATCGAGCCTACATTTGTACTTCAACCAACGTATTATGCATACTAGCCCTGCACCATGAGTATTATATCTATTTTATGAGAACAAAATCTAGATATGTATACAAAAGCAAATCTAGCCAGCTCCAGCTAGCTCTATTCCAAAACATCAGGAAAATAATTTGTTTAATTTTAGAGGCGAGAAGAGTACTGTGTTATTTAAGTTTTCATAGACTACATGTGAGTTAAAAAGCATCCCTACTTTTGGACTTTCACAAAACAGTATTTAAATTCAAACATAAACGCTGTGTAGTCTGTATCTGTATTCTGTGAGGATTCTTTACGTGGTGCACGTGGAATACTTTCTCTGTAGCTTTTGCACATTCACCAAGCTCCTTCGCCAGTTGATCTTAAATTGTGGTCTTGGACACAATTCCGTCGGGTCGTCATCATTAACGGGTATCTTGTATATTGCTTTCAAGTTTTGAATACATACTGACGGGGATTACAGGCCATCTAGATACCTGAACAATGATAGATAATTATGTTGATCTGTTTCTTAGGTTTTCTCAACAAGGACTTAGTGATTAGTGACGTCACTCATTTGCTTTGATTCTTGAAAAGTCTGTGGAAATGCATGACATGTAATTTTTTTATTGGGAGAGACATCACGTTACCCTAGGGACAACAAAAAAGCATTTATCCACTATTTTCCCTCATGATGTTATCATTATGTTGCGATGCTCAGTGAAATGAATACCATTCGTCAAATAGATACAGTCGAGAAACATTCATATATGCTCTCTATATTTTATATTACCATAAGCAATCCCTGCCCTTGGGAAATGCTACTTTGTACTAATAATATGAATAAAGAGTGCACAGGCGGATAATATCACAGTATGCCAAACATCAGAGCCACGTTCCCGTCTCTGCGGGAAATGAATAACTGTTCTAAAATGCAGATAAGACAATTTCACAAAGCCTATTCATGTGAACGTTTTGATCCACGTGTACATATGATCTCATGGAAATCGACTCATCGGAGGAATTGCAAATTGCTGCTCAATGGGTAAACATCAGCGGTCTTGTATTCAAAATATCAAAGGGTTTCTACCTAATCTAGAAAGCCTGGACATCACTTGATGTTGTTTGTAGAAGTGATTATGGCAGAACGCGGTATTTGGAAGCGTAATGAAGTATTTCAGCATTGGATCCTCCACCAAAACAAAATTCCAATAGTGTGACTGACACAAATCACGATAACGCCACTAGGTCAGCAAAGCGTGTAAGAAGTACCTCTGTTCAAGACCATCTCGCCGCCTTGTTTGAAATGGCTCGTTAGGCTCCGTAGCCGTCTTTTCCTGACCGTCAGTGTGGCTTTGTAACACTTCGTTACAAGTTATCTTGATCCTCAACACGGGGTGTAATTTGAGACAAAAAGTTTTGACGGATCTGTTTGCTTATAATTATAGCATGTCTTATCAAGTTGTAAGGGTTTACGTTGGAATCAAAATGTTGTTTTGAAAAAGGCATCCATATTCCATTTCGTACATATTTACAAAAATAGAGATCTCCCAGAAAATACAGGTTTCAATTTTTCAGGTTTTTTGTTGTTGTTTTTTTTAAGAAAAAGATTGTTAAAACAGATCATGTGTACCCAAAGAAAGAGCCACATCAGGTATTACCTGTTCAAAGTGTCGCAGGGTTGAATATCCACATACATGTCGCTGAGAAATTTGTAATCATAAACACTTAATAAATCAGTTCAGAGTTTTCATTGTTGTGCGGAATATTAAACATTGGAAACTTTCGCTGTATTTGGGCTGTGTACATTAATAATACGGTCTATCTTTGGGCAAAATATTGTCAAGAAAACAAATAATTAATCATATTTTTGTTTAGTGTTTTTACATTCATTATGTATTGTAATATGGGGAGGTTCGCATTTTTTACATTCTTAGTGTTTGTGCCTATAAAGTTAGTTGTGACCAGTTCAGTAGCTTTGTCATCCTCTGTCCGTGAACATCCGGGGTAGAATAGGTCTTCAGCAACCCATGCTTATAAAAGGCGACAATGCTTGTAGTAAGAGGCGACTAACGGGATCGGGTAGTCAGGCTCGCCGACTTGGTTTATGCATGTCATCGATCCCAATTGCGTGTATCGATGTTCATGATGTCAGTCACATGATTGTCTGGACCCGACTCGATTATTTACAGACCGCCGTCATATAGCCTGGGATATTGCTGAGAGCGGCGTTAAACAACAAACAAACAAACATCAGAACCTCTGCCTTTTAGATACTGGGAGACAGTACTTAACTAATACTGGCATCAAGTACTTGTTTGCGTGACTGTAATCATGCCAAGAAAGGAAATCGTGATCTGTCATGTACAGTGATACGATTCTACAAGTCAAATGTATCTACACAGTTCAAGGTAATGCGCGGCTACTGCACTGACACTAATTTGAATCGATAGCAGTTCCGACAGCTGATCTTACATTAGATAATGCATGTCCCTGATCCACTAGCGATCCCCAAGAACCCCGTAACACAAATCTGCCTCCATCATAACTCAATATCATTGAGCCTGGTCATCGCGACTTTACAAATACACATCACTTGTGTGTCAGTCTGTTGAGTAAGACCGGTTCCTCAAATAGAGTTAAGGTCGAGTAAAAGATCCTGCTCAGTCTTGTCATACGCTGTGTGATGAAGGATGTTAATACTATTTTACCAAGTCTTTTGGGATATGATTTGCGACATTAGCGTCATTAAAGCGGACATACATCTGAAGTTGTAGCTGTAGAGGATCATTTCCCTTTGTTTGTTTGTTTGTTTGTTGTTTAACGCCACACGCAGCAATATTCTAGCTATTTGACGGCGGTCTGTAAATAATCGAGTCTGGACCAGACAATCCAGTGATTGACATTATGAGCATCGATCAATGCAATTGAGATACGATGACATGCATCAACCAAGTCAGCGAGCCTGACCACCCGATTCCGTTAGTTGCCTCTTACGACAAGCATAGTCGCCTTTTACGGCAAGCATGATCATGAGTTGCTGAAGACTTATTCTCTCCCGGATCTTCACGGGTCATTTCTCTTTGTAAACAAGCTTAATATTACAGTTGTAATTAATTGGCGTATTAGATGACAAATGTCAATATAGAGCGAAAATAGTTTTATACTGTATTTAGTGAGAAGTATCAGGAAGAAAATTCATGAAAATAGATTTTGTTTCGTGACCTGTCAAAGTTGCCATATCCAAACGTGCCTGAGAGCTCGAGTCGTATTGTCATATGACTTTGCCAGATCACTCCATTGGAAACAGATGCTATTTGACAAGACAAATATCCTGTATCTCGTGTTGAGGTTTTTCGCACAATCTCTTTTTTCCACACACTCAGAGTGTACGAATAATTTAGATGCTGTTATTAATAATGGGCGCAGCTGAGTTGGAGGGGACATTTAGGAACGCTTCATTATGTGGAGGATGGGTGAGAAGCAACATCACGCAACTTTTGAATATACTTTCTCTGAAACGTTGCTTTTGTCGTTGACGAGGAAAGAATGTGGCGACAAGACAGAGGCCATGGATATAAAGGCTGTGGCATGATAACGTTCAACTTCTCACGCCAGTAGCCTTATAGACATCATCCCCCAGGAACAGTCACAACTGTGTCAGCGGAAGACATAGAATGTCAGTTCCATATACGGTATTATCTATTGTGTTGACTGTGAATACACGTTTATCAAGATGGTACCGTCCCCACTAAAATAGTCTGGATTAAAGAATCTTTGTAATAACATCTTTTCAATACAAACAAGACGGCAATAGATTCACCCGGACTTACGTTTTAACGTGCCATGTGCAATTTCTGTCTTGATAGTTTAACTACCAGTTGCCTTCAATAGATAAACATCCAAAATCCTCTTAAGGAGACCAGTTAAGATCCGGGGTAGAATAGGTCTTCAGCAACCCATGCTTGCCGTAAAAGGCGACTATGCTTGTCGTAAGAGGCGACTAACGGGAACGGGTGGTCAGGCTCGCGGACTTGGTTGATGCATGTCATCGATCCCAATTCCGTGGATCGATGTTCATAATGTCAGTCCCTGGATTGTCTGGTCCAGACTCGATTATGTACAGACCGCACTCATATAGCTGGAATATTGCTGAGTGCGGCGTTAAACAACAAACCAACCAACCAAACTCTTAAGGATGTGTCCCCTGAGTCTTGGAGTGCACCTCATATTTATTGGAATGAAGAGTCAACTCAAAGAGACGAGAGCAGTGACGTCAACCACCTCTGGAGACGGATCTGAGACATGGTGTAGCTACAAGTATGGATTCTCTGGCGATCTTCCCGGGTTTTAAGAGAGACATCATATTTAGGCATCATACAAGTATGAGTGAAGCAGCGAAGCGACATTTGTTATTGAGGGTAATTAAGAAGCCATAATATCTAAACCAAGGAAAGTAAGAAGTTCTTATGTTGTAGTGTGGGGAGTGGAGACAATATTACCGCAATATAAAACCCGAGTTTGGGGTTGGAGGTTTGTCTGGTGGATGGTGGAAAACTAGTTCAGGAAACCATTTCCGAAACAATTTTGCTGATCATGAAATATCATTCCCAGGTACATTGTTCCACAGGAAACATACTTTGATCTATCAATTCCCCCGTGACAAATTTACAGGGGGAACATATTTACACTTACGTTGTCACTGTTCATCACTCATGCCAACAGTTTACATTGCATTAAGTTCGTTCGTATGATTAACAACACGTGGCGTAGTTTGCAGCATCGTCCTAACATTTTAAGGACACCTGAAAGTCTTTCGGACCGACCATGCCACTACATGTTGTTGCTTAAGTGAAATCGATTCAGTCACACCTCGCTGATGGATCTTGCTTGATATGTGGTTGGAACGAATGAATTAATTTCGGGTATATTTCAACTGGTTTGACATTAAGTTTTTGTTGGTTATTTCCCCATTTGGGTTTCTTCCGCATTGTGACGTGGGGTTATTAACCGCATTTTCTGAGTATTGACATACTTAAAATACTTAATAATACTCAATATCCTTTTAACTCGATGATATGTTGGTTAAGAGGGTTGGAACATTACAAGACTGAACTGTAGAGCTGGGGAATGTGAGACCGAAATGTGAAATACGGATAGTGTACTGAACACTTCGATTGTGCGATGCTCCTACATTGTAATGTGAGTGGCGAAGTCATTGCCACTTCACAACGATACAGCCCCGAAGACAGGGCGTAAATTATATCCCCGTGGTGAACTAGAAGCGTTGTCAACGTACTTAATATCTGTTCCGTGATACAAAATGATTATTTGATTGTGATATGCCATCACGGAATAATTTGTAAAGCTTATTACAGATTATTATTAGTCTGGATTTGAAGCAAATAAGCACATTAGCTGATCGTGAAAATTTGAAAGTACACTGATCCAATGAGATATAAGTTATTCTATGTCATCGACATAAATCTAATTACAATAACATGATAATAATGTGTGACACGGAAACAGTCAGTGGTTGGTAGGCAAACATGACAGAAATGAAATTGTTTTCTGACATTTACAGCTGAATCAGTAATAAATCAGCAATTGCATGGAGTGTCAGTGTCTCCGATTTCAATTGGATGTACAGTTAATTAAATGATAAATGAGAAAGTGACAGTTGTAAATATGAAGTGTGCGTTTACAACAGTTGCTAGTTGCTACCCATTGATACATGGCAAGAGTCCCTTCATATTTGTGTAATAAATCAGAAATTGCATGGAGTGTCAGTGTATCCGATTTTAATTGGAATTACAGTTAATTAAATTATAAAGGAGACTCTGACAGCTGTAACTATGTGTGCGTTTACAAGAGTTGCTGGTTGCACCCAATGATACATGACAAGATACCTCTCGCAGGAAAAACAAGATGCTGTGTTACTGTCTTAAATTTGTAACTGTTAAAAAATCAGGAATGTTAATAGTAAATTATGAACGTGTTTAATGTGAAGCGAGCTGTTGGACATCCAAGGTCATGTGTGCAAGTCAAGTCAGAGGTACGGTATCGCGGCACGTCAGTGGCCGATATAGGCTACACATGAGGCCAACTATCCAGGGTAAAACAGTAGTTTAATGATACATGCACGAAAGCGTGTTCACCAAGCTGGGCAACAATTCCCTTAAGGACTATTAGTATTAAATTTAACCCACAATGATTCAGATAGATAGACACCACTTAAGCATTTTGTAAAATATGCTTACACACAGAGACCTTAGCATTAATACATTTGTGACGATGTGTAGAAGAGTTTCAGCACTGAAATGACTTTGTGCATCGTTGGTTCTCATAGTAACGAAACCATACACTTACGAGACTTCATCCGATTACCAGTACAAGTAGAGTGAACATTGAAAAGGTCACAATGTTATCCCAGTAACACTAATAAATATAACACCGTTTATGTCGGGATTATGAGTGAGTGAGTCACCTTTACGGCTTGCATGTGAAATGTACATTTGATAACATAAATGAGGTCAATTACAATTCAGCGTCGCTTCGGCAATATCTCAGGGACAAGTGTCGTTATGTCGTTGTTAGCTATATCAATATATCAGAACCCTAGAGAGTGGGTTGTGGTTAATACTGTATGTAAGTGACAAAAGAGTAACTCGTATCCCTGTAGTGGTGTTTGGTGCCGATCCAGACGTCCAAGCATCCTTGTAAAAGCTGCCCAATTGGGAATCTCAGAAGATTTGATTGACATTTGGTGTAATGTCTCAGACATCTGTCAATGATAATGTCATTGCAGCACGAGAGGGTTGTCTCGATGGTTGTAAGTGCTGGACAGTTGGGGGTATGATGTAGTGCTAATGTGATTATTATTCATTATCTGATGTTTCATCTGTTATTGTAAATCTGCTGTGACAGTGATCTGTCCTGGATACATCACCTTAACACTTGACCTGTAATCTAGTATCTCGGCAAAACATTGGCCATTGTAACAGACTGGTTGAAACCTACATGGTTGAAACCATAACATTTGATTAACAGTTAATCTTTTGGAACCAGTTGTCAAACATAAAGATCGAAAGCCACTTTGGATTGGTGTCCTCCTTGATTTGCTTTGTCCTTCACTGTTTGTTTATTTGTCTAACGCCGCGGTCAGCAATATTCACCCTGGATCCCATTTTATAATGGAACCTGGACCAGGCAAACAAGTGGCTGATATTTGAACAAAGTCCAAAACTGTCTGGATGCGATTACACTGGGTCCTCTTCCGATCCGGGTGTCTGTCACTGTAAGGCTCTACAGCACAACTGTCACACGCCGGGTACTTTCAGACTGGACCCGTGAAGATCCGGGGTAGAATAGGTCTTCAGCAACTCATGATCATGCTTGCCGTAAAAGACGACTATGCTTGTCGTAAAAGGCGGATAACGGGATCGGGTGGTCAGGCATGCGAACTTGGTTTAAGCGTGTCATCGATTCAAATTGCGTGGATCGATGCTCATGATGCCAATCACTGGATTGTCTGGTCCAGACTCGATTATTTACGGACCCCCGTCATATAGCCTGGAATATTGCTGAGTGCGGCGTTAAACAACAAACCAACCAACCAACATCCGTGACCATTTGGGCCTTCATCCTGTACTTGTTGCAAGAGTTAACTAAAACGGAGATCGGATGGTTACATTGTGGGTTCACCCTGATTGTACCTGTCACAATCCACTGGCTGCGTGAAGCGTTGGTGTTTCTCTGTCTTTGCTGGATCAAACACTTGTTACTTATGCTGACTGAGACCACATAAAAAATATCTGATTCGCAACATCGTCTATTACCCCGCTGCCATGCACGACTACACTTACCTCAGACAGTATTGTCAGATGATGTTCAAGCATTTTAGTAGGCCCATCACAATGCTTCATGTCTTCCTGAAGTTTCAGTTTTCGGAGTGACGTGGTTTCTGGAGAATTTCCTCTTTGAGAGGCATTTAGAAGTTGGAGTCTATGTAAGTAAGGATATGATATATGGATGAACAACATCTTTATCACAATTAGGAGCAAAGCTACAACACCGTTATCAAGCAAGTGATGTACAGAGTATGGTTGACAAGCGCATATACAAGATAGGAGGCAGTGTTTATACAGCTGAATAAGTTTACGTGGAACTGCATCTTAAACTTACTCAACTGTATAAACACTGCCTCCTGTCCTGTAATTATACTTGTCAACCAAACTCTGTACATCACTTGCTTGATAATGGTGTTAGAACCTACACCGAAACGTCGCTCTTAATTGTAATAAAGAAGTTGTTCATCCTCATATGTTATCCTTACTTACTTCTGGAGAATTTAAAATATTACTTGGTAGAAGGCCATGGCCTATTGTGCTACTACATTTTCTCTTAACATGACATTTGTCACTGATTTGAATATGGTTTGTATGAGAACAATTGAATAAAACACTGTTTGAATACAATGCGCCTCCACATAAGAATTTTAGTATTCATTATGCATTAAACTCTCCACGACACTGTTTGTTTTGGAATTAAATGCTAAACAAAGGAATGGATCAGCGATCGGCAATCAGTTTACATAGGGTTCACCATGGGAGTTTTAAATATCAACCGAGAGTTTGTCAATTGGAATATGCCAAGCTGGTGAGTTAATACCGAAAGGAACTCTGGGAAATGATTAATGTTTCCCCTATTCAACTCACGAGTGGTAGATGAAGGAAACCAGGTCAATAATAGCTTCATCTGATATGCCACTGTTCATTACAAATCTGAGGATCTAAACCCCACAATACATCAAACAATCTCACAAGCAGACTCACAAATTAAGTAAGTACATGTAACGTGAGGGTTTGGGGCGTTTAAATGAGTGAGTTGGATTTAACGCCGCTTTTAAAAGTATTCCAGTTATATCGCAGCGTGTCAGCTTAATGTGGGAGGAAAGCCCGAAGTGATGCACGTCTCAGAAGTTTACCACTTCGGTGAAACCCGCAAGCACGGGTATGGTGCTGACAAACCTAGAAACATAATCGGGGCGAACCGGAATTCGAAATCACAATGATAGGTTTCTGGCGTACCCAACGGACGCAACTCTGCACAGCAAATCGCGGCGCCTTGGGGCGTTTAAATTGCGTGGAAGCTCAAAGTAACTTTAGTAAGGATTAGTTTATTTTTGACTGAAGGAGAGCGCCATTTTGGTTTCTCTGAAAATGTTGGAGTTTTTAAAATGAAACGAGAGTGAATTAATCTGGACATGTCTTAACCAATGGCCTGTCACATTCTGTGACTTAGTCATGTGTCCTAATGTAGATAACCCATGCAATTTGTTCATTTTGTTTTTAAAAGAGCTAAAATCAATTAGGGGAAATATATGCCTCCTTTCGCTAAAGTTAATTGGCCTATATTTTGTAAGAATAAACTATTGCGCATTGAGCGATTATCATCTTTAGCTATAGGCGTAGTATAGAGCTTCATCGCGTGCTGACCTTGCACTATTGTACATCGTATCTTATTCAAGTTGTATCCCTGAGACTGAATGATTATTTCCCTTACCCGAACAGCTCTATTGCGCACTGCCTTTACAATGTATCGAATGTTATTGCAGCCAGCGAGAAAGGTTCCAGAGAGGAATTCAGGTCAAGCCTGTAACGCGCACTCAATCTTTTTTCCTTTCACACTGCTATTGCAACTTATTGTTCAACACGATTACATAATAGGCTTCTATAAAGTATGACTTTGTTCAATAAACAATGTAAAATGATCACATATATGATGTTTGCTGTGCATAGTTGAGCACAGTATTGTTTCAAGTAGTTCACTGTATGTAATGTATGTTTTATGCCGTTTCATGCGGCGGTTTACATTTCTGCATGGTTTGTTGCTTTGACAGTTTTTTAACTTCCGGAAGAGATTATACACCCGTATATGTACTTTGATTCTGGATACATAGGAAATCAAGAGGTTGGTCTGTAGTTTGCAATTCCCCATGGACTCTAGCATGGTGATCTACCTTCAGCTGCTGGTGATCCATAGCCCTTTTTTATATTGTACCGTTATTTATAGTGATATCTTTTTATAGTTTTATGCTAGTTTTAAATATCAATCTGTGATATTCTAGTAATTTTACTGTCCATCGATGACAGGTGTTTGTGTAGTTAAAATATGTGTTTTAAAAATGTATAATTTCTCGTCACGATATGGCTTGAATATTGCCGATGTGACGTAAAGCATTAACTCACTCACTCACTACTTTTCTAAAACATAATACGGGTACATGATGTATTCACGACGTTTGGGGTGAACATAGTACCATTCTTCTAAACATACTTCAACTCTAAACCGGAAGTAAAAACAATACAAACCCAGTTAGCCAAACGGAACCGTACACAAGAGTGACTGAGGGAGTTGGGCTAAACACCGCTTTGAATAGTATTCCACTTATAACACGGCGTGTCAGCTTGATGTGTGAGTAAAGCCCGAGGTGAGGTCTTAGATGTTCACCACTTTGGTGAAACCCCCGAGCACGGGTATAGTGCTGACAACATAGTCGGGGCGAACCGGGATTCAAACACACTGTCATAAGTTTCTGTCGTGCCCAAGGGACACAACACTGCATAGCGGATTTCAGCGTCTAGGCGATTGGGCCAACCGTGCCCCCGTACACAACTGTAAGAAACTATCACACAACAAAGATGTTTCAGATGAGATATGTATTGCGTAACATTATACTATCACAAAATACAAAATATATGCACGATAAGTGCAATTAAAACACACAGGTACCTTCAACATACAAAGGAGGTACATGTACATTATAACAATTTCATTGTAAAACAAGTGTATTATAAGTGTATTGTGTGTGTGTGTGTGTGTGTGTGTGTGTGTGTGTGTGTGTGTGTGTGTGTGTGTGTGTTTCCTTCTTTATTCATCTCAGCAGGTACAACATTTATATATACATGTCATGTCAATACAATTGTGGTACATGGTATTCAAGAAATGTACATCTTTTCACACATATAAATTCTTGCCTGTAAAGACAACGTACTGTATCAGTGTGTGTTACAAATTAGTTTTTAAACAAAGTGTGGAAGGAAGACCAGAAAAAAAATTGCATAGTTACAATTTGTAAATGACATTACCTTTGTAGCATTGTAATAACTAATTATCTCATGATGTATGTGTTCAAAATGTGGCAGTAATCCTGTCCTACATTTTTTGTACATTACCTGTTTTGTGATTAAAAGTACAATATTCAATGCGTTGTTGTGTTTGCCTTGAAATCCAAACAAAACATTTTCTCTGTTTAAATCAATGGTTCCTTCCACAACGGTTTTTATCCACATGTACAGTCTCTCCCAAATCTGTCTTACATGTTCACAATCATACACCATATGGATTATAGTTTCAGGTTGATTTGTACAGAAAGTACACATAGGAGAATTAACATATCCATCTTCATATAAATATTTGTTAGTTGTAAGAATGTAGTGAATAATCTTAAACTGAAACCATCTAATATCCTCACTTTGAGTGCATCTTTTTGCCATCAATATAATATCTTCTTGCCAATTTGTATTATTTAGTATACTTTCCCATTTTTCAATGCCACTGAATTTAACAAACTCCTGTGCTGATAAAGTCTTGTAATATTCTTTAGTACCTGTATTTTGGTTTAGAAGATGTGATATGTTGATACAAAATTGTTTGACTGCATTTACAACTCCATAATATTCTGTATAATTTGTTTGGATTCCATACATATGAACAAAAGCATCAACTACATAACATTTACCTTTGACATCCACTAAACCCTAAGTCAAGGTTACACCTCTTGACCAATGTTTATAAAGGGCCATTTCATATTTGTATTCTGCTGTTAAACCATATAGATTGTCTCATAATATCTTGAACAGTTTTCAGTTTCTCTTTGAACAAGTATGTTGCCAAAGCTTCTAAGACATCCTTCCAAAATACATTCATGGTATTTGGAGCAATAAATACATCAACATAGGAGGCATCTGCCAACAATAATCGCTCTCTATTTGGAATACAGCAAGCAACTAACTCCATTTGTCCATTTTGAGTGATAACAATATAATCTTCTGGTCCATGAAAGTTTTTGTGCTTCAGTCACATCCTTTATAATTGGCATGTTAATTCTGCCATGTTTTTGGGGTAGAGACATTATTTGTCTTTTCACTTTATCCAGTTTTCCCTTCCATACCAATGTAAACATCTTTTCTGAAATGTATCAATCATATCTTTTGGAGGGTTGGGTATGGAAGAAAACATGATTCAATTTTGACAATAAGAGGCTTTTTAGGACTATATTTCTACCTACTGGAGTCAAATTTCTTACCGTGCATAGGTTCATTTCTCTCTCAATTTTTTCAAACTTTATTTTATAATTATCCTCTTCAATATTATCTAAATCAACATTAAAGTTTATTCCTAATAGTTTAAACTTTGTATTAGTCCAGTCGAGGTACCAATCCTTACATAGTTTATGTCTCAATTTCTTTTTTTAACCAATCCAAATTAGTTTAGTTTTCTACGCATTAACTTTAAGACCAGACAATCTAGCAAAAGCATAAAGGCCTTTTTCTGTTCTATCCAAACTTAATGATGTGTCATCTGCAAATTGTGACAGCAAGTGTTCAATTTTCCCTATCTTAATTCCTTTTATTTTAGGATTATTTCTTATCATATTTGCCGCAAAAATAAAAAAATATATGGCGACACTGGGTAACCTTGACGACAGCCTCTTAATATCTTTAAAAAGGGACTCGCAAACTATTGCACTGGATTCCATGCCATTAAAAAATGTTGAGATCCATTTTTGAATACCTGCTCCAAATTAAAAGAATTTTAATGCACTAATGATAAAAGTTCTATTTACCGTTTCAAAAGCTTTCTCAAAATATATATTAACACCAGTAAACTTGGGATTTTATAACTTTCTGTATAATCCATTAGATCATATATAAGTCTAGTCACCTCTCCAATATATCCCTTTTGGTCCTCATGTATTATAATAGGTAAGACAGTTTTAATTCTATTCGCTATCACTGCTGATGCAAGTTTATAAGATGTAGTTAACAATGATATTGGGCGCCAGTTTTTTTAAAGAAAATGTTTGGCTTATCTTCTTTTGGTAAGCAGATAATAAACCCCTGTTTTTGTGTTATAGATAATGAATAATTTCTATATCCTTAATTCAGTGAATTTATTAAATATTTTCCAAGGTCATTCCAAATGAATTTCAAAACTTCAGTAGTAAATCCATCTGGTGCTTGTTTTTTTCCATGTTACATTTTCTTTAGTGCATCTAGGGCTTCTTTTGCGGTTATTTCCCCTTCTACGTCCAATGACATTTGGTGAGATAGTCTTGGAATGTCTCTATCGGGAAATGCTCTTATAAATTTATTAATGAACAATCTTCCTCTTGTTTATAATTGTTGATATGATAACAGATCTTGGAAGCTTTTTTCTGGATAACTGGTGGTAATGTTTTTTTAGAACTGTTCCTTTTAACAACGTGTACCAAATCCTTATTATGATTGAGGATTATTTGTGATTCTCTTTCTTGGTTGCATTTTATACAAGACAGTACATAATGTTGATCATCTTCTGAGATATCACATGTTTCACAGAGACGTTGTTCCAGTGGGGTTGGTGTTTTTGTATATCCAACAGTTTCATTTTTTACTTTGTGATTACTTAAACGAACTTTTGAGAAATGTGACCTATGAGCTTTGTTTTTTACAATTTGTAGGATAATACTCAATATTTATTGATGACTTTACAAACCTGTATGTTCTTAACTTGCTGTTAGATAAATGGGAATCCCTTAATGAATGAGGGAACATATTTGTACATTTGGACTGAAGTATATTTACTGTGGATTCATGACATTTATATGTGTTTCCTATTTCAAAAGTTTTTTTTATTTAACTCAGCCAACATTGTGACCAGAAATATTGATATTTGCTGCCAAAGCATGTTTAAAAATGACATTTGTTGTGTGATCTATATAGGACTTGTAATCATTTTTGTACAGGATCAGGTGGTGCTTAGTACTTGGATTTACCTTCCAGGTTATTAGTGATGAACACACGTCTCAGGGAGAATCGATATGGCTAGCGGATCAATTTGTATGGTGATCAAAATATTTATTGTAGAACTTGCTTTGAACAGCTCAATATCATAAATATACTTTCCGGCTACACTTAATACCCACACCTAACAAATACCTTATTAAAATGAAATGCATCCCATGGACAAGGGTCAAATTATCTGTGTCTTCTCCTTTTAGAGGTTGATGACCAATTAGATTGAACAATTGCTGTCCCATCAATCTTTTTTATCTTTCCCAGACTCATTTGCTCGACTACCTCGAAATAGGTAATGTCGCGAGTTCACTTTGAGCGAAACTAACCACTTAAGTACCTAGTAATCATCAATACACCTAGACCCTTTAAAGTAGCGTCATTCAACACTGAAAACAGAACAACAGCTACCTTAATAGCACCACTGGTACAATCGGGGAAGGAACATAATTCCGTTTATCTTAAATGAAAAGGTAACACTTAGACAGTATTCGCTTCTTACAATGACCTGGGATAGCCTTGTAGTTAAGGGTTTGACACTCACTCACTCACTCACTCACTCACTCACTCACTCACTCCTAGGTGGCCCAGTCATCTAAGGCGCCGCGATTCGCTGTGCAGAGTTGCGTCCCTTGGTCACGCCAGAAACCTATGATTGTGGGTTCGAATCCCGGTTCGCCCCGATTATGTTTCTAGGTTTGTCAGCACCATACCCGTGCTCGTGGGTTTCACCGAAGTGGTAAACGTCTGACACCTGCATCACTTCGGGCTTTCCTCCCACATTAAGCTGACACGCCGCGATATAACTGGAATACTGTTAAAAGCGGCGTTAAACCCCAACTCACTCACTCACACTCCTAACATTTCGGCACAGTTTCCCTCACTTCACATCTAGTTAAGTATTCATGTCAAAGGTAGCGGAATATTATCAACAGCCGTTTTGTACACATAATTAGTTAAATGGTGTTAATAATGGTATCTTTCAATATTGACGTTTTTCAATTGTGGATAATTGCCGACAGAAACAGTGTTATTAGTATCTAACAGGTGTAACTCGGATAACATTGTGACCATTTCAATGTTCACTCTACTTGTACTGGTAATCGGATGAAGTCTCGTAAGTGTATGGTTTCGTTACTATGAGAACCAACGATGCACAAAGTCATTTCAGTGCTGAAACTACACATCGTCACAAATGTATCAATGCTAAGGTCTCTGTGTGTAAGTACATTTGACTCAAAGCTTAAGTGGTGTCTAGCCGTAGTAATCATTGTGGGTTAAATTTATACTAATAGTCCTTAAGGGAATTGTTGCCCAGCTTGGTGAACACGCTTTCGTGCATGTATCATTAAACTACTGTTTTACCCTGGATAGTTGGCCTCATGTGTAGCCTATATCGGCCACTGGCGTGCCGCGATACCGTACCTCTGACTTGACTTGCACACATGACCTTGGATGTCCAACAGCACTCTGTATCATTAAACTACTGTTTTACCCTGGAAAGATAGCCTAACTGGCGTGCCGCGATACCGTACGAGGGCTGGCTGAAAAGTTCTAAGCCTAACTGTGAAAGACCCGTACCAAGTCGATGTTTTTTATTTATTTCTTCACATAGTCCCCTTCCAGGTTTACACACTTTTGCCAGCGATGCTGCAAGGCCTGGATGCCGGTCAAGAAGAAATTTACTTCAGCCACCCTAGAAAAGTCATTCACAGCGGAAATGACGTCATCATTACTTGGAAAATGGCGACCGGCTAGTTCCTTTTTCATTTTGGGAAACAGGTGGAAGTCTGACGGGGCCAAATCGGGTGAATGAGAGGGATGGTCAATGAGTTCGAAGACACAATCATGGATCGCTGACATGGCAACCACCGATTTGTGAACAGGAGCATTGTCTTGGTGGAACAGGACTCCTTTAGTGAGCATTCCCCGTCGCTTAGCTTTGATAGGTTCACGCAACTGTCTCAGTAGGTCAGCATAATATCTTCCATTGATAGTCTGGCCTTTTTCAAGAAAGTCAATCAGCAGAATACCCTTGGAATCCCAAAAGACTAAAGCCATCACTTTTCCAGCAGAAGGAACCGACTTGACCTATGGGGGGGGGGGGGGGGGGGTGGAGGGGGGGGGGCTGGTGATTCCGGATGCTTCCATTGTTTAGACTGAATTTTGGTTTCTGGTTGAAAGTGATGAATCCAGGTCTCATCCATGGTAACAAATCGGGCCAAAAATTCATCGGGATCTGCTTTAAAACGGCATAAATTGTCACGGAACGTCAGGAATCTGTCACGTTTCTGTTCCGCTGTCAAGAGCTTTGGCACCCATCTTGCAGAAACTTTTGTCATTCCCAACTCGTTGGTGATAATGTGCTCAACCTTCTCATGAGAGATGCCAACAACACTGGCAAAATGTCGAGTGGTCAATCGTCGATCAGCCATCACTATGTCATGCACCCGGGTAATGTTTTCCGGAATGGTTGCCGTTGAAGGCCTTCCTGGACGCGGGTCATCGTCAAGGTTCTCTCTGCCACGCTTGGAAAAGGAAGGGGCATCATCGCCTAAAGTGGAGACCATGTAAGCATGTATCTGTGTTGGAGTTAGCCCTTTCAGTTGCAGGTACGTGATGACTGCCCTATAACCAGTTTTGTCCATTTCTGGTGATTTCAATGGGTAGGGTCACAAGGTGGTCTGGTACAAAGACAATAATAACACTACAGTTGTAGTTCTTATGTCTATGATTCATTAAATGATTGTACTTGTTGGTGGCAAAAGTTTGTTTCAATCCGATTGAGATATCCCACTTAGGCTTAGAACTTTTCAGCCAGCCCTCGTACCTCTGACTTGTCGCGCACACATGACCTAGGATGTTCAACAATACTCTTCAAATAAAACATGTTCATAATTTACTATTAACATTCCTGATTATCCCCCTCCCAACAAAGTTGGCGGGGGAATATAGAAACGGGCTCCGTTCGTCCGTCACGTTGCGTTTCCGGAGCAGAACTAAAAAACCGTTCAATATTTTTTCATCAAACTTTGCAGGTCTGTCACGTACATGCTGAACTTGTGCCTTTTGCTATTTAGAAATTTTAAAAAATAAATTTTTTAACGTTTCCATCGCAACAAGATGGACTTAGGTTCTGTGAGGGTAGGGTTCGTTTCCGGAGCATAACTCATAAACCGTTCAATATCTTTTCATGAAACTTAGAAATTTAGAAATTTTAGAAATTTTTATTTTTTACGTTTCCATGGCAGCAAGATGGACATGGGTTCTAAACTTTTTTTGTTAACAGTTAAAACTTTAAGACAGTAACACAGCATCTTGTTTTTCCTGAGAGAGGTATCTTGTCATGTATCATTGGGTGCAACTAGCAACTGTTGTAAACGCACACATATTTACAACTGTCAGTGTCTCATTTATCATTTAATTAACTATCCATCCTGATGAAATCTGATACAATGACACTCCAAGCGTTTTCTGTTTTATTACACAAAAAATGAAGGGAAATTAATTCAGCTGTAAATGTCAGAAACAATCTCATTTCATTTCTGTCATGTTTGCCAACCAACCACTGACTGTGCTTACGTGTCACACATTATTATCATGTCATTGTAATTAGATTCATATCGATGACATACAAGTATTTATATCTCATAGAATCAGGGTAATCTCAACAAAAGTGTCTACAAGGCAGAACTGACCCCTAAAACCCCATTCTTTGCTTCATAACGAGAGCGGAATATGATAGTTGCAAAAGCCGTTATAGACGATAGACGATATTTAATTGACATTTTGTAAAACACAGAGACACAGATAGACGATATTTAATTGACATATTGTAAAAGACACAAACCTGTGAAGATCTGGGGTAGAATAGGTCTTCAGCAACCCATGCTTGCTGTAAAAGGCGACTATGCTTGTCGTAAAAGGCGACTAACGGGATCGGGTGGTCAGGCTCGCTGACTTGGTTGATGCATGTCATCGTTCCCAATTGCGTGGATCGATGTTCATGATATTAATCAGTGGATTGTCTGGTCCAGACTCGATTATTTACAGACCGCCGTCATATAGTTGGAATATTGCTGAGTGCGGCGTTAAACAACAAACCAATCAATAAATCAATCAATAAAACCCACAAAAACGATTTGGATCCAGACCCGTTTCCCGGATAGAGGCTTATCCGATACTGCTAAGACTCGGTAAGCTGAGAATCATCGGAAATCCACAAAGTTCAGACAGGTGTCGTATGTTATGTGAATGTGAACGTTCATAATTAATACCGAAATACATTTTATCGTCAATAAATATTGTATGACAAATAGTAATACTATAATCTAATATGTTGTCGAGACATTTACGTTAACCTCATTCTGTGGCCCACTATATCGCTTTAAATTACTTCAAATGTCAAATAGGCATCCACGGGTTTTGTCATATCCACTGAACCACTTTTCAAAAAGGCGCTATACTCACAACACACTGACTACATTATATTATCTTTGTTTATAATATTATGTTATAAATGTCAGTTCTCGTTCGATATATTTGCCAGGTAGAGTATGATCAGTCTTGAAGTACATTGTCCTACCTGTCTCAGGTGGAGACGTCTAAACTGTGTATACTTCAAATATACAATAAGAAAAAATGTTCAACGCATTATGTAACGTTTTCTTCGTGGTTACAAACAAATTAATTTCTTTCTAGTTTTGTACAGTTTGAAGGTTCTGAAATTTATTAAGTCCTTCTTGTTATAAGCCTATGGTATTATAGTCGTGACATTTGTCATGGAAGATAATTTAAGATATAAGATCGATTGTATCAATCTAAACTGGAAGCTGTTGATATGTTTACATCAAAAACATCCAATTGAGAGGTAAATAACTATGGATTTTCGCCGCTTGTCGAAATTGGCTGAAACATCTCCCTGACGCGCAATGAGGTTCTTCATCACCCTGCATTGGAATGACGAATTGGTGTTGTAACCACTTGGCTGGCTGACCACTCACATATGACGAGGTGTATTGTCAGAAATTTATCTCCAGGGAGTCTGGGCGATAAAACGTCAGGGATCCTGGGCGATAAAACGTTTGGTTGTTCAGACGCCATCCTTTGATTGAATCGCTCAGCAAAGAGGTGATGTTCAATATCATAGAACGTTATTTGAACATGTATACTAATTTCCAATTGAGCCTTGTAGTAGATGTAGTATTATGTAGCAAAATTATAGACGTGTCACTGATTTGGGAAGAATGATTAAAGGACCAATACAATAACGCACAATGGCACTGATTAGGACGACAGATAAATCTATCATCTCAGAATGAAACCAAACAAAGGTTTATCTCTCGGTCTTCAGTACCTCATGTGTTTGACCGCCTCTATTTATTGGATAGATTGTCTACCGGCCGGAGTTTCTATTCCTGACCATGTCATGCCAAAAGACTTTAAACGATGGTACTTACTGGTTAACCTGACTGGCGCTCTGGAACAAGGGAATACAATATGGTCTGGTTGGCTTGGAGTCAGCAACATTGCTCATGATATTAATAATTATTTTGTCTGAATATTTTATATACAAACAACTTGATAAAACCCAAGTCGTGCAGATTTTTTTCCACATTCCTCTGCGATTGCCGTACACGTTCCCCAGTAAGGATCTAAACCAAACAGGATATGAAAGTTAAAAAGGACTCTGAGAACCTGAGAAAAGTAAAAAGGAAATACATTAAGCCGATTAACTTGATGAATGACTGAGATGTATTGCAATACATCATGATGGAGAAAGGTGAAACTTGGTTACAGCATATTTCTTAAATACTGTATAACATCTTCAGTGCAGCCCTTGACGTTGAAACAAATGAACCAGTCATTAGACTTAACTAGTTTATAGACGTTCGAAGACAAGCATGGCGTTGTTCAAATGACTCTGTGAATATAGTACTGTAACTGTGTTCAATCCTGAACAATCCACTAGACATATACAAAACGTCATTGCATTAGTGATAGTCATGTCGTATCTTTCACACAAAGAAGACTGTAGGGTAGCCTAGTGGTTAAATATAGTGTTACGTCGAAGGTTTTCGTTCGATTCTCCACATTAGTACAATATGTGAAGCCTATTTCTGGTGCTTCGCATTAAGATTACTGGAAATGTATGATGTGATGATTCAAAAAGAAGCTATAGAAAATTCAAGGAAAGTCAAAAAATATATCCAACAGGTACAATGGCAGCGGGAATGTACTCAAGGACAAAGAGGCAACTCTTTCACACAAAGAATGCTGTAGGGTAGCCTAGTGGTTAAATATAGTGTTACGTCGAAGGTTTTCGTTCGATTCTCCACATTGGTACAATATGTGAAGTCTATTTCTGGTGCGTCGCATTAACATTACTGGAAAGGTATGATGTGGTGATTCAAAAATAAGCGAGAGAAATTTCAAGGAAAATCAAACAATATATCCAACAGGTACAATGGTAGCGGGAATGTACTCAAGGACAAAGAGGCAACTGTCATCATATCTTTATGTATCACAGATTTATTGTCATTTTTCAGATGCAGTGCCAGGGTACTGAAGTCTGGTGGGATGGGAGAGTGACTGACGGATCCAATAGTTTTTTGGTTGTGTCGAATGCTTGAACGTTCCTATGTGTCGAATGTACTGGTGTGTTCCCTTAAATCGATTGTACCGATATCTATTGTGAATATACCTACGTGTTCTTGTATACACCGTTATGTCGAATGAACCGATAAGTCGCGTGTATCGTCATGGCGAATGTGCCTAAATCTCGTGTGTATCAATATGTCAAACGTACTGACATCTCGAAAGTATTAATATCAAAACCGTGCCATTTGTACCAACCATTTCTTTGTAAGGATATTTTTTGGAAACCAATTCTTGGTACTCAATACGCCGATATGTCAAACTGGTGACGCGTGATCTAATAATATATCTGCTTTTTCAAGAACGTAGATGAATTAATTAATTTGTTTTTATCTTTCAGGCATGGTGATTCGTCTGCAGAAATTAATATAGAAAAGGAACTTGCATAGCCTACAACAATCACAAGTGTAAATTTCTCGGGTGTGAATTGTTATTTTTCAGTCTATTAGTTTCATTCAAAATATACGTGTGGTTCAGCACACGTCATTAAGGAGTTCATGCCATGAAACGGTGAGATGGGGAGTCGGTTTCCTTCTCCTGTTCTTATTAGGAAGCAGGTTATGCTCCTGAAACAGTTGTTCACTTGATGTTAAGTTTTGCTCAACTAAAGTAAAGTGAATCATTTCCAAGATGTACACATTTTCAGTGAAAGGTTACTGTAGAGAAAAGTTGAGCAACGTATTCTATTTTATTTCCCAGTAATGAACTAGATTATCTGTCTTGGATGCAAGAACACAAAACTAACACACGCATCATGTTTTATTGACTGACGTTTGACGTTGGAAATATATGATTTATAGAACCAAGGCTTTTGGACGAGTTGGACAGGAGCTGACAAGTTGACAATTTGAAAAGTTGATGAGGTTCAATACAATAAACTACAATAAACAATTCAGAAAATATTTACAAATGTTCCTAGTATTTACCACGTTCATAACGACATCCAAATGAAGCAATATATACATTGCATACATTTAATTTATGAAAAATTAGCAACTACACATTTACAAACATAACAGTTGTGTGAAGTAAACAAGTTTTCACAAAACAGTTAATATATCCGCAAGCTCCGACGTTCATACAGTTTGGCCCTCACTCTATGAAGGTTCATACTCCAATGAACTCACACAAAGTGAAGGTCAATTCTTAAATATATATATATATATACAATTTCAGGGTATTTACAAATAAACCTAACAAAGAAAGGGAAAGGTACACACATCTTTACATAGTTCAGATGTAGTAGACATCAAGATGAGGACCTGGCAACATGGAGGTGCAATACACGTTGGCAAGCATGTGCTTCAAAATGCAATGCATGTTATGTGAGGAACAAATCTGCCCGAACGATGCATCAGTACTATCACCTTTCGGCTAAAAAAAACCCTGAAGACATGTCTATAACTCTTTTGTACCGGATTCCAAAGCTCCATAAAATACGTACAAGAGACATATATTGCTGGGTCCAGCAGATGTACCACTAGATATCTATCTCATAAGACTAACCATTATCCTCACACAATCAAGTAAGGACGTTATATATATTCACAGAAAGTATGGAGACAAGTTTCCGAAACGAAACAAGTTCAATTGTGTTAAAACTTTGATTTTTCAACTTTGTACACCACTATCCCACATGACAACAAGGTAACATTCCTTTATCAATAGGGCTTTTGTTACAAGACGTGGTAATCATTGATACGTTTTCATATCTATCTTCAGAGGTTCAGGACAAATTGCCAAATTTGAAAGCATTTGCCATCACAAGTTAACTTAGAAAACAATATGTGAAATGCTGGACTTCCTCATTAATAACATCAATATAAAATATGGGGGTAAGACATTTAGAGGCGATCCCAGAGGCACCAACGAGTTCCCTTTCTTGCCGTCTGTTTCTTTATTCATATCAAACGGAATTTCTGCTCGGATTTGCGAAGTCAAAAACAAGGCCTAAGAAATGTAACTTGAGCTTTAGGTATATCGATTATCTGACATCGTTCAATAACCATAGATTAGCCAATTCCCTTCCACTGGCATGCCCACCTGAACAAGAAGTAGAGGACACCGCCTCATCTGTTTCATATGTAGACCCGTGCATAGATTCAGAGTAACAAACACTCTCCACCAGACTGTATGACAAGAGGGATGACTTCAACTTTCCAATAGTCAACTTTCCCTCAATGCATCGAGCACAATTCATGCAGCTCCAGCCCTTTCACAACTTTTTGGATACAATCGAGCTTGTTCTTTCTTCCAAGATTTCAAAGATCGTCATTCGACATTTGCTCAGGAGTTGTTATGATCAAGGTTACAGCATTCAAGGCCCCGTCAAAGCTTTTAAAACGTTTTATGTTAGACATGTGGATCCCCGATGCAATACCCCATTTTGACATTTCCATATGTTCGCATGTGTTTTTCAGTTCCACAATTGACTTGTATTTGCATGTGTTTGTGACGAATGTCACCGGTGGGGCAGCATACGCTCACCTTTTCGCGAACACCTGGTATCATCACCAGCTGATAGTGATTCATATACACATGCTTATGATTATAGTCGGAATCGTTCACTCGACTCTGCTTATTGGAAAGGTTTTGTCACTTTTATTGTAGTCATCATGAGCTGAATATATGAGTGGACATCTGCTCTTTCTTACAGTCGCCATCAGCTGAACAGTTGAGTGACCATCTGCTCTTTCTTGCAGTCATCATCAGTTAAAAATTTGAGTGACCATCTACTCTTTCTTGCAGTTACCATCAGCTGAACATATGAGTGACCGTCTGCTCTTTCTTGTAGTCACCATCAGCTGAACATATGAGTGACCATCTACTCTTTCTTGCAGACACCATCAGCTGAACATATGAGTGGACATCTACTCTTTCTTACAGACGCCATCAGCTGAACATTTGAGTGACCACCTGCTCTTTTTGCAGTCATTATCAGCTGAACATATGAGTGACCGTCTGCTCTTTCTTGCAGTTACCATCAGCTGAACATATGAATGACCATCTGCTCCTTCTTGCAGTCACCATCAGCTGAACATATGAGTGACCACCTGCTCTTTCTTGCAGTCATTATCAGCTGAACATATGAGTGACCATCTGCTCTTTCTTGCAGTCACCATCAGCTGAACATATGAGTGACCATCTGCTCTTTCTTGCAGTCACCATCAACTGAACATATGAGTGACCATCTACTCTTTCTTGCAGTCATCATCAGCTGAACATATGAGTGACCATCTGCTCTTTCCTGCAGTCACCATCAGCTGAACATATGAGTGACCATCTGCTCTTTCTTGCAGTCACCATCAGCTGAACATATGAGTGACCATCTGCCCTTTCTAGCAGTCATCATCAGCTGAACATATGAGTGACCATCTACTCTTTCTTGCAGTCATCATCAAGTGAACATATGAGTGACCATCTGCTCTTTCTTGCAGTCATCATCAGTTGAACATTTGAGTGACAATCTGCTCTTTCTTGCAGTCACCATCAGCTGAACATATGAGTGACCGTCTGCTCTTTCTTGCAGTCATCATCAAGTGAACATATGAGTGACCGTCTGCTCTTTCTTGCAGTCATCATCAAGTGAACATTTGAGTGACAATCTGCTCTTTCTTGCAGTTACCATCAGCTGAACATTTGAGTGACCATCTGCTCTTTTTTGCAGTCATCATCAGCTAAACATATGAGTGACCGTCTGCTCTTTGTTGTAGTCGCCATCAGCTGAACATATGAGTGCACATCTACTCTTTCTTGCAGTTACCATCAGCTGAAAATATGAGTGACCATCTGCTCTTTCTTGCAGTCATCATCAACTGAACATATGAGTGACCATCTTCTCTGTCTTGCAGTTACCATCAGCTGAACATATGAGTGACCGTCTGCTCTTTCTTGCAGTCACCATCAGCTGAACATATGAGTGACCATCTGCAGCTGCTCGTTCTTTCAGTCACCATCAGCTGAACATATGAGTGACCATCTACTCTTTTTTGCAGTCACCATCAGCTGAACATATGAGTGACCATCTGCAGCTGCTCTTTCTTGCAGTCACCATCAGCTGAACATATGAGTGTACATCTACTCTTTCTTACAGTCACCATCAGCTGAACATTTGAGTGACCATCTGCTCTTTTTTGCAGTCATCATCAGCTAAACATATGCTTGACCATCTGCTCTTTCTTGCAGTCACTATCAGCTCCTGTCAGGGAGGGCTGTATGCCAATGTCGTCTCATTCAACCTCTTGTTTTCTACCATCTTTACTTTCTGTCATCAAAGGAACTAAGTAATGTCACTTTGAGACTTCCCACACTTGCCCCACTTTTCATTCCCTCATTACTTCAGTGAGAACAATTTCCTGGAGGAAATCATTTATCTAGCATCCTACAGGCAATTCCACAATGATGCATCCTCTCAACTAGCACAGGAAACAAACGGAAATGAGTGGTAACTAGACTGATCATTGGAGCTAGCTTTTCATGAAACATGCGAAAATATGTTTCCATATCGGTGTCTTGGCGAGGGTGTATTCCAATACGATCCCAAAACGCACAAGCGTGATAACCGCTTAATTATCTTTGTAAATAGTATTCTCATTTGTTAGCAATATTACCTATATATTGCCAGTTTTCCTTGGACATGTGTAGTATTATATTACGCCACAAGGTCAGTGGTTAGGCAATTTGACAATGACAGAAGGCAACTAAAACTTGTTTCTTGACAGTTGCATAACTACAAAAGATGCCTACGCATAAATGTTCGGTGTAATTGTTTATAGCACAGTGATCGTCTTTCGTGGCAATCCACCGCTTCTCTCCCCAAGGTATTTGTCCGTTATCAAAGGGAAGCTCTAAGCCGCTCTGGTGTACTAGACGTCACGTTCGTTTATTACGCGCCTGATCACATTGTCACAACGTCACGAAATGTAGTCCCTCACAGCAGAAAAATGAAAAAAAGTAAGACTTCAGACATACTTCGGCCAAATCCGAAGTTTCAAAATGTAGAGGAGAGTCCAAGAAGTCTACAAGCACAGACATCGTAATTGATATCCCGGCCGTGCTCTCAAAATTCCTTCACAATTTATATCTCCAATGTTGCCTACATGTGTAACAGGCCCTAGTCAGACACTGAGGTTTGTTATCGCACACAATTATTTCTCAATTCTCCTAGTAATTTTTCCAGATTCCAGACAGTCGATATGCTGACTCGATATCCGATATCGACAAGGGCGTAAATACATAAAACATCGAAGTCAGGGAGTAATCAGTCTCTGTTACAGACACTGAAACAGGTTCCAATGGACGTAAAAGGCAAAAAAGTGATGAAAATTAAATGAATGGATCGCTAAAAGACACTGACGCCGAAAAGGGGAAGCATGCCCTACTCTACGGTAACACCCACAACTCCCTAGACTTGCACAAGTCTCTAAGTCAAAAAGTATTAAATAAAATCATAATTTCTAGATTATAAGAATAATGAGAACAAATTGTCCCAACAAGAGACTGGTGTCCTTGTACTGACCGCTTATCTAGACATGCCTATTACAAGGATTGAATTACTATACACCCATCGCCTTATCATTCAGTACATTCTTGCAGCAAGATGACAGAATGTTTGTTTGTTTCTTGTTTAACGCCGCACTCAGCAATATTCAGACTATCTGTCTGTACAGAATGATTGTGATTGACGTTATGAGCATTGATCTACGCAATGGGATACGATGACATGCATCAACTAAGTCAGAGAATCTGACCAGCCGATCCCGTCAGTCGCCTCTTACGATACGCATGGGTTACTGAAGATCAATACGAACCCGGCAATTCGTCACGGGAAATTCTAAAATTTGGAATTTACTCGATTCTGATTGGTCAATCAGAAGCTATTAATTAAGAATTGACCTTCACTTTGTGTGAGTTCATTGGAGTATGAACCTTCATAGAGTGAGGGCCAAACTGTATGAACGTCGGAGCTTGCGAAAGTTGCGTCTAACAGACACTTTAACATTTGAAACCTCACGCTGCGCGTTAGGTTCCAATTTAGCGCGGTTAAATCTACAGGTAACCTAGCTCTCCACTGAAAACACAGTATGTTTATCTCCATTCTACCATGACTAAATAAAACGCGAACTCATTGGTGTTAGCAAATATACTGAGTGAAGCGGCATGGGATGAGTCCAGTGTATTGAGTGGGTTATCTCCTAATTAATGACACGAATAGGTGCTATATTTATGTGACTGCGGATACAAAAAAGGCCCAAACACACTCACTCACTCACTCACTCACTCACTCACTCACTCACTCACTCACCCACCCAAAACTCACTCACTCACTCACTCACTCACCCACCCACCCACCCACCCACCCACCCACCCACCCACCCACTCACTCACTCACTCACTCACTCACTCACTCCTCGGCACAGTATTCGTTTTCAAAACTACCGAAATATTATCAACCCTGACGTTTTGTGTACAGAATGATAGAAATACTGTAAATAACAGTATCTTTGAATATTTACGTTTATTTTAAATTGCAGATAATTGGCAAATATGCTTCAGAAAACAATCACATTGTGCATGAAAAGAATAACTCTGGTTTTTTACTTAGAAAATTTGCAAATATGGCTTTCTAATGATGACACTTCTTGCAGCCTACTTCTATCTGGCAATAATCTCCTAACATTTCGTATTGATTAATACACCAGTCACACACCGGGTCTGTCATGCATGTGTGGCCCGCTATTCTCGAACGGGGTTCAACATTTCAAATATTCATTAGAACGTATGATACCGATGTCTTTTTTTTCAATATTTTTCGCAAGTTGTTTACATTAATTCTCATCTGACTGCGGTTTCTTTCGAATTTATCATCGATTGACAGCACCAAGAAGGACAGGCGAGGACGATTGGCATTTAACGACATACAGGCTTTTGGATAAGGTGATATTACCTGACGCACTTGAGTGACAACTCACTCACTCACTCACTCACTCACACACTCACTCTATCGTGCTGCTGGTACATTAAACAGCCCAGCACAGTTTTCCTGACATCACAGTTAAATATTCATGTCAAAGCTATTGAGATTACCAAACATTCTCGGTACAACCTCCCCTGTTAATGAACGAATAAATAGCACAAGACATTTCAACTGCACGAATACCTGATACTTCATCGCCCATTACGGTAAGCATAATGGGGCACCTAATCACGCACCTGTTTTGATGTCTGGGACGGCTAATCTTATCATGAGCTATCCGATATTTACATAATCACTTTCTCAAAATATACACGAACTTTGTCTGGATTGGGATATATAGTTTTGGCTTGGAAATCGATGAGGAAGATTACTGGGTGAGATTTGTATCGGGAAAAAAAACCAATTATGGCTCCCACCAGTCTCTTCCTTACATCATAAAGTAATACCAGCTCATGAATGTGAGTGTGAGTGAGTTTGGTTTTACGCCGCTTTTAGCAATATTCCAGCAATATCACGGCGGGGGACACCAGAAATGGGCTTCACACATTGTACCCATGTCGGGATTCGAACCCGGGTCTTCGGCGTGACGAGCGAACGCTTTAACCACTAGGCTACCCGACCGCCCCACTAGCTCATGAAAATGTAATGTTGAAACAAAGGCTCTCTTGAATTCTTCCTGAAATCAATGTAAACAAAATCCCAGGATTTAGATGTCTCTACTGGAAGATTTGGTTATGAATGTGTCTTTGATGCCTATCGTAACCATTTTCAGCAGGTGTCAGTTAGTTACGTTGTGACAGTTGCAGTGACGACAACTATCAGTTTTCATTTATCATTCTTAAGTCTGATGTTGATTTAATAATCTTCTTTCAACTTCCATTTCCAGTTCACATTCACACGTGACGGAACTTCATGCTCCAAGGTACATGGTTGCCAGATAGGTCGAAATTTGCAGTGCAGAGTTGGGTCCCTTAGTCCGGCCAGGATCCGCGTATTAATGTTGGGATTTAAGATTCAAGACGATCATGCCTCTAGCTGTCAGTGCCTTTACGGCACACGTCTACGCGAGATTCAAGCATACATTACACCAACATGTATATATATCTGACACACACATAACTGAAATACTGTACTTACTACATTAATCCAAACTCACTTCCTCAATCAATCCTCAGCTTCAACACTTATCTCTCTTGACTGACATACACGTTTAAGAGCAACATTACAGGAACACTTCAAAGGTTCAACGCCCGATACAAATCTTAATAAACTTGGCGGCTGGAAGTTGAAAAAGCTCTGCAAGTTTGCACTCTGTCAAGATCAAGCCTATCAGTAACATACTAATTGTCATATTATTACTGTGGAAATTAAGAACCTGCCTGTGATCATCGTGCTTCACACTGTGACTGAAATACTGTAAATTACAACATTATCCTCAAATCACTCAATTTGATCCCTACTTCTACATATATCACGCTTGACTGACTCACATGTGTAAGTAGACCATTACAAGAACACTTCAAAGGTCCGATGTCGATACAAGTCTTAATCATTGTGTGAGTGTGTGAGTTGAACAGTTGTCAAAGTTTTCAGTCCGTCAATATCAAGGGCATTTCCAGTTCAAGTTGATCAATAACAAAACCAATTGTCATATTGATACTCTGGAAGTTAAGAACCGACATGTATGAGTTGAGGAACATGTACTCCACAACGTCTATGCGCTGATAACAGTTAAATAATGTCTCTATGGTTTGCCTGTTTTGCTTATCAACAGTTTGAGGGTGTGTGCGTGTGTGCGCGCGTGTGTGTGTGTATGTATGTGTGCGTGCGTAATTGCGTATGTACGTGTGTGAATATGCGTGCCTATTTGAGTGAGTGTGTCTGATTGTGTGTGTGTAAATACGTACGTTTTTGCGTGTGAATGGTCGATAGTATATGTGCGTGCGTGCGTGCGTGCGTGCGTGCGTGCGTGCGTGCGTGCGTGAGTGCGCGTGTGTGTAGGGGGTATCTCTGAAACACTATTGGTCATCGAGCTTCTGAACTGTTCCCGGATTTGCACAGCATGCAATATTTCCCTGGGTGTGAATTGTACTTTTCAGAGTAATATTTTCAGATGAAATATTCCTACGATTCAGCACACGTTATTAACGAGGCCGCGTCACGTTACGGTGAAATGCGGAGCAGTATTTCTTCTCCTGTTCTATTTATGAGAAGTAGGTTATTCCCCTGAAGCATATAGGATGTGTTTACACTTCTTGTGTCTCGTTAAAATCTACTCAACTAAAATGAAGTGAATTATTTCCAAGACGAACACACTGCCAGTGAAAAATTCTGTTAAGTGAAGTTTGTGAACTGAGGTTTTCCCTTTCCCAGTACACTGTTGTTAAAATCTACTCAACAGAAGTGGAGTGAATCATTTCCAAGACGAACACATTGCAGGTGAAAGGTTTCTGTAGAGAAAGGTTGAGAAGTGTTTTCCGCCAGTAATGAACTACAAACATCCCAGAGTATCTGCAGCAAGAAGATGTCAAGTTCCCCCACTCCTCGTTGACTCGTACAGACCATGGACATTCTGAAGTAATTGAATTTACTAGGGTATCAAGAATCACGGTCTTAATGACCCTCTAGTCTGGGTGAGAAATATATTTCTACACACATGACTGTGCTTGTTATTTATTCATTTGACTTCCATGTTTAACCGTATATGTAGGTTTCACACTAACACGTGTAATTTTGACAGCCAGCGCCATGTTCTGTGGACTGACGAGCGGACTATTGAGACTTCACTGTAATCTGTGTTGCTGTATTGTCAGACAGCGTTGGGGCCTGGGTTAGATTAGGTCCCCAGTACTACTGAGACAAGAGAGTGATCTTGAAAGATTATGAAAATCCTTTGTCAATGACAAAGCGTCCTTAACTAAAGACTTAACACCTCCACGCTCATATACTGACGCACGCCAATAAACCATGCTGTTCATGGTGTGTCGGATCTAGAAATAGATAGATAGAAATAGGGACTCTGGTCGTAGACAAAGCCCACAAGCACGGACGTGGAGCTGACAGACTGAGGATGATAATCAGGCGAATGTGGAATTGGAACCCGTGTGAAACGGATCCTGGTTTCGGTACCTTGTACCGCTGGGCTACCCAGGTCCTCTGTGGTGTCCTGAACTGGAGAACCTGAACTGGAGACACACGTGGCTCAGCATGGCTTCAATATACCTTGTACTGCTGGGCTCCCCAGGTCCTCTGTGGTGTCCTGAACTGGAGAACCTGAACTGGAGACACACGTGGCTCAGTATGGCTTCAATATACCTTGTACTGCTTGGCTCCCCAGGTCCTCTGTGGTGTCCTGAACTGGAGACACAGGTGGCTCAAACTGGCCATGCGCGGGTGCGTATGTGTCTTCCTGCTCAGCATCTGCCATCGTCTCATCCTTACACACGACCTGGAGAGATGCTGGGACGGTGGTTAAAGCGTTCGTTCTTTACTCTGAAGACTATGGTGGCCGAGAGGGGACATCGCTTTCTCGCTTTCTCGCTTTCTCGCTCTATCGCTTTATCGCTTTATCGCTTTATCGCTTTCTCGCTTTATCGCTCTATCGCTTTCTCGCTTTATCGCTCTATCGCTTTCTCGCCCTATTGCTTCTTCTAATGACTAACCATAGTCATATGAAGGAATCGGGTGTTCTTTAACTTCTTTTGAATAGTATGTGCTGTAAATCTTGAAATTAACGTTAATTATAAATGCAAAAAAATTAGCGTAGACATAATTACCGTATTCGACGTAATAAGTGCCCCGGGCGCTCTCGAGAATAATATTTTGGCGAAAAAAAAAGTTGAGTTGAAAGATAATTTATGCTGACAGCCTAAAATGTTTATGTACGACAGATATATTTTTCCCGAATTTAATTGCCCATAATTAAGTGTGCATATAACGCACGAGTGCGTATTATACGCGAATAAATAAGTCTGGTGTACATTAATCAATCGCAAGGGGTGCTAATTGGGATTGTTCACTAGCCAATATTTTAGCAAATATCGCCGTGGGCGTTGATTAGAGCGGGGCGCTTATAACTTTCGAATAAGGTAATTATACTTTGCATTTATGTCTCAGAAATGACTGTTGATAAAACGGCCTCACTGAACACTTTGAAAAGCGGAAATACCAACTTGAATATAAAACCAATCAACTATCTATTTCCACATTACGGTTACTGAGAACAATATGTCATCCAAAAACTAGAAATTACATAAAGGACATCCGGTAGTATTAACCATTGCTTGGGTGAGGATTTCCAATTTGATGACATCTACTCCGCAAACAGAATAAACGTTGATATAAGCGCTGTTTTTAGGAAAACACTATTGCTTTTTAGGAAGTACGTACTACTCAGCGCTATTGAGCGGTGTTATTTGCTATTTGTTTTGATAACTGGGGGCGGGGGATCCAATAGCTTAATAGGGTCATAAATCAATCAAATTCTTTTTTACTCAGAAATACGTGTATTGTTATAAAAGCACATATGTCTGTACTGTTAAATTATATTTCAGTAGATAGTGAGAAAATTTCAACATTCCGTCCATATGTATAATTTGAAATGCGACTCGAAAAATCTCAGCTCCCTTTATGATTAAAACCCACAAGAGGGAATATTGCTATACCGCGAGAAAGCGATAGAGCGAGAAAGCGATAGAGCGAGAAAGCGATAAAGCGACAGAGCGAGAAAGCGATGTCCCCTCTCGGCCACCATAGAAGACCATGGGTTGAGTCTCAACGTGGCTTCAATGTGTAAAGGCCATTTACGGTGTCCCCGCCGTGATGTTGCTGGAATATATATTGCTAAACGCGGCATAAAATCACACACATTCATGAGTTGTGTAACCAGTGTAACCCCGATTTAGTGGTATGCACCATAATTTTACGAATTGCTTGTTAAAGTGTATAGGCTTGTTGAATCCAGTATGCTGAGCCCTAAGATATGTCTGCAACTATTAGGATCGCGAAGCCACCAACATTTCAGATTTGATTGATAAAACATTCTTTGAAATACGCATATGTTGTGGGCCCCGAGAGCTTAACTGTTGTGTGTACTGGAATGACTTACAGGTAGTCCGTGTGTGTTGGCTGCATCATCATCATCATCATCAACATCATCATCATCATCATCAACATCATCATCATCATCATCATCGGCTCTGATCTTTTGCCGTTGATGACGAAAAGGAAGTTGCGGTATGAATTTAAAGACATCATGTCGCCCTTTCTCATAACAATATTTTAGGCATCACAAATTCAAAGTGTTTTTTTCCTGAAGTGAAACGTTTATGTATACTATATATTATATACTATAGTTTGCCACGAGCTTTCTGGAGTCACCATGGATCGACATGAAGAAGAAAATATTGAACACGGCCATGTTGCATTGATAACCCTTTATCATCCAAAACTGACTCCCACAGAAGATATCGCTTGGATGAGATCAAGCGATATCTACACAAATTGAAAGAGTTGGAAGAATGATGTTGGATGATAAATAAAATTTCACTCTCGTGTCGTTTGACATCAAATATATCAACACTCGTGGATAAAAGTGGCAAAAATCCTCTTTTTTCCACTTTTATCAACTCGTGTTGATATATTTGATATCAAAAGACACTCAGGTGAGATTCTCTATTTCATTGATATTCTATTACGATTTCGCCAGCGGGTTTTCTGTATATGTATGTACTGACATATTTATGAAGTATGACATTAATAAAAATTTCGATTCCGTATAAATAGTTAACTGACACTGATGCATGACGTTTCTCTTCTCGACCCGCTATGAGTGAGTGAGTTAGTATGGTTTTACGCCGCTTTTAGCAATATTCCAGCAACATCATGGCGGACGACACCAGAAATGGGCTTCAGACATTGTACCTATGTGGGGTCTTCGGTGTGACAAGCGAACGCTTTAACCCATCGCCCCTCTTCCCGCTACGGACGTACAGGAACTGCATATGAGATTCATATGATACCGGGTTCGATTCCCATGTGGGTATAGAGCATTAAGCACATGCTTGGTATCCCCCGCTGTGATATTCCTGGCCTCTTTCTTATCCCAATTTGAAAGCAGCTCAATAATGTTTGTAAAAAATGTTTGTATACGTTTGTTTGGTTGATATAAAAAAACGTTTTGAAATGTTATTAACTGAGACCAACTCGTTATGTTATAGTAAAACCATCAACAGTCGAGCCACTACGTAGTGTATTTTACGCCATCGTTGAAAACCTTTTTGACAATTTACATGCGATTGGCAAAAAAAATATGATAGAACAAAAAATGCTTGTGGATTTCATGGCATATTTAACCTACATTTTACAAATACTCCTTACAAATACTCCTGATTTAGTTCCGTGCAATTTTGTTCAGACTCGTTCTACATAGAATCAGTGAAAAGTATTTGAAGGGTTAGTACTGTGGTAATTGTTGACCACTGGGGACCACAGTTGTGAACGGCTTTTAGCCATATTCCAACAATGCCGCGGCGTCAATTGAAGTATCCATGGGGGAATCGAACAGGACCATAGGTGTTACGAGCCAACGCTTTAACACTTGCCTTCACGAACCTAATCGCCTCAGGATTCAAGCCACTAAACAGAAACACGAGATGACGGAGTTAAAGAAACGGTTTGAAAATTGGACCAATTTGAGAAGGACCGTGGCACATCAAACGAAAGCATAATCAAACATCAAGCTCGAAACTAGTTTTGTTTCAGGCAACAGAAACGCATGCACATGGTTTATTTAAAAGACAACATAATTGCTAATAGCTGTTAAGGGTTAAAATAACATGTTAGTCTTTGTTTCACATGTTAAGACTGCTTTGTGTATAGTTCGTGCCACTGGGACACACACATCTTGGTACAGAGTTAATTTGCTCTTTGTAATTCTCCCTAAGGTAGTGTATGCCAAATAAGCAGGATATGTTCAAAGGCACAAGCAATAACGGCATCTTCAAAGAATAAAGAAGGCTGCTTTTTATTTTCTGTGTCTACGAACAGAGTGATGTTTTCCATGCTTCTCTGGTTTTATTTGTCGTTCAAAGAAAGATGGACTGATTCTTTTAACATTGCCGGCTCTTTCTGGAAGGGAATTGGCATACCTGTAAAGGAGACTGATACTTTTAACAATGCCGGCTCTGTCGGGAAGGAAATTGGCATACCTGTAAAGGAGACTGATTCTTTTAACATTGCCGGCTCTGTTGGGAAGGAAATTGGCATACCTGTAAAGGAGACTTATTCTTTTAACAATGCCGTCTCTGTCTGGAAGGAAATTGGCATACCTCCAAAGGAGACTGATTCTTTTAACAATGCCGGCTCTGTCGGGAAGGAAAATGGCATACCTGTAAAGGAGATTGATTCTTTTAACAATGCCGGCTCTGTCTGGAAGGACATTGGCATACCTGTAAAGGAGACTGATTCTTTTAACATTGCCGGCTCTGTTGGGAAGGAAATTGTCATATCTGTAAAGGAGACTGATTCTTTTAACATTGTCGGCTCTGTTGGGAAGGAAATTGGCATACCTGTAAAGGAGACTGATTCTTTTAACATTGCCGTCTCTGTCTGGAAGGAAATTGGCATACTTGTTATGTATCCACGTGTCAGTAATACTGTTATGAAAACTGACATACCTGCTCTCGCCTTATGTACCAGGCAAAAGCGATTCAGTGGTTTACCCTAAGAGCACATATTGGTTTGTCCAGTGATACCTGCAACTAAATTAGGTGCGGCTATAAAAAAATATTCTCTCAACCACACTTACTCTTGAGAGCGCTACCCAGAATTTCTGCCATACTGGTATTTGATGGCAATTCCAATTCTTGTAATATTTATTGTATGCAGATTTATGGACCGAGTAGTTACCAGGCTGGACTGTTGCCACATGTGGGGAATATTGCTCGTAGGTTAAAATGGAGTGAATATAAACAACAGCTTGCACTGACTCACCAATAATTATGAAATGAATATTGTGACAGAGTGAGCATTTTGTTGTTGTTGTTTCTATAAAAAATGTGGTACGGATCTCAATACGCAAACCAAACCTCAATTATCTATCCATATCCCACGACCTTATTTTGAATTTCCTCCTGCTCCATGTGCCCGGTTAACACGTTGTTTGTATCAACTCGCGTGATCTAGGCTCGTTCTGGTAGTATTATGCAATCCGATGAGCATTATGTTTCGCAACAGGCTGGAAGGAGTGGGTGGGGTGGGTGTGGGGGATAGCCTTATGGTTAAAGCGTTCGTCGTCACTCCGAAGACCAGGGTTCAATTCCCGACATGGGTACAATGCGTGGAGCCCATTTCTGGTGACCCCCGCCGTGATTTTGCTGGAATACAGCTAAAAGCGGCGTAGAACATACTCACTCACCCCCACTCACTGTCCATGGCTGACAAATTAGTGGTTCACGGTGACAGTGCTGTTTACAAATTGGAGGAACCCGGAGGACAACCCCGGTGTTGAATTATTTTAATTTTAACCTGGTGATTTACTGGCAGACATGACCCTGTTGGCACAACCTCATTGCCAACGAAGCCATCTGATGTATGGGTGAATAACGATAGTCGGCATTGTACGACATGAGAGACAGTGGCTAGTGCATATTTCACAGTGTGGCGTGTTCTCAAATAGATCTCACAATGTTTGGTAAGCTGTTGTGACCAGGTGCGTGTGGACAAGTCATTGACAAAAAAATCTCATAATGTTCCGAATGCATACAATTCTAACGGGGTATCGGTAGCCAAATAAATGTATCGATATGTAGGCTATCGATAGATCTTTGTATTCACAGGTTCCGAATATGTCTGTAGTAAACTATGCCGGCCGTAAAGGACTATTAAGTAACCAGGCGCCTTGTATTGGATGCTTGTATGTCATCGTGTCATAGTATCATCGTCCCCCGTCAACCACTGGTTTGTCTGATCCAAACTCAATTATTTACAGGTCGCCGTGATATAGTTGTACAATTGTTGACCTCCTTGGGAAATCAAGCAAACAAAAAATACTGCAAAAAAAAGAACACACAGCAATAGGTTCAACTTTAGTCTTGTCGGTGTTCCTGCCTTAACCAATGCTTTGTCTTTTTTTGTTGAAATCTCTATTGTGCACATATTGACACTCTTGCTTCAAATAATGTAGCCTGAAAAAGTTCTATACTTCGTCAAATCAGAACTTGAAATTACCTGTCAGAAAGACTACGAAATAATACATTTTCTTTCTGGTGATGTGGTCATCAACACACATGGTTTAACTGCAGATGTGGTGATGCATGCATGTGGTAAGTGTCCTTTGAATGGATTCATCTTTACCATATCAAATAGGTTAAAAGGAACTGAACATCACAATGTTCGCAGAATTAGTTTATGGCCGACCTCGCAAAATGAATATGGATCCTGAAGATGAATGCCAGTAATTGAAGTTTATTGAAGTTCCTCGACCTGTTGTCGGCTGAGATAGGTTAACAAAAGCTTCACACCAAGGTGTCAGTGTCCTATGAAGATCTAGACAGTGTCATTACTGCCCTGGACTGAGCCATTGACGCTATGACGCTGGAACAAGGGTACAATGAGGCGTATTTGTCTTCTCTACCATTTCTTCTGAATCTACGTGCACACCTTCGGCTTACGAAAGCCTATTGGGGTCAAACTTGAAATATGGAAAAGAGTGAGTGAGTGTGTATGGTTTTACGCCGCTTTTTGCAATATTCCAGCAATATCACGGCGGGGGACACCAGAAATGGGCTTCACACATTGTACCCATGTCGGGAATCGAACCCGGGTCTTCGGCGTGACGAGCGAACGCTTTAACCACTAGGCTACCCGACCGCCCCGAAATATGGAAAAGACACGAAAAGAATTTCGTTATAACGGACAAAAGATTCGTTATTACGAAAAGAAAAATTCGTTATAACGAAATTATTTCCGAAATAACGAATCTTTTTCAGTTATAACGAATTTATTTTCGTAATAACGAATCTTTTTTCGTAATAAAGAATCTCTTTTTTCTTTATAACGAAATTATTTCCGTAATAAGGAATTTTTTTCCGTTATAGCGAATTATTTTTCGTGTCTTTTCCATATTTCAATTTTGACCCCAATTGGCTTTCGTACTAACACACTCTGCTGGAGCACTGTGCTATACCAGTAATTGGAAATTGGCCTACATCTACTAACACATTTTGAGACTCGCGATATCTGTCCGAAAAGTAATGTGGTTTACTCTCTTTCCACAGTCCCTATACTTGTAGGGTAAACATTGCCTTGGCACAAAACCAACTGGACAGTGGCATTAGTTAGTAACAAAGACCTGTCTAACACGCAATGACAGACATACAAATTAGGTATAAACTCCGAAGCTCTTTGGATCCAAAACGGCATCCATTTATCCACCAGACCCCTTCAATCAACAGTAAAACCGTCTTCGTCTTCGTCGGCCACATACGAGGTAGTTAGTGAACTGATTTATGAGGGGAAGGAGACGCTGGTACTAATACTACTCCTGTCAAACAGTGGAAATAAAGGGGTCACGTGTTAGATAGATAGACCGGCTTGGCTGTTATCTTGACTTACATTTTAGGAAAGGAATATTCGCTTGATTGATCAAGGTCTGATAATGTAGGTGCATTCCCCGAAAACTTGGTGCCGGAAACTTGTGACTGCTTACCTCCCTTGTTTTGTACACCTTACAGTTACAAATGTCTACTGTTGAAATCGGGTTTTAAGACGTGGAATCTTTATATATTCTCTTCTCGTGAAATGACAGGTAATGACAGAATGTGGGTTTTTCAGTGCAATCTATGAACAAACGAAAGTTAAAGTTTGTTTGTTCCTAACGCCGCGAGACAATCCAGTGATTGACATCAGGAACATCAAACCACGCAGTGGGAATCCGATGACAAGCAGAAAGGTGTAATGCTTAGTTATGTCTAAGAAGATTATTAAATTAACATCAGACCTAAGAATGATAACTGAACACTGATCACTACCGTTACAGCAACTGGCACAACGTACCTGACTGGGGGGGGGGGGGGGGGGGGGGGGGTGGTTACGGCGCCGCGATTCGCTGTCAGCACCATACCCGTGCTCGTGGGTTTCACCGAAGTGGTAGACGTCTAAGGCCTGCATCACTTCGGGCTTTCCTCCCACATTAAGCTGACACGCCGTGATATCACTGTAGCACTGCTAAAAGCGGCGATAAACCCAACTCACTGACTGACTGACTGAGAGCTGCTGAAAATGGTTACGATATGAATCACAGACACTTTCATAACCAAATCTTCCAGTAGAGACATCAAAATCCTGGGATTTTGTTTACATTGATTTCAGGAAAAATTCAAGAGAGCCTTTGTTTCAACATTACATTTTCCTAAGCTGGTATTACTTTATGATGTAAAGAAGACACTAGTGGCGAGACAAAATTGTTTGGTTTTCTCCCGATACAAATCTCACCCAGTAATCTTCCTCATCGATTTCCAAGCCAAAACTATATATTCCAATAGAGACATGGTTCGTGTATATATGTTATCAAAGTGATTATGTAAACATCGTATAGCTCACAATAAGATTTAGCCGCCTCAGACATCAAAACAGGTGCGTGATTAGATGCCCAATTATGCCTCGGGGACACGGGTAGCCCAGTCTTCTTAGGCCCCGCAATAGCTGAGTGAGTGAGTGAGTGAGTGAGTGAGTGAGTGAGTGAGTGAGTGAGTGACCCGGGATAACAGAGACTGATTACTCCCTGACATCGATGTTTTTTTTATATATTTACAAACAAACATGGCGTCGCCCTTGTCTATATAGGATATCTGGAATCTGGAAAAATTACTGGGAGAATTGAGAGCATTTATTTTATCGACATAATTGTGTGCGATAACAAACCTCAATGTCTGACTAGGGCCTGTTACACATGTAGGCAACATTGGAGATATAAATTGTGAAGCAATTCTACGAGCACGGCCGGGATATCAATTTCGATGTCTGTGCTTGTAGACTTCCTGGACTCTTTTCTCCATTTTGAAACTTCGGATTTAGCCGAAGTATGTCATTTTTCTGCTGTGCGGGACTACATTTCATGACGTTGTGACAATGTGATGTGATCAGGCACGTAGTTGTAAACGAACGTGATGTCTAATACAACAGAGGCTTAGAGCTTCCCTTTGACAACGGACTAATACTCTTGGGAGCGGAAAGACGACCACTGTGCTATAAACATTTACAACGAACATTTATGCGTAGGCAGTTGTCTTTTGTAGTTACGCCACTGTCAAGAAACAAGTCTTAGTTGCCCTCTGTCATTGTCCAATTGCCTGAACACTGAGGAAAACGTACAATTTTATGGATAACAATTTCTGGTTTATTGTGTATGGCGACGTTTAGATGTAGATTCTTACAGGTTACACACAACCAAATGTTTTCCCATAGACTTCTATAGTAACGTTATGATTTTTTTTTAAATAACTAAGCATTCAACAGCTATTAACTGTACGTGTGTGCACAATTTGGCCTTAGAGCAGCAATAAAAAAAATAAAAATGACTAGCTTAGTCAGCTCCTTTTCCGAGTACCGGAAGCTAAACACACCACCCCCAGTTTCGCACCAAATGTCACCTACTTGAAAACAGCTGTGGTCACATTCAGCATAAGTCATCATGTTGAAAAAGACAGTACTAAATATAGAAAAACATGGTCAGTTTTAATAACTGGATGGATGTACATTTGAAAGACATAAAAATCTTACAGAATATCCTCTAATCACAGCCTGCAGATATCTCTCGATCTGCACTGAAGGCTCCCTACGAAAACCGCACTCTCCAAACTGGTACTGATTTGGTGTAGTAGAAACTACACCGTTATCAAGCTGGTGTGACAACAATCAAGTGATGAGAGGTCTTTGTTCATGACATGGTGTGATAAGCAGCAGATTAACACAGACAACAACAGGTAAGAGATAACAAGTAGATAATGTGGTGAAGCCAAATGTGCACTAAGAATAACAAATAGCACACAGGTAATGACCCACAAGGGTAATGAAGCCAGATAAACAGTGAAGTTAAGGATTAAATGGATTATACGGTGACAAGCTGATTGGATCCTGATTAAAATAGTCTATTGCTTAATTAGATCTTAATAGGAGATATAATACCTCTGATCTCTGTTGATAAAAGGTTTGTGACAGCAGATTTCAAATTTAAAGCTTTTGAGAGTTTGGTTTTGGTGAAGTCCTGATGTTTTGTTGAGAGGATTTGGACTTGGTCAAACTGATTTGATGGCTAGTGATTTTTGCTGGTGGTCTGAGAGAGCTGATTTTCTGTCAGCTTTGACTGTTGATGATGACGTCTTGTGTTCTTTAATGCGGGTATCAACATGTCCATAGGCTGTACTAGCACTCAACGGGGAGTGGGGGAACGTGACATCTTCTTGATGAAGATACACTGGGATGTTTGTAGTTCATTACTGGCGGAGGAAAGTGAAAACTCTTTTCAACCTTTCTCTACAGAAACCTTTCACCTGCAATGTGTTCGTCTTGGAAATGATTCACTCCACTTCCTTTAAGTAGATCTTAACAACAGTGGAAAAACTGGGAAAGGGAAAACTTCAGTTCACCAACTTCACTTAACATAATTTTTCACTGACAATGTGTTCGTCTTGGAAATAATTCACTTCATTTTAGTTGAGTAGATTTTAACAAGAAGTGTAAAAACATCCTATATGCTTCAGGGGAATAACCTACTTCTCATAGATAGAACAGGAGAAGAAATACTGCTCCGCATCTTACCGAAACGTGACGCGGCCTCGTTAATAACCTTTCACTGGCAATGTGTTCGTTTTGGAAATAATTCACTTCATTTAAGTTGAGTAGAGCTTTAAAGCAAGCGAAGAAGTATCCTATATGCTTTTGGGATGCCTACTTCTCCTTCATAAATAGAACAGAAGAAATAAGGCTCCCCATGTCACTGTACCATAACACTGACTCGTTAATAATCTGTGCTGAATATGTATGAACATTTTAAATGGAAATATTACACTGAAAATACAATTCATATCAAGAGAATTTTGCACTAGAGAATCGTTGTATGCTACGCAAGTTCGGGAACAGTTTAAAAGTTCGATGACCGATAGTGTTTTAAGAAATACCACACATACCCATAATCTGACTGTTATCAGCGCACTGCGCAATAGAAGCTGTGGAGCACATCTTCCTCGACGCATACAGACAGGTTGTTCATTTACAGAGTATTAATATGACGATTAGTTGTGTTATTGATCGACTGGATCTGGAAACTAGACTTGCCGGATTATAACCTTGGACACCTGATCAACTCACACACTCACACATTGATTCAGATTTGTATCCGACGTCGGGTCTTTGAAGTGCTCATGTAATAGCCTATAATGGTTCACTTACAACTGTAGGTCAGTCAAGCGGCAAGTGGGGAAAGTAGGGGAAGTTTCAAGGTGGAATTAGCTTGTTCCTTTGAAGACAGACATCAATAGTGGTAGAAATCAAGAGGTTGGACGAAACGACATAGGCATACAGCAATAACTCGTTGGAGCTGATGGTAACTGCAAGAAGGAGCACACGGTCACTCATATGTTCAGCTGATGATGACAGCAAGAAGGAGCAGACGGTCATTCATATGTTCAGTTGATGGTAACTGCAAGAAAAGAGCAGACGATCACTCATATGTTCAGCTGATGGTGACTGGAAGACAGAGCAGGCGGTCATTCATATGTTCAGCTGCTGGTGACTGCAAGAAGGAGCAGACGGTCATTCATATGTTCAGCTGCTGGTGACTGCAAGAAGGAGAAGACGGTCACTCATATGTTCAGCTGCTGGTGACTGCAAGAAGGAGCAGACGGTCACTCATATGTTCAGCTGATGGTGACTGCAAGAAAGAGCAGACGGTCATTCATATGTTCAGCTGATAGTGACTGCAAGAAAAGAGCAGACGATCACTCATATGTTCAGCTGCTGGTGACTGGAAGACAGAGCAGGCGGTCATTCATATGTTCAGCTGCTGGTGACTGCAAGAAGGAGCAGACGGTCATTCATATGTTCAGCTGCTGGTGACTGCAAGAAGGAGCAGACGATCACTCATATGTTCAGCTGCTGGTGACTCAAGAAGGAGCAGGCGGTCATTCATGTGTTCAGCTGATGGTGACTGCAAGAAGGAGCAGACGGTTATTCATATGTTCAGCTGCTGGTGACTGCAAGAAGGAGCAGACGATCACTCATATGTTCAGCTGATGGTGACTGGAAGACAGAGCAGGCGGTCATTCATATGTTCAGCTGATGGTGACTGCAAGAAGGAGCAGGCGGTCACTCATATGTTCAGCTGCTGGTGACTCAAGAAGGAGCATGCGGTCATTCATATGTTCACCTGATGGTGACTGCAAGAAAGAGCAGGCGGTCATTCATGTGTTCAGCTGATGGTGACTGCAAGAAGGAGCAGACGATCACTCATATGTTCAGCTGATGGTGACTGCAAGAAAAGAACAGACGATCACTCATATGTTCAGCTGATGGTGACTGGAAGACAGAGCAGGCGGTCATTCATGTGTTCAGCTGATAGTGACTGCAAGAAAAGAACAGACGATCACTCACATGTTCAGCTGATGGTGACTGCAAGAAAAGAGCAGGCGGTCATTCATGTGTTCAGCTGATGGTGACTGCAAGAAGGAGCAGACGATCACTCATATGTTCAGCTGATGGTGACTGCAAGAAAAGAACAGACGATCACTCATATGTTCAGCTGATGGTGACTGCAAGAAAAGAGCAGACGATCACTCATATGTTCAGCTGATGGTGACTGGAAGACAGAGCAGGCGGTCATTCATGTGTTCAGCTGATAGTGACTGCAAGAAAAGAACAGACGATCACTCATATGTTCAGCTGATGGTGACTGCAAGAAAAGAGCAGACGATCACTCATATGTTCAGCTGATGATGACTGCAAGAATGTTCAACTCCTGGGGAAATGGAATGCTCCCTTGCCTCCATAGCCCCTTACTATCATCACATGTCTATTCCTTGTATTGCACATCAATCCGAAGTCCGGATTTACCCTAAGGCCCTAAAAATGTTAACATTCTTGCTGATTCAAAATTTCTAATTCATCATCCAAAACTGGCTCCCATAGGAGATATCGCTGGAGTGGTCACTAATGGCTCTGCTACTGAAGCTTTTAGCAGTACTTTTTACACCAAGACACTGCTTATTACTGTCAACAAAATGTAAAAGTTGGAAGAATAATGTTGGGTAATCAATAAAATCTCACCCTTGTGTCATTTGATATCAAATATATACTACTCAAAAGAAGTTAAGGATCATCTGATTCTTCAATATTACAATAGTTAATCTCTCATGCAGATTAACATTACCAATATGAAAGAATCGGGTGATCCTTAACTTCTTTTGAGTAGTATATTAACACTCGTTGATATATTTGATATCAAAAGACACTCGGGTGAGATTCTTTATTTAACCAAATTTAACTCGTGGGAACAACTAATAATGCCAATAACAATTGAGTTTTCGTTTTTTTCGGAATCGCCATAAAAACAAATTGTCTGAAACCCTAAACCATAATCCTAGATACGGAGAAAATGTGTTTACTTCGACACAAACATAATACCAACCAGTACTTTACCTATGCATTTCTTGAAAAGATTGGTGTTGTATATATCCCAGGGAGCTGAGAATGAAAATCGAGTGCTTACTGATCCATTGACCGTGGTAATAATTGTGTAGCGCTATGAGCATCCACTTGGTGAATGGAATCTGGTGCATTATAAATGCACTTGTTATTTTTGTTATTATGGTTGTGCTGATTTTATAAACACGCTCAATAACCAAATCTGTGAAAGCGAGAGATTATAATATGATGTACCAAGGAATAAACGGTTACGCCCATTTTTTTTGTAGTACCACAAATATAAACTGAATATAACTTTTGTTATAGTATTGTGAATTCCCCAGCCATGAGAAATTCAGACAGTTACTATGTTGTACGCAACCCCCCACCCCCCCCCCACCCCCCCCCCCCCCAAACACACACACACACACACACCCTCACACACACCACCTCACTAAAGTATCTTGCCAAGTATATATTCTTAGCTAAAAAAACAAAATTATTTTAAGGATAAAAGTATTTGTAGCCACATCTTAAATTCTGTATTTAATATACTTCATATCATATCATGGGCCTGTGGCCCCTTTACGCTAATAAACAACATCACCACCAGGGTGAAAACACACATCATCACAAAGAGTTATAAATATTCTATGACACGTAAACTTGGTTAATCCTGTTTGTTTTTTACCTTAGAGCAAAGGAAAGCGCTCGATAATCCTATCCAATCATTTTAGATGTGCTCAGTTTGACGAAACTCAGTACGCATCTCCTCATGAATACATTGAATGTTATCACGATTATATCCTACAAGCGTTACAGGCTGCAGCTAAACTAAGTATACCATCTTCAAAATTCCAATCTCATTTAAAACCATACTGGAAAAAGGATAATTTAAATATGTTGCATCGTACAATGCGACAACGCCGTAGTGAATGGATCTATAATGGTAAATCTCATGATAAAGAGGATGCAAATTACATTGAGTATAAAAGAGCAAAACGTATCTTTAGGAAGCAGCATCGCCGTTCCAAACAAAAACTGAAAGACGAAAAGTTTCAGGAAATATATGAAGCAGCTGAGGTCGATGTAACAGAGTACTTTAGAGTAACCAAGAAATATAAAAGAAAGAAGGAACAAACCCAGACGCTTGTGTATAATGAAGAATCCTGTAATACACAGGAAGGAATTTGTAATCTGTTTTCTAAATATTTCAAGGATTTATCAATGCCAAATCATGATATCAATTTTGACTCAGATTTTACTGATTATGTGAATATTCGCATGGAACAGATTGAAAATGATTCGTATAATGACCAAGGGAACAGTGACGTTAGTTCCACGTTGATTTGTCCTTTCACATCTGATGAGTTATTGGCAACTATAAAACGTCTAAAAAGTGGAAAATCGCCTGGTCCCGATGGCATAGTTAATGAACATATCAAATACTCTGGTAGATCTATTATCCATCACCTTGTTATATTCTATAATAAAATTGTTTCTCATGAATATGTACCTAAAATGTTTAACGTTGGAAAGATTTTACCTATCCATAAAGGCCATGGTAAACGTAAAGACGACCCCACTAACTACAGAGGTATTACCCTCACTCCAGTATTAAGTAAACTGTTCGAAAGACTTCTGCTGAATAGAATTGAAGAGTGGGCAAACAAATCTAAAGGCTTCCCCCATCCCTTTCAATTTGGATTTAGGAGAGGGGCTGGGGCAGAAACTGCCCTGTTTACATTAATGGAAAGCATAGCTTATTATAACGAAAGACAGTCTCCAGTTTACTGCGCTTTTCTCGACAACGAAAAAGCTTTTGACAGAGTCTGGCTTAATGGTCTTTTCTTCAAACTGTATAACTTTGGTATTAATGGAAAATTATGGCGACTTTTACGCACAATATATACCTCAATGCAATCATGTGTAAGCATTGGAGGTTTTACCTCAAATGTGTTTCATGTTAAGCAAGGTGTTGGTCAAGGTCGCGTTTTATCGGCATGGTTTTTTACTCTATATATTAACGACTTGTTGTATTCACTTGATGATCTAGGGCGTGGCTTGTGTCTTCCATGGGGTAATACACCTGGCATCCTATTAGCAGACGATACTACGCTGTTGAGCAGCTCCCCTGACGGACTGCAATGTCTACTGAATAATATATACACCTATGCTAATAGATGGCATTTGAAATATAATGCCAGTAAAAGTTCATTTCTACTGTTTGGGAATATTCGCAAATCTGTCTGTCAGTGTGTCTACATTGGTTCACAAGTACTTCCTAAAAAGGAAAATGTAACTTATGCTGGATTGCTTCTAAGTACATCAAAGAAAACCTTAGAACGTACCCATCTAATATGTGAAAAACTCAGAATGTTAGTCAATATAAATTATAATCATGGACTATACTTTGGTGGCTTAAATCCTATCGCAGCTGTTCGTATATGGGAAAGGGTAATTTTACCATGTGGACTATTTGCTTGTAGTGTATGGGGTAAACTGTCACCGAAGGAATACGAAATGCTTGAAATTATTCAACGTTATTTTTGTAAAAAGATTCAAGGACTGTCTAGACGCACTCCTTCCGTCGTCACCAGAGATTGTCTGGGTTTAATTTCTCTCCAGGCGTACATTGATCAACGAGCTCTCTTATTTCTGGGAAGACTATGTAATAGTGACATTAACTTTGCCTTTAAAAGACTATTTCAGCACAGACGTGTTCAGTATGAACTCGATACAATTAAAGAAAAAGATGATAAATGTAAAATGTCACCCGTATACCACATGCTTTCACTTGTAAACAAGTATGAACTCAATAATGACATAAACACATATACCATTTATTCTCATTTCCCCTCCAAACATGCATGGGCGAGTCGAGTTAAAGAACATATAAGCGTATGTGACCATATCATAATTCATGCAGAGATTCATTCAAGAGAAAACCTAAAACGATACTCTCTTATACGATCACCTAAGGTACACAGACTTTGGTTACTTACAGTAGAAAGACTGGAACACTTCTATGATTTAGCATATTTATTATGCCTTAGCACCTACAGTATACAATCTGATGAATGTTTATGCGGCACATTTGCTTTTGATATTATCAAACATGTGTTTATGTATTGTAAAAAGACTGAACAACAAAGAAATATTCTTGTTGAGTCTATTATTGATTTACTAGATGTGACAACTTTTTCTAGTATCTGGAACGATGATGACGATACCTTTCTGTCCTTTTTACTTGGCGGTTTGCCAACAGAAAGTACTATGGCAATTGAATACAATCTATGGGCAAATATAATGCTTCGTGTTTGTAAAACTGTTAAAATGTGGAAAAACCTACTAAGAAACATCATTTGATAACGATGTGAAACTGTCTGTACATACAATATATCAGCTGTTATATATGTATACATTTATATCTCATATCAATGTATCTTCAACAACTGGAGGAAATAAAGATGATCTATCGTCATATATTACAACAGCGAAAACACACTCCAGCGTGTCATCTGGTCTGAAGAGCTGAGACCTGGTTATTATTGCGATCGCTTCTGGTCGCGTCTAGCCAATCAACTAAATAAACACGCTCAATAACCAAATCTGTGAAAGCGAGAGATTATAATATGATGTACCAAGGAATAAACGGTTACGCCCATTTTTTTGTAGTACCACAAATATAAACTGAATATAACTTTTGTTATAGTATTGTGAATTCCCCAGCCATGAGAAATTCAGACAGTTACTATGTTGTACGCACCCCCCCCCAACACACACACACACACACACCCTCACAAACACCACCTCACTAAAGTATCTTGCCAAGTATATATTCTTAGCTAAAAAAACAAAATTATTTTAAGGATAAAAGTATTTGTAGCCACATCTTAAATTCTGTATTATTTAATATACTTCATATCATATCATGGGCCTGTGGCCCCTTTACGCTAATAAACAACATCACCACCAGGGTGAAAACACACATCATCACAAAGAGTTATAAATATTCTATGACACGTAAACTTGGTTAATCCTGTTTGTTTTTTACCTTAGAGCAAAGGAAAGCGCTCGATAATCCTATCCAATCATTTTAGGTCATACATTGGCCTTTACCACAATAAAAGACACGCAGTGTAGCGTGATAAGACTTATAAAGCCTTGTGCGTTTGTTACGTCATATATTACAACAGCGAAAACACACTCCAGCGTGTCATCTGGTCTGAAGAGCTGAGACCTGGTTATTATTGCGATCGCTTCTGGTCGCGTCTAGCCAACCAACTAAATAACCTTTTGAATCACGGAAATACACTTTTTGCCTCATTAGGTATTGCTTGAAAAAAGTCATGTGCGTGTAATTTTATTTGCATAGTTTTGAGACAATATGCTTGCCAAAGGTTCCACAACTAAATAGCCAGAAGCACGAGTACTGTATTCCTGACAATACTCCACTGCATGCACGTGACCACGTGTGCTTAACAAAGCTAATCATCTATGAGTTTTTCAACTTTCTCCAGGGCTATATCGGTGCTTCTAAATCAAAAACATGCAATATGGACTATTTCCAGCTGTAGTGTGAGGGTTAGACATACAGACAATTACCGACAATGACTTTATTCGGCGTGGTTCCATTCTAAAATCACCATGGCAGCATAAACATTTGGTTAACTTTCAAAATGCTTCACGATGGTGCTGTAGAACTCAACGCAGATTAATCAATGCAGAGTACTTAGTAACGCCCTTGAGCAGTTTCTGCTGGCACAAATGGCACTACAAGATGTTGCTGTGGGTGTTACATAAAACCATGGAATGAAGTTAAACATTCCCAGTGTTACAATCTTCGCCTTGTACACCACAGTCAGCAATAATCCACCGACAGCTTGGCCAGACAAGCTGATCGTTAATAGTATGATCAACGTCCATCACTGTCGGAGCAAGATGACATTGGCAAGAAATGGAACCTTGCCATACAAACGCCATTACATTCGGCTATCATGAGGTACTTCTGGACAGGACACAAGCTTGAGGCACTGGGGGTCAATTCCGGACATGGACACAAGCAAGAGGCACTGGGGATCAATTCCGGACATGGAGACAAGCAAGAGGCACTGGGGATCAATTCCGGACATGGAGACAAGCAGGAGGCACTGGGGATCAATTCTCCTCATGGAGACAAGCAGGAGGCACTGGGGATCAATTCTCCACATGGAGACAAGCAGGAGGCACTATGGATCCATTCTGGAAAGAACACAAGCAGGAGGCACTAGGGATCCATTCTGGACATGGAGACAAGCATGAGGCACTAGGTATCCATTCTGGACAGAACACAAGCAGGAGGCACTAGGGATCCATTCTGGTCATGGAGACAAGCGTGAGGCTCTGGGAATCCATTCTGGACATGGAGACAAGCATGAGGCACTGGGATCTATTCTGGACATGGAGACAAGCATGAGGCACTGAGGGCTTCCATTCTCAACATGGAGACAAGCATGAGGCACTGGGATCTATTTTGGACATGGAGACAAGCATGAGGCACAGGTAATTTATTCTTGACGCGGAGACAAGCATGAGGCACTGGGGATCCACTCTCAACATGGAGACAAGCATGAGGCACTGGGGATCTATTCTCAACATGAATACAAGCATGAGGCACAGGTAATTTATTCTGGACAGGACACACGCATGAGGCACAGGGGATCCAATCAGACAAGGAGACAAGCATGAGGCAGTGGGCATCCATTCTGACACGGAATCCCTACAGGGAGACAAGCATGGAACACTAGGGATCTGGTTTGTCTCGGAATCTCTTCGGGGAGACAAGCATAAAGCACCGGGGATCAATTTTACACTGGGGGACAAGCATTAGGAACTGAGGATCCATCCTGACATGAAATCCCTACGAGGTTGTAATTCAAATATGCATTTTCTACAATTTAGAACGATCCACAAACACACAACATTTTGCACCATCGTCTTCAACGAGGTAAGGTTGAAAGCAATCCAAAGTGATCCTATTTGATGTAAAATATTCCACTCCTAAACCTTTGACATTTTCAGTGGTTCAAGTTTCTTCATTGCTTCTCGCGGCTTGTGGATAGATATGACAGTGAAGTATTCCGTATACAGCAGAGACAGACTGGTATGGCTGTATTGACCGGGTTTATCTCGCGTTACACACACACACATCTACCCAAGGGGTTTCCGGTGTAATCACTTGGTCCTCACACACTAAAAAACAAGAAAGTGGAAATCAATCAAAATACTGCAAAAACAGAATATGTATGTTGAGTCCTCTTATAACTAGACGTGCACCAAATTTAATTACATTTTCAACAAATATGACCTCGTAATGGCCTTATTGAAAATCGCAATCGACCCTCTTTAACGCGTTCAAGTGCCATCATAGAGGGAACAAAATTTTGAAGTATGAGCTTTTCTGGTCTTGTGGTTCCCGAGAAGAAGATGTTCAAGACGAAAGATACATGATTTGTTTATTTTCGAATATAGCTGCTGTCGAACAAATGGGCGAGTGAGTGAGGAGCCGGGTTTAACGCTGCTTTGAACAGTATTCCAGATACATGTATAATGTGGGTGCAATCCCCGAAGTGATGCAGGTTTCAGACGTACACTTTGGTGAAAGCCACGAACACGGGAATGGTGCTGACAAGACATAATCGTGGAGAACTGAGATTCCAGCCCGGGTTTCTGGCACGTCCAAGGGACGCAAATCTGCACAGCGAAACATTGCGGCGTAGTAGACGATTTCCATCTCGCCCACCATCTGGCATCTTTCACTTTTAGTTAGGGGCGGTGGGGTAGCCCAGTGGTTATAGAGTTCCCTCGTCACGCCGAAGATCCGGGTTCGATTCCCCACATGGGTACAATGTGTGAAGCCAGATTCTGGTGTCCCCCGCCGTGATATTGCTGGTAAACTCACTCACTCCCTTTCAGTTAGGCACAAACATTCTTAGTTATAGTATTTTTTAAAATCAACGATACCACGCGTCCATAGTGAAATTCTACGAAAGCCTATTGGGGTCAGAATTGAAATATGTAAAAGACACGAAAAGAAATTCATTATAACGGAAAAAAAGATTCGTTATCACGGAAATAATTTCGTAATAACGGAAAAAAGATTCGTTATCATGAAAATAAATTTGTTATAACGGATAAAAGATTCGTTATTACCGAAATAATTTCTTGATAACGAATCTGTTTTTCGTTATGAAAAAAACATTATATTCGTAATAGCGAATCTTTTTTCCCTAATACGATTCATTTTTTCGTTATAACGAATTTCTTTTCGTGTCTTTTCCATATTTCAATTTTGACCCCAATAGCCATTCGTAAAATTCCATTTATAATTGTTTGAACAAACTGTTAAATAAAACCATTCAGAATCTCATGAAACACGATAAGTGATTCAGATTTCTCGCGTCTCTTCGTTTGTGTTATGTTACATGTAAACGTTTTGACTGTGTAACTGTGTTTATCTTCACCAGTTATTCATTTACCATCTTCCCGAGGCAAGAGAGTTAACTGACTTTAAAAGTCCAGTTTCCACCCCTACCGAACTATGCTGGAATTACTGGGCTCGATCGTAGCGCCATCAGTGGCTATTACCAGTTATATCCCTTCTAAGCCTCTCCTTTAGACCAATCAGATTCCACCTCTCGTATCACTTGCGTTTGCTTCACACAAAATGGTGGCGCCCGGTCAGGACGATCTGATCGATAATCAAGATGTATATTGGGATAAAACGGGTCTTACATCGCGAAGTGCATCAAATCACGTGAGCAGCTTGATTAACAACAAGGAAAATGTTGCAAAATGTCTGTTGACACCGGGTTGGCGGTGCACATGCTTTGTAAATACTGCAATCGACCGAAATCTGCATGACAGTTTACGAACCGGATTTCAATTTCGTTGCGTGATTGTGATTGGACTATGCAAAGACTCGTTAGTCCAGCCAAAATGTAACTCCATAATACCAGCCTAGTTCGACAAGGGTGGAAACTGGACTTTTATAGTCAGTTAACTCTCTTGCCTCGGGAAGATGTTTATTTTCTGGTATATGTCACGATCGTCCTGACCTGTAAACTGCCGGGCAAAAGAAAGTATACCATTATGTTTGATGGTGGCTAAGACCTAATAATGAAACAAACAAGAAATGGTTATTCAATAGTGATGCATTTGATCGGGGTATCACAGTTGTATTTCGGAACTTGTATTTGCAGTGTTTTCAATCTTGTAACGATTTCATTACGTTTGTAATTGTTTGGTAAAATCCAATTTTCAAGCGTATACTTTCTTTTGCAGGGCACTTTATTAGTGTTATTAATGCCCCTTTACTTGTAATTGGCAGAATCTCTACGGACGTAATTCAGAATTAAAACATCGTTTTATTTTCAATACAATCGGTAATCGCGTTATCGTGTCGCTAGATTCTCTGGTCCACAATCACTTGATTGTTTTGTCAATTCTCGGTTGTTTACATGGCTCCATCGTATGACATGAGTACTGCTGTTTCAACTAACACTTTACCTTTCATGCAAATTGTGTGAGTGGTGGGTTCTACCTGTAGAGCGGGACATGGTTGTCCTTTCCGCCAACACCTTGTGTCACCGCTGATTTTCAGTTATCAATTCGTATAACTTTCACCACTATTGTACCTTTTCCACCCAATGGAATCTGTTTCGGCGGATAATCCAGACAGATTATTCTCTGGCGTTGGCGTTTTATATTAAGGTATATACGATTCGACTTCTGGAATGAATATATGTGTGTTTAAACGGCGGGCGACCTATACTGAATGCCGTAGAATTGCTTCATTTTTATAACATAACGTTTTCTCCTGTCTGAAACCCTTATGATTTGATGTCCAGTCGTAAATTGATTTCTAAAAAGAAACACCACTCACTGACATATTATAGCTGTTCCATTGGGGATGGCGTCGCCCTTCTATAATGTCAGTAAAGGATTGCTAACTTATATGCAATCATTTCATGATCTTCTGTTATAGCACACTATTAAAGGTGGAAGGTTTGATGAACCATGATTCGGTAAAAGGGAAAGGTACAACTAAAAACACGAAAACGTCGTTTTTTCGTATATGGTCATTGGACTGTTGTTCTTATTAATTTATTTATAAAATAAACAAAGCAAAAGTTACAATCTCGACCTGTCGTGACGTCAAAGTTTATTTGTGTGTTCAACGTGGCTCTCAGCCATGTTCCAATAATTTGACGACGGGCTGGAGTCTGGATCAGACAACCCAGCAATTGACATCATAAGCATACATCTGCCAATAGACTAGTTCGCATCACGTCAAATAGTTAGTGTGTAAATACGTAGATATAATTAGATTAGTCTGGACCAGAAGATCAAGTGATTGACATCATGAGCATCGATCCACGCAAATGGGATACGATGACATGCATCAACCAAGTCAGCGAGCCTGACCAACCGATCCCGTTAGCCGCCTCTGAAAACAAGCATAGACGCCTCGTACATCTGAAGACCAATTGTAACCCTGATCTTCACGGGTAGACAGTAAAGATAGTTGACAAAGTATTCATTCGCAATAATATTTCCGAAATATTTTAGGAATCCAGTCAGGTTTAACAATGTCTTCAAGGGATATTCCACTGAAAATTCACCTTATTCCAAACTCTAATCAAATTTACCATGCACCATTGGCCCAAATGTGTGTGTTATTGCACTTATATAGCGACGTGCATTCATGTGTGTGTGTGTGTGTGTGTGTGTGTGTGTGTGTGTGTGTGTGTGTGTGTGTGTGTGTGTGTGTGTGTGTGGATGCTTGTACTAGGCCGGACTAATACCGGCTTTATAGTGCTAGCACAGTCAGATGAATACCCACTCAGACACAGTTTTCTGACTCCGAGCCGACCAGTCCTTTTTTAGACACTTTTGCCGAGCGCCAAACAGGGTAACAACAAGTGCCATCTTTTAACGTCTTTTGGTATGACGCAGCCGAGGATCGAACTCCGGACCGGGCGGACGCTCTACCACTAGACCACAGACGCGGTCTTACTAAAGAAGAAAGCCAAAGTAACATAGTCAAAACGTTCACATTGAACATAACACCAAGAAGAAGTCTGAATCAGTTATCGCGTTTCATGGACTAATGAATGCACGGAACCGACCAGTTCTTGTTTGATCTCTTGATCGCCGAGCTCCAGGAATAGGAAGAACACGGCCTTGGATCGAACCCACTACCTCCCGCTCTCTGGGTGGCGTTCAACTAGACCAAACAGGCGGTCGAATAATATGTTAACCAGATGAAGTAGTGTACTGGTAGGCAGTGAAAAGGTTATACATATTTACCTGATGACTACAACACATAAAGATGTGGAATATCTACCCTTTCTTAGTGTTTTGTTTGTGATGATGTTTTCAAATTGGTAAGTGTTGGTGGGTAGCCTAGTGGTTGAAGTGCTCGTTCGTCATGCCGAGAATCCGGGTTCGATTCCCACATTGAGTAACATGTGAGACCATTCGTTATAAATGTTGAACAAATCCATGAAGATTGGTTGGTTGGTTGGTTGGTTGGTTGGTTTGTTGTTTAACGCCGCACTCAGCAAAATTCCAGCAATATGACGGCGGTCTGTAAATAATCGAGTCTGGACCAGACAATCCAGTGATTAATGTCATGAGCATCGATCCACGCAATTTGGATCGATGACATGCATCAACCAAGTCACCCCCAAATCCCGTTAGTCGCCTTTTACGACAAGCATAGTCACCTTTAACGGCAAGCATGGGTTGCTGGAGACCTATTCTACCCCGGAATCTTCACGGGTACCATGAAGAAGAAGAAGAAGACAAGGTTACAAATGCGTGGATGCATCGGGGACACATGTGGCCATTTCGTCTAAGGCGCCCCAATTTGCTGTGCAGAGTTGCGTCCCTTGGGCACGCCAGAAATCTATATTCGTGGGTTCAAGGGGCGGTCGGGTAGCCTAGTGGTTAAAGCGTCGCTCCTCACGCCGAAGACCCGGGTTCGATTCCCGACATGGGTACAATGTGTGAAGCCCATTTCTGGTGACCCCCGCCGTGATATTGCTGGAATATTGCTAAAAGCGGCGTAAAACCATACTCACTCACTCACTCACTCGTGGGTTCAAATCCCGATTTGCCCCGATTATGTATCTAGGTTTGTCAGCACCATACCCGTGCTCGTGGATTTAACCAAAGTGGTAAACGTGTGAGACCTGCATCACTTCGGGCTTTCCTCCCACATTAAGCTGACACACCGTGATGTAACGGTTAAAAGCGGTATGAAACCAAACTCACTCAATGACATGGATGTTACAACATCCGTCTAATGTCAAGCAACCCATTACTGACTGAGCAGCTAATGGGAGAGAAACAACTGAATAGGAGGTACTCCCAGGAACCCCAAACTCATGACCCGTGAAGATTCCGGGGTAGAATAGGTCTTCAGCAACCCATGCTTGCCTTAATAGGCGACTATGCTTGTCGTAAAAGGCGACTAACGGGATCAGGTGGTCAGGCTCGCTGACTTGGTTGATGCATGTCATCGATTCCAATTGCGTGAATCGATGATCATGATATCAATCACTTGATTGTCTGGTCCAGACTAGATTATTTACAGACCGCCGTCGTGTAGCTGGAATATTGCTGAGTGCGGCGTTAAACAACCAACCAACCAACCCAAACTCATAATGCGACAGCTTCTGCTGTTGGTACCGCGAGCGCTACATCAATGGGTCACGAGGTAACACTCGCCCGTGTTAAGTCGGATCTACCGGAAGCGCTCGTTAAATCGCTTACAGTTAACAGGAAGTTACCACGCCGAGTGGCCGCATTTGGCCTGTCCCGGTGGAATTAATTAATTACAATAGTTCCTGGAGGTGTGTTGTGTATGCCTCCAAGTTTGTAGAGGTGTTTGGGGAAATGATTAATCCTGTAGGCCTTCCGTTGTGCTCCATTTCCGCCATGTAGTTTCTGCTCGCACGCACTTGCCATGCATTATTGACAACAGTTTCCTCTCCCGTCCCATCTTATCAGTGTCTTGTAACTGATCTTGTGAAGGAAGGAGACACTCCCATAAACATGCCCAAAGACGAGTTTCAAATGACGTTAATACTTAATAAATAACCGAGGTGTGAACACAAATGCGACTCCATACATCTCAATACGGCTTAGATAAAACCAACTTTAGACAAAAAAAGTGATTTGGCTGTTTTTAGATCTGCTATTGATAACTGACAGTACAGTCAAATTTAGCCTTCTCGGTATTCTGATGTTCAAAAAGATCTTCGTCTCATCAAGTGGACATTTGTTGTCGTATTTGTATGTTTTTAGAAGTGAAGACATTAAGGAATCATTATTTCATTCATTATTCTATTTAAAGGGGTCTTCATGGAGAAGAATTTCCCTGGGAACGTGAATTAGGAAACTCGCGCGGCCATCTCGTACCTGTATTGTTGTATAGAGGATAGAAGTTATCGTCAATCTTCATTGATGTCATGTGTGGCCTTCTTTATCGGACAGGGTTCCAAAGGGTGCGGGTGTTCCACCAAACTCACCCCTCCCCTTCCGGTATACTCACTCCGGGGTTGCAGAACCCTTTACGCCGTGCGCCGGGCAGGGTAACAACAAGTACCATCTTTTAACGTCTTTTTTCGTATGAAGCGGCTGGGGATGGAACCCCCGACCTTTCGCACTCCGCGCGGACGCTCTAGAAATAGACGTACAGCAATATGGCATATCTGTGTTAGAATTTATCATTGTGTAGCATTCAAATAAGCGGCAAAAGAAAGTATAGGTTGGCAATTTGTAATTTTCCTAAAAACAGCGATAACTATTTGAAAGTGGGTATGGGGAATATGACTGCCAAGGAACAGGTACCAAAAAACACCTCACCCGAACGACCCACCTTTGACGGCGCTCGTGCGGTGAAACAAGTTTCCCGCCTATGGCATAAACTGCACGTGCATGTTAGCTGTATAAATGCGTTCGTCTGCAGGGTATAACCACACGTGATGAAAGCACACAAAAGAAATGCCACGATTGTCACAGGAGCAGAGAGAGAGAGAGAGAGACATCGGTATGGCCGAAATGGGGGCAACACAGGTCCAAATTGCCAGAAGGTCTGGTTGTACACCATTGACAGTAGCCAGGCTGATTCAACGGTACAGGCAGACAGGGAGAACACAGGACAGGCCTAGAACCGGACGACCCCGAGTGACACCACTTGAAGAAGGTCAGATACGGCTCATTCACATGCGAAACAGATTCGTAACGGCGACGGCAGTAACAGTGTTGGGACATCCCATTAGCCAACGTACAGTACTACGACGACTTCGTGCTGCTGGAATCCGAGCGTATCGTCCTTTCCGAGGAATGGTACTGACTGCTCAACATCGACGCCCGAGACTGCGATGGGCGAGGCAGGTTCGACGCTGGCAAATGAGAAATTGACGTCGAGTGCTGTTTACTGATGAAAGTCGGTTTAACTTGTTTCGAAATGACGGCAGAGAACGACTTTATCGACACAGAGGGGAACGTTTGACTCCCCAAAGAGGTCCATCCATTTGGCGGGGTAGGTGTCATGGTGTGGGGCGGTATTTGTGGAGATCAGAAGACAGATTTGGTGATTATACAGGGAAACCTCAACGCTGTGCAGTACAGAGACCAAGTGTTGCAGCCAGTTGTGCTTACAAAAACCTTACAAAACCAACAGCAGGGGACATTGTTTCAACACGACAATGCCAGGCCCCATACTGCAAGACTGACTCGAAACTTTCGAAACCAACAGAACGTCGACGTTTTGCCCTGGCCTCCCCACTCACCCGATATGAATCCTATTGAACATCTGTGGGACCATCTTCACAGACAGATTAGAGCACGCCATCAGCCTCCCGTCAACAGACAAGAATTGCAGCAGGCTCTGATAGACGAGTGGCAACAGATTCCAGTCCACGTCATCAGAAGACTGACGTCATCGATGAGGCGGCGTATCACAGCATGCATTGAGGCAGCTGGAGGTCGCACACGCTACTGAAGGCAACTGTGTCAACAATGAATTTGTAGTGTGTCTGACATTTTTTGGGTGACATTTCAGACAACTTTTGAAAATGATATTTCTTACCCAACCATTGTTTACCTTGAGCTTACATTACCTGTGATTGCACAATTTCTTTCAAACTGTGGTTGATCAATCATTTGTTACCCTAGATTATATTATAATTCACAACAAAACCTCTTCTTGTTATTTTTTTATCGATCATGGAACTCGACCTATACTTTCTTTTGCCGCCCAGTTTATTTAAGGAACTATGACAATATTTACAGTAGATATTTTACCATTTGTAAACAGATTAAATATTTGATTATTTTTTACCATTTTTGTAATATTCATTAATACATTTAGTGTGTAAGGTTAAAAGTGAATTACATGTGAATAAATAGTGGAATTCGTCACAAAGTAAAAGAGACTCCTCCAATGTACATATCCTTTGTGCTCGTGGTATAGTACCCTTACCACCTATTTTTAGCATGCTTGTCTTAATAGGCGACTATCCGGATCGGTTGGTCAGGCTCGCTGATTTGGTTGATGCATGTCATCGATCCAAATTGCGTTGATTGATGCTCATGATGTCAATCACTGGATTGTCTGGTCCAGACTCGATTATTTACAGACCGCCGTCATATAGCTGGAATATTGCTGAATGTAGCGTTAAACAACAAACAAACAAACAAACAAAACAACCTATTGGTAGTTTGTAGTTACCAGTTCTAAAATACAGTAAAGGTAATGAAATATGATCAGGAAGACGAAATATTTCTCAAAGTGCAGTAAATCTTTAAAGACATCACTTTGACAAAATTGTCTCTAAGAACTTTCTGCTGTTGTTACAATCCATTTTTTATAATACTCGCTGGGGTCGTCAAAGACATTAGGTGCGTCATTAGGAATGAGGTGTGTTAAAATGGCTTTATCAATTACCAACTTTGTCGCGTTCATATATTTCAGCAGAAACGATGCAATCTTATTATTAGGATTAGGTTATACTAACGTGCACAAGTATGATATGGCAATGTTAATGCTTAGTGGTTCTCTACCCAATGCGCCGTACACCATATATGTTGGTGTGTTATAGTTTAAACCAGTAGTCATGTTTAGAAACTAAGTAGTCTGGAGTCAATTTCCAATTTCTGGTTCGTTTCAGTCGTGTCATGAAACTTTCATTCCAGCGTCAGCAGTTGTTTTAAGGTCCTAATCATTGCCCCCACCACCTCCCCACCCCCACAACACCCCCACCCCCACCCCGTCCCCCTCCCAGTCCTACCTAACTGTCTACTATCTCTGTCCGACCAAAATAGAATGTTTACTTCTGTTTATGTGCTGTAAATGAAAAGATAAGAATGGGGAATCTTTAATGCTTATAAAACAAGTTATGGCAGACAGAATTTGTTAAGATAGATTAGTGTCAGATCAGAAGGTCAACATAGAATTTAGCAACTTTCCTGACACTTAGTTCCTTCATAGTTTTATGTTCTGTCTCATATGGTCAAAATATGATGTTCTAAGATAGAATCGCGAGAATCTCATTGCTGAACGGTAGCCTATGACTTAGTGAAACACGTGTTAATGTCATGTACTCTTAATATGCAAGAAAAAATAGTTTAAAATATCATTAAAAAATAGTACGAAAGGGATTCAATAATGATATTACATATAATAACGTACTGTCCTGCAATGTTAATCACTGGATTGTCTGGTCCAGACTCGATCATTTTACAGACCGCCGTCATATAGCTGGAATATTGCTGAGTGCGGCGTTAAACAAAAAAACAAAACAAAAACAAACAAAAGAACTGTCCTGCCATGCTTGTCTTAAGTATCCCCTTCCCTCAGTCCTACGTAACTTACAACTGTCTACTAGTATCCCCCCCGCCACCCCGAATCGGGGCGTATCCCCCAAACCAAAATGGATACTGATAAATATATGCAGGATAGTAAACAGTTTTGTACAGAGTAGAATTATTGTTATGCACATGTTCATATATATACTGTAAAACAAGTAGAAAACTCTATTGTGCGTTTGTAGTCTTTACGAAATCATTTCATAATGTGTGTAGAGCGGGGCTCTGATATGAATTATTGAGTGGTATAAAAGGAAATTCTTTATATTGGACCAAAATATGTTTATATCAATAATAAATAATCGAATCTGGACCAGACAATCCAGTGATGCTCATGATGTCAATCACTGGATTGTCTGGTCCAGACTCGATTATTTACAGACCGCCGTCATATAGCTGGAATATGCGGCGTTGAACAACAAACAAACATCAATAATATGCTCGAAAATAACATCTAAGAAAATACAGCCACTAGCAGTGGTTTATGGAGAAAACAGTTCTAAGTGAGTGAGTGAGTGAGGGACTGAGTGAGTTGGGTTTAACGCCGCTTTTAACAGTATTCCAGTTATCTCACGGTGCGTCAGCTTAATGTGGGAGGAAAGACAGGTCTAAGACGTTTACCACTTCGGCGAAACCCACGAGCACGGGTATGGTGCTGACAAACCTAGAAACATAATCGAACCGGGATTTGAACCCACGAGTATAGGGCTCTTGCGTACTCAAGTGACGCAACTCTGCACAGCGAATCGCGACTGGGCCACCCGTGCCCCCAAACCGTTCTCAGCCTCTACTATTGGTATGTTGTAGGACCAGTCCACTTCAGTGTGCCACACCAAGCGTTAAAAAACAGCTGTTGATAATCCGAACTGACGCAATTAAGTGGGAAAATATATAGCGTGTATATTTTTGCAGATATGACACATTCTCGTTTATAGTGGAAATTCTTCAAACAAAGACACAAACAGTTAAATTGGTGCCTTTACAGGCAACAAGAACAAACCGTGTTTCTTTCCCTGCAATCCCGAAGTGTTTGATCATTTAATTGTTAATTTTATGTACCGTATTCGACGTAATAAGCGCCCAGGGCGCTCTCAAAATTAGAAATAGGAGGCTCTTATTAGAATATCATTTTGGTGAAAAGATAAATTTCGTGGTTTATGCTGACAGCCTGAAATGTTTGTATACGACTGATATATGTTCCAGAATTTAAATACCCATAATTGAGGGTGCATATTACACACGAGTGCGTATTATTTACAAATAAATAGGTCCTGTGTACATTGATCAATCGGTAGGGGTGCCAATTGGGGTTGTTCACTGGCCAATATATTAGTAAATATATTGTCGTGGGCGCTTATTAGAGCGGGGCGCTTATTACGTCGAATACGGTATTTCTGTTACATGTAGATCTGTGGGTGAGATCAAGGTGCCTTCCTTACATTTATCAGAGAGCGGTGCCGTCCGTTACCCTGTCTCTAAGAGTTATCCGTGTCCGTGTTTTGATGAGATGGTAGTGTTGAAGGTTTTTAAGAGGCTATCAACCCCCTTTGGTACGAGGGATTCGGGGAACTATTTAGACGGTATTGGGTGGGGTACGCTGGACGCAAATGAAATCATATTTGGTTTGCAGATTCAACATGTTAAACAAATTAATGACGTATTCAAAGTTTCCGTTATCATATTGAATTATTTCAAAATTTTATCAGTAATTTAACTTCACATCGCACTCTTTGCTCAATGCTTTTGATATTTGTGTTAAGTAGTATTCGGGATTCAGGGGTGATTAAAGAGACTCGATCCGTGAAGATCCGTGGTAGAATATATAAACGTCTTCAGCAACCCATGCTTGTCGTGAAAAGCGACTATGCGTCGTGTAGCCTAATGGTTAAAGCGTTCGCTCGTCACGCCGAAGACTCGGGTTCGAATCCCGACATGGGTACTATGTGTGAAGCCCATTTCTGGTGTCCACCGCCGTGATATAGCTGGAATATTGCTAAAAGCGGCGTAACACCATACTCACTCACTCACTTCCATCTAGCCGGTGAAGAAGAAATAGTGATTCATCGCTAAACCACACTCGTCTGCAGTTTCTCAAATTCTAAGGCTGTAAGGTATGGTACCAACGCAAGCGTCGCTGTCGATGGATCTGTTGCAAAACAGGGACGATGACTGGTCTTCTGGGTCGGATTCCAGCCTCGCGGAGATGGTTCCTGACAATCTGGTCCGAAATCCTCCTCAAACCAGTGATGCGTCCTGCAGTCTCTGTAGCTGTGGCATTGCGATGACGTAGGTGGAACAGTCGAATGCAGCGATCCTGTGCAGGGGTGGTAACTCTCGATCAGCCGGTTCTCAGGCGGTCTGCAGTGGAATTGAACTGTGTGCATCGGTCACAAAGGCGGCAAATGGTGCCGTGGCGTGCAACATAAGACTGCGATTCCCCTCTTTAGATACGTCCTATGGCGATGTTCCGATCGGAGTCTTGGCATTTTCGAACTTGAAAAAATGTTGACAATTGAATGACAAAGTATTGGCTTATGCTTGCCTTTTAATAGCAACTACCACAAGGTACGAATGTAATAACTTGCACGTGCATTTTGCTTTACTGTTTTCCTCCATGACATTTTTAACAAGCCACCAACATCTTCCAATAACATATATCCAATTTATATACCGGATTTTTGTGTAGTCAGGTTCAATGAACTACATACCTGTGCGTTTCTCTTTAATTTTTGAAGAGTGTAGTAGTCATTCCTAAATCGGACGAGCACGTATTCGGCGTCTAGTCTAAATCTTCAAGATGGCCGACACAATATTTCTTTGTTCAATGAAACAATACAAACAGTAGCTGATAACACTGACAGTCATTTGTAAATTATAATGTGTAGGTCATTCATTATTTGTTCTTGACCAATCTACTTACTTCGGATTTGAAGTCCTTTAAAAGTTTAAGTTATATGATTCATGGAGGAATGGTGTGGTAGTAAAATATAACAGTTAATCCTAGACTATGGTAAAACGCTATGGGATATAGCATGTCATCCTACCAATGCCGGTACCACAAGATTAATTAGTCCTACCACGGACTTGTGGATAGGTCCGTGGTCCTACAAAAGGGCAAGACAGCCTCCGTGGTCTAGTGGTAGAGCGTCCGCCCGGAGAGCGGAAGGTCTAGGGTTCATAACAAAAAAAACGTTAAAAGATGGTATGCTTGTTGTTGCCCTGTCTGGCGCTCGGCATTAGGGGGTTAAAACAAGGACTGGTCGGCTCGGAGTCAGTATAATGTGTCTGAGTGGGGTATTCATGTTGAGCTTCGGCATGGTATCTCAATGAGCTAGCACTATAAATCGGCATCAGTCCGGACTAGTACAAGCAGCCACACAAACACACACACGTACATGCACGTCGCTATGTAAGTGCAATAATCTTGACGCGACGTTAAAACCAGTTTCACCTCACCAACTACAAAAGGGGAAATTAGATTCGCAAATATCCTCGGATAATCCTCAGTATTTCCGCTTTGTGTTTGCGTTGTTTACGGGTTGCGAAAATAATGTATATAACTTCTGCGTGGCAGTGTAACAAATGCAAACTGTAACTCTTGTTTATAACATCAGAATAATACCGTGTTGAAAGCAAATCACTCACTTCAAAAATACTGAATTTTGAGTGGGCTTGAGGCGCCGTCCGTGGTTCAAGCAGTACTTACATGTAAGTAAGTCAGTGGTTTTGCGTTGCTTTGAATAGTATACTACTCAAAAGAAGTTAAAGAACACTGTAAAACACAAAACCTCCTTTGAGTAGTATATTTCAGTTATACAATATGTGCAGGTCCACAGCGATTGCCAAAATGGAGAAATTCATTACAAACGAAGAGAAGAGTTTAAAATTGGAATCAGCGGATCCGTGATTGGCACAGGGACGCAACTCAAAATGCAGCAAAAAAGAATGAGTGATGTGTGAGAATGGCTCTGACGCCACTTTGAACAACCTTTCAGTTTTATCACGGCGTGACCGATTGATGTGGGAGGAAAATCCGAATTGGCACAGGTCATAGATGTTGAACATTCTGTTGAAACCCTAAACAGGTGATGAAGAAGCCCGGGATTCGACCCCACAATTAACAGACCAGTGGTGTGGGAAATAGGAATCCCCGTGTCCCATACTTCCAACATGCTCACTGTCCTTGTAACTGAAAGTTAAATTGACCAAGCTCGTCTCTCTGGTACATATGTTGTTTAATGCTTTGTTACACATAAAAAACATATTTAAAACGCCTACAGTCGAACATCGTTGTGTCGAAGTTGAAGGGACCTAGGTAAATACTTCGAGTTAGCCGAGGTTCGACACAACCGACAACTGATGAATTAAGAAGGAATATGCAGTGGCCAAGTGTTTACTTCGAGACAAGCGTAAGCTCGACACATCAAAGTTCGACACAACGATGTTTGACTGTATATATGAATAGCACAATTAGAATAAAACATTCCACTTTTCCCGCAAGTCATGCAAAAAGTAATTAAAACGAGATTACATTTCAAAACATAAATGTTTATGATTTCTTATTGACCAAATACGTGTACATAGCCGAAAGGCGCCTACACAGTACATAGGAACTTGCAATGTCTATATACTGCGTATATTGTAAGTATGTAACACAACACATACCAGGGTAATACACTGCCGGGCTAAAAGTTTATACCTAGAAATTTATTTTAATCAAACAATTACAAACGTTATCAAAACCTTACTCGGTTGTAAAAACAGTCGCCTGAACACTCCAACCTTAACGTCCAAATACCATAATACCAGCATCAAATATATCACCCTCGAATAACCATTTCGTGTTTGTTTCATTTTTACCCACGTTCAGACATGGGTGTACTTAACTTTGCCCGGCAGTGTATATTGTCAAATTGTATCAAATGAGATTATTCATTTACATGAAGAAAGGGGTGTTATTCTCCAATGATTCAATGAACATAGACAGATGTTTGATAAATACATTGCCATTAAGCAACTTTTAGCGACATCATGTACTGTTATTTGCTCTTTCTCCATCATAAACAAATTCTTTGTCTATCAAAATATGAAGAAGTAAGGGGGCCTGCTTATTTCTTCATATGTTTTCATGTGGTCTAGTGGTGGAGCTTCCGCCTGGAGAGCGGAAGGTCCGGGGTTCGACCCCCGGTCGCGTCATACCAAAATACGTTAAAAGATGGTACTTGTTGTTACCCTGTCTGGCGCTCGGCATTAAGGGGCTAAAACAAAGGACTGGTCGGCTTGGAGTCAGTATACTGTGTCTGAGTGTCATTCATGTTAAACTGCGGCATGGTATCTCAGTAGGCTAGCACTATAAATCAGCATCAGTCCGGACTAGTACAAGCAGCCACACACACACGTCATGCACGTCGCTATACAAGTGCAATAATCTTGGACGCGCCGTTAAACCCCATTTCACCTCACCTTCCAAAACAATGCTATGATGAAACAGTTGCCATGACAATGGTATACAGTTAAACCTCATTAGTCTGGCCACAATAAAAACCAAATAGTAAACACTTGTAGATTGGGCAGGCTTTTGACCGGTCTATACGTAGACTTGACTTGAAGAGTTCACGTCTTTGGTACAAGCGGAAAACATGCATCCCGATTCTTTCAAACTTTTTCTGAAGTTTTTACTGAACCCAATAAACAGGAAGAACTTCACTGCACAATGCGAGTAGGAGATGAACAGCAGAAATAGATGCACCAGCCCTGCCGTGTGCGACATCTGCGTGGGGACATTGGCACTCTCCCTGAGAAGGTAGTAGAGTCTCATGCAATGCAAGGGAGCATTCATTATTAAAAATGTCGTTGACAGTGCAAACAGCATCTTTGTCACTCGGACTTGCGGACTTTTAATACATCTCCGAGCGCTGTCTGTCCGTGGACTGTTCTTTCTCCATCGAACCGTATTCGCTATAGAGAAACCCATGGCCACAAGCATAAACCCTATACTTGACACCGGAAGTAGAAGGGTCACTATGGAATCAACGTACGTATACACGGACACCAAAAAGTCGAAATCCGGGTTCTGATGACACAGCTGTCTGTTATAAGCATCCGTCCGCACCTGAGTCGTGATCACAGTGACGCTGTACATTAGCATGGCGGCTGCAGCTAGTATAACCACAACTGCGCTTGCGCGGTTCTTTGTACACATGACCTTCACCTTCATTGGGTGGCAGATTGTAATGAAATTCTCCACCGTTATACACACCATGTACCACGCAGAAAGGAAGCTACATACATAGGTAAGGTAGACGAACAGCTGACATATACCCTGCATATGATTTATTTCAAATCCGAGAACTTCCAGCCACACTGAGAGCAGGGACAACAACGTCCCCGTGTCGGAAATGAGCACGGCGAGGACGTAAACGCTGGAGGAGAGGCGGCGTAGATCCTTGCCGACGAAGACCATGCAGGATACGGTGTTCCCCACCAGGCCTGTGAAGACGATGACGGGGAGGATGAAGGTGTTGAGAATCATCGCAATGGTGTATATCAGCGTCTGTTCCGGCGGCATCGACGACGTTATGTTCCGTGAGCTGTTCATTATGAGTGTGAGAAAACAACCCATCGGAACTCACTCTGTGACTAACTCACTCACCGGGACGTTTGTAGGCATGGATGAGCTATGATAGACTACTTCTCATTCAGACGTGATATTATTGGGTTACTCTACACGGCTGTCATATTTCCACATTGTAGATGTTTCTGGACACAGCTTGCGCATTTTTAGGCATTTATCAACACATGGTTTAACATTCGTTCCAACTTTGAGCTTATACGATTGAAAATCCTGTCTGGTTTAATTGGATACAATCTTAAGTCTTGTCAATGCACCATTTCGTGGGCCAGAATCCGTATTGAACAGCGCTCTGGTCTGTAGTGGTAAACCGTCAACTTCAGTTAAATATAAACACTCAAGACTAAGGGAATTTCCTCGTCAAATGAATTGCACATTCCACAGGCTCGATATCCATCAATTCTGATAAAATTTCATTATTCACTGATTCATTGTGTTGGAGGAGGAATTATTCAAGACAATCTTTACAACGCCTGTTGATATTTCCCAGCTCTTTAGCAGGCGATATGAGGTATCTTTGCACGATAATAATCTGACCATTTGGAATTCAATGAAAGTGCATTCGTCATTAATGTAATCCCACTGGTTGCAAAATCGACTAAATAAATCTCGTGTTCTATTGACGGCTTCGGAACGTCTGACAATTAAAAAATTGCAACATACATTTAGGAGTCAATTTTTAATCCTTGTCAAACTCACTTATCCGGTGTTATTGAGATATCTTGAGAAGACAATATTTTTATACGTTGTCTCTAAATGTCAGTTGTGACGTCCGTGTTAGTTATGTGGTATCCTCCTTTATATAAGTTTCCTCCTCTTCAGTTTGAATGCTAAAACACCTATGTGTACGAAAATAGCACGGCACAGTCGTTAGGGTCTCCGGCAATCATGATGCTTTTAAACATGCCAGATTTCTCTTCAGACAAACCTTGTGCGGTACCTTGAAGTGTGTCAAAACATTTATCCCGAATGCAATGTTTCAAAGATATTCTAAAAACATGAATAGCATTGTCGGACTACGCCGTGAACGCGGGGACGGAAGACTTCAGTGGTACAAAAGATCTCAGTGATGCTCAATGACTCAGCAGAATACAGAAAAGTGAAGAGTTTGAATAATGCCTTGGATACACGCCTTGAACAAACTTTGGATACACGCCTTGAACTACCTTGGATACACGCCTTGAACAACCTTGGATACACGCCTTGAACAAACCTTGGATACACGCCTTGAACAAATATCTTGGATACACGCCTTGAATAAATGACTTGGATTACACGCCTTGAATAAATGCCTTTGGCACGCTCCTTGAACAAATACCTTGGGCACAAGCCTTAAACACCTTGATCATTTAGCAGGTCATTCCAGCGTTGCAACGGAACGTGGCGCGTTTCAGTGTGAATATCCGCTGATGAATGTAAGAATATTCACGCCCTGCACACACGTAAATTTGATAAGTCCTTGAATAAACCTTCACCGGTCACGTACCGTTCTTTAATCCGTACAAGGAAGTACCATGTCCATATATATATACATCAATTGTTCCGAACTAGCAGATGAGGTATAGCGTTAATGGCAAGAGGTGATCTCGTGAGACATTTGTTGTGTTGGGGACGACGACAAAAGGTCTTTTTTTATAAAAAACCCTCTCCAAGAGCTATCTTCCCAAGCACACACTTAACACACGTTTTAATGACACTAATCGACACCATTATTGTTCCCGGAAAGCGGAAATTCAAATGATTGTTTCTTAACAAACAAGAGCACTTCATCAGCGCTAGACCCTTCAATGTATTGACATACGTTGCCTGGTACTAATCTGAGGCAACACGGACGTCACTCGCTCACATTAAGACTGGGTTTTGTTTGAAGCTCTTGCCCTGATCTTCATTTGTTCGTCTCCCTGTAGGGTATTGACGACCATGGCCTGTCTGGTCATATATTCTTCGCCAAGCAGCACCGCTAACCGCTCTCTGTCACTTGCACAAAGCACAAAATTATAGACTTTGGAAGCTTTTATCCAATAGCCTCAAGTCTCCCCTTGACCCCAATGCACAGCACTTGTCAACTTGCACTCGTGCTTAATAGGTCGCGAGGGAAGATGTTAAACAAGCTGGTAGCTGCGTCCAAGTCTTTCAAGGAAATGTGGCACTGGGTCACTTCCGGTAAAAGCCGGTGACTCCGGATACAGATAGCAGGCCCTTCCCATTGGACGATCACCATTTCTGGGGATGGTTGCACATTGTATCCCCATCCGTGTTGATTGATGGCAGGAAGGTGCGTCCTGCAGGTGTTGTCTGAAATAAACAATTGTAAAGGTTATTGCTATCAGTTATTCACTCACATATATCATCCAGTCAAGCAGGTGCAAGAGTTGTCATTACCCCATCGAGTCAGGTGATCCCGGCAGTTATAAATTGAAGTTCCCCTCCCTCCATATCCCCCGACACACACATACACACACGCTAATGAATTCTGAATAGGTGTTGGTAGCGACCCGGAGCTACGTACGCGGAACATCGTGACTGAATGAGATATATGCACGATTCATTAGCGGCACTGATCACTGAGGGGATTCTCAGTGGGATAGGGTTTTTTCATCTCTGAGTGCATGTCCTTATCGGCATTGACAGTAGATTCAGACTATGTCCGGGTGTAAACGCCGCTCCCAGCAACGTCTCTTAACGTCATCGTTGTCGGATGGGTTTGAACTAGAATCATTGTATTTTAGATGTTTATGATATTGTTTGTTTTGTCGCGAATGGGTTTTATACGAAAGTTCCTTTTTGCTTTTTGAAAGAAGTATTATAGCCTTCCCTCTCCATAATACACCGTTACTTTCCCATTTATTGAGCTCCAACCATAGAACAGCGTTCCCTCTCCATAGTACACCGTTCCCTCTCCATTTAATAGCGTTCACTCACCATACTTTTATAGCGTTCCCTCTCCATATTACAGTGTTCCCTCTCCATAATACAACGTTCCCTCTCCATATTATAGCGCCCCCTCTCCGTAATACAGCGTTCCCTCTCGATATTATAGCGCCCCATCTCCATAATACAACGTTCCCCTCCATATTACAGTGTTCCCTCTCCATAATACAACGTTCCCTCTCCATATTATAGCGCCCCCTCTCCATAATACAGCGTTCCCTCTCCATATTATAGCGCCCCCTCTCCATAATACAAGGTTCCCCTCCATATTATAGCGGCCTCTCTCCATAATACAGCGTTCCCTCTCCATATTATAGCGCCCCGCCTCCTTAATACAGCGCCACCTCTCATAATACAGCGTTCCTCTCCATAATACAGCGTTCCCTCTCCACAATACAACGTTCCCTCACCATATTATAGCGTTCCCCTCTCCATATTATAGCGTTCCCTCTCCATATTATAGAGTTCCCTCTCCATATTAAAGCGCCCCCTCTCCATAATACAGCGTTCCCCTCCATATTATAACGTTCCCTCTCCATATTAAAGCGCCCCCTCTCCATAATACAGCGTTCCCTCTCCTTAATACAACGTTCCCCTCTCCATAATACAACGTTCCCCTCTCCATAATACAACGTTCCCTTCTCCCTCCATAATACAACGTTCCCCTCCAAATTATAAGGTTTATTCTCCATTGTGTAACGTTCCCTCTCCACACAAAAGCGTTCCTTCTCCATGTGTTTCCGCTCCCTCTGTCTCTTTGACAAGCTCGACGCGACTCGAGCACCTGCTCACAGAGCTCTTACTGGAATGACGCTAATGAAACTAAGGCACTGTGTGGAGATGATGGTGCTACCGTAATGTTTAGATGTCTAAGGCCTTCGTCGCGTTGGAGGGTCCTCCCACAATAAGTGGCCAATTATGTCATTACTGAAATACTGTTGAAGGCTGCGCTAATACCATCTCCCCAATTCGCTGTTTTATGTGTAGGCGAATAGATGATGATATGATATACAGGGACATGTTTAAACGGCATTTTGTGCACAGTTTAACTTTGTATTATGGTTTGAATGGAGATTAGGCATGTACTGAACGCCGTGGTTGGTATTCTCCTCTGTACCATGACTACCTTTTACCATGCGCTACACCAGATCGTGGATTAAACCCTCTTAATCCGAACAGCCTAACTGTCCGGTTTAACAAGTGTCCGGATAAAGAGATCATTGGTACGTAGGTATCAAAATTCGACGGGCGTAAAAGGGAAAATAGTGATGAAGATGATCTGAATGGATCACTGAAAAACACCAGATGCTGACGACAAAAGTATACATGGCCTGCTCGAACGGTAACACCCGCCACAAAAAAGTATGTGTTTGTTTGTTGCTGTCTGTCAACAATCCAAATGGATATTGTAGAATGGGTCCTGTAAGCTTCAATCATGAGTGAGTGAGTTGGGTTTAACGCAGCTTTTAACAGTATTCCAGTTATATCACGGCGTGTCAGCTTAATGTGGGAGGAAAGCCCGAAGTGATGCAGGTCTCAGACGTTTACCACTTCGGTGAAACCCACGAGCACGGGTATGGTGCTGACAAACCTAGAAACATAATCGGGGCGAACCGGGATTCGAACCCACAATCATAGGTTTCTGGCGTGCCCAAGGGACGCAACTCTGCACAGAGAATCGCGGCGCCTTAGACGACTGGGCCACCCATGCCCCCGCCTCAATCATGACGAACATCGACCCACTGATCGCAGTTCCTGTATACAGTAAAAACCCTTGTCCGCGCTGTTCTGCCCTTTTGTGGACAAGCAGGTCTGGATTGCTGGCATGTATTGATATGGGTTTTGTTACATAAAAAAGGCGAAAAAAACATATTTTCATTATCATAAGTAATCTTGTTAAAAGCAGAGTCCGTTGTACGGTTTCGGCGATATCATGAGTGTGTGTTCAGGAATCGCTATCAAATAGTAGGGATAGCAGGCGTTCGCAAAAAGCTGAGCGTATCCTGCCTCACCAGTTGCACCCGTCACAAACACATGCAAAGACGAGTCAATTGTTCACCTGAAAAAAACCACGGGAACATAGGGTACAAGTCGAAATAGGTAATTGCAACGGACATCATTTTTGTCACTGATGCGTCAAATTTGTAATGTCCCCCACAATAACACTTTTTGAAAGCTTTTCTGAGGCGTTGAACGTTTTAACCCTGATTATACAACTATCAGCAAGATTCGTATGACAGCATTACTATATTTGCTTTTCTGGCCACAAACTGTGGCATATGAAATACATAAATATAATAACATATACGGCAGCAGGGTAGATTATGTACAATAATAATAATAATAATAATAATAATAATAATAATAATAATAATAATAATAATGATGATGATGATGATGGGTTTACGGTTATTTAGCAATAATTCTGCAATGTCACGGCGGGGGACACCAGAAATGGGCTTCGCACATTGTACTCATGTCGGGAACCGAACCCGGGTCTTCGGCGTGACGAGCGAACGCTTTAACCACTAGGCTCCCCGACCGCCTCCGCGAGAAAGAAGTTCTGCCTTACAAGGATTGGTGCAATAGATTCCTATTTTCTCACACAGTGCACGTGGGGCGAGTTCACCCAAACGTGTAATTGAACAGACAATTACTTTGCTGAGTTAAAGGAAACAAACAGCCTAATCAAAAGAATAATGGTATTATCGACAAATATTGACGAGTTCTACATCGGTGACCCAGCAACTTTGTATTTCACGGGAATATATAACACACGACACCATTGTGCCGCTTCGATCCTAGCCCCACCGATCGTATTACAGAACTAACGAGTAGCTTTCCATGTTGAGCATCGCTATTGCTGACGGCAGAACGTTTACAAACAATTTGTTTCACAATTTGTCAATTTATTCTGAGAATGTATTTGTCATGGACAGTCGTGTGCCTCGTGTGAGGTATATCGTTGAAGTGTGGACATTGATTTAGGTCGCCAAGGGTTGAATGTTTCCACCCATATTGGAACGTTTCTCAAAGAGTTCCGTTTCTCGAAATAATTGTTTCTAATGGTGGTGCTATGTAGTGGAAATGCCATTTAGTCAATACATCAAACCGCCATCACAGGTAAAATGTGGCGCACTATAAATCATGGTACCTGTCATTTAACGAATTCAGCTATTGCTGTTCTTGAATTCAGTTATTGCTGTTATGTCCGTACGTGAAGTAATTTTCCATGAAGAAATATATGAAATATTTTAAATAGTTTATCATGTTTAAGCCATTATCCAAATACTAGTAGTTCTTCATAAAGTTCCAATAATACAATGGGTCTTCCTTCGACGGGACATGCATTCTGTAGCGTTACTCGGTGGCGGGTCCAAGGGAGAAGTGGGCACAGAATCTCATCCTCGCATCTCGTGCCAACAGGATATCTAAATAGGTCGAATGTAGTACCACAACCCTAAGAGTTTCAACACATGTCGAAAATAGAAGCTCATCCCCGATACTTGCCGATATATATCAAAACAAACACGAATATTGTAGCACAACCCCGAGACTTGTCGATATATATCAAAACAAAGACAAATATAGTGGCACAACCCCGAAAATTACAGATTATATCAACATTTACTTAAGTCGAATATAGTAGCTCAACCACGAGGCTTTGATATAGGGCGTTCCATCATGGCGTGCCACAATCTCATCAGCAACATTGCAGCGAACACGTTGTATGTTGTATATTCTTTGGTAAATAATTTAGTTACGAACGTATTTAATTCAAGCGAGGCGACAGAAATGGCGTCTGAAAAACGTAGAAGCCATTAATAAGGGATGATCTCGTGCACATCCCTTACCAAAAGCCCTTATCATTTTACAGCGTCTTGAGTCACGATATGGCTGAAATATGTGACGTTAAATAATAACTCACTCACTCACTTACAGCGTCATGCAATCAATGTTAACCAACACTAACTTAGACCTTTCTCTTTGTCGCTATTCAGAGATTACAAAAGCTATTTCTTTTTGTTCATTCCTCTTCAAATTGCAACAACAGTAATAGGTATAATATTGCACTAGCTTCAATTTTCACATCAGGTTTATGTGAATACATTATATCACGGCCCGTGAAGATCCGGGATAGAATAGGTCTTCAGCAACCCATGCTTGCCGTAAAAGGCGACTATGCTTGTCCTAAGAGGTGACTCACGGGATCGGGTTGTCAGGCTCGCTGACTTGGTTGATGCATGTCATCGATCCCACTTGCGTGGATCGATGCTCATGTTGTCAATCCCTTGATTGTCTGGTCCAGACTCGGTTATGTTCCGACCGCCGTCTTATAACTGGAATGCTGCTGGACGGCGTAAAAATAATTCAAGAATAAATGATGTGTGGCTGGCTTCCTATACTGCATTCCTACGTCACATAACATCGTCAACAGCTATAACAGATACATCCGACCTTTGAGATCCTGCTATGAATATAGAATAACGGGATTATGCCGCCAATAGTCCGTTGCACAAATGGTCACTTTCCCAACACTAGCCGTCACAGAACTGATCGTATACGTCAGACCGTGGTTGTTGTCGACGAAGAGAACGTCGTATATATTAATATCGGTCGTTTGTGATGCCAAAAGAAAAACAACTGTCGGATATCTATAAATATGTATCATAAATAATTGGCGTATCGCGCTTCCATGAATAAATATATTTGGGGATTCTAATTTGCAAATCCTATTCTGTGATGGTAATATGTAGCTGTTATAGACAGCGGATCCTCGTGATGTCATAATACGTTCTTCCCCGGAAGTCTACACGGAGACATGTATTGGGGTACGGGGGTCCTAGTCTGCCCCGGGGGCTCCCCCACCTAAGGGAGACAATCATGAGTATTGGAGACCTATTTTGCCACAGAAACCACACAGGGAGACAAGCATGACAATTGGAGACCTATTTTGCCCCAGAACCACACAGGGAGACAAGCATGACTACTGGAGACCTATTTTGCCCCAGAACATCACAGGGAGACAAGCATGACTACTGGAGACCTATATTGCCCCAGAACCACAGAGGGAGACAAGCATGACTATTGGAGACCTATTTTGCCCCAGAACCACAGAGGGAGACAAGCATGACTATTGGAGACCTATTTTGCCCCAGAACCACACAGGGAGACAAGCATGACTACTGGAGACCTATTTTGCCCAAGAACCACACTGGGAGACAAACATGACTACTGGAGACTGAGTTTTCCCAAGAACCACACAAGGAGACAAGCATGACTACTGGAGATCTATTTTGCCCCAGAACCACACAGGGAGACAAACATGACTACTGGAGGCCGATACTGCCCCGGAACCCCATCCCCCATCCCTCCCCTTTTATTGCCCTGCGTCAGAAATAGGGAGATTAATAGAAGGATGCACCACATTACGACTGTCGCCAGAAAGTCGGATACAGTTTTATTGTTTACATCTGCATACATAGTGTCTACAGAAAACTTTGAACCCCGTCTGTCTGCACCTTTACTGCATCCAGCTCGACTGAGAGAGTGAGTATGTTTTGTGCCGCTATAAGCAATAATTCTGTCACTATATCCATGTGAGTAAAAGAACGCGAGTCTTCGGCGTGACGAGGCAATCACAATTTCATTGCGTTCATTGCAATTTCTGCATTCTGATTAGCTGAATTGGTCACGTGTTATTGCACTCATTTCCCAATAAATGTAAACGGTTAAGCCACGCCCACCGAAGCGCCTTTCACCGCTACGGAATGTTGGGAAATCCCAATTACAGTTGAGGGAATTCCCTCACACTCCGACGCAGTGGTGACAGCATTACACTGCTGCCACAGGCTAATTTGCATATCACGTGACCAGACGTTTCTCTTGTTAGTAAACAAACGCGCATATTCTAAAATCACAACATACTGGCCTATTCCAACTCTTTCGGTGCGCTTTACATAATAACTGTTTTGCATAGTTGTAAAGATATGCTACTACAACTGCGACAGTGAGGTGAGTGACAAGATATCGGATACCACTGTTTGTACGGCAGCTTTGACTTAACACATCAACGTGACCGTATCGCTTGCTCCCGTAAGGTTTCGATGACAGCACGTGCAACCAATGAAAACAAAGATTAACTACGCAAATGGAAGCAGATTTTCAGGTTTAAGGATACTTTCTTAATGAAAGGTAACCATTCTATGACATTTGTTTATTAAAATGTGTAGACCCGTCAATAGTGAAACGGATGAAAAACTTTTGCAATATCTTGAATGGACTGTCTAAGATTTGACGAATCGTAACATGGCGCTGGCCTGTGGCAGAGGTACTATCCTGGCTGCCGATCGCTAGGAGCTCTGTGTAGTAGAGTGGGAATTATGCATTGGACCATTTAGCGAAAACTACCATTCGTGACCGAAGGCTCTCTCGACTTTTGTTGTTTTTTACGCTCGCCCGGCTTCCACAAATTTCATGTCATTGGGTTTCATTTCTCACCCGCATTTTCCAACTCGTCTTCCCGTTCTCAGGCAACTAATGATTGAATCTGGCGGTTACATATCAAGTCATTTCAAACAGCTGCCATCTCCTGGATACATTTGTCCCGGTTCGTTACAGGCTTACTGTTCTTCTCGCCTATTGCCTTGATTGATAGGTCCTTTGAACATTGTTTGATGCTACTCCCTGTTGATTGGTGGCTGACTTTGTGGGCGTGTCAAGTTATGTGCATAAATTAAACAATCACCTGACACCACAGTATGTATTCATACGCCTGAAATGTTTATCCGTCTTGTCATTTTCGTCTGCTTTGATTTAATAGTATACATTGTTTTTCGTTAATCTAATGTACATAACACATGCTACTGATGCCGAATTTAATCATAATGATTGACCGTATTTTTTTCGGTTGATTGAGGTATGAATCGAAAAAGCAATGTCCCTAGGGATTCATACAGTTTGCATATTGGTTTTTCGATTCGCACCTAAAAGAACTGAAAACATTCAGCCGATCCTTAAAACCGAGCCGAAGGAGTTAACTGACTCTAAATGTCCAGTTTCCACCCTTGTCGAACTCGACTGGAATTACTGGGGTCGATCGTAGCGCCACCAGTGGCTATTACGAGTTATATCCCTTCTATGCCACTCCTATTGACAAATCAGATTCCACCTCTCGTATCACTTGCATTTGCTTCAAACAAAGTGGCGGCGCCCAGTCAGGACGATCTGATCGATAATCACTATCTATATTGGGATAAAACGGGTCTTACATCGCGAAATGCATCGAATCACGTGAGCAACTTGATTCGAAACATGAAAATATCTGTTGACAACGAGTTGGCGGTGCACATGCCTGGCAAATCCTACAATCGACCGAAATCTGCATTACAGTTTGCGAACTGGATTTCGATTTCGTTGCGCGCTTTGATTGGACTATGCATAACTCCATAATACCAGCCTAGTTCGGCAAGGGCGGAAACTGGACTTTTATAGTCAGTTAACTCTCCTGCCTCAGGAAGCAGTAAAACCACTGTGCTTCCACACCACCCGTCGGGATGCCGTCATTAATTAATCGGTTTCGACGGAGGTTTCTTTCACACCATTTTGAACGCCATTTATATGATAAATGGGATATATCAAGTGTCGAGTGAAATACCATGTTTCTCTTATGGAATGACGGGGAAAGTGATGTTTAAATATGTTTACCAGACAATTAAATTATTTCATTACACATATAAAAGCTTCAAACATAAATTCCCCCTACCCAACACACAGAGACGTTTTACACACAAACGGCAAGAGGCGATATAAGCTCTATCTGTCATTATTTTGTCATGTCAGTGTGGAACGTAAATATGAAATTCACAGTTCGTGTTCGATAAAGGGGACATAATTTGCGGGGAGATAACTCTTGTATGAAAATAGTTCCGTCAAAGTGTTATGTTCACTGTAGTGAAACAGATTCCCTAGGGCTTTAAAGACTAAAAAGTGGGGAAAATTGAATGAATGGATCCCTGAAAATCAGCGATGACACCAGGTGTTCTGAAAGAAGTTTCAGAAATGGCGCATAATACAAATTGAACATTTTTTTCCTGAAATCAGCTACCCTGTCTGGCGCTCGGCATTAAGGGGCTAAAACAAGGACTGGTCGGCTCGGAGTCAGTATACTGTGTCTGAGTGGGGTATTCATGTTAAACTGTGGCATGGTATCTCAGTGAGCTAGCACTATCAATCGGCATCAGTCCGGACTAGTACAAGCAGCCACACACACGTCCATGCATGTCGCTATATAAGTGCAATAATCTTGGACGCGACGTTAAACCCAATTTCACCTGATCTCACCTGAAATTAGCACGACCCAGAAACTCATGTGATGCCCATAAAACAAACACATTCGGTTAGGCAAATTAAGTGCTGAGACGCGTTTCTTATTGAAGTCAAGCTGACATAAACATAATGGGCTTCCCATCCTGATCCATTATCACAGAATGTTATAGAATCCACCTCGTAAAACTCGTCTAGACGGGAATATATACATATGATTTCCTCCTCTTACATCTACAATTAAGTTAGCACATTCACATATAATATTTAATATTCTACATGTCTGCGTAATTTAATACTTAGAGGTAAATCCAGTGCTGCGCGACCCTAATGCACACAGCGTTCGCGTTTGAGCACATGTTTTATGAACATGCACGTCAGGAAAATAAAACTCGGTATCCTGGAGGGTCAAGGGGTCGCCGTTGTAAAACTCGTCTGGTCGGGGATATTAGACTTACATCTAGTCTCTGAAAAGAACATATCTTACAGAAAAAAAGACAGTTGTTAAATTTTCTTAATAAAAATATAATAAAAAGGAGCCCAGAGACTCTCTTCATTGCCTGATACTGCAGTAATCTAGACTTGCCAAATATTATAGACTTGCATGGGCTGTATTGGATATATTTGTATCAGGGTATGTATGACAGCCTACATACGTTATCCTCCGCGATAATATTCAACCTAATTTCACTGTTTCGATGTAACTCACGCAAACAAAACGTTTGCACAGCGAATTATTTCCTTTAAGAAAAATAATGTTCTGTGATCGTTTTCTTGTTTCAAATCATTTATTGTAGTTCAAAGTGGAGCCAAATAAGTATTCTCTACTTGTCCTGGTGCCTGCTCAGTGGATACAATAACCAGTGCTTAACGACACTGGATGGAGACTTGGTGAAGCTAGATGATCTACAGTAATCCTCTCTAAATGTCACACAACGACAGAGACTTCATTGGCTTATGAGGAAATGGTCTGTAGACCCGGCGACGTTAAATAATTGATCACCCCTCCGTGAGTGATCACTGTAAAGGTTTTTGCCTGTGCAAGCACTTTTCGGCAACATTACGGCTTGGAACACCGAGGCAAGTGACTTTGTTCGGCATATGCCTCTGGTCATCAAGCAGTAACATGGGTACCCGGTGGGGTGATAGTTTATTATGACTGTTAACCTTCAATCGCATGACAAGGCAGCTTGGGTTGTATACTCCGCAGGAAGTTGAGAATAAAAATGACTGCACACTCATCCATTGACCTGTTACCGCTTTGAGCATGCACCTTGTGTATTGAATGGAGCAGTATAAGTACAGACATTTTTTCTGGTTTTCTTAACAAATGGGGGGGGGGGGGGGGGGGTTAAAGCGTTCGCTCGTCACCCCGAAGACCCTGGTTCGATTCCCGACATGGGTACAATGTGTGAAACCCATTTCTGGTGTCCCTCGACGTGATATTGCTAGAATATTGCTAAACGCGGCGTAAAACCATACTCACTCACTCACCTAACTAATGGGGATTCTGAACTTACGAAGTTTCTGGACAAGCAAGGTTTCTGGGCTGGTGGGGGCTCTTGACTAAAGGAATTTTTGAACTAACGGGATTTCTGGTATATAAGTTTTCTTACATGTGCGGTTTCTAAACGAGCGAAGTTTCTGAACTAATGGAGTTCCTGGATTAATGGAGTTTCTGGACTAGCGAGGTTCACAGACAACCGAGGTGTCAGTAATAGAGCATTTTACCGGGTTTTCCCGAGTTCACGGTATTTTAATGAGTTAGAGTAGATATTAATCAACAACATGGTCATATGTTTAACAAAACAACCCTTTCGAATTTCACAGTATGGTTTTACACCGCTTTTAGCAATATTCCAGCAAAATCCCGGCAATATCACAAGAAATGGGCTTCAAACATTGTACCCATATCAGGAATCGAACCCGGGTCTTCATCCTGACGAGCGAACGCTTTAACCACTAGGCTACCCGACCGCCCCTTTTTCATCTATGAAAGCAATCGATATACGAGTATAATTTATCTCTCTTTGTGTAGTATATCCTTGGTACTTAAGTTTGAGTTTCGATTATATGTCCATCAAGCTCTCGATGTGAGGCAACATCAGCAAACAGAATATTTGAAAAATCAATAAAATAAAATGCAACATGCTTTCCTCTCTCAAAGCAATCACTGTGAGAAGATTATTACTATCCTGTTCGTGTACGAACCCGATCCCTAACTGCTGTTATATTATATTATTCTTGTAGGCTTGGCCTTAAGTACAGAAATAAAGAATTGAGACTGATGTGCACTGACGTACACTGACGTAAACTTCGTACCCCATCATCTTATATAACCGAACGTACATTCTCATCCATTAGAGGGGGCACGGGTGGCCCAGTCGTCTAAGGCGCCGCAATTCGTTGTGCAGAGTTGCGTCCCTTGGGCACGCCAGAATCCTATGATTGTGGGTTCGAATCCCGGTTCGCCACGATTATGTTTCTAGGTTTGTCAGCACCATACCCGTGCTCGTTGGTTTCACCGAAGTGGTAAATGTCTAAGACCTGCATCACTTCGGGCTTTCCTCCCACATTAAGCTGACACGCCGCGATATAACTGGAATACTATTAAAAGCGGCGTTAAACCCAACTCAATCACTCACTCATCCATTAGACAATCATGATTATTACATCACACCCAACCCGTTCACCCGTACGTTAATGTTCTCAGTGAAATCACCCGGAATCACGGTCACCGGATAAATGAAATAGTGGTCTGGAGGCATGACCCTTGGTATACGGACGACGATGTGAATGTAAACAACAACAACAACAACAATGGATCACGTTTTCCCGTATGTTTTTTGTTTGTTTGTAGTTTAACGTCGCGATCAGCAATATTCTAGCTATATGACGGCGGTCTGTGAATAATCGAGTTTGGACCAGAAAATCCAGTGATTAACATCTTGATCATCGATCCACGCAATTGGGATACGATGACACGCATCAACCAAGTCAGCGAGCCTGACCACCCGGTCCCGCTAGTCGCCTCTAACCTGGATCTTCACGGGTCTTATCCCGTTTGTGACAATGAGAGACTAAGTCCTTTAATATACACGAATGAAGAACTTTAATGCCATCAGAACGATGGAATAATTATAGAAATGAACGAGTGTGCCTTTCACATAAATCTATTGGTGTCACGTGCGCTTATTTGATAACGTTGTCTACAGTTGCGGTAAGAGACACGTCACGTATTAAGACTGTAATCCTCCTCGACGTTGATTGATGTCTTTCGATATATCTACAGACAGCTGAGACGTGACTTTGACTTTGGCGGAGGACAGGATACCTCACGAACACCTGATGCCGTTGTTAGCTTTATAAAGATGGCGTGTGAAGTGCTGGAGGTACACGTGTGGACAGCAACAACCGAACACTTTACAGCAAGATCCAGTAGTCAGTGAGTGCACGTAAGGTAATCAGATTAATTGAGTTTACCTCCGCGGTGCCACCGCTGTTGGCATAGGATATTACTCGCCTGTCTTCCATTGTAAGTGATTAACCAAATGTCAAGTAACATGGCACATTTTCGGAAACTGTAGCTGTTGCCCTGAACGGCATTAGATGTTGAAGTGTGGTAGTTATGGCTGTTGTGAAGCTAAGAGGTTGACGTATGTGAGTTACGGCTGCCGCAGCGTTAAGATGTTGACGAGTTTGACTGTCGTGACGCTAAGGTGTTGACGAGTTTGACTGTCGTGATGCTAAGATGTTGACGAGTTTCACTGTCGTGACGCTAAGATGTTGACGAGTTTGACTGTCGTGACGCTAAGGTGTTGACGAGTTACGGCTGTTGTGACGCTAGGATGTTGACGAGTTTGACTGTCGTGACGCTAAGATGTTGACGAGTTTGACTGTCGTGACGCTAAGATGTTGACGAGTTACGGCTGTCGTGACGCTGAGATGTTGACGAGTTTGACTGTCGTGACGCTAAGGTGTTGACGAGTTAAGGCTGTCGTGACGCTAAGATGTTGACGAGTTTGACCGTCGTGACGCTAAGATGTTGACGAGTTTGACCGTCGTGACGCTAAGATGTTGACGAGTTTGACTGTCGTGACGCTAAGATGTTGACAAGTTACGGCTGTCGTGACGCTAAGGTGTTGACGAGTTACGGCTGTCGTGACGCTAAGGTGATGACGAGTTTGACTGTCGTGGCGCTAAGGTGTTGACGAATGTGAGTTAAGGCTGTCGTGACGCTAAGAGGTTGACGTATGTGAGTTACGGCTGCCGCAGCGTTAAGATGTTGACGAGTTTGACTGTCGTGACGCTAAGGTGTTGACGAGTTTGACTGTCGTGATGCTAAGATGTTGACGAGTTTCACTGTCGTGACGCTAAGATGTTGACGAGTTTGACTGTCGTGACGCTAAGGTGTTGACGAGTTACGGCTGTTGTGACGCTAGGATGTTGACGAGTTTGACTGTCGTGACGCTAAGATGTTGACGAGTTTGACTGTCGTGACGCTAAGATGTTGACGAGTTACGGCTGTCGTGACGCTGAGATGTTGACGAGTTTGACTGTCGTGACGCTAAGATGTTGACGAGTTAAGGCTGTCGTGACGCTAAGATGTTGACGAGTTTGACTGTCGTGACGCTAAGATGTTGACGAGTTTGACCGTCGTGACGCTAAGATGTTGACGAGTTTGACTGTCGTGACGCTAAGATGTTGACAAGTTACGGCTGTCGTGACGCTAAGGTGTTGACGAGTTACGGCTGTCGTGACGCTAAGGTGATGACGAGTTTGACTGTCGTGGCGCTAAGGTGTTGACGAATGTGAGTTAAGGCTGTCGTGACGCTAAGATGTTGACGAGTTACGGCTGTCGTGACGCTAAGATGTTGACGAGTTTGACTGTCGTGGCGCTAAGATGTTGACGAGTTTGACTGTCGTGACGCTAAGATGTTGACGAGTTTGACTGTAGTGACGCTAAGATGTTGACGAGTTTGACTGTCGTGACGCTAAGGTGTTGACGAGTTACGGCTGTCGTGACGCTAAGGTGTTGACGAGTTTGACTGTCGTGACGCTAAGGTGTTGACGAGTTACGGCTGTCGTGACGCTAAGGTGTTGACGAGTTACGGCTGTCGTGACGCTAAGATGTTGACGAGTTAAGGCTGTCGTGACGCTAAGGTGTTGACGTGTTTGACTGCCCTGACGCTAAGGTGTTGACGTATGTGAGTTAAGGCTGTCGTGACGCTAAGATGTTGACTTGTTTGACGGTCGTGACGCCGAGGTGTTGACGAGTTTGACTGTCGTGACGCTAAGATGTTGACAAATGTGATTTACGGCTGTTGCAGAGCTAAGATGGTGACTTACGTGAGTTACGGCTGTCGTAACGTTAAGATGTTGACGAATGTGAGTTTCGGCTGTCGTGACGCTAAGATTAGTCTAGGCTGGCCTCATCAAGGGAGTTCCTATTCAAGATCATGTCTTGTGGCAGTTAGTGTTAATGGCTCTTCCACGGAAATAGACATTGTGAATATCGGATAGCGTTGGCATTTATGCTAACACGTTTCAATGGATATGCGACTCCAGCTATATTTACAGACTTTTTACATTAACACTTATTATCCAACACAAAATATTCTCAGTGGAACGAGTGAAAGGCCTGTGGTCTGTTCGAAGCCTGCTTACAACACCGGTATCATCTAAAAATGAGGGGGCAGCGGGGTAGCCTAGTGGTTAAATCGTTCGTCCATCACGCCGAAGATCCGGTTCGACTCCACGTATGGGTACGATGTGAGAAACCCTTTCTGGTAAACTGCTAACAGCGGCGTAAAACCATACTCGCTCACTCACTCCAAAACGAGGATTGAAGGCGTTCGTCCGTCACGCCGAAGATCCGGTTCGACTCCACTTATGGGTACGATGAGATAAATCCATTCTGGTATATTGCTAACAGCGGCGTAAAACCATACTCTCTCACTCACTCCAAAACGAGGATTGAAGGGTTACGCTGACTTACATGGCTGTGTCATCGTAACCTTCAAGTGTGATCAGGGGCACGGGTGGCTCAGCCGTCTGAAACGCCGCGATTCGCTGTGCAGAGTTGCGTCCCTTGGGCACGCCAGAAACCAATGATTGTGGGTTCGAATCCCGGTTCGCCACGATTATGTTTCTAGGTTTGTCAGCACCATACCCGTGCTCGTAGGTTTCACCGAAGTGGTAAACGTCTGAGACCTGCATCACTTCCTCCCAAAATTAAGCTGACACGCCGTGATATAACTGGAATACTGTTAAAAGCGGCGTTAAACCCAACTCACGCACTCACTCAAGTGTGATCATTGATCATATGGTCAACCATGGATTTACCTGTCCCCATGATACAGCCGGGCTAATGAGATGTAAACAACATCCCCAACACCCTTCAAACCAGCTCACCGATGTTTCGCATTCATATAAGGAGCCATTGAAATTGAAAAGTTGGAAAGCAAATTATATACCTGTGCTGTGATATTTGGCAGGCAAGGGTGTAAATACGTGTATCTGAAGAGAAACACACTGATATTTGGCAGGCAAGGGTGTAAATACGTGTATCTGAAGAGAAACACACTGATATTTGGCAGGCAAGGGTGTAAATACGTGTATCTGGAGAGAAACACACTGATATTTGGCAGCCAAGGGTGTAAATACGTGTATCTGGAGAGAAACACACTGATATTTGGCAGCCAAGGGTGTAAATACGTGTATCTGGAGAGAAACACACTGATATTTGGCAGCCAAGGGTGTAAATACGTGTATCTGGAGAGAAACACACTGATATTTGGCAGCCAAGGGTGTAAATACGTGTATCTGAAGAGAAACACACTGATATTTGGCAGCCAAGGGTGTACATACGTGTATCTGGAGGGAAACACACGAGTGAAATGACGAGGGCAAGTAATGTATACTGTAGTAACTGATATATAGAGGGGATGTTATATATTCTTTAGTAACTGATATATAGAGGGGATGTTATATATTCTTTAGTAACTGATATATAGAGGGGGTGTTATATATTCTGTAGTAAATGTTATATAGAGGGGATGTTATATATTCTGTAGTAACTGATATATAGAGGGGATGTTATATATTCTGTAGTAACTGATATATAGTGGGGGGTTATATGTTCTGTAGTAACTGATACATAGAGGGAAGGTTATATATGCTGTAGTAACTGATATATAGAGGGGTCTTATATATTCTGTAGTAACTGATATATAGAGGGGATGTTATATATGTTGTAGTAACTGATACAGAGGGAAGGTTATATATGCTGTAGTAACTGATTTATTGAGGGGGAGTTATATATTCTGTAATAACTGTTATATAGAGGGGATGTTATATATTCTGCAGTAAATGATATAAAGGGGGATGTTATATAGGCTGTAGTAACTGATATAAAGAGGGGATGTTATATATTCTGTAGTAACTGATATATAGAGGGGTTGTTATATATTCTGTAGGAACTGTTATATAGAGGGGATGTTATATATTCTATAGTAACTGATATATAGAGGGGATGTTATATATTTTGTAGTAACTGATATATAGAGGGGGTGTTATATATTCTGTAGTAACTGATATATAGAGGGGGTGTTATATATTCTGTAGTAACTGATACATAGAGGGGATGTTATATATTCTGTAGTAACTGATATATAGAGGGGTGTTATATATTCTGTTGTAACTGATACCTAGAGGGAAGGTTATATATGCTGTAGTAACTGATATATAGAGGGAAGGTTATATATTCTGCAGTAACTGATACATAGAGTAAATATAATCGACAATACCCTTTCTGAAATCTCCGCCAAAAGAAGAGTCGATTATACGAATCCGACTATAACATGAGCATGTGCGAATGAATCACTAATAAATACTGATGACACCAGATGATCGAAAAGGTTGTATATACTGTAGATTTCGTGACCTGGTTGACAGCGTGGCGTGGTACCACAAGGAGGATCATTGCTAAAGACATTAATCACTGGATTTTCTGGTCCTGACTCGACTGTTCTCAGGCTGTTGGGTGTGGCTGTAGGCAACACACGACCTCTCACCTTTTTTATACAAACGGTGTGTGTGTGGCGGTGCTACAGACAGGACAGGACAGGTTAATCCTTTGCGCGAACACCTGGAGTATTCACTGATTTTCAGTTATCCATTCGTATAGTTTTCATTACCTTTTGTGTTCTAAGCCCGATTGAATCTGTTTTGGCAGATAATCGAGACTGCTTATTTTATGGCCTTGGCATTTTGACTATATGCTGTCGAAGCGGATATAACGAGGGCATAGTATTTATACTGTAGTAGGTGACTTAACGACGGTGTGATATATACACTCTAGTAGGCGATGTAACTAGGGCATATAGTTTAAGGGGCACAGAGAAAGTCGTGTCTCAATGTTGAGATAGAAGCACATAAACATCTAAAACAAATGTCAAAGCGATTATTATAAAAGAGGCTGGTATGTGTAGGATAATACGTATCATTGAGGTAGAAAATTACAGTAAAATGGAAGAAGAAATCGTTCTGGACGCACAAAGCTACCCGAATATATTGTCCTTACATTGTCCAAACACTCACACAAATTCGACAAAGGGGAAACACTGAAGGACATGAATTACCTCACCTAACTGTTCCGGCAAGAAAGCAGTTTTTTTGTATTGCCCAAAGTTCATAAACGTAAACATATCGAAGGACACAAATGCGGTGGTTAATCGAACGTGATGTATATGACACGGGCATCATTGCGTTTGGAACCTTAAGTTTTCAGTATTTCGACGATTGTTTTCAGCCTGTAACGTTTTGATTTGATTTGATTTAAGTTTGTATTTTTGGTCAAATCCAATATCCACGTGTATACTTTCTTTTGTCATTTTGGCAGGTTAGTTATATAAGAACTCAACACCAAGATGACCTCACGTATGACCTAGGGTAGCTGGCCAAGGCTGTACAACGCAACGATTGAGCAATCTTGTTGACATACTGATGACATGATTTTTTACTAAAGTGCGCAGCTACATGGCAGATACAGTTGACTTATCGACAAGCGTCAACAAAGAAGAAAGCATACTAATCGTATTCCACCTGAAAATGCTCAGCTCAAACATATTCCTCACAATCCAGGTTTGCCCTAAGAGCGGAAGGCCCGGGGTTCGATCCCCGGCTGCGTCATACCAAAAGATGGTACTTGTTGTTACCCTGTCTGGCGCCCGGCATTAAGAGGATTAAACAAGGACTGGTCGGCTCGGAGTCAGTATACTGTGTCGGAGTGGGGTATTCATGTTAAACTGCGGCATGGAATCTCAGTGGGCTAGCACTATACATCTGCATCAGTCCGGACTAGTACAAGCAGCCATACAACACATGTGCATGCACGTCGCTATATAAGTGCAAAAATCTCGGAGGCAACGCCTCCACAACCCACATAATCTTGGATCAGACGCTGTTAACTATTGGTGACCGGAATAACAACCTAATCCAAGTTCAAGGACGTTTGTGTGTGAAAGCGTGAAATATTGAAAAACAATAACCTTAGCCATTATTTAATTACATCCAAACAGAGTGTTATTAAGTGACTCTGTGACATTTGCAATATTTCCCTTCAAAGTTAAAGGTTTTGTTTCAAGGGACATACGCGGCGAAGTGTGGCGCCTCAGAGGATTTGGCCACCTCTTCTTCCTCGAAATCAGGGGCGGTCGGGTAGCCTAGTGGTTAAAGCGTTCGCTCGTCACGCCGAAGACCCGGGTTCGATTCCCGACATGGGTACAATGTGTGAAGCCCATTTCTGGTGTCCCCCGTCGTGATATTGCTGGAATATTGCTAAAAGCGGCGTAAAACCATATTCACTCACTCACTCACTCCTCGAAATCACAGTAAACACGTCGGCCACCAAACTGGAAGAAGAAATATTCTACAAACTGTTTCTCCGGTTTCATTTTGTCTCAAACCACAAGACGAGAAGCTTGCCTTATAACCATGATAGGGGAATCTGTATGATAGTTTCAAATACAGAAACACGAGACGAAAGGCTTCAGCTTTCTTTAACAACGTTCATATCACAACTCGCTAATACATGATGGGATCTCTAAATCGGGTGAGACAAACGGTCAATTACTCGTAATACGGACAAACGGTCAATTACTCGTAATACGGACAAGTGAAGTACACAGACAATACAAAAATAACTATTGCCCCTGTGTCTACCCACAGCTGCTTTTAACCTGATTTTAACGATCAAACAGAATATTGCAATACCGGAACAGAATATATAAAATTGCCACCAGTCTGGATGAAGTCAATATTACAAAAAGTAAACGACAATGCACATATGAAGCAGATCCTGGGGGATGCTCGCTTTGACTCATCAACACCGACACTAGCGTATGGGGGGAGTTGAAATATGTAACCCGTGAAGATCCGGGTTAGAATGATCTTCAGCAACCCACGCTTGTCGTAAGGGGAAGCTATAGCGATATCGAGTGGCCAGACTCGCAAACAAGGTCAATAACACCTTCTGGCTACTCTACATTATGGAGTGTTCTTTCCACTATGTAATCTATGTAAATCATATGTAGAGGGTGCAAAGAACAATATATCGGCAGACAGAATGTGAGACGGGGTGAAATTCCACAAACAAATAGAGGAGCCTTAAACAAAGTGCATTCCGCTAAGCGCCCACTTGGGTAAGTGCATTTCAGAAGAAGACATGAAATTTAAAATATTCCCGTTTTATCGGTTGATGACTCGTTTCGAAAACGTACAGACGGAATGCTTGATAATAGTCCGGAGATAACGTGTGAAAACGCGATGCACCAGTCTGCCTATAGAATGTTCGGTAAATATATCATGTTAAAGGCGAGCGCGTTCATCTCCAAGGAGCCTCTTCAGGCCATACATTAAGGATAATGAACCATTTTGTAATTCCTGAGTGGCATTATTCGTTATGTATGGCCCGATGAGGCTCACTGGATCTGAACCCACGCTCAGGATTAATTCTGCACAGCGACTGGCTTATGCACCACACAAAGTACCAAAAGATATTCCGAAATTATTTTTTTTAGAAACAGAAATATCGGTATTGCAATTGTTTGTGATAAGTAGCTACAGACAGCTGGAAGTTTGGAATATGGGGAGTTTGAAGAATTAGCTCTATGTTTTTACAATCTAGGAAAACGAGTGATTGCCAGCAAAAAGATAATAATGGATAACATTTTCGTATAATTGTATTATATTGTATTGTATAAAATCAGAAAATACCCTCGACCATCTTCCTCTTCTGCGTTGTATGGTTGGCTGTGTGTGATGTATGGTAGGCTGTGTGTGGTGTGTGGTGGGCTGTGTGTGATGTATGCTTGGCTGTACATAAAGTACGGTGGGCTGTACATAAAGTATGGTGGGCTGTACATAAAGCATGGCTGGTTGTACATAAAGTATGGTGGGTTGTACATAAAGCATGGTGGACTGTACATAAAGTACGGTGGGCTGTACATAAAGTATGGTTGGCTGTACATAAAGTTTGGCAGGCTGTACATAAAGTATGGTTGGTTGTACATAAAGTATGGTGGGCTGTACATAAAGTATGGTGGACTGTACATAAAGTACGGTGGGCTGTACATAAAGTATGGTTGGCTGTACATAAAGTATGGTGGGTTGTACATAAAGTATGGTGGATTGTACATAAAGTATGGTGGGTTGTACATAAGGTATGGTGGGCTGCACATAAAGTATGGTGGGCTGCACATAAAGTATGGTGGGTTGTACATAAAGTATGGTGGGCTGTACATAAAGTATGGTGGGTTGTACATAAAGTATGGTGGGCTGCACATAAAGTATGATGGGCTGCACATAAAGTATGGTGGGTTGTACATAAAGTATGGTGGGTTGTACATAAAGTATGGTGGGTTGTACATAAAGTATGGTGGGTTGTACATAAAGTATGGTGGGCTGTGCATAAAGTATGGTGGGTTGTACATAAAGTATGGTGGGTTGTACATAAAGTATGGTGGGCTGTACATAACGTATGCTTGGCTGTACATAATGTATGCTTGGCTGTACATAAAGTATGCTTGGCTGTACATAAAGTATGGATGGCTGTACATAACGTATGCTTGGCTGTACATAAAGTATGGATGGCTGTACATAAAGTATGGTGGGCTGTACATAAAGTATGGATGGCTGTACATAAAGTATGGATGGCTGTACATCACGTATGCTTGGCTGTACATAAAGTATGGTGGGCTGTACATAAAGTATGGATGGCTGTACATAAAGTATGGATGGCTGTACATAAAGTATGGATGGTTGTACATAAAGTATGGATGGCTGTACATAAAGTATGGATGGCTGTACATAAAGTATGGATGGCTGTACATAAAGTATGGATGGCTGTACATAAAGTATGGATGGCTGTACATAAAGTATGGCAGGCTGTACATAAAGTATGGATGGCTGTACATAAAGTATGGTGGGCTGTACATAAAGTATGGATGGCTGTACATAAAGTATGGTGGGTTGTACATATAGCATGGATGGCTGTACATAAAGTATGGTGTTCTGTACATAAAGTATGGATGGCTGTACATAAAGTATGGATGGCTGTACATAAAGTATGGATGGCTGTACATAAAGTATGGATGGCTGTACATAAAGTATGGATGGCTATACATAAAGTATGGTGGGCTGTACATAAAGTATGGCAGGCTGTACATAAAGTATAGTAGTGTTTCTATCTAACTGAGTTTATACCCACATGTTACAGCGCGCCTGCACATGTACGTGTATGCATATGTATTTTAAGTGGGGGTTTTCCATCACCACCGATCTGATCAATGCGCATCGTACATATAGGTGTTCTCTCATCATTTTATTAACATTAATATGAACCCTAATTGCATTGGCGATACACAGCCATACCGAACAAAATAGTAATCACCTAAATATGTTACCAGCGTCAATTGATTAGGGTGGAGTAAAACCTTACCATAAATAACTTGCTACAATTCAATTCTGAAACAAATATGTAAATTTGTCTCACACTGCGACCGCCCATGTCCCGATATTTCATCTATACCACATAAAAAAATATCTGATTTCATTCCTCAACGACTGTCGTCGATGTTTCGTCCTTTAGTATGAAAATGAGGCAACCTAATATGCTACCAATCAGTATGTGTCTGAATAATTTACCTTAAACACGTCTAATAGCTTTTTTCTACCTTGGTTATTAGTTCCTATAATGAGTTCGCTACCTTATCTTAAATGCTTGCATATAATTGTTATCTTATCATGGTCTTTTGAAGCACCTAATTAAAAACGAGAAAACGACGGTGATGATAATTCATTATTTGACTGCACCGACTTAATTTGCTCAAAGGCGAATATCGGATATCACTTAATATTATGCAAGATCCGGGGAAATCCGTGTAGAGAATAGGTCTTCAGCAACCCATGCTTGCCGTAAAATGTGACCATGCTTGTCGTAAGAGGCGACTAACGGGATCGGGTGGTCAGGCTCGCTGACTTGGTTGATCAATGTCATCGATCCCAATTGCGTGGATCCATGCTCATGATGTCAATCACTGGGTTGTCTGGTCCTATTTACAGACCGCCGTCATTATTTACAGACCACTCATAGAAAAAACATTTATTTGTTGAGTCGAGTTACTATTCCTTATTTTGACTCGTGCCATATGTTCCCGTTTGAACAACTGACAGACAGCTTTCGTTTCAGTTTAATGTACCATTTGTCATTGGCATTCGTCTCGTATGTCTGTTTGTGAGTGTAACTGGTCAACCGCGACTTTTAGAGTATAAACGACTCATTGCATAGCAAGCAATCTGTATATGTACGCCATCTACCTCAATTGTCGTATTTGTCACTAAAGTGTGTCGGTGTACATTGAGTGAGTGAGTGAGTTGGGGTTTTACGCCGCTTTTAACAGTATTCCAGTCATATCGCGGCGTGTCAGCTTAATGTGGGAGGAAAGCCCGAAGTGATGCAGGTCTCAGACGTTTACCACTTCGGTGAAACCCACGAGCACGGGTATGGTGCTGACAAACCTAGAATCATAATCGGGGCGAACCGGGATTCGAACCCACAATCATAGGTTTCTGGCATGCCAAGGGACGCAACTCTGCACAGCGAATCGCGGCGCCTCGGACGGCTGGGCCACGGTGTACATTGACTGAGTGGGGCGTTTATACACAGTTACATTGTTCTGAAGCCAGTGTTGCTAACATAGCCTGGATGTGTGTTGGCTTTGCATGTGTTTGTGACAGGTGACATCGGTGGGGTAGGATAGGCTTACATTTTCGCTAATACCTGGGCCCACTTGCACAAAGCGATCTTAGCGCTAAGATGATCGTAACTCCCATGCTTTAACATTGGCTCACAATAGTCTTACCGCTAAGATCGCTTTGTGCAAGTGGGCCTGTTGTCATCACTATTTCATACTGATTCATAAACACGTGTTTATGAGGACCCGTGAAGATCCGGGGTAGAATAGGTCTTCAGCAACCCATGCTTGCCGTAAAAGGCGACTATGCTTGTCGTAAAAGGCGACTAACGGGATCAGGTGGTCAGTCTTGCTGACTTGGTTGATGCATGTCATCGTATCCTAATTGTGTGGATCGATGCTCATGATGTCAATCACTGGATAGTCTTGTCCAGATTCGATTATTTACTGACCACCGTCACACAGGCGTGCTCAAGGGAGGCAATTTTGCCCTTAACACTAAAAAGCATTTATTTATCATATGGTTCTTACATTTTAGGGGCGGTCGGGTAGCCTAGTGGTTAAAGCGTTCGATCGTCACGCCGAAGACCCGGGTTCGATTCCCGACATGGGTACAATGTGTGAAGCCCATTTCTGGTGTCCCCCGCCGTGATATTGCTGGAATATTGCTAAAAGCGGCGTAAAACCAAATTCACTCACTCACTCTTACATTTTAATTTCCACTAGCTACGCTCCTGATCAGTATCAGTGAACTAGCGGTGAGTTGAGGTGAATTTGGGTTAAACGTCGCCTCCAAGATTATTGCACTTATGTAGCGACGTGCATATACATGTGTGTGTGGCTGCTTGTGCTAGTCCGGACTGATGCCGATTTATAGTGCTAGTCCACTGAGATACCTGGCCGCAGTTTAACATGAATATCCCACTCACACACTATATACTGACTCCGAGCCGACCAGTCCTTGTTTTATCCCCTTAATGCCGAGCGCCAGACAGGGTAACAACAAGTACCACCTTTTAACGTATTTTTGGTATGACGTGACCGGGGATCGAACCCCGGACCTTCCGCTCTCCGGGCGGACCCTCTACCATTAGATCACGGAAGCGGTCGATCATTAGTATAAACACCGAGTCAGTCAGCCTTGTATACAGGAAGCGTCAGCATTATCAATAGATATAAACGATGTGTCATGTGTCTATGAATCATAATCAGATCGTGATGATACCAGGTTTTATCGAAAAGGTGAGCGTATCCTGTCCCACCGGTGGCACCCCTCACAAACACACGCTAAGGAGGGTCAATTGTTCAGACACGGGAACAAACAGTACACGCTAAAGTACATGTAGGGAATTGTATCTCACTCCAAACCCAGACAGAACAGATTATGTTCGCCACACAGGCTTCAGAAGAATCTAGCTCTGTAAAACCAACCCCCGTCCACGCGAACCAAAACACATTAGTCACACAAAGTTCAATTAAGGTATATGTTACAGATATACTGATCTGTTGTTATGCTTTGATTCCCCTGCAATCAATAAAAGGGGGCGGTTGAAGAGTTCCACTTACAAAAAGACATACGATACGAATGTCAATGACAAAGTTGCTGAACGAAAGCTCCTTGACGCCAACGTCAAGTTCAAAATAAAGCGACATTCAATACCATTGCCAGCACGCAATAGTCACACAAAACGTGAAAAGATATATGAATTGGATAATGCACAGAATTGATTATACAGTAAACTACGGTTATAACGAACACGCATATAACGAACTGACGGATATAACGAACTTACTTTTTGGCCCCGACTACTTGATGTAGTCATGCTGTATATGTACTTATAACGAACTACGGTTATAACGAACTAAAATTAGTAGTCCCTTTGAGTTCGTTATAACCGTAATTTACTGTATTTCATTTTTTTAGCATAGAGGAAACAAGTCGCCCTGTTTCAAAAGATACATTCCAAGAAAATCGAACACCACAACATGTTACAAAATGTCACATTGAAAGCTTCAACAGCAATATGCCATATTACCTATATACAATTGATTTCAACGATGCATATCACAACATCTGTGATAACATTATTGCTTAGTGATGGAAAGCCTGGACCAATTACAATTTTTATAAAAAAAAAACCAACTTGTTCTGTAGTACATACATAGTGTGCAATACCTGGTTACTTATACTATATTCGTAAAAGGGACGATGGGGTAGCCTAGCTAGTGGTTACTTTTGTCGCTCGTCACGTCTAAGTTCCGAGTTCGATTCCCCATATGGGTACAATACGTGAATTCCATTTCTGGTGTCTCATGTGTTTGCTACGAACAAGGTAAATATAAAACGTCCACGCTAGAGAAAACAGACTCCATTGAGCGCGAATGGCAACAACAACGTTGACATTTATATGGAATGATCAGTTAAATCAGTGATGATACCAGGTGTTTGTATAAAGGGTAAACATATCTTGTCCTATAGGTAGCACCCACGCTTTTGTTTGTTTGTTTGTTTGCTTTTTGTTTGTTTGTTTGTTTGTTTGTTGTTTAAATCCGCACTCAGCAATATTCCAGCTTTGTGACGGCGGTCTGTAAATGATCGAAACTAGACCAGACAATACAGTGATTGACATCAAACGCATCGATCCATCCAATTGGGAAACGATGACCTGCATCAACCAAGTCAGCAATCCCGTTAGTCGCCTCTTACAAGCATAGTCGCCTATTACGGCAAGCATGGGTTGCTGAAGACCTGTTCTAACCCGGATCTTCACGGGTCTAAAAAGGAATTTAACAATATTCAATCACTCACTTTAATCCTAAACTGTGTCATACCGCCCTGGACATAACTACAGTTAAGAACGACCTGTAAACACAATGTGCTGGGAACGCGAAGTGATGATTGTCGTAGACGCTTAACATTTCAATGTTTGTTTGTTTGTTTGCTTGTTGTTGTACGCTGCACTCATCAATATTCCAGCTATATGACAGCGGTCTGTAAATAAATCGAGTCTGGACCAGACAATCCAGTAATTGACATCATGAGCATCGATCCACGCAAGTCAACCAAGTCAACCAAGTCAGCGAGCCTGACCACCCCAACCCTTTAGTCGCCTTTTACGACAAGCATAGTCGACTTTTATGGCAAGCATTGGTTGCTGAAGACCTATTCTACCCCGGATCTTCATGGGTCTAACATTTAATGAAACCACCAAGCACGGTGAGAAACCAAGGAATATAGTTCAATAAATCAGTGGATCCTGGTAACCAAGGGACGTAAATCTCCATAAGGAACTAAAGCATAAATAATGAATCACGAAGTAACTAAACAAAGGTTTGTTTCTCATAGAAAGTGGCCGGATTGCGCGGTTTTCGAAGTATCAGGGTTCCACTGCTTACAGACTAATTTCCTTACGAACAAATAATTGCAAACTGTTTACAAAGATGAATAAAACGTTGACAGCTTCCTTAAACATATAACGGGCAGTTGTTGGGACTGACGTTCAATATGCTTGGATACAAATTTGTAAAATTGGTGTCATCATTGTCAGGGATCCATCCGTATAGCTTTCATCACAATTTTGCCTTTTACGCCCATTGTTTCGTCGGAAAATCGAGATTGTTTTTTCTCTCTGACGTTGACGTTTCACATTTGCAATTCAAAACAGATAATTTTTTTCAAAATTAACAATTGATGAATTTAATTTATAAAACACACGTTGCTACCATTGTGTTACTTCACATATAATATTATGTTTAATATCCCGTCATCAAAACCACAAATATCAGCACAGTATTGCATATTTGAAAGTATTGAAGGAAAGTTATGAGCATCGCAGATATTCAATGATTCACAGCCCGGCAGCTCGGCAACGTCCACAAAGGAATTATTTCATGCAGCCGTTTAAATAGTAGAAAAGCAAATATTGAATAAAATGACAATATAAAATGTATACCTACCAGATCATCCCAAAAGAAACTGGCTATCAATGTACATGATCCACTTTGAGAAGCGAGTATCGATCTGAACACGGAACAAGCCCGCACGTCGAGGACAAGGCTCTTCTCGTGGCTGCGAGAGTTGCCTCGTGTGGTTGGACGGCTGAGGGTTCGCATAGTGTTACACGCGGATCGCGGACTCACCCTTGTACGGAGTTACGTGCACGTGCCTTGCAGCCAAACGAATGTGATTAACGCAAAATGTTGTGAAAAAAACATACTGTCTGTTATCAATGCGATAGATATATGTTTTAGCTGATTATAGGTGCTGGTGGGTTTATTGGTGTGAGTGGCGGTTAACAACATTTGAGTATACACATGTGCGAAGCACTGTATGACGTAAGGACATAATTATTATATATATATATATATATATATATATATATATATATATATATATATATATAATTTCCTTACGTCATACAGTGATGCTCCAATGAAAACATTAGTCATATATATATATATATATATATATATATATATATATATATATATATATATGACTAATGTTTTCATTGAAGCATCACTGTCATACAACTCGAAGCTCCGTTTATATATTCAGTAGAATCGTTTGTATATTTTATAACAGAAGTAAATTAATTGTAGCTTTTGTTTAGTTGAACTGTAGAATAAATTAAGAGTATTAAATAAAATTGTCAATGACAAAGTGTTAAGGGCTAGAAATACAAGCGACAAGTGCAACATTAATTTTGTATCTTATTGTTTTGAAACATGTGGAAATGTTTTTTTTGCGATTATCACATGCCATGAAGTCGGTGCGGCGTTAGAGGCCCATTGCCAGCAGGCGCCGCCGTTCACGGTGCTGACGTGCATGGGGCGAGGGAGAAACACACACGAATGCTTTGAGAGCCAAAACACAGTGTCCCCCAGGACACGAGACTAATTAGGGTTGAATTGAATTTTCTATTGCTTCTCTAGAGGCCCCGAGGCAGGGTGCCGTACAACTCCTTGTCACCCATCCAGTAGATGGGCATCCTGCTGGGTCGGATAGCTCTGGGCTACTGTCTGGGTTCAAGCCTGATGCGAGAAAGGAACAGGTTTTGCTGTTTTGTCTCGCAGGCTGGTAAGGAATTGTGTTCAGATAGACCTCCAAGGCATTCACAAATGTCAACCTCAAAAGACAGAAGAGTATTTTAAGGACAATCTTGTGTTCTATATCGGTGACCATTACGGCCGGGCTGCGATCTGACGCTGTGCGTCAGAGTGGTGTATTTATGTGCATACCTACATGCACAGAGTACCAACGCTCCCTGTTGGATAAAAGGGATAAGTTACGCTTTACGATAACAAATGACGTAACAAATTCGCCCAGTTCGCAAAGGTGACCTAGTTTTTAGATTTGACGGATGTTATTCCCGTCAAACAGGATCCCAGATCCCCAGTGTATCAAGACCCGTGCACATCAAGACACAGATAGCACAGGTAGCACAGATACACTCGCTTGATATGTCAGCCAAGGGTGTATCTAGGGAAGCGGAAGAGTTCATTTTCTTACAGTTTGTTATCTAATGCCGAACTCAGCAATATTCCTGCTACATGACGGCGGTCTGTACATAATCCAGTTTGGCTAGACAATCCAGTGATTGACATCCTGAGCATCGATCCACGCAATTGGGATCAATGACATGCTTTAGCAAAGTCAGCCATCCTGACCACCCGATCCCGTTAGACGCCTCTTATGACAAGCATAGTCGCCGTTTGCGGCAAGTATGGGTTGAGGAAGACCTATTCTATCCCGGATCTTCACGGGTCCCGTACAGCATGAAACAGATTTGCACGTGCCTTTGGAAAGCAAGATTGTCGTTTGTGATATCATGTAATTAACGCATTTATGCATTTATTAGTAAACACCTCGTCAAAACACTTTTGATATAATAAAGGCATCAACACTCATGTTGAACAGTCCATACAGAATACGTGGCTATGGGGTGGCCCAGTGATTAAAGCGTTCGCTCGTTACGCCGAAGAACCGGGTTCGATTACCCACATGGATACAATGTGTGAAGCCCATTGAATGGTGTCCCCAACCTTATATACTGGAATATTGCGGCGTAAAACCATACTCACTCACCCCCCTACGTGATACCTAGTCACCATCTGATTTGTGTAGTAACGCATACAAAGTCCGCACGAGATATTTCCTCAGTGTCACGTCCCCTGCAACCCCCGTTTACCGACCGCCTCCGTGGTCTAATGGTAGAGCGTCCGCCCGGAAGGTCCGGGGTTCGATCTCCGGCCGCGTCATACCAAAAGACGTTAAAAGATGGTACTTGTTGTTACCCTGCATGGCGCTCGGCATTAAGGGGCTAAAACAAGGACTGGTCGGCTCGGAGTCAGTATACTGTGTCTGAGTGGGATATTCATGTTAAACTGCGGCATGGTATCTCAGTGAGCTAGCACTATATCAATCGGCATCAGTCCTGACTAGTACAAGCAGCCACACAAACACACACACGTACTTGCACGTCGCTTTTTAAGTGCAATAACCTTGGACGCGACGTTAAACCCAATTCCACTTGACCTCACCTCACCTCACCCCCGTTTACCGCCGTCATATAGTTGGAATACAAGCAAACAAACAAACAAACAAACTTCTCCAACTGACGATATTGGTGTCACTTCAAAACTATCCCCTGCAGTTTCAATAAACACTAAAACACGTGTAGTCAATCAGCGGCTCGCAGCCAACAGCTGGAACTGGTCGCGGAACGGGAACACAGTTTTTTTTAAGCCGTGTTTGTTTTTGGACTGAATCATACCATATTTATCGTGTATGTCTGGCACAGACCCAGACCGTTACATCTTCTAGATGGAATTCTGACAAAAACAAAGAATTTGTTGCACTGTCTGCCGAATCAGGGGTGCAGTTCTGTACCTGTTTCCGAGATTCCCCCAGACCACTATACAGTGTTGTCTATCACATAAAGAATAGACCCGTGAAGATCCGGGTTAGAATAGGTCTTCAGCAACCCATGCTTGTCGTAAAAGGCGACTATGCTTGTCGTAAGAGGCGACTAACGGGATCGGGTGGTTAGGCTCGCTGACTTGGTTGATGCATGTCATCGAATCCTAATTGCGTGGATCGATGCTCATGATGTCAATCACTAGATAGTCTGGTCCAGTTTTGATTATTTACAGATCGCTGTGTTATAGCTGGAATATCACTGAGTGCGACGTTAAGCAACAAACAAACAAAACATAAAAAAGAGAATATCTCATTCATTTACGCGTGTATTAATTCCCTCGTGTTTTACAACGCTCTCGAAAACATGTTCTATACGCATAGTACAATCACTCCATCGACGACCAGGGTACATTCTAATCGCATTTGGATCACCCTTGGGCTTATATTATTCAAGCTGCAGTTAGGTGCCACGTCACCATCTCATCCTACCGGGTACCCATTCGCGGCTGGACATCTTCCTGAGGCAAGAGAGTTAACTGACCTTAAAAGTCCAGTTTCCACCCTTGCCGAACTAGGCTGGTATTATGGAGTTACATTTTGGCTGGACTAACGAGTCTATGCATAGTCCAATCAACTTTTATAGTCAGTTAACTCACTTGCCTCGGGAAGATGCGGCTGGATGATCAGAGCTAACATGTTTCAGAACCTGTGATTCTGTGTGGGGCCGAAGCCCTTGAAATAATCGGGCATCAAACTCAACGAGTGCGGACATCCATCCACCTACTCTTCGCCGTCAGCACAGCTGAACCCGATGTGTTACTTATAACGCCATGCTCAGTACCCCTCCTCATCACAAAACAAACCAGTGTGAGCCATCTGTCATGTTTTGGGAGCCAAATAAAAGATTTTACTATGTTCTCTGCTTCATAGCATTTATTTACCAGGGCTCCGTTCCGCAAAGCGATCTTAGCACTAAGATGATTGTAACTGCCATACTTTAATACACTTACGATACTCGTAGCGCTAAAATTGCTTTGTGGAACGGTACTCTGGTGAAGATAGTATATACTCCGAAACGTTGTGTTCCTCATAATAAAGAAATTGACATCCATACATTCTCTTCCTTAACTATTATTTCCTTTCTGCGACTTGATGTACAGTATAGTACTTGAGCAGCTGTCAATATATTTCGGTGAATTAAAGCGCCCATGCCTTAGAGGTATATAATTCGTGTTGCTAACTGTCAAAAAAGAAATTCTATCTTTTTTTTATGGGAGCAGACCTGGGACGTACCTGAGGCATTTTACAAGTGTTGGCAGCATTGGACATAGAAATTGCGAAACAGTTTCGCGAGAACGGTGGAGGTATCAGTTTCCGCGTCTGGCTTGGAGAATCTGTGGCTTGGATTCAGTTTCTCGGAAACTTGACTTTCCCTCATTTTGACGCTGTGTGGGACATCTGACTGCACACCGATACGACATGACAATGTGATGTAGCCAGACAAACGCTGAACGAACCGAACGTCTAATATACCAGAGAGGCTTAGCTTCCCTTTGATAGAGGGCTATTACTCCAGGGAGCGGGCTGATGGATTGCCACGGAAGACTATCACGGGGAAAGTTAATTCTTTGCTGTAAAAAAAATGACATCGAACAATGTGAAGGCAATTTTCTTTTTACCTATAGGACAGTTACGCCGCTGTACATGGCTCAGTCAACTTGGGTGCCACAATTCCCTGCGCGGATTACTTAGGCGAGACCAAATCCTCATTTTTGATATTCACGATTTATAACGCTACCTAAATAATATCTAAAAAATATCGAGTAGCCATATTGCATAGATTCACTTGTAAACCTGGCGTCAGATCCTGTCGTATATGACGGCTGGATTTGGAGACAGATTTTTTTTTGCACAACAGAAATTAAGGAACTATTCACTTTGATTTGAAGACAAAACAGAGGTTCACGATTGCTGTCAGGCTGTGTTGAGAGATCGCAATGAGTGAGTGAGTGTATTGGGTTTAACGCCGTTTTTTTCAGTTATATCACGCCGCGTAATGTGGGAGGAAAGCCTGGTCACACACGTTTACCGCTTCGGTAAAACCCACGAGCACGGGTATGGTGCTGACAAACCTAGAAACATAATCGGGGCGAACCGGGATTCGAACCCACAATCAAAGATTACTGGCGCGTCAAAGGGATACACAATCATGGGACCCGTGAAGATTCCGGGGTAGAATAGGTCTTCAGCAACCCATGCTTGCCGTAAAAGGCGACTATGCTTGTCGTAAAAGGCGACTAACGGGATCGGGTGGTCAGGCTCGCTGACTTGGTTTGATGCATGTCATCGATCCCAATTGCGTGGATCGATGCTCATGATATCAATCACTGGATTGTCTGGTCCAGACTCGATTATTTACAGACCGCTGTCATATAGCTGAAATATTGCTGAGTGCGGCGTTAAACAACCAACCAACCAACCACAATCATGGGTTACTGGCTCGTCCAAGGGACGCAACTCTGCACAGCGAATCGTAATCTGCACGAAAATAATATGGGTTCCGACCAGTGCTGACCCAGGTCTTATTGAAGTGAGTGACACAATCCTATGGTCATGGGTTCGAATCCCATATTTGCCCCGGTGATATTTGGTTTCTCAGCACCCCGCCCGTGCTGAATTATTTTAAACTTTACTGTTAGTCTTTAAACCGACACGACGTGCGGCAACTGAAATACTGTTCCCATCGACGTTGAACCCAAGTTACTTATCATAAGCGTTACATAAGCTTCGGTTGATTATGATCGAGGAATGTTTGTTTGTTTGTTGTTTAACGCCGCACTCAGAAATATTCCAGCTATATGACGGCGGTCTGTAAAGTAATCGAATCTGGACCACACAATCCGGTGATTGATATAATGAGCATCAATCACGCAATTGGGATCGATGACGTGCATCAACCAAATCAGAGTCTGAACACCCGATCCCGTTAGTCGCCTTTTACGACAAGCATAGTCGCCTTTTACGGCAAGTATGGGTTGCTGTAAACCTATTCTAAATCGGATTCTTCACGAGTCTGATCGAGGAATGAATTAAAAGACTATTAACAGTATTTATGTATTAAAATACAGAAAAAGACATCGAGACAGAAAAATATGATACTAGACTCGTTGATGTGAATAACACTTGATTATTGAATTTATTGAAAACCCTGGCAAAAAAAAGGTATACGCTTGGAAAATGGATAGAAGCAAAAAATTACAAATGTACTAGACTGAAAACAGTCGCCGAAACAGTGCAAACTTTAGGTCCAAAACACAACTATGATACCTGTATCATATACATCACCATCGAATAACCATTTCTTGTTTGTTTCAGTTTTAGGCACCATCAAACATGGGTGTATCCTTTCTTTTGCCCGGTAGTGTATTTAGAGATGGCATGCTGTATATATCTGAACACGTAAAAGTGATATCTCACAGGCGGGAACTGACACGTGACACTGGAACTCTTCAATCTGTGAAACTAAGGTCGTGACGACCAGTACAGAAACAATAAATAGAGCAGTTATCTCCCTTGTCAAATAACTCTTCACCTCATCTTGTGCACCGACAATTTTGGCATGTTCACTCGTGGTTGTGCATGAAAATATCAACTTTGGCAGATCACCTGCTGAGAAAGCCACGTTATCTGACAAGAAAAGACAAATAGCTTTATCCGCGTGATATTTATAACGGTGCACGCTTAGTGGCTAGTTTCACGTCGCCTGGAGCAGGCGGTGCGCATGCGTTTCATCACGGCATGTCGGATCAGCGTGGAAGGAGAGAGGTTGGAGGGAAGTATCACACCTCGGTGAAATTTAGGAACCGTGTGTGATGCTGGTAGAGTAAGCATCATTTCCCTAGATAATCTGACCATTCGAACCGCTAAATCTAAAAATGCGGAAATGTTTCTTGGGCGTGTCACTTGAAATTCTGCCTGAAAGAAAATTTTGTTGCCAACATACAAAATGTCATATCATGCTTCTCTGGTATGCATAAAATGACATGCTTGACAACTGACATTTCTGGGGGATAATATACAATGTTCCTGCCTCATCACATTAAAATTAAATATATTAAGTTCCTCCTCCCTCAAGGAGTGGGGACTGGTTGGTTCGGAGTCGGAATACTGTGTCCGTGTGGAGTATCCATGTTAAACTGTGGCATAGTATCTCAGTAGGATAGCATTCTAGACGGTTTAGTACAAGTAGCCACACACACACACACACACACACACACACACACACACACACACACACACACACACGTGCACACACATACTCATACTCACATCAACATACACAAACACCACGCATAAACACATACACACGCATAGATACATACACACAAGCACACACGCATAAATACGTAAACATATACACGCATAAACACACACGCGCATAAATACGTAAACACACGCATAAACACACGCATTAAGCACTTAAACATACATACACTAAACGCACACGCAAACACACGGGCACATAAACACCCACACACACTCATAAACACACACATTAAGCACTTAAACATACACGCACTAAACGCACACGCACACACATTAAGCACTTAAACATACACTAAACGCACACGCACACGCGTGCGCATAAACACACACACGCGCATAAACACACACACACTGTGGAATAATTTACATGTTAGTTCCTAAGTCGATGTTCACTTACTGGCTAAGCAGAAAGTGCAATACTTTTGAACGCGAACGCGACCTTAAAACCAATTTCACCTCACCCGATATCTGAACTGGTGATGACATGAGATAGTCTACTACTAAAATAAAAAAGGAGTGTCCTGACGAGGGAGCGTTGTCTCTGTACTGGAACCAGTCAGTGGAGCAGGCCGAAACACGACTCCGGCGCCGGGAAAACTAAGTGCGACCATGAGTACTTAGGGGTGATGTTCATCGGAGCCTGAACTAATGATACCATTAATCAGCTAAATGGTGCCTGGCCAGTTTACACAAACTGCCATGGATGTTTATACTGGATGCTCTACCTGCTGGCCCATTGGCCACATAACGTGACAGAAAGTGTTATGTTGGAGTGAGTGAGTGAGTGAGTATGGATTTACGCCGCTTTTAGAAATACTCCAGCAATATCACGGCGGGGGACAGCAGAAATGGGCTTCACACATTGTACCCATGTCGGGAGTCGGACCCGGGTCTTCGGCGTGACGAGCGAACGCTTTAACCAGGCTACCCGACCGCCTCGAGTTATTTTGGAGGAATTTTGAAAATATGGGTATATACCCTTTCACTCTCTTTTCCTTTCGCTACAGCTCCAGAGTAGAATAATCTCCCTCTACAATTTATCGTTATTATTTTATATTTTCCTTGGTTGTTGTTGTTATTATTATTGTTGTTGTTGTGATGAAGTCGACTGCAGTTTCGTGGAATTGTTGAAATTTAGATAATTTACAATGGCAAACGCTTCGAACGTTTCATAAACCACAAACCTAAGAGTGAGCGTGCATGTGAGTTATTACCATATGTGGAATCGATCCCGGGTCTTCCGCATGACGCGTCAATGCTTCCACACCTGGGATGTTTTCACATTAATAGTGAAGGTTCAAAAAGATCGTTAATCAACAAGGCTTATCTCTTCGAAGTATCTTTCTACTCGTATTCTTCACCCATCATAACAATCATTTTCTAGACCTCTAAGACGTCGAATCTGGAATTCGAAACTACCTCCATCGGATCCTGACAGACTTAAAGGAGACAACTCCAGAAAGAGCTCTGCCCTAGACCACGCCTTAGTGACCAGTAAATAAAACCCATAGGAGAATGGATATAGGTCAAAGAATTTCAGTAATTTTTGTTTGCAAATAGGTCCATAACGTGATTTCTTATAATGGAAGATGACATCTATTGTTTATGACGTTACAAAACGATTAATGTTTCAACAACATAATTTGTCCAAAATACATTTAACGGGAACGGATAATATGAAATTCATCGAAGCTCATATACAGTAAAGTACGGTTATAACGAACTCAAAGAGACTACAAATTTTAGTTCGTTATAACCGTAGTTCGTTATAAGCATATATACAGCATAACTACAGCAAATAGTCGGGACCAAAACAGTAAGTTCGTTATATCCGTAAGTTCGTTATAAGCGTGTTCGTTGTAACCGTAGTTTACTGTACAGGTTATTCTCCAAAGAGGTCATACTAATAAAATAAGTCCGTACTATTACTACCGCGGCACAAAACAACATTCACGCACTCCGTTGAGACCGCTCCGTGTAAGCGTGTACGCCTAACTTTAATTCCAAGTGAGTGAGAGAGTGTGGTTTTACGCCGCTTTTAGCAATATTCCAGCAATATCACGGCGAGGGACATAAGACATGCCTTTTACAAATTGTACCCATGTCGGGAATCGAACCTGGGACTTCGTCGTGAAGAGCGAACGCTTTATCAATGAGGCTACCCCATCACCACTGTAGGCATTTTAAGCGATGAATGGTTTAGAATTTTACGGGAAATCTGTCCCTAGAAGAATGATTGAGTGAAAAAATATCATGCTGTTAATATTTAGTTAGGTCATAATACATTCATCAAATTTCAAATCATAATTCATCTTCAAAATGATTTGCACGGTGTATATATGTTATGAATTTCTTCACCGAGATTTCTTAATAAATGTATTTATCTCTTCCTTACTCCATTTACAAAGCGCCGGCCAGATATCAAGTTGTGAAACTTGGTCTTTAGGGAGAAATTTGAGTTAAAAGCGTGCAGTGTGGAAATCACGACAAGGCGTTCCGAGAGTAGTGTCCCCTTACAAATGTCCAAGCAAGCTCCTCACAGTGTTATCCCTTTTGCGGAGCTCTCTATACTATCGCTGCCACCAGTGAAAGCTCCCCACTGTGATAGGTGGCTACAACCATGCTTGGAGTTGAATTTGGAACCGACTGACCGTTATGTATATCCCAGCTTATAGTATTTTTGTGTTGGTCAATTTGAATTTCTTTTTCATTACAACTATCATGTGATTGGTATAGTAAGAATGAAAGGGGTCAGTTGGGCGATTTTCCGTTCGTCTTCAATCTCGAACCAATCGGACCAAATCAAACAAACTAAAAGTTAAATTCATCTCGAAATCTTGTCAGTCGTAAACCCTTTCAATATTTCCCAGAACAAAAATATTTACGTTACTACATTTGGGGTTAGAGGAAAATTTCAAGATTCTTAGAACGGCCTCTTCCACACTGATAGGGGGCGGTCGGGTAGCCAAGTGGTAAAGCGTTCGCTCGCCACGCTGAAGACCCGGGTTCGATTCCCGACATGGGTACAATGTGTGAAGCCCATTTCCGGTGTCCCCCGCCGTGATATTGCTGGAATATTGCTAAAAGCGGCGTAAAACCATACTCACTCACTCACTCCACACTGATAGCAGCGATGTTACCGAGAATGTAAAGAAGGTGTCACGCGCTGGGAAGGAGCTTAGTGTCCGCTTTCAAATTCCTCCCCTAAACGTCACCCCCGACATATGGATGCACTGCCTGAATGTAGCCTAGTGTCAATCCCCCCCTCCCCACCCCATCCAACCCCCAACTTTCTACACATGCGTTTTACGGGTTCCCTAAATAGGTGTTAAAAATGGGTTGTGTTTTGAACCTTAAGTCGCAGTGTTTCGGCGACTGCTTGCTTCAGCCTTATAACGTTTTGATAACGATTATAATTATCTGGTCAAATCCATTTTTTAAGTGTACACTTCCTTTGTAGGGGCATTGTATAACATCTATACAATAATATCATCTTAGGGTTGGTTACAGTGTTTCAGCGTTCTGATTGAAAGTATTTCTGACACTGACTTTGTCTATTGTTCAACTGAGTTACACTAGGTGGAGATATTAATGGCAATATGTTCAGCCGTATATATTCCCTGAATCAGTGTCCATGGGCCAAGGCCGTTTAGCCTCTGTCCAATCTAACTATTGTTGGTCTACACCTCAAAACCCTTCTCCATTTACACATGTCAATAGTTGGACCGTGTGGTGACTTCTATTGTGAATAGGTCCTCAGAAGCTCATGCTTCTTGCAAATAAAAGCGACAAAACCATTTTCATAATCCTAAAACAAATCTCTGCTAAAAGCAGATTCGGGTTTACGATTCCAACGATATCATGAGCAAGCTTTTATGAATCACTATCAAACAAAAGTGAGCGTATCCTGCCCCACCGAGGGCACCCATCACAAACACATGCAAAGGTAACTGTTCAACTGTGAAACACGGGAACATAATTATGGTAAAGTCAAAAGAGGTACATAGTGTTTAGCCACTTTTGCGTCAAACCCTCCATATGTCTACCATAACAAAATTGAAAGCTTTACTTTGGCTTTGAATGTTGTAACCTTGATGAGTGAGTGAGGTAACTTAACGTCGCATTGGCCTTAATTCAGCCATATTGCGGCGTAACCCTGATGAAACAACTTTTGATAAATCAGGATAACTGCGGAGTCAGAGCTTTATGGCACGCCCAGGGCACGCGACTGTTCTGGGACTGGAAACGGATATGTTTCAACGTGTGCCACAGAGATTTAGTTATTTGTTAGTCGTCTCTTTTGTCATGTTTCCGGATGCAGATGTCAGAAGCTGACCGCCTGATTCAATACCCGCATTCTTGTCTGCTGGATATAGCATTATGTCATCAATTGTTATATCACTTCTTCTCCATCCACCATCAACTGTTATTTCCTCTAGAGTCGGGCGGTCGGGTAGCCTAGTGGTTAAAGCGTTCGCTCGTCACGCTGAAGACCCGTGTTCGTTTCCCGACATGGGTACACTGTATGAAGCCCATTTCTGGTGATATTGCTGGAATATTGCTAAAAGCGGTGTAAAACCATAGTCATTCACTCACTCCTCTAGAGCCTCCATTAACGAAAGTACCACTTTCTTCTAGAGCCTCCATCAATCGTTATATCGCTTTCCTCAAGAGCCCCCATAAATCGTTATACCACTTTCCTCTAGCGCCTCCATCAATTGTTATGCCACTCTTCTCTAGAGCCGCCATCAATTATTATACCACTTTCCTCTAGAGCCTCCATCAATTGTTATGCCACTCTTCTCTAGAGCCTCCATCAATTGTTATACCACTTTCCTCTAGCGCCTCCATCAATTGTTATGCCTCTCTTCTCTAGAGCTGCCATCAATTGTTATACCACTTTCCTCTAGAGCCTCCATCAATTGTTATGCCACTCTTCTCTAGCGCCTCCATCAATTGTTATGCCACTCTTCTCTAGCGCCTCCATCAATCGTTATACCACTTTCCTCTAACGCCTCCATCAATTGTTATGCCACTCTTCTCTAGCGCCTCCATCAATTGTTATACCATGTCCTCAAGAGCCTGCATCAATTGTTTTACCACTGTCCTTTCGAGCTTTTATCAATTGTCATTCCACCTTCCTCTGCATCAGTTGTTATATTTTTTTCTCTAGAGCCTCCATCAATTGGTTTAACACTGTCATCAAGAGCCTGCATCAGATATTATTCCACTGTCCTCTAGAGCCTGTCTGTTCTTCTGATTTAGATGACACTAGCCGATACGAGGTATAACGCCACATACTAATATTTCAACTTCCGTTCAACAATTAAAAAGAATGATTTTTGTTAAATCATATAAAAAGAATTGTGAGGATAATTGGTAGCTGAAATCTTAATTGTCCAATATCGTATATAAATAAATGCCGAGGTCAGCTTGATGACTAAAATAATGCATAATATGTGCTTGTTTGTTTAACGCCGCACTCGGCAATATCCCAGCTATATGACGGCGGTCTGTAAATAAAGGAGCCTGAACCAGACAATCCAGTGATTAACATCGATGACATGCATCAAGCAAGTCAGCGAGCCTCACCACCCGATCCCGTTAGTCGCCTCTTACGACAAGCATGGTTGCTGAAGACCTAGTTCACACCGGATCTTCACGGGTCTTAAGTGTTTGTGATACCTTGTATTGAAGTAATGTGTTAAAATGCTATAATATTCTATAGACACATTAAAATGCTACACCGATTGGCAAACTTGAAACATACCTTTCCCCTGGGTAGAGGACAGTTCCGTCCTTGGAGGTAAGCCCTGGTGTGCACGCTCACGCCGGGTGGGGGCTGATCCTGGCGTCAGGAGTCGATGCGCTGAAGAAAAGAACACTCACGTGAGCAAATATCGACTAAAATGAAACCATTGGCTAGCCTCCGATTCTACTGATTTCGCAAAGGACGTTTCTCTTCGAAAACGCAAGGACCAGTTAAATTAAGACTACTTCGCTGTCCGTGTTTAATTGAACAATCGAGGCCCACAATGGGAACTGCATGATTATGTGCTTCAGACCTGATTGTTTACAAACCGCCTTCATATATCTGGATTATTGCCGAGTGCGCCATTAAACAACAAACTGGCAAAATATTAAACAGTATCAAATAAAACGACTTTTATTTCAATAACGAGATAGTCTGACAAAAGGAGGCGAGCATCATGCGTTAAATTCATGTAAATTCTCACGCAATAGAAGTACAGTGAACCACGGTTATAACGAACTCAAAGAGAACACTAATTTTAATTCGTTATAACCGTAGTTCGTTATATATATAATTATTCATACATACATACATACATACATACATACATACATACATACATACATGCATATACAGCAAATGGACGGGAATAAAAAAACAGTTCGATATATCCGGCAGTTCGACCGTTCGTTATAAACGTAGTTTACTGTATACACCTGTGGTTGATAGTGGCTATAAATAAAACAAACAAGAAATTTTCAGGCAAATTCTGATGTATACGATACGGGTATCATAGGTGTGTTTTGGACGTTATGTCTGCAGTGTTTCGGCGACTGTTTTCAGCGTTTGGTTTGTTTGTTTGTTCTTTAACGCCGCACTCGGCAATATTCCAGCTATATGACGGCGGTCTGTAAATAATCGAGTCAGGGCCATACAATCCAATGATTGTCATCATGAGCATCGATCCACGCAATTGGGATACGATGACATGTATCAACCAAGTCAGCGAGCCTGACCACCCGATCCCGTTAGACGCCTCTTACGACAAGCATTGTCGCCTTTCACGGCAAGCATGGGTTGCTGAAGACCTATTTTACCCCGGACCCTCACGGGATGTTGAGAGTACACCCACATTTGGTATGTTGAGGTGATGGTAATGTACTATCAAGTAATTATTTCTAATAGCATCCATCCGTTCTTTAGGTATACTGGTATTTGAAAGAACCCGATAGTAATTAAGAAATGTACCTCTAATTTTGTAGGTTTTCTAAAGTTCATTAAGTTGTACAAAATCTTCAAGTGTTTACTTTCTTTTTCCCGGCAGTATATGTGAACCGGGGGAAATAAACCATATACCCAGTATACGTCATGCCAGTGTTCGGAGGGAATATGGAACAAATACGTATATCTCTGTTAACACCAGAATATAGGTCAACTTGATGTGAAGATGAGTCAAGTGATGTATATTGTATTTTCAGAACCCATAGCTCTCGCTTATTAGTTTTGACACTTCTTCATTTCTTTGGGTATTCCTAATCTCTCACGGGCGGTGGGGTAGCCTAGTGGTTAAAGCGTTCGCTCGTCACGCCGAAGACCAGGGTTCGATTCCCGACATGGGTACAATGTGTGAAGCCCATTTCCATGATATTGCTGGACTATTTCTAAAAGCGGCGTAAAACCATACTCACTCACTCACTCACTCACTCACTCACTCACATATCCACCCACCCACCCACCCACCCACTCACTCACTCACTCACTCACTCACCCACCCACCCACCCACCCACCCACCCACCCACCCACCTGTCATGAGTAACCATTCCACTCACGAATGATATATGGGTTTTGTTTTTCAACTATTCGTCCTCCCAAATATATACTTATCCGATCTGGAGAAAAAACGACTTTCCCGTTTCATGAAAAAATCACATGTGACGTTAATATTCGAAAAAAGGAAGTGACTCAACTGATCACTGATAAAATAATACAAAATGAAGGTCTGTCACGTTTGTCTATAAAAAGTAACCACGCCTTTAATGCATAAACATAATTATTTGAGAATTACTGACTTTTTATGCCTTTTCGTTTTCTGAGTTAAAAGCAATACATGCGGTTCCTGAAGTTATAGCGTCCGTTTTTCAATATTAATTTTCCTTTTCATTACTCCCCCGTAGAAGATAACACTGTTTAATACCAAACCGCATGCTTTTGTACTGCCGGAACTAGCTTCACTAACAATTATATTGAAACTCTCAACATCGCATGGCTTATTCAATGACATTGCGTGTGGAAGCGCTGGATTACCGAAAGGAGCTTATGCATACTCAATGACCCTAGCTTCCCCGTTGCAAGGCTGACGTGTTTTTTTTGTGTTTTTTTCGGTGTATCTCACAACAAAGTTTCCCAATTTCGTCATGGGTTTGGTGCCAGATTCTAAAGCCCCCGTTACACTATCAAAAACGTTGATCAAAACCTTGGTCAGAGTCCATTTTGACCAAGTTTTTGATAGTGTAACAAGCCGTCAAAAACTTTTTCAAAGTTTTTGATGTCGCTTTGATGAGATAGAAACCGGTCCTATAGCCCCCTTACACTTTCAAAAACTTTGATTTAAAAAAACTTGGTCAAGCAAAACTTTGACCAAGTTGTCTTGGTCCAAGTTGGACTGTTTACACTTATCAAAGTTTTAGGAGTATTTCAGCAATATCACGGCGGGGGACACCAGAAAAGGGATTGTACCCATATCGGGAATCGAACCTGGGTCTTCGGCATGACAAGGAAACGCTTTACCAACTAGGCTACCCGACCGTCCATTAATCAAGCACCGGTAAGTAATTCGGCAATCAGAATCATCTGAAAGCATGCGGCCTCTTGCCATACAAAATGATCAGTCCAAATGCCTTTAACCATAATTCTGTTGGGAATAATTCCATGGCGTATTACCGCTGTAAAGCAAGCAAAATTAAATCACGAAAAAACTTCTTCAAACGCAATGTGTTCTCCGAATTAAGCTCAGTTACACTAGCTTCCCAGACAAACAGACATATCTGAGATGAAAACATCATCGATTAACGTCCGCGTTCCACAGACAGAATACCCTCAGTGCAACCCGTCTTGATGCATAGTGAACATAGTGTTAGCCCCACAGCACAAATACTGACACAGCTAACCAAACGAGGAAGGAATTGTGTCGTTTTCTGCACTATTTGATTCAAATGCTACAAGCAAATAGGAATAAATGTCCTGTTTCCTCGTTTTTTTGTCATCAAAACCAGTTCGCTTGATTGAAGCGAGAGTCCTTTTAAAAAAGTGATGTGTTCTGAGACTCCAGTACATTCAGTGTATTTATTTTTTCCCGGATCTATCAAATGAGAAGCGCATTTTACTAAAACGCACCGTTGCTCAGCTCGTGGAGAATCAATGGTTTACGTGGAGGAACTGATTCACTATTCTCCATCAGCTGTTTGTTCAATCCCTGAGATCAATGGTTTCACGTTCCGTTTCAACATGACACACTCACGAGGAAAGTAATCGTTTATGACACTACGATGAGGCAGCAGCAATAAAACATACGTTCAAGGGATGATCTGACAGAGAAATTACATTAAACTGCGTAACTGGAGAATGAGGCTCGAGATTGAAAATAAACAGAGCCTGCTGTGATGACGTCGTAAAGGGTCACTTTAAACTGACGTTATGATTGGAATCAATGACTAGGTTTAGCTCAGTGTTGTTTTGTCTTTTCAAGGCTTACCCTAACTGCTCTACCTCTTTCCTGTTATGCACAGTCTGGGGAAATATATTTTCACACTATTGTTAATTATGAATGATACGGAAGCCTTTTAGGGCCATTTAGGGTCACGTCAGAACGACCTTTCATCCGACAAATCAAAGCGTCGCTTACCAGATCATGAAAGTGACAGTCGGAATGTATTTTCTAATCATGCAACCTCGAAAACGTAAACGGGGTATTCCGAACGACATGTGGTTACGACCGATTCCGTCAATTTATCGTCTATCTCTCGGTTCCGTGGGATCAACATTTGAACGGAGAGGGCGTTGCACAGTACGTAGGAAGTACTGTCATACACTCTCAACCATATGTTAGACATTCCGGAATGTTCGTTTTTTCAGTTTTTAAAATATTAATCGAGAACTGTGTCAATATATTTTTCAAGCGTGGACAGAAAAGGGGATTCCATTCGTCACCACTCGCCTCTTTCCGTAACCTGCAAGAATACTTGTCCCCCTATCGATGAATGTTATGTGCGAAAATACGACAACCCAATCAGAATGCGCGTATAACTTCAAGTTCGTCGTCAAAGAATCGCTCAGAAATATATTTTGATTTTACATATGTCTTGCATCTAAAAATATACCCAAGACAGAGTTAAATGTGTTCAATCATACTGTATAATCCCACATGTCCAGATGTGCTTTAAATTGCATCTGAAATATATATAATATATGGGGAAATATAAGTGAACCATTACGCAATGAGTTGACAATTATTTTAGGTATGCCCGTTTGCGCTAAGACGGAACCCAGTCGCAAAAATGGCCACGAGATGGGCACGAGTCGATATTTGGCTTGTCCCGGCATAATACGAGTTGGTCACGAATGGTGGAATTCGCTAGGTTGAAACGAGCGCCGTAAAGCTCGAGAAAGCTGCTTTCTAATTGGCTGATGTCGACTTGGCTGTTGTGATTTCAGTGGTCGGTCAAAGTTCGCTAAAGGTCGTCCTGACGTGACCCGTAATGGGATGTCCTAGGTTCTTTGTTTAGAGGCAGCGAGAACATAGGTCTGATTTTAATGAGATTGTGTATTATTTGTAAATAAGAATACATGTACATCAATGGGACAGGGCGGTCTTGTTTGTGATAACTTGTGCCAATTCGTGTTCATTAGAATAAAATATGTTTAATTATATTTTTAAGATTTATCACAGGCATTCGATTCCTCGTCTCCAGCATAAGCATAACTGGCATGCATCAGAGGTCTTGCTTTTTATCAAGGTACTTTCTCTGATGAACATCTCACGTCCAGTGGGGATTTCAGGTTAGAATAGGCCCCTAACAACATAATCCTTGTGTTAACGAGTATGGTTTTACGCCGCTTTTAGTAATATTCCAGCAATATCACGGCGGGGGACACCAGAAATGGGCTTCACACATTGTACCCATGTCGGAAATCGAACCCGGGTCTTCTGCGTGACGAGCGAACGCTTTAACCACCAGGCTGCTCTTGTGTTAAGAAGCAGTCGGGATCGGGTACTTCATCTTCGTACTCCGATAGGATGCGCGCATAATATCAATCACTGGATTTTCTGGTTCAAATTTATTTTCAGGCCACCGTTATATAGTGTCAATATTCCTAAGCGCGAAATCAAACAATAAAATAATAATGTTTGCGTGTTAGTCAAATTTATGACTATCGTAAGTCAATATTGAGCTGTTGTAGTTTTAATACCAGCCATAGCACGTGTCAGGTCTTTGAAGGGCATTTAGAAGTGATTCACATAAGGAAGAGAATATATGGATGTCAACTTCTTTATTATGAGGAACACAACGTTTCGGAGTATATGCTTACTCCTTCATCATGTGAATGAAGTTGATGAAAGAGTAAGCATATACTCCGAAACGTTTTGTTCCTCATAATAAAGAAGTTAACATCCATATATTTTCTTCCTCATAGCACGTGTTTCAGTAGAAATCCGACTCCTAACTTAAAACAAAATCTGTATGACTGGTATAGCTTCCTAAAGAGCAGTGAATATTTTCCTCACACGAACGAGATAGTTGGCTCGAAATAGTGGCATAACTGGGAAAACACACCAACCTTTAGCTAGTTCTGGATGGAATTGCTTTACGTGGCTGTCAGCAACGTTCCACCCACCACGCCAGATGAGACTTGAATCGACTGTTTTGTTGGGACTTGAAACATGACTTAGCTTCTGTGTAACTCGCCGCGAAATCGTAGGTACATATATGTACTACTCTCCTTTTACCATCCGACATCCACTAGTCAGTGATATCCCGCATTCTTTACATTCTACAGAAGTTTTGTGCTGATCTTTGGACCGTGTGTGGGTGTGTGGAGGCCGGGTGCGCCGGGCGTGTGTGGGTGTGTGTGGGTGCGTGGAGGGCGGGGCGGGGAGGGGGGGGGGGCTTTATTTTCAAACCCAAGAGTGCAATGTACATTATATCTTGGGAAGTTTTATATCCCTTTTTCCCAAAACATTTATCTTTTTGTTTGGAAGTCCTGCCTGACCTATGAATCTAGAAGCACGAACGGTCAAGTTTAATGGCTTCCGCTGTTACGGCAGAGGGAGTTAACGCAACCACTTTGTGTTTACAAGTTCAAAACTTCTGACGAATTTTTTTTCTCAATCGAAATATTTGATGCACTTACATAAGAATGGTTTGGGAACAAAGGGGTATAGAGGTTTCCACAAAACTTCCTAACCTGCTCTCTGACCAAGTTTGTGAAGACCTGTGCAAAATCAGCAACAGCCTTTAGTTGAACGTCATGAAACATATAGAGCTCTGCGGATGTCCGATGGTAAGCGCGGAGCATTGCATGGCAACGATTTGGCAGATTAAGGTACGTGAAGGTTTTGTCCATGTGTTGGTCATGATCACCCATTGTAATTCCTCTGGTTGTGAGTGAGTATGGTTTCACGCCGCTTTGAGCAATATTCCTGCGATATCACGACAGGGGACACAAACACTGAGCTTCCCCCCCCCCCCCCCCCCCCCCGTTGCATTTGGGGAATCGAACCCGGGTCATCGGCATGACAAGTGAACTGTATAACCACTAGGCTACCTCACAGCACCTTGACTGGCTGGACCTGTTGTTGGGTCCGATTGTCAGAGTGCACTAGACGCTAAAGGCATCACAATTGTATTTCTTTGCAAATATTGGAATTACAGATCGATATGGAAAAGAAGGAGAAAAACCTTGTTCTAACGTCAAGCTAAAGAATTACGCATATTACGTGAGTTGTGACTAGTTTGACAGAATCAAAATTAGGCGAGGCATGTTGTTGTCATAGCAATGGAGAAACGCGAGTCAAGTTGATGAAGCAGCACGGAAACCGTTAACATGACCTGATACAACCAGATATAGTGTATGATGAGGTGAGTGAGCGAGTGAGTGAGACACGATTATCCACAGACGCCATAGTAGAGCTGGAATTGTTCTGAATGGGGCGGCGTCAAACAGAATTAGACAACGTGAAGATCAGGGGTAGAATAGGTCTTCAACAAATCATGCTTGCCGTAAAAGGTGGCGATGCTTGTCGTAAGAAGCAACTAACGGGATCGGGTCGTCAAGCTCGCTGACTAGGTTGATGCATGTCATCGTATCCTAATTACGTGGATCGATGGTCATGATGTCAATCACTGGATTGTCTGATCCAGACTCGTTTATTTACAGACCGCCGTCATATAGCTGGAATATTGCTTAGTGCGGCGTTAACCAACCATCAAACAAACAAACAACATTAGGTCAAGATCCTCCACATATTTGACACCAAAGCCTCGTTTTTAGTACGGTTCCTAACTCTTAGAGGACCCGTCCAATCAAATTACACTTGGAAGGAATTCTGAGAGTTATTGGCAGGAGCGATGGAGGAACCATTGGTAGCAAACTGCTCAAGGGTAGACAAAACAGAGTGATTAAATACTCTCGCTCATCGAGGATGGCGAGCATTCAAGCCATATCACGGCGATTGGACACAACAACTGTCTTTGGGATTCGAACCTTGATAGTCGGTCTAACGAGCCAGAGCACTGACTCCTAAAGCAAAACAAATGATGTACTGAATTTGATTAAAAAACGCAAACTTAAGGTCCAAACACAGCTATGATACATCACATTCATCACGATCGAATAACCATTACTTGTTTATAACTTTTAGCAAAAGAAAGTATGCACTGGATTTGATAAAAAAAATACAATATTTTTATTATGCGGAAAACAGTCGCTGAAACACTGCAAACTGAAAGTCCAAAACATAGCTATAATACGTCAAATACATCACCATCGAATAACATTACTTGGGTATTAGTGAGTGAGTGAGTGAGTATGGTTTTACGCCGCTTTTAGCAATATTCCAGCAAAATATCTCGGCGGGGGACACCAGAAATGGGCTTTACACATTGTACCCATGTCGGGAATCGAACCCGAGTCTTCGGCGTGACGAGCGAACGCTTTAACCACTAGGCTACCCGACCGCCCTACTTGGATATTAACTTTCAGCAACCATCAAATATGGGTGTAGACTTTCTTTTGACAGGCAGTTTATGCCAAGTACCTTGGCCACTGGGTGAGAAAGACACAGAGAACTTCGACCTGTGCAGTATTCGAGATGTGCAATCAACCCCTATTTACCCAATGATAACGTAGCACTTTATGACATAAACACTAACTCACTCACTCCCCGGTAACGTGTACAGCAAGGTTAACTATTCACGTTGGTGGATAAAAACACGTGGAAATCGATTACACGTGATAGCCGACTTCGTCATATCCAGAGCAATCCTTGAAGATGTTTGGATTAAACTGGCAGACTGCACTTCCAGTAAAGTCTTTTCATGAAAATATACTTCACTTTGCTCGAATCAACACAATGGGTAAACTCTTCATTGATCCGACTGCGGTTTGAAACGTGTCACCATGACAACCAAAATCTCTTTTTTCTGACACATAACACAATTTACTTCGCGCAATCATGAAATGTGAATTTTTTCAAAATATTTTAATACCAGATTCGTGTCCGGAAAAAAAAGGTTAAAATTATTGATTATTTAAAAAATAGACATGCACTTTCCGTGTGCTAACTTTGGTACAATAGCAGTTCTGTGTTAAAGTACGTACAACTACTATGATATTTCGTGTGTGTGTTTTTTCTCCCTTGAAACTACCAGGGTTGCAGTAGTAGATGGGAAGACACACTAGGAGATCGATGCTTCACTTTGCATCGATCAATTTGCAAAGTGTCTGTTTGCTTTTTTTCGGAGTCGAGGCTTATATATACTTTGTGGGGCAAACAGCCGCTTTAAGTGCTTCGCTATCTAACAGTGGACAGCCTACTTAAGACCAATCGCTATTTCTGTTCTGCTTTCAAGTTCTTTAGAAATAAAGCTCGGATATACAAACGAAAATAATGTTCATCCTTACGTGAGTCCCACTGAGCAACCTAGTTAGGCGAAATCTATAATTTAACAAGGACTGGCTGAAAAGTTCTGAGACTATTATAACTATAGTGGACTGAGTTAATGGACTTGGTTGCTGATTATCCTATCCGAGGTCCACCCACTTTTGCCAACAATGCTGACCCGTGAAGATCCGGGTAGAATAGATCTTCACCTACTCATCCTTGCCGTAATGGCGACTATGCTCGTCGTAAGAGGCGACTAACGGGATTGGGTGGTCAAGCTCGATGACTTGGTTGATGCATGTCATCGTATCCCAACTGAGTGGATCGATGCTCATGGTGTCAGTCACTGGATTGTCTGGTCCAGACTCGATTATTTGCAGGCCGCTGCCATGTAGCTGGAATATTGTTGATTGCAGATTGCCGCGTTAAACAACAATCAAAAGCAACGACGCTTGAGTTTTAATTTGGTTTGGTCCCGTTAGTCGCCTCTTACGACAAGCATAGTCACCTTTTATGGCAAGCATGGGTTGCTGAAGACCTGTTCTACCCCGGAATCTTCACGGGTCTCGACGACGCTGGAGTGCCTGGATCCTACTGGTGTGGATGGCTTCCTCCTGGTGGTGTAAAAACTTATCAACAACGGAAATGACTTCTTCATCATTTGCATAATGCTTGAGAAAAGGTAGAAATTGGCAGTGCCACATCTGATGAATATGATGAGGATGTTCAATGAGTTCAAAGATGCAGCCATGCACTATAGCCATGGCGACAACAGACCTGTGCACAGGTTCATCGTCCTGGTGGAACTCGTTTTGCCTTGGTATTCTCACGCAGCTGCATCGACAGCTTCGTACCACATTGGCAATTAATGGTCTGATCTTTCGAGAGGTAGTCCACCAGAAGGATTTCTTTGGAATTCAGGAAAACCGAAGCCATCATCTTGCCAGCTGGTGGAACAGTCTTTGCCTTCTTCATCGGAGGAAACTTTAAGTGTTTCACTGCTTTGTCTGTTGTTTTGTCTCTGGCTGACAGCGATGAAGTCAAGATTTACTCATGGTTTCAGCTCGTTCAACAAAATCAGATGGTTTGCTTCAAAAGTGATGATGAACCTGGAAGCCTTGGAACCCGGCGTGCTGAAACCTTTATCATACCAGTTCTTTCCTCGTCAGAGATGCCCAATTTATTGTCCATGTGACATATGGTGAATCGTCGAACAGCCGTAAATATAATTGTATTTTATCAATAGTTTCCTTAGTGATGGCAGTTGAAGGTCTTCCGGATCGTAGCGTCCGCCCGGAGAGCGGAAGGTCCGGGGTGGTTCGATCCCCGGCCTCGTCATACCAAAGGACGTTAAAAGATTGTACTTGTTGTTACCCTGCCTCGCGCTCGGCATTAAGGGGCTAAAACAAGGACTGGTCGGCTCGGAGTCAGTATACTGTGTCTGAGCGGGGTAGTCATGTTAAACTGCGGCATGGTATCTCAGTGTACTAGCACTATAAATCGGCATCAGTCCGGACTAGTACAAGCAGCCACACACACACACGTGCATGCACGTCACTATATAAGCGCAATAATCATTTTTGGACACAATGCTCAACCCCATTTCAGCTCACTCTTCCTGATCTTTGTTCTACTTCGAGGCACTCTCTCCCACCATTTTCCATTTTCAGCAACAGAGAGGATCTAGCCCCTAGTAACAGTGGCAACATCGTCTCTTGCAGCTGACACCATGTTCACCATGTCTGCAGTAATATGCTGCATGATTGGGAATGTGACTAAAATACAGAACGTAAGCGTGAAAAAAGTGCACCGAAGACATGCAAACTGTTTTGGTGTACTGTAAAACCCTTCGAAGTTAGGTTCAGAACTGTTCAGCCGCATTTGTTTTCAATGGAAACAATTAAAATTCGACGCACATTGATGACTTGCCCGCCACCTAGACTGTCACACTTGTAATTTTTTTAATATTCTTTGAGCATGTGTGAATGTTGATTTACGCAAGTCTCCACTATATCACTCCCACGACGACTGGTGAATTACCACGGCCAGAATAACCAGAACGCTGCTACCATGAGCAACAATGAAGGTCATTGGAGTACAAAGACACAAACCCTCACTGGCCAGACTTCAACATCACTTTGTATTCATCCTTTACTCCAGGCTTGACCTATTGAGCCCATTATCACTGCACAATGGATGCGTAAATCAAATCATGGGACAAGTAGTAGGCAGAGGTGAGGTGAAATGGGGTTTAACGTCGCGTCCAAGATCATTGCACTTATATAGCGATGTGAATGCACGCGTGTGTGTTTGTGTGTGGCTGCTTGTACTAGTCCGGATTGATGCCGATTTATAGTGCTAGCACACTGAGATACCATGCCGCAATTTAACATGAACACCCCACTCAGACACAGTATACTGACTCCGAGCCGACCAGTCCTTGTTTTAGCCCCTGAATGCCGAGCGCCAGACAGGGTAACAACAAGTACCATCTTTTAACGTCTTTTGGTTTGGCGCGGCCTGGGATCGAACCTCGGACCTTCCGCTCTCCGGGCGGACCACGGAGGCGATCCAAGAGAGCAATGAGGAAGTGGGTCATCGACAATAGTGAGTTCTCGAGTTACTTATACTCTGTATGTCGATAGGCCTCTGCCATGTTTCAGTCATGGGTTAACAGTGCGCCATCTACGTGGGGTCATCGTGACAGGGGATAACTGACTACGTTATTGAAGACGTCTCACTTTTCACCAATATCACGGTAGTGACACACAGAATTGTTCTTGTTAACGCCGCACTCTATATCCTGGCTATATCCAAGCGGTGAATAAATAATCGAATCTGGACCAGACAATCCAGTGATTGACATCATGACCATCGATCTCACGTAATTAGAATACGATGACATGCATCAACCAAGTCAGCGAGCCTGACCACCCGATCCCGTTAGTCGCCTCTTACGACAAGCATAGTCGCCTTTTAAGGCAAGCATTGGTTGCTGAAGACCTATTCTTCCCCGGACCTTCACGGGTCGTGACGACAGAAGTTGGGGTATCTATAGCAGCTAGCTGATGCCAATTAACACTGGTCTCAACAAACATACAATAATGGGAAACGTATGAACAACAGACAGGTGTTGCTTGTTTTCGTTCCATTGGGTTCGTTGTTGACTGAAACAGTATTTTTGGAAAGTAATGTAAAACAATTCACACTGATTAGATAGAATGACAGCGCGTATGGGAACATCATGCCATTGTGGAAATAGGTACTCCAATAATCAAGATTGAAAAGAACAGAGACATTATACTCGCGTGCTAGTTCATCTTTTCTTAGCTATTTGGAGAGACTGACGAGATATCATCCAAATGAGTGCGAAGAGGCAAGGCTTAAATCTCTTCGTAATCATTCAGCTTCATGTGTTTGTAGTTAGACGTGACGCGCCGACAGCTCGTCTCCGTCTTGAAATAGTATATCGTGGAAACAAAAATATCTTCCCCAGATTTAATACTTAAGGGAGAATCTCAACCCCCTGGGTTCAAGTCGCGATGAGATGAAGGCAACAAGGAGATGCTCATTAACTACAGGGGTGCTTGCACATGACGTGCAGGGGGGCGGTTACAGCATCCATTTACCTATCTGTGTTGATGTTTGTGTTAATTGAGCTACCGTTAATAATAATCAACAGTGAATCAGTTTTCTGGATTCGGCATTGGTTATTTGTAACTAAATAAGGAATGTTTGAGTTTTTATTTGCTAGAAGTAGTCCTATTTTATCATTCTCTAAACATTGTACAATCTATTGTTTATTGTTTGAGGCCGCACCCATGAATACACCAGCCATAAGACCAGACAGTCCAATGATTGATGTCATGAGCATTGGTCCTGCAATTGGGATGGTTGATTTGTTGTTTAACACCGCACTCGGCAATATTCCAGCTATATGACGGCGAGACTGACCACCCGATCCCGTTAGTCGCCTCTTACGACAAGCATAGTCACCTTTTCCGGCAAGCTTGCTTTTCTAAAGACCTGACCCGTGAAGATGCCGGGGTAGAATAGGTCTTCAGCAACCCGTGCTTGCCGTAAAAGGCGACTATGCTTGTTGTAAGAGGCGACTAACGGGATCGGGTGGTCAGGCTCGCTGACCTGGTTGATGCATGTCATCGATCCCAATTGCGTGGATCGATGCTCATGATATTAATCACTGGATTGTCTTGTCCAGACTCGATTATTTACAGACCGACGTCATATAGCTGGAATATTGCTTAGTGCGGCGTTAAACAACAAACAAAACAGATACTGAGTGTCCGACGGACCACAATGGGCCGCTGACCGTACGCAGTATCATCCTCAGACACAGCATCCTCCTTTCTGCTCATCATTTCAGAAGATCCCGATAGTTTCGGTTCTGTGGCCTGAAATGTACAAGATTTAATATAGCACGCATTCTTCCATTTAGCATCAGGAGCACTTACATGTAAACATGTAAATATATTGATCCGTAAACTTACACTGTATTCGTTTTCTACTTGTTTAAGGTCTGTTGATGTACTTGTAACATAACGGTCCATGGACTTAAAATTCATATTCTAAACGGCATACAAATCAGAGTTAAAAAGCTGGAAATGAACACGAGAGCGATGTTAACCTTTGAATTGTCAAACGATACACGGAGGCCCGTTACATCCAATAACAGCCATCACTGATCTAATTCTACCAATTTACATTGCAAAGATACATTAGACTACTATGTGACATTATGTTTGAAGTAAAGTTACAAGGAAAATAGGGTCTCTTGTTACTAATTGATTTTGAAAAAGCTTTTGACACTGGTTCTGAAGAATTTACTATTTTGACAATTGGGAAATAAGGCTTTGGACCCAATATGGAAAAATGGATCAAATAATTATGCCTAACAAAATGGTCATTTTGGTATAATGAGAGTGGGTGTAGACAAGGTGATCCGGTTTCCCCCTACCTTTTCCTCCTTGTAGCTGAGATCTTAGGAATAATGAACCGTAACAACGGTGCAATACGAGGAATTATTTTATTATATTATTTAGTTTAAGAGCAACTATTAATACCCTCAATGTGTCTTTGAAATGTCTGGTTTATTGTCTATTTGGATAGGCTCAATGACAGAGGTAGTGCCATGATTTAAAACGTGAGTGGCATAATGGGACTCAATCTTTACTAAAATAAATATAGAATACTAAACGAGCTCCCGTGTAATACCAATTTTATGAACCGAGTGAATAGTTTCGCTCGTCAGATACCACAACTACTCACGGGTTTCATAAAAATGGTTTTAAACGGGAGCGAGTTAAGTATTTTATTTATTACTTGCAATTTATAACGTTTTTAGAATTATACTGTTGAGTGTGAATAGGCTGACACCCACACGATCCACGGCTTAACCCTCTGGATGCCGAGGTTGTTTTTTCTGACGCACATTTTCCTAAGATCGGAAAAGTGAAGGTTGTGCGAGAATTACGCTCACGCGGCACTGGATCTACCTCTGGCTATAAACTTACGCAGAGGTGGAGAATATTAAATTTCCTATTTGATGGTGTAAAGTTAACTGCAAATATTAATCCGGTTTAAAAAATACACTTCTAAGTGTTGTCCGAGAATTTATTCTGCGTTGAAAAACAGTAAATTTCTCCGCTTTTTATCGTGCACCGATAAAAGTACTGTGCGACGATTTTTTTTGTTTCGAAGCTGTACGGAAACTGTCAGCGAACAAAATACTGCCTAATATCTGAACGACATAACTATATATCAAATGGGGTTACATGCGTATGTATAACGACATACATTCAATGGCAAAAATAGCATGCCGTAAATGACAAAAAAACTGATTTTTCTCAATGACGTCAAAAGGCGACCGAAATCGTACTTCATAAAAAAGAGGTAATAGAGAAATGGATGGCCCTATTTAACCTATAACTTATTCCTTAGATTCCAACATTCTCCTGATTGTGTAAGTGTAATTTGACTAATGTTGCACCATTGTTAATGGAGCACTAGCCTTATCATCAAATGTAATGAAATACCAAAAAAATAACACCATTCCTTTAATCCTTTTGACGTCATGGCTGGTTTTATGTCCTTGATTACCTCGGAGAAAGACGACACTGGTATTTTGATTACTGGAAAATCTCGATGTGTAAAACGGAATTTGACACTTTTTCGACACAACATAAAATTACTGCTTTCACCAAGTAAATAATGTCTTGAATATGTAAATAATTAGATAGTTTATCGTGTATCTTAATTGGACATGACACGCACCTGTTTGGCATCAATTTACGTTATGAAATACCCAAAAGAATATTTCAAAACAACCAAAATTATATTCAATATTGGACATATATGTGTTCATTATTATGATATCATTTCTCTTCATCTCGTCTCAGAATTACATAATAAAAGATGCGAAGAAAGCTCTATTGGTATAGAATTATCAGGATAATCGTATAAGGTTGAACCAACGGGGTACCTGGCATGGATTTTATTTTATACATTTTACAATTCCTGGCGAAATTAAGTAAACAGTTTAATATCCCGTGATCACAATAGTGAAAAAAGAATGAACCCATTGATTATATAATGCAAAACGAAAGGAATAATTCGTAAATTGTTTCAGAAATGTGTGCATATATTTTACCGAAAACATATTATCCATTTTGTGAAAGTAATATATTCAGTTTTAGTTATAAAATAAAATGAAACGGCTATTCGTGGACATTGCTAATATGAACTTATAATATTGACTATTGCACATCCCAAGAAATACGTACATGCTGCAGTTACATTTACACTTCATCTTGTAACACTTGTCCAAAGGAAAGAAATATCGTATTCGACACTAATTATAAAAACCTTTCAATTGTTATGTAAACAATGTTCAAACAAACAGGAGATTATCAAAGGTTTGTTCATACATGTTGTGGCCTATATTTACGTATAATATCATTTTGAACATTGACAAATGTCCAAAGTGAAATTAAATGTGTGAAAAAAATGGATTAAAGATATGCAAAATCTACATCATAACTGAAACTGTAAACAGCATGGTACAATGATCGTGTGCACTCTCATTCAAGGACCTTCACCTCAAAGAAATTACCAAATATGTACAGCAATGTTGACGCATGACATCACTACCTGTGACCGACTTTTACAAAATGGCGTGTTCACTGTCAACAGTACGCGGGATTTTACGAGGGGACTTTCGTTGATTCAGGGATCGTAAAAACATAAATGTGACATGTAAGTAATCAGAAACATTCTGACAATCTATGTACTGTTCTTCCTACGATTCTCTTCCCATGAATATTCTGAAAATGTTGAGCCTATATATTGAACGAATAGACGAATGGATTGCTCAAAAAAGGAGAAAATGATACACTGTGTAAAATCTGTATTTTGCTTTGTTTACAGTTCAAACAAGTCCAGTTTTTCGAGCACAGCGTTCGTTTTCACACCTAACTTATATTGCTTGATTTCACCCAGCAACTTCGTATTGGTGACAAAGACCACTGTTCATTCGATTCTAAAATGTATGAGAAATTCAATGATGTGTGTATCGCAGCTAAGTTTGAAATATATATGGAGTTTAACAGAATAATACTTCAAACACCTCAAAAGTTTAAACGTATGAATTTAATACCATACAACGGTCCAGCTATAGAATTCAGGCGTCCGTTCCACAAAATTATCGTAGTGCTAAGGTTATCGCAATTCACATACTTTAAAGGGCAAGTTCACACGGAAATGAACCTTTTTTTCTTGTACTTTTTCCACATTAAAAGTGTTAACATACAAGTGTCATAGACAAAAATATAAAAACATCATATTTAATTAACATATTTTTTGCACTAAAACTATTTATATTTTTCACATTTACCAAGTGTTCTATTTCCATAACAAAAACACCATGGCTTATGTCCCTTGCAATATGACGTCATTGGTGCCAATTGATAAACATTATGACGTCATCATGCTTTGTTAGAGCCGCTTCACGTGGTGTAGGTACAGTTTTGTGATTCTAGCATCTCAGATGCCATCCAGAATTGTGTTATGCTAAGTCACCACTGCGCCGGAGTGTGTCGTAGACCATGTTGTTTTACCGCAAACTGGTCCTTGATATCTTTTGCGTTGAGAATAGACAGGGACCCAGTTGAATTGGCACCAATTACGTCATAATCTAAGGGGGATAACTCAGGCCTATTTCGCTCGTAAAACGAAGGCCTCATAACGGCATATCACTTTCACACTATTGTGAGCTTCCTACTTTCACTGTGAAAAAAATGAGTGTATATTGTCAAACACAGATACTAACTAATTCTAAAATTGCGTTTTGTTTAGAAAAAGAAAGAAAGTGATTTTTGCGTGTACACTTCCCCTTTAACTTAGACCAACGACTGTCGTTGTGCTACAATACGATCGCCTTGTGGAACGGGGCCTTGCACCTCAAAGTTTGCAATCACGTCACACTACCCGATGACGTAATTTGTGGTATTTTGTTGCAATATCCATCGGCGAAACAATGCCATGTGACGTCAACCTAGCAACAAGGTTGCTGGGGTCATCGGGTGTGCATAAGTTCCTCTCAGTGATCTATCATCACCACGCGCAATGTCGTTGCCAAGCCAAGGGATGTTGAGAGCTTTCAATATTTGTTCGTGAAACGTGTTCCGAGAGTACATAAGCACGCGTTTTGGTATTACACAATGTGTAATACAGCTGTATGTTTATTAAACGGGTGATCTCTTCACGGGCAAGTAATAACTTTAGGGTAATTAACACAAGAATAAAAGTAGAAAATATAATTAAAAACTTCAAGGGAAGAGGAGGAAAAGAAATTTTACATTGATAGGAAATGAAATGTAACAGTCGCTAAAACAGCTCAGGCTCTTTCATCACTGGTGCATTTATTCCCTTCACTTCGAAACTCTCAATTGGAATTCATTGATGAGTTATTAATTCATCGAGATAAGATAAAACGAACAGCACTTGAAAATATGAAGAAGGGTAATCATAATGGTAGATATATAAACACATCCATTAACTCATTAAAACTATTAGTATTATAACGCATCTTCAAATTTTAAACACAAACCCTAGTACCTTTCCTGTTACAAAAGTATTGGAGCTAACACAGAAAATCACATAAATATTTATTTTTATCAACTCTCTTGATGTATTGGCTGCATGGGGAATATTTCACAGAAAGCATAAAACCTATTTCACAGATATTGATCAAATATTATCTGAACCTCTTTGGTTCAATTCCCAAATGGTAATTTATCATAGGACATTGGCATCTTCGTGGTTTTCCCTCTATCGGGGACCTGTGTAATGATCAAGATTTTGTACCACTTAATGAACTTTAGAAAACCTACAAGATTAGAGGTACATTTCTTAATTACTATCAGGCTCTTTCAAATACCAGTATACCTACGGAAAGATGCTATTAGAATAATTATTTGATAGTACATAACCATCACCTCAACATACCAAATGTGGGTTCACTCACAACATCCTGTGAAGGTCCGGGGTAGAATAGGTCTTCAGCAACCCATGCTTGCCGTAAAAGGCGACTATGCTTGTCGTAAAAGGCGACTAACGGAATCGGGTGGTCAGGCACGCTGACTTGGTTGATGCATGTCATCGTTTCCCAATTGCGTGGTTCGATGCTCATGATATCAATCACTGGATTGTCTGGTCCAGACGCGATTATTTACAGACCGCCGTCATATAGCTGGAATATTGCTGTGTGCGGCGTTAAACAAGAAAACTGCTCAACATCTAAAAGATCCAGATCTTTTTATGATAAACTTATTGGTAGATTAAAAACCCTCCAGTATGTGACAAGTGGCAATATATCTTTGGTTTGGCAATTCTATGAGAACATATTGTCAAACAGTATGGAAGATGAACAAAAAATACTAAATTGATTGATTTCAAATTCAAATTCATCCATACTATTATTTTAAAAAAAAGGAATTGTTAAGAATGAAATTAGTGGATGATCAAACTGGTTCATTTTATAATAGTATGTTAGGAAACTTGATTCATGTCTAGTGGGAATTGTCTCAAAACATTCTGGAAGATTACACTGAATATGCATGTTTAGAGGAATTATACTGACAAAGTATACAGTTTTAATTGACGGAAATAATACAGACCTAATGAATCACATTATAATTTCTGGAAAAATATACTCATATATCAAGTATTAATATAAATAAGTTATCACTTGAAATATTTATTTAGATAGCATGTGATATATTCAAGACAGAAAAAAATATTGTCAATAGAAATCAGAAAAATTTACAATTTGAATTTTTTTTGTCAAGTCTGTTATATGTGTTTTCTTAATGCATGTATTGAGGAATCTTGCCATGTACTCCAGACGTAGACACAACAAACATGACCATGTCAGGCATAGGAACACCCGGGGCACGGCTGGCCTAGTCGTCTGAGGCGCCGCAATTCACTGTACAGAGTTGCGTCCCTTGGGCACACCAGAAATCTATGGTTGTGGGTTCGATTCCCGGTTCGCCCCAATTATGTTTCCAGGTTTGTCAGCACCATACCCGTGCTCGTGGGTTTCAACGAAGTGGTAAACCTCTGAGACCTGCATCACTTCGGGCTTTACTCCGACATCAAGCTGACACGCCTCGATATAACTGAAATAATATTAAAAGCTGCGCTAAACCAAACTCACTCACTCACTCACTCACTCACTCACTCATATGAACACCATTATTTTGTCAAACTACTTAGTATTTTATACGTGATCCAATTGTACCCACTGATTTGAATGAATACAAAAGAGTCCTCACTGCCATGATCTTGTGGCAAAACGCACATCTCCAGAACGCTGATCTTTCTTGGCTGTCACAAAAGACTGACTCCATATGTGTATGTTAACCCGGGTTCGTGACAAATGAATCTGTTTCAGATTGGATTTGACGCATCGAATTTGTTTGTGGTGTTATGCGATTGATGGGATGCGATGTGATGCGATACCCGATACGATGTTACAATAGGATCTTGGGATGCGATGTTACAACGGGATGTTGGGATACGGTGTTATAATTGGATGTTGCGATGCGATGTTACAACGGGATGTTTGGATACGGTGTTACAATTGGATGTTGCGATGCGATGTTAAATGGGATGTTGGGATACGGTCTTACAATTGGATGTTGCGATGCGATGTTGCAACGGGATGTTGGGATACGGTGTTACAATAGGATCTTGGGATTCGATGTTACAACGGGATGTTGGGATACGGTGTTACAATTGGATGCTGCGATGCGATGTTATAATGGGATGTTGGGATACGGTGTTACAATTAAATGTTAGGATACGGTGTTACAATTGGATGTCGCGATACGGTGTTACAAATGAATGTTGCGATGCGATGTTTGAATGGGATGTTGCGATACAGTGTTACAATTGGATTTTGCGATACCCTGTTACAAAGGGATGTTGCGATGGGATGTTGCGTTACGGTGTTAATGACCTTTGGATCTTGCGATACGGTGTTACCTTTGGATGTGTCGATACGGTGTTACAATTGGATTTTGCGGGTGCAAAGTTTGGGCATTAACGTGTATGTCACGACTCTTGAATCAAACTTTACATTTTACTCTTGATTTGATTTTCTTTCATGTATGATATTTCACTGGGTCTAATCTAATAATAAGTATCACACTTCTCTACACAACTGAAATGATCGCCTTCGTTGTCTAGTGGATACAGCGCCCAGAGGTCGGTGGTTCGATCCCCGACCCCACAGAACTAAATACGTTACAAGGTGCTACTTGTTGGTATACCCTGTCTGGTGCTCGCTATGTGTCTATTTGAACCCCTACCACGTTCAAATTACTTATATACAAACGGCCTTGACAGACCAAATACACTTGCAATGAACTACTCAAGCAGTGTACTACATTAACTGGTTCACTTTGTTATGGCCCATAGTTGAAAGGTAGTCAGGCTTAGAACTTTTTGACCAGCCCTCTCATACCATAGAGTATTCCATGCATGGATAACACAGACATTTCTATCGTCTGTCTCGCGGGCGTTGTAATATTTAACCTTAATTTTCAGAATCTTAACATGATATGTAGAGACTGTTAAGGAAGACATTGTCACCCTATTCCCACGCCAAGTAGGTTCTTGTATTTCTATATTTCTTGTACTTCCTTGATAATTGATATTAACTGAACTATGTACATAAATTGTCGGACAAAAGCAAGTACATTAAACTACGGTTATAACGAACCCAAAGGGACCACGAATTTTGTGTACGTTATGACCGTAGTTCGTTATCAGCATATATTCAGCATAACTACAGCAAATTTTAGGGACAAAAAATTATAAGTTCGTTATATCCGTCAGTTCGTTATAACCGAGTTTACTGTATACATTACAAACGTTATCAAAACGTTATAGACTGGAAACAGTCGCCGAAGCACTGCATACGTACGGTTCAAAACAGAACTATGAAACCTGTATCAAATTCATCACAGCCGAATGGTTAGTTTCTTGTATACTTTCTTTTGTGTGGCAGTGTACATTGGGCCGACGAGTGAGAGTAGAGAACAGGAACCCGCGCAACATGATGCTCACCTACCATGGGTATACTTTCTTTTGTCAAGCAGCGTACAACATTGGGCCGACGAGTGAGAGTAGAGTACTTGACCCCAGGTAACATGATGCTCGCCTACATGGGTATACTTTCTTTTGTCAGACAGTGTATATTTTGCCTGTTTATTTTCACACAATTCTCGCCTACTCCTGTCAACCAATCTCTTTTGGAAATAAAGTCGTTTTATTTGATACTGTTTTTCTTCTCATTGTGTTAGTTAGAAATTGCAAGCGTTCCAAGAGGAAACGGTAAATATGGTGTAGAGGGATCAGTTCATTCATGGGTGACTTCAGTTACTCTCGTCGCTGCCAAAAAAAACAACAGCTGTGATTAAATTGGTTAATTTGGAAAATAGGGAAACAGTCAGTGGCAATATAGTTTCGTTCATTCTTAAACATAATATTATGGTATATTAATTGCTTGTCTATTTGAGTCAAGATCAAATAGTAACAGTTAAGCCATATTTTTTGCAGTGTTTCGATATCGCCTAGTCGTACGCCAAAGGATTAGTAAACCCGATACCAAGTAACTACAAAAAATATATGAATAACAAGAACCTTATTGGCGTGGGAATAGGGTGACATTAACGATGATATCAATGCCTTCCCACACAAACCAATCTCTAAATGTAATCTAAGGATGCTGAAAATAACGCTCAATGATAAAAAAACCCACGTGGCATACGATAGAAATTTATATGTCATAAAAATGAGATACTGTATGAAGTTGAGCTGCGATGAACACTACTGGAAATAACGTCCAACAATAAGAACGAATGTGATAAACGATAGTACGGAAGCCTTTCAGGGCCATTTGTTTTTTTATATTTTTCTTGAAATTTCAAGATACTTCGTTGAAATTTCAAGATACATACAAAGTTGAAATTTCAAGATAATCATCTTGAAATTTCAACTTAGTATCTTGAAATTTCAACTCAGTATCTTGAAATTTCAAGAAGAAAAATAATAAAACAAATGAACCTAAAAGGCTTCCGTACGATAGACATGATTGTCCCATTAATAAACCACCGAGCAGGTATTCAAATTAAAAGTGAAACTCAAAAGAAATATATATTCGATATTGATGTATTTGATACGGGTATCATAGTTGTGTTTGGGTCCTTATGTTTGCAGTGTTAAGGCGACTATTTTCAGAGTATAACGTTTTGAAAACATTTGTTATCGAATGGTCAAATCCAGTTTTCAAGTGTATACTTTATTTTGCCTGGCAGTTTATAAAATGTTATTTCCAAACCTGCTTACCAAACCACCACCCCTCCTGATGTCTGCTGCGAATATGTTCCCTGAAACACGAGTAGCTGTTTATTATGCCGAGTTTAGATCAAATCAAGGTGCGGTTCGTTTGTTTGTTTGTTTGTTTGTTTGTTTGTTTGTTTGTTTGTTAGCACCAAAGGCAGCAGTATTAAAATACCTGTATATAATTCAGTGTGGGCGTAAAAACAAACTGGTCAATAATCGAATGAGTGAGTGAGTTGGGTTTAACGCCGCTTTTAACAGTATTCCAGTTATATCACGGCGTGTCTGCTTAATGTGGGAGGAAAGCCCGAAGTGATGCAGGTCTCAGACGTTTACCACTTGTGAAACCCACGAGCACGGGTATGGTGCTGACAAACCTAGAAACATAATCGGGGCGAACCAGGATTCGAACCCACAATCATAGGTTTCTGGCGTGTCCAAGGGACGCAACTCTGCACAGCGAATCGCGGCGCCTCAGACGACTGGGATACCCGTGACCCCCAATAATAGAATGATCCGAGTGTTGTCATGCCATCAAGGGGCGGTAGAGAAGCCGAGTGGTTAAAGCGTTCGCTCTTCACTCCGAAGGCCTGGGTTCGATTTGCCTCATGGGTACCCTGTGTGAAGCCCATTTCTGGTGTCCCCCGCCATGATATTGCTGGAATATTGCTAAATTGGAATACTGAATCACGTACGGGGGCTGTAACCTGGCTGCGTCACAAAACAATATCCTCAAAGCGTACAGCCCTGAATTAAGCGACTTAATCTGGGTATAAGTATATGATTTGCACATGTTCTGGTTAGACGCAAGGTTAAAGGCGCCGCTCCTTATCAATAAACATCGACCCGTGAAGATGCCGGGGTAGAATAGGTCTTCAGCAACTCATGCTTGCCGTAAAAGGCGACTATGCTTGTCGCAAGAGGCGACTAACGGGATCGGGTGGTCAGGCGCGCTGACTTGGTTGATGCATGTCATCGATCCCAATTGCGTGGATCGATGCTCATGATATTAATCACTTGATTGTTTGGTCCAGACTCGATTATTTACAGACCACCGTCATATAGCTGGAATATTACTGCGGCGTTAAACAACAAACCAACTTACGAATCAATAAACCTCAAAAGCACGTGTTCACGACATTGACCGCTATGCAGAAACGCCTTTCATCTCCACCGCAGCGCGAGGTTCAAATTACACGACGGAAGTTTGTTTGTTTGTCTTTTTTTATATTCGTTGGTCGGGTGTTTGTTTTATTGCATGTTTGTTTGTTTGACACACTCAGCAATGCCAAATCTATATGAAGGCGGCCGTATATAATCGAATCTGGACCAGACAATCCAGTGATTAATATCATGAGCATCGATCCACGCAATTGAGATCGATGACATACATCAACCAAGTCAGCGAGCCTGACCACCCGATCCCGATAGTCGCCTCTTACGACAGGCATAGCATCCTTTTACGGCAAGCATGGGTTGCTGAAGACCTAGTCACCAAGCCTGACCACCGGATCCATTAAGTCCCCCCTAACGACTTTATGAGGTTCCCGGGGGACCTACTCTAACCAGGAAAACACATGACGGAAGAATAATAAGACGATATTGTTTTTGTGTGTAGGTAGACATAGTTGCAGGGCCAAACCAGGTGCTGATCTTTTATATTTCAAGACAGTCAGTCTCGATGACCGTCGGGTTTTTTTTCAGCTGACTGCCTTGGGCAACGCAATCCAAAAGGCAGTACCTTCTTGAGAACGCACCGGAATAACAAATCTATTATGCAACATTGCAAACAATATTAGTACAATAAGTGAGTGAGTGAGTATGCTTTTACGCCACTTTTAGCAATATTACAGCAATATCACGGCGGGGGACACCAGAAATGGGCCCATTGTACCCATGTCGGGAATCGAACCCGGGTCTTCGGCGTGCCGAGCGAACGCTTTAACCACTAAGCTACCCGACCGCCCCTAGTACAATAAAACAATGCAGGGAGAAAAAAACATGAGGGCTGCGCCCCTTTTGGTTTATTCTCCTTGCTGTGTTTTATTGTACGATAAACAGCTCCTAGAAGAAACTTGTGTCTACTCTTAAATGGGACTGCATCATATTTCAATAGGTTTTTCTCCTAAATGGACAATATCTTCACGCCACCTTGGCGTCAATGTCCGCCATCGTGGTTGGCGGTCGTAATCCATGAAAGTGAAATTTAAACACCGATCAGTTTCTTTTATCATTTGTGCTGGCGTTGAACGAAGGGTCCGAATCGGTCAAACATGATGAACAAACTGTATTTGTGCTAATATCTGATATAATAATATTAAGGACAAGCACAGGCTCAGCCCAAGCGACTGGGAGGGTATGTTGGTGGCAACTATTTCTCCATCATTCCACACGATGCCCTATATGTACGTTAATGATTCGGACAGTAACAAGATGGATATATGATACATTTCATAAGGATGAAAATAGCCCAAATATCTCACTGAAAGGAATTTACCAACCATGAATCATACTAAATTCTCTGTTCACAACAACATCAAACAAATCACTGTCCTGAGTTGGATTTCGGTCGGTAAAACGGTTATCACGTCATACGTTCACATGTCCAACAGCATCAAACAAATCACTGTCCTAGAGTTGGATTTCGGTGCCTGTCCCTCCTGGGGAATTTCTGGGTAGAATAGGTCCCAGTGCCTGTCTTTCCTGGGGAATTTCTGGGTAGATTAGGTTGCCAGTGCCTGTCTCTCCTGGGGAATTTTTGGGTAGAATGGGTCCCAGTGCCTGTCTCTCCAGGGAGAACTTCTGGGTAGAATAGGTCCCCACTACCTGTCTCTCCTGGGAGAATTTCTGGGTAGTATAGGTTCCCAGTACCTGTCTTTCCTGGGAGAACTTCTGGGTAGTATAGGTCCCCACTACCTGTCTTTCTTGGGAGAATGTCTGGGTAGTATAGGTCCCCAGTACCTGTCTTTCTTGGGAGAATGTCTGGGTAGTATAGGTCCCCAGTACCTGTCTTTCTTGGGAGAATTTCTGGGTAGATTAGGTCACCAGTACCTGTCTTTCTTGGGAGACTTTCTGGGTAGATTAGGTCCCCAGTACCTGTCTTTCTTGGGAGAATGTCTGGGTAGATTAGGTCACCAGTGCCTGTCTCTCCAGGGAGAACTTCTAGGTAGAATAGGTCCCCAGTACCTGTCTTTCCTGGGAGAATTTCTGGGTAGAATAGGTCCCCACTACCTGTCCCGCCTGGGAGAATTTCTGGGTAGTATAGGTCCCCACTACCTGTCTTTCCTGGGAGAATTTCTGGGTAGTATGGGTCCCCAGTACCTGTCCCGCCTGGGAGAATGTCTGGGTAGAATAGGTCCCCACTACCTGTCCCGCCTGGGAGAATGTCTGGGTAGAATAGGTCCCCAGTACCTGTCCCGCCTGGGAGAACTTCTAGGTAGAATAGGTCCCCAGTACCTGTCTTTCCTGGGAGAATTTCTGGGTAGAATAGGTCCCCACTACCTGTCCCGCCTGGGAGAATTTCTGGGTAGTATAGGTCCCCACTACCTGTCTTTCCTGGGAGAATTTCTGGGTAGTATGGGTCCCCAGTACCTGTCCCGCCTAGGAGAATTTCTGGGTAGAATAGGTCCCCACTACCTGTCCCGCCTGGGAGAACTTCTGGGTAGTATAGGTCCCCACTACCTGTCTTTCCTGGGAGAATTTCTGGGTAGTATAGGTCCCCAGTACCTGTCTTTCTTGGGAGAATGTCTGGGTAGATTAGGTCCCCAGTGCCTGTCTCTCCAGGGAGAATTTCTGGGTAGGATAGGCCCCCAGTACCTGTCTCTCCTGGGAGAATTTCTGGGTAAAATAGGCCCCCAGTGCCTGTCTCTCCAGGGAGAATTTCTGGGTAGAATGGGTCACCAGTGCCTGTCTCTCCAGGGAGAATTTCTGGGTAGAATGGGTCCCCAGTACCTGTCTCTCCAGGGAGAATTTCTGGGTAGAATGGGTCCCCAGTATCTCTCTCTCCTTGGGAATGCCGGGGAGAATTCGGTACTAGGGACGGCATGTCTCTCCGAGGGATTTGATTTCCATTTAGAATAGTTCCCCTTCACAGAATGTCTGTCTTCCCTTGGAATTCCTTGGTAAAATAGTTTCCCAGTGCGGAATGCCAGTCTTACCCAGGTAATTCCTTGGTAGAATCGGTCCCCAACACCGAGTGCTTATCTCTCCCGGGAAATTCCTGGATAAAATAGGTCGCCAGTACCGATTACATATCCCCACTTTGAGATTCCACAAAAGGTCCACAGCAACCCCCATGATATTATGTGACATAAATTTATTCTGTCCATCACCAAGAGTGAGTGAATATGGTTTTACGCCGCTTTTAACAATATTCCAGCAATATCACGGCGGGGGGACACCAGAAATGGGCTTCACACATTGTACCCATGTCGGGAATCGAACCCGGGTCTTCGGCGTGACGAGCGAACGCTTTAACCACTGGGCTACCCGACCGCCTCCCATGACCAAGAGGCGAATAGAAAGATCCGATGGTCACAATGTTTATTTGAACTAACTGATTGTGTGCTAGAATGCCCCGACGGCGTGGATCGCTGTGCCATATCAACTGTTAGTTTGTCTGATCCAACCCAATCATTCACTCCGATCAGCTGCAAGATATTTAAGGCACGGGAAAGAGTTAAAAGTTTTACGCGCAGTCACTGAAAAACAAGTAGTTTGTAAACATCGAAAAACACATAAGCGAAGCCAGCAATTACAGCCGCTATGCGTGTTCTTGTCGCGTCCATTGGCGTTTCAATTTCATGTTCAGATGTTACTGTCGCCGTTAACGGCGTTTAAGCTGCTTTTCGTAATTGGCTGTCTCCTGCAATTGCATCGTATGTTTTTTTAAAGTGTTTTCCACTTTTGTTTAAATGGTTCTGTTGCCGTTACCGAGAACGGGATACTAACGACGTAGACTGTAATAGAAATGTCACTGAAAAGACCTTCTAACCATCTCCTGACGCAAATACACAGACGGTTTATGTATTAAGTCTCTTCTCAATTGCATTAAAAAATGGTGGACAGAATATGTAAAACAGACGGGCCACTCCATACAGAGTAATAGGTGAGTGAGTGAGTATGGTTTTACGCGGCTTTTAGCAATATTCCAGCAATATCACGGCGGGGGGACACCAGAAATGGGCTTCACACATTGTACCCATGTCGGGAATCGAACCCGGGTCTTCGGCGTGACGAGCGAATGCTTTAACCACTAGGATACCCGACCGCCCCCAGAGTTATAGGAGACTAAAATGGGTCGAATATTCATACAGTAAACTACGGTTATAACGAACCCAATCACTAATTTTAGTTCGTTATAACCGTAGTTCGTTTTACGCATGTGTACAGCATATACACAGCAAATGACCAGGACCAAATAATAAGTTCGTGAAATCGTCAGTTCGTTATAAGCGTGTTCGTTATAAACGTAGTTTACTGTTCTTGTATACTATGAAGAATCTTTTAATAAAGGTATAATAATCAATAAATACAAAGTTTTAATATTTATAATATTAATAAAACGACCACAAAGGACTGTTTTAAAATAGCAGGATTTGGCCATTACCCTAAACACATCACATGATGATGAAATAAAAAACACTTCTTGAATGTCACAGATATAATTAATTTAGTATTTAACTTGTGACAGATTTCATTCAGCTTTGCATGTCTCCCTATGCTGTGAGGACAATATAGCAAAACATGAATTTCGTCTTGATAAGAAACGATAAGACAGGTAATGTGCTCGACGAGCGTCAAACAAACAATATTACCTGACGCGTTGTTTGGTTCCAATCGCGGTCCTCGACGAGCGTCAAACAAACAATATTACCTGACGCGTTGATTGGTTCCAGCCGCGGTAATGTTTAAATTCTAAACATGATGATTAGGGTGATGTTGTGTTTAGGTGGTGTTTAGACTGTGAGATGATAGCTCATTTCAAGTGCTCAACGTCAAAACGCTTTTAGATAAAACACACTAAATGTGTATTCCGTTTAGGATTTAAACACATTTCTATATGTCACGGAGATGTGCTCCAAAGAAAACGGTGTAATATGTTCACGGGTTTATTAAATTACCACTAATTGTACTAATGGTTGACAGTTACAAATCAGGACAGTCGGTTTCTTCGATATCGAGAAATCTTTATTAGCAGCCCACGCGGACGTCGTAGGAGACGTCCTCTGCTTGACCGCCGGGGGATACAACGAACTGAGGCGACAAGCCAACGCGTGTTTCTAAACACAGAGAACAAACGAATGGAACACTGGAGATGTATCAAAATAAAGCGCTGAACATAAGCTATCCAACGTTATCATTAAAGATTCACAGCAAGCTGTGTACAGTCACTGATGAAGCAAAAATAACCATCAATACATGAGAAATATCTGAATGTAGATATAAATTCTCCTAATGTTTGCAAATCATGCAAAATACAGAAACATGTTCAATACAATAATATGGTAGCGAACATATGTGAGGCAACATCCATCTAGTCATTACATGGTTTGAGAGTGTCATTAGATTACAAGAGAGAAAAATATTTAGGCCACTAATTCTCAAACACCAAAATGATCTGACAAAATAATCCGGCGACTGCCGGAGATTACCGAGCGTTGCCGGAAATAAAGCCCGGGACTGTAGCGGCACTGGGCCGTGACACAAGGAAAAGTGATCCATGGTGACACTAAACATGGTTGATTTAAACATATCTTTACGTGTTGATATTCTAAACTCATTTTTGGCAGTGTACCGTTCAGAAAAATCGCCTCCCTATCCTCCCATAGACCTTCGACAGTCGTAACTAAGGTGATTGTGACCATGCTTTAACACTAAAGACCCGCCTCCATGATCTATTGCTAGAGCGTCCGCCCGGAGAGCGAAAGGTCCGGGGTTCGATCCCCGATCGCGTCATACCAAAAGACGTTAAAAGATGGTACTTGTTGTTACCCTGTCTGGCGCTCGGCATTAAGGGGCTAAAACAAGGAGTGGTCGGCTCAGAGTCAGTAAACTGTGTCTGAGTGGGGTATTCATGTTAAACTGCGGCATGGTATCTCAGTGAGCTAGCACTATAAATCGGCATCAGTCCGGACTAGTACAAGCAGCCACACAAACACACACGTGCATGCACGTCGCTATATAAGTGCAATAATCTTGGACGCGACGTTAAACCCCATTTCACCTCACCTTAACACTGAAGACAGTTTTGTGGAAAAAGGCTCCGTTCCATAAAGCCATAGTAGGGCTAAGACTGTCGTAAGTCTACGGGTGTTACGATCATCTAAGAGCTACGATTGTTTGGGGAAAGGGACCCAGTGCCCTTAAAGAAAAAATGTCTGGATTTACAGTGTTCGGGTTAACGAGGTTTCACTGTACTTTGATACTGAGAGCCCATAACAGACTGTGACATTCCCAATGTCAGCATGACACTGTGACCTTAAAACGCAAAAAATAATTATGAACTCAGTGACATTATCATGTTGCTCTGTGAAATGCCGAGTTCCACTCAAATACCGCGAAAAGACATGAAACACAGTGTTGTAACTACTGGAATGTATGCTAACCTTCTACAAGTGTACAAGTGTTATTTTCCCACTGTTATTTTATATCCTAAAATATCCTATAATGTTTACCCAAACATTAATTTGTGCTGTATTATGAAATATCAATTGCTAGATTTAGGAATGTATTATATATTCATTGTTGAGGCGAAATATTAATATCTGCTATTCCTGGTCGTCAGAAAGTGTCAAATATTTATCTACAATTATTTCATAGGATGTGTTTGTGGACGAACATATCTTCAGTGAATATAGCACCATATGAAGGCAAATACAACTGTTGAAAGTGTACATATATATATATATATATATATATATATATATATATGGACCCGTGCAGATCCGGGTTAGAATTGGTCTTCAGCAACCCATGCTTGTCGTAAGAGGCGACTAACGGGATCGGGTGATCAGGCTCGCTGACTTTGTTAATGCATGTCATCGTATCCCAATTGCGTGGATCGCAGTCACTGGATTGTGTGGCCCATTCGATTATTTACATACCCCTGTCGAATAGCAGGAATTCGAATATTGCGGCGTTATACCAACAAACAAACAAACTATCAGAAGCATGACGTCATTTATATGAACAGCAATATCACAAACACGGTAGGATAGTCTCGTGGTTAAAGCGTTCGCTCATCACCCAGAAGGCCTAGGTTTGACTCCTTTGAAGTGAAGCCCATATGTCTCCCGCCATGACATGGATGGGGTATTGCTAAAATCCAATTGTTATATAGCAGTGTAATTTATCGTTAAACAATGTTGTAATTGTATTACATTGTTTTACTAAGACTCATTATAAGTTCATAGCATTGTGTTTTGACAATAATTAGTTGTCAGGAATGTATTACTCTCTAATGTAAGCAGTGGTATGGAAGCTATTCTACATAGTTGCTTTTGGAGTCAAGTGTACTCTGGAATCTTTTAGAACAGCTGGAGTAATCCAGTACTGTATGGAACTTCTAAAAGGATTTAGACTATATATAAGTGGGCAATTGCATGACTCTCTCATCTTACATTACATCAAGACCAACGGTTGTGTGAAGATACTTATTTTCACCCTGGATATCGAGCCTAGGCCTATTTTGGAAGTGTGGCTACTGTTGCGGCCATGTGCATATTATTACTACTCCTTTTATGTACTATATTGCCATTGTAATTGTACTGCCATTGAATTTACTACCATTCTAGCGTGTACCGAGGAGGTCGGGCAGCCTAGTGGTTAAAGCGTTCGCTCGTCACGCCGAAGACCCGTGTTCGATTCCCGACAGGGGTACAATGTGTGAAGCCCATTTAAGGTGTCCCCAGCCGTGATATCGCTGGAATATTGCTAAAAGCTGCGTTAAACCACACTCACTCACTCTAGTGTGTGCCACCATTGTAATTGCCGTGTGTCCAGTAAGTTGTATTTATTTGTTAACCTACTTAATTTTATGATACAATTATTAATTGTATACCATTTCTTTGTTGTTTGTTGGTTTCACACTGAATTCTTTTATGCAATTCTGTTTCAATTTGGAAAGCGACGCGAAACACAATTTCCAAACATAACGCCTTCGTTCTTATACAAGGATATTAATATCCTACAAGTGTCCCAATCCTTGCGTCATCGTATTTGAACATGACATATTGCACGTCAACACTTTTCCCATACAAAGAAACTGACAGCTATCCTTTACCCACTAACGTGATATATTTACGTAACAGATATGCATCGTAGAAAAAGAAATCTCTTAAATCAAAAGTGTTAGCGTTATTAAATCAATATGCAGGAAGGAATTATTTTTTAATACTTTCACCCCTAGAGAAGTGAAGATCTGTCGTTATTAAATCAATAGGAATCAGGAAAGTGGTTTTACGTAAAAAACGTGAAGATCTTGCATGATCAAGACGCGATGTAACAGTGGTTGTTTAAATTATCAAACAAATTTCGTAAATATTTTATCCATGGAAACCGTTTTGGAGTTTTTCAAATCAAACTTTTACTGCGCTGTAAGAAAACAATATTGTTTATAGCTTCTAATCACTTGAAAAGAAAAGGCCCAATAGGTTTGGAGAATGTGTTTTGTGATAACGCTGCGTTGTTTGAGATGCGGAAGCTGAGTTAGCAGTGATCTCATTTTTTCCATCTTTAAATACGCAACTTAGAACATGATTTCCGATTTTACATTACAAGGTACATGCTCCCTAGTTTTAGGTAAGACTTTTGGATGGAGAAAGTTGGGATGGAGAAGTTATAAGTGAAATTCTGAATTTTACGATATTTCGGCAGACATCTTTCATCAGTTTAAGTAGGTCTGAAGCCAATGTCGCTGGAATTCGGGTTGTTCGAATGACTTAATCGGTTTTTTTTTAGCATCATACACTTGCTAATCGTCCATGACCTGCGTCCCTTTAGGTTTTCATCATCCCACAATAAGCTGACTCTGTGATGTAAGTGAAATTGGAGAGGATTGTGAGTGAGTGAGTGAGTCTGGTTAACGCCGCTTTATGCAATATTCTAGCAATATCATGGCGGGGGACACCAGAAATGGGCTTCACACGTTGTACCCATGTCGGGAATCGAACCCGGGTCTTCGGTGGGACGAGCGAACGCTTTAACCACTGGGCTACCCGACCGCCCCGGAGAGGATTGTGACAGCACTTGGCTCGGCATGTAAGCGTCCGCCATGAATATTGAACTATATGCGGCGGGATCTGTCGTGACATGGTTTAGTGTGCAATATCACTACACTGTGTTGCCCGAGGTATTCATTCTAGACCAATTCGTGTAATTCCGGGACAAGCCGATCTTCTTGCAGGTTACAGAAAGGGGCGAGTGGTGACGAATGCGGTATTAGGTAGGTAGCGGAATACGCTGAATGTACTCGAGTGTTTGGGTTAGATATATGTTCTCGTATCTCTTGTCTCGGATTGCGTTCTGGAGATACTCGATCAACTAGGCAAATCCGTGTGTATCTTGGACATGCTGTCTACCCTGTGACTGGAATTAGACCCGGATGTGGCAGAACTCTTTCGATTGGTTGGTCGAGAACCCGGATGTTACTCCTTTATCAGCCGAAAGGAGCGGATGTTTGGCATAGACCAAAGCAGGATGGCACCACAGTGGGAGACATATCGTCTACAGGTGCCCGTAATGAAATAAAAAGTCAAGTTGGTTGATGGATGGATTTGTCTGCGCGAATGTAGATGAGTGAATGAGTGGAGAAAAGGTGGGGTGAAATGGGTTTAACGTTGCGTTCAAGATTATGTGTGTGTGCGTGTGTGTGTGTGTGTGTGCGTGCGTGCGTGCGTGCGTGCATGCGTGTGTGTGCGTGCGTGCGCGTGTGTGTGCGTGCGTGTGTGTGTGTGTGTGCGTGCGCGTGTGTGCGTGCGTGTGTGTGTGCGTGCGTATGTGCGTGCGTATGTGTGGGTGTGCGCGCGCGCGTGTGTGTAGCTGTTTGCACCAGTCTCTCTGCGTATGCAGGTTTGTGTGTGTGTGCGTGTGTAGCTGATTGTACCAGTCTGTGTGTGCGTGTGTTTGTGTGTGTGTGTTTGTTTTTTAGTGTGTGTGTGTGTGTGTGTGGTTCATTGTACCAGTCTCTATCTGTGTCTGTGTGTGTCTGTGTGTGTGTGTCTGTGTGTCTGTGTGTGTGTGTGTGTGTGTGTGTGTGTGTGTGTGTGTGTGTGTGTGTGTGTGTGTGTGTGTGTGTGTGTTTGTGTGTGTGTGTGTGTTTGTGTGTGTGTGTGTGTGTGTTTGTGTGTGTGTGTGTGTTTGTGTGTGTGTGTGTATCTTTCTGTCTGATTGTACTAGCGTGATCTGAGTGGGCAAGTACAATGTCATTCCGTCTGAGAACACACGTTTAACATTCTGTCTGAGAACACACATTTGTCATTCTTTCTGAGAACACAAATTTGTCATTTTGTATCAGATCGCACTTTGTCATTCTGTCTGAGAACACACATGTATCGTTCTGTCTGAGAACACACTTTTAACATTCTGTCTGATAACACACATTTATCATTCTGTCTAAGAACATGCATTTGTCTTGGTAAACATTTGTAATCTTAATGTCTTGCGTGTTATTTCGAATGCATTAAAGGGTCCAGAAAGACGTATATTTAAGAGGAATCATCCAAACCACTTTGATTTCGATTTTGATGCTCTACATACCATTGATATGTTTTTCGCATGTATTAATTCTAGTACTTAGGGCATTGTATACCTCCATCTGATGTTTCACATATATTTGACTTCTCATTACTTTGTCGAGTTTACCTCCCCATGTGAATAAGGTAATAATACACCATTTTTTTTTAAAAACGTTTAAACTTAGTATCTGGAGGATCTGGTAGAGATGAAAATAAATGGTAACATTTTAGTGGAATTAGTGATTTAACCACGGTATTCCTCCCTAAGGGAGTAAGGTTTTTTGAAGACCAAGTGGACATGAGTGTTTTACATGTTCTAAATGCATTATCATAATTCAAGCTAATCACTTCGTCGAGATCAGTACTGAATTTAATTCCACGTAGATCGAAAGGATCTTGCCTCCAGTCCAGGTTCAATTTTTGACATTATTTTTTTTCTAGAGCGTTTTTTCGATCCTATCCATAGTATCCTTGTTTTGTCTATGTTAACTTTTGAGCCAGAAAAACTAGCATACACACTGAGAACATGTAGTACATTATAGAGGCATCGTTCTTAAGGGTCTAGAGGACAAGTCCGTACTCTGCAGAGTTGTGTACTCCGCAAATTATGAGAGTAAATATTCAATATTACCAATCTTAATTTCTTTTATGTTATTGTTGTTTCTTATCATTATTGCTAGTATTTCGGCACATAGTATAAAGATATAGGGAGACAAAGGATCACCTTGTCTGCACCCTCTATATATTTTGAAAAATTGGAATCCAAAGCCATCAACCAGTACACATGATTGGATTTCGTTGTAAAATGTTTTTATCCATCTTCTTATTGAATTTCCAAATCCAAAAAGATTGAGTGTTTCGTCTATAAATTCCCAATCGACTGTACCGAATGAATTCCTTTCCAAAATCTACAAGTAATAATAAACCTGATATCTGATAGGTAATTTTATTGATGTTGTCCAGTAGATCATAGCTTTATATTGTTATTTCACCATTGTATCTTCCAGCCATAAATCCTTTTTTTATCCTCGTTAATCGGGAGGTTTAAAATAGATTTTACCTTTTGTGATATTGCTATTGATGCGATTTTATAGAATACTGATAGAAAGCTCATTGGTCGCCAGTTTTTCAAATGTTCCTTGGTTTATTTCCTTTGGGGATACACGTTATTGGTCCTAGTCTTTGTGATATTGATAACTGTCCTTTATTATAAGCGTCATTTAAGGGTTTTATCAGATATTTCCGAAGGTCATTCCAGACAAATTTGATAAATTCCGCTGTATATCCATCAGGCCCTGGACTCTTGTCATTTTCTAAGTCTTTAACAGCTTCTTGTACCTCATTGTAGGTCAACTCAACTTCTGGGCTATTTCATGAGATTGTTCAGGAATATCGTATTATTTTAGTAGCGACATGAGGTCTATTTTTGAAAAAATCATGCTTTGAGTATAGTTTCGAAAAAAAGACTTTTCCTTCTTTTGGTATATCAGCTTGTGATTTAAGCATTCTGCCTTCTTCCTGTTCTTTGTTGGTTTTTCCCCTTGGTCCATCCATTGTGCCTTTGCCCGTACCATTAACCCTTTTGTTTTATGCTTTATGATTTCTCCTAATTCTGTATTGACTATTTTAATCTCTGCCAGAAGTTCCCCTTTCACTGTTTGCTGCGGGGATTCATCTAATTGTTTAGCCAGAAGAGTTAACTATTATTGAGTCTTTCTTTCCCGTATATGTTGCTTTTTTTTTTTTGTAGGATGAATATTGTTTTGTCTTAGCTCTTATCGTAAGAAGCAATGTTACCCATAAAAGTTGATAGTCTATATTAAATTCGGTTTCTATGTTATTATATTCATTTTTATACTGGTGCTTTGTTTCTTCAATGGTAGTCTTAACGAGTGTTACATAAGTTTCGCCATTTAATAGAGAATCATTGAACTTCTAAAAACCCTTGTTTCTTCAATGGTAGTCTTGACGAGTGTTACATAAGTTTCGTCTTTTAATGGAGAATTATTGAACTTCTATAAACCCTTGCGCCTTTTAAGATCTGTAGGTTTAAAGGTCAATGATATTGGTGAGTGGTCCGATCTGAAAGTAGGTTCTATTTCCGTTTTCATAACGGAAGGCAGCATATTGTGTGAATAAATTAAGAAATAGTCCAAGCGCGCTTGTTTCAGAGGGGTGGGTTGTCGCCATGTATATCTATGGTTGTAGGGGTTATGTTCACGCCATACATCTACTAAATCCAATTCGTCCTTAAGTTGTAGAATTCTATTTCTAGCTTTTGGGTTATTTACATTGTTTTAATTGAATGCATCATTTAGTATAATATTCCAGTCTCCACACAAAACAATATGGTCACTTTCGAGAGATCTAATTGTCGAGAGATCCACATCGTCTATATTTGGTCAATAAATAGTGACAATATCTAGCTTCTAATCGTTAATGTCCATTTTTACAAAGAGCTTATTGCCATTTACATCCCATATTTCGTTTCCGATCTTACAGTCAAAGTGTATGGCTACACCTCTAGAATTACTCTTATAATGGCTGAAATAGCAATCTTTGTTTCCCCATTCTTCTTTAATATAATTTCCCATAGTTTTTGTCAAATGCACATCTTGCAAACAGTGGATATTTTCTTTCTTTTTCTTTAGAAGTGTAAAAGTTTCTTTACGTTTAGTTTTATCATTGATATATCTACATATTTGTGTGATATTATTTTCAGTATGTCGCCCATTTATGTTGTTGTTTTTAAAAACAATCACTTCCCGGATATTCTCGAAAAGAAAGAGACTCTCCCTTCAAATAAATATGTGAGATAAACACGACCTTATCACTGGTCGTCAATTCGCTGTTTATTTCCTCTCGACCGTCAGTGCTCGTTACTCCAGACGCCGTTATTGTTGAAGTCACGCACTTCTGAATGTCCACATGATATGCTCCGGTTTCCGTAACGGATGCGCGGAACGCCAAAAATACCAGTCTTGTATTAAAGTTGATGTGTCTGTTGCAGTTAATGGCGATTTAGTGTCGCTCAATGAGGTGTGTTTTTTTACAAATGACGTCAACGATTCTGCCCTACTGTTTGTCTGTCTACTGCATGTGTTTCTGTTGCGTGGCAACACCTATAATCAAACCAAATAAATACGTGTACGGATGCTATCAAAAACAGGTTCGGTGCTTGAAATCCGACAAAATATTAACTGACGTATTTTTTTCAAAATTGATATCTGATCGGTAATTTTAAAAAAACGGAAACTGCGTGTGGGAATGTATCCCCTTCCAGTGTCGACTAAGTGTTTTCCTTGTTGATATCTATTACCAATTGCGCGAAACCAAACAATACGTTTGTCAGTGGAACAGCAACGAAATTAATACATAGGGATGTTCTACGAAACACAACGTGGGTGTTTGTGTGTCAACGCGTGGGTTTCCAACTGTGTCTCTCATTGTGTATTTGGCTGTCTCTCATTGTACCTGTGTATCTCTCTTTGTGTCTATCGGTGTATCTCTCTTTGTGACCATCTATGTTTGTGTGTCTCTCATTTGTATATGTCTGTCTCTCATAATGTCTGTATATCTCTCTTCGTGTTTATCAGTGTATCTCTCACTGTGTCATCTGTGTTTGTGTGTTTGTCATTGTGTCTATTTGTGTTTGGGTGTCTCTCATTGTGTATATGACTGTGTGTCTCATTGAGTCTGTGTGTCTCTCATTGTGTCTATCAGTGTATCTCACTGTGTGCCTCTCATAGTGTCTGTATATCTCTCTTTGTGTCTATCAGCGTATCTCTCATTATGTCATCTGTGTATATGACTGTGTGTCTCATTGTGTCTGTGTGTCTCCCATTGTGTCTATCAGTGTATCTCACTGTGTATATACCTGTGTGCCTCTCATAGTGTCTGTATATCTCGCTTTGTGTCTATCAGCGTATCTCTCATTATGTCATCTGTGTTTTTGTGTTTGTCATTGTGTCTATTTGTGTTTGGGTGTCTCTCATTGTGTATATGACTGTGTGTCTCATTGTGTCTGTGTGTCTCTCATTGTGTCTATCAGTGTATATCATTGTGTATATACCTGTGTGCTTCTCATAGTGTTTTTGTGTCTCTCTTTGTGTCTCTCTTTGTATCAATCAGCGTATCTCTCATTATGTCATCTGTGTTTGTGTCTCTCATTGTGTCTATTTGTGTGTTGGTGTCTCTCATTGTTCATATGACTGTGTGTCTCTCATTGTGTATAAGCCTGTCTCTCTCGGTCTTTGTGTTTCTCTCCTTGTGTCTATCTGTTTTTGTGTGTCTTTCGTTGTGCCTATGGCTGTGTGTCTCTCATTGTGTCTATCAGTGTTTGTGTCTCTCCGTGGTCTATGTCTGTGTCCCTCTCATTGTTTCTATGACTGTGTCTCTCATTGTGTCTCTCTTTGTTTTAGTCTGTTTGTGTGTCTCTCATTGTCTATGGCTGTGTGTTTTTCATTGTGTTTATCTATGCGGCGATCACTGTGGTTATCTGTGTGTCTCTCGTTGTGTCCATGGCTGGGTCTCTCTGGGTCCATCTGTTTTTTGCGCGTATCGCATTGTGTCAACGGCTGAGTGTCTCATAGTGTCTGTCTGTTTGTCTCTCGTTGTGGCAATTTGTGTTTGTGTGTCTTTCATTGTGTCAATGTCTGTTTGTCTCTCATTGTGTCTCTGTGTCAAGACTGGAAGTCCAAAACAACACGATAATGAAGCACTTCCATATGATTGACGTTTATATAAGTGTTTGTTAAGATGTAGCGAAAGTTAATAACAGTGTTGCTGATGACGAAATAGAAGTCGTAACAGTGTTGCTGATGACGAAATAGAAGTTATAACAGTGTTGCTGATGACGTACCAAAAGTTTATAACATAGTTGCTTATGACGTACCAGAAATTTGCATCAGTGTTGCTTATGACGTACCAGATGTTCGTGATAGTGTTGCTGATGACGCACCAGATGTTTATAACAGTGTTGCCGATGACGTACCAGGCGTTTATAATAGTATAGCTAATGACGCACCAGAAGAGTATAAATGTTGCTGATGACGCATCAGAAGTTATAACAGTGTTGCTGATGACGTACAACATGTTTATAAAAGTGTTGCTGATGACGTACGATGTTTAAAAAAGTGTTGCTGATGACGTACCAGAAGTTATAACAGTCTTGCTGATGATGTACCAGAAGTTATAACAGTGTTGCTGATGGCGTACCAGAAGTTATAACAGTGTTGCTGATGACGTACCAGAAGTTATAACAGTGTTGCTAATGATGTACCAGAAGTTATAGCAATGTTGCTGATGACGTACCAGAAGTTATAACAGTGTTGCTGATGACGTACCAAATGTTTATAATAGTGTTGCTGATGACGTACCAAATGTTTATAACAGTGTTGCTGATGACGTACCAAATGTTTATAACGTACCAACAGTTCCTGAAGTACAGCCTCCTCACAGTAGCGCAATAATTCCCAGCACCCTGCAAGGAGTAATCGCCAGTGTCGTTCGCACATAGTGAGTGCACTCCCCGTAATCAACAGCGTGAACACTCCGCTACAGTGCGACGTAAAGTAGTTCCTTCTGCACAGACATGTCAGGGCATGGGCGGATACCAGCAAAGACAATAAATAGATCTTAATTGTGCACCACCACCCCCACCACCCACCACCTGATTTGAAAAATACCGTATTTCAGTTTTATCACGCCATGTCAGCTTGAAGTTAATATTATCGAAGTGTCAGGCGTTAATAAATCATGAAGTACATGTATCTAGAGGTAATCTTTGTGAAGTGTCTGGCGTGGATATTATATTGAAGTGTCTAGAGTTAATATTACATAAAAATATCTAGTGTTAATATTATTGAAGTTCTTGGGGCAATATTATTGAAGATTCCAGCGTTAATATTGCATTGAAGTTTCTAGTGTTAACTTAATACATGCATTTCACTGAGATGTCCAGCGTGAATATTATTGAGGTGTCATAGATTTATCTCAAGCAAACAAGAAAAAACACAAAGCAGGCTGCGGTCGCTAAGGTAAAAGGTAATATCATTACACGCGTGTGTGTGTGTTTTTGTTGTTTGTTGTTGTTTTGTGTGTGTGTGTGTGTGTGTGTGTGTGTGTGTGTGTGTGTGTGTGTGTGTGTGTGTGTGTGTGTGTGTGTGTGTGTGTGTGTGTGTGTGCCAAGCAGGGTAGAAAAAGTGCCGTCGTTTAACACATTTTGATATGACGCGGCGGGGGATCGAACCACCGACCTTCCACATTCAGGGCAAGCACTCGATACGTTTTGAATGACGGCACAAGTGAATCATGATTTATCCACTGCGATTTGTTTTTTACCAGGTCCGTGTTTTTTATTGGTTTTTGATTGCTGCACAAACAACTCGATTCATTCTATTGCATTAATATTCAAATATCTAAAAAGAGCACAATCAAACATGAAAAGCATTTCTACTTGTCCATTGATACCCCCGTGGGTGTTCGAAACTGCTCATCGAAGTGGGGATAATTGCTTCTCCTGTCGGAAGTTGCCGTGATTTGACAGGCCGCTCAAAACGATTATTCATTAACAGATGGACGTTAGGCTCGAGATAACATGACTATCATGCTGTTGTTTGGTGATTACAGGCGCTATTGAACAGTCAGTAACGTTTTACAACAATAATTATCATTAAGTTCCTAAACAGAGTTGAAAAACACACGACAGCGCTAGTCATTACAGATAACTCAAACCTTTAACTGAAACTCTATTGTTAAAGTTAGCTGTCATTGTTCGGCAACACTAAAATATATTAATTGCCGACATATACCGTATTCGACGTAATAAGCGCCCAGGGCTCTCTCAGAATTAGAAATAGGGGGCTCTTATTAAAATACTATTTTGGTGGAAAAAAGTTGAAAAATATATTTCGTGGTTTATGCTGACAGCCTAAAATGTTTATATACGACCCATGTATTTTTCCAGAATTTAATTGCCCACAATTAAGGATGCATAAATAAGTCTTCAATCGGAAGGGGTGCTAATTGGTTTTGTTCACTAGCCAATATATTAGCGAATATCGCCGTGGGCGCTTATTAGAGCGGGGCGCTTATTATGTCGAATACGGTAGTATTTATTTGCCCAACGGATTACATTACGTTTTCCGGACTTTGTGAAACACAGAATTCAATGTGATATCTGCGCGTTTCATCTACGGTGCAGTTCAAAGTTGTTTGTTTGTTTGTTTGTTGTTTAACGCCGCACTCAGCAATATTCCAGCTATATGACGGTGGCCTGTAAATAATCGAGTCTGGATCAGACAATCCAGTGATTGACATCATGCGCATCGATCAACGCAATTGGGATACGATGACATGCATCAACCAAGTCAGCGAGCCTGACCACCCGATCCCGTTAGTCGCCTCTTATGACAAGTATAGTCGCCTTTTACGGCAAGCATGGACCCCGGACCTTCACGGGTCCAGTTCAAAGTGAAAGACTGGTGATGAGGATGGGGGAGTGGATATTGGTTTACGCCGCAGTCAGTAATACGCAGCTACATCACTGCGTCCAGTAAATATTTGATTTTTGTACAGGATGCCAGAGGATGCCAAACATAAGAATGATGTACGAACAACAGAATCTGACAGCGCATCTCATTTGTGTCAGTATCCCTTGCGGGAAGGACGGAACCATTACAGGGCTGTACCAACCAGGGGCGGTCAGGTAGCCTAGTGGTTAAAGCGTCCGATCGTCACGCCGAAGTCCCAGGTTCGAATCCCGACATGGGTACAATGTGTGAAGCCCATTTCTGGTGTCCCCCGCCGTGATATTGCAATATTTCTAAAAGCGGCGTAAAACCAAACTCACTCACTGTCCCAACCAATTAGCTTTATCTTATCAACGATAGGCTCAGGGGACTTTTAATGATGTCGTCTTGTTATGTGTGTCTGTGGTAGCTGAGGTCAAGGCGTGGACTGTTCCCTTCTGTACATCGCGATGAGTGAGTGAGTTGGGTTTAACGACGCTTTTAAACGTATTCCATTTATATCGCGGCATGTCAGACGTTTACCACTTCGGTGAAACCCAAGAGCACGGGTATGCTGCTGACAAACCTAGAAACATAATCGGGGAGAACCGGGATTCGAACCCACAATCATAGGTTTCTGGCGTGCCCAAGGGACGCAACTCTGCACAGCGAAACGCGGCGCCTTAGACGACTGGGCCACCTGCCCCCAGTATACGATTGATTAAAAAATCAAATTACAGAAGAAGACGTGTTTATAGCAGCATCTTTGTTTTAAATCGACTTTGAAGGTCAAACAATGAACGCTGACAAATTGCGTCTAGACAAATTAAAGTAATCTATCAATAATAATTAAAGTCATCCAGACATTTCAAGAAATCAATCTGATGTAATCAAATTGATGCCCTGTGGTGAAGCGACGCAGGGCAATGGCAGCCCTAGCTAGGAGGAAACGTTTGCTCGCTTGATGATACACAGTACGTGCATTTAAATGCTGTATGGTCTTCAGCAACCAATGCTTGCCGTAAAGACGACTAACGGGATCGGGTGGTCAAGCTCTCAGATTTGAATGATGGATGAAATCGATCCCAATTGCTAAGATCGATGTTCATAATGTAAATCACTAGATTGTCTGGTCCAGACTCGATTATTCACATACCGTCGTCATATAGCTGGAATATTGCTGAGTGCGGCGTTAAACAACAAACAAATAAAACGAAACAAGCAATAGTGACTTAACCAGTGAATTCAACCTTTTTGTCATAGACAGATATCCCACCATCAACCAGTGGTTTACATGGCTTCAGGGGAGATAACTCTTTGTGGCAGCTGTTCATGTGGAATACGTTTAATGTTGTAATGGCGATAGTGTTAGCTTCTTGGAATCACTAGATTGTTTGGTCCAGACTCGATTATTTGCAGACCGACGTCATATAGCTGGAATATTGTTGAGTGCGGCGTAAAACAACAAACCAAAACCAAAATGGTGTCTGGATTGTAACTGACGTTGTACAACTAGTCGTAATTATCCTACGGCATACGTAGGGGAAGATCTTTACATGTGGTGAGAAACACTTCAACAAACAAATCTTAGATCAAGGAGTCTACAATCCACGCGGACAGTGAGGCGCTGGAAGGTTAACACTCACATGACCATCTGAAGAGGCAAAACGCGGACAGGACCAGAAACAACTTCCAGGGGGATTTTTTGAAATTATGAGGAACGCATTAAAATCACATTTCAAGAGAATTAAATGTAACTGGGGAAACTGTCAGTTTTCCATCACTTTATATTAATAATTCCATCCAGTGTTTCCTCCATTCTTCTGTACACACTCTTTGGGGTCGATGGAGCATGAAGACAGCTGTGTCGACCTATGTAGAGGGGAATGTCCGAGTAACTGTCCATTCCTTAAAAATAATGGAGCAGAGGCCCCGCAGGGGCCGAGGCCCATTATTTTTAAGGAATGGAGAGTTACGAGTTATTCCCCTACTTAAAACTGATCCCTACTTTTACACTTTGACAAAATATTCTGTAGTTGAAAATATTTGAAAAATTCAAATGCTGCTTCAAGATAATGTACAGTTGACAAGCAACTCTCCATTCCTGAAAAATAATGGAGCGTTCAAACAACAGAATGACGTCACAGATGTGTTTCAATATAGAATAAACGCATGAATATGGGGTTGACTGGACGTTTATCATATGAGGAGACTTCAATGCACTATTGCTTTCTCGTCTCGTGTTATCGCTTTTTCGCGGCCGTAAAAGTCGATAAAGCGATATATCTCCTCTCGGCCACCTTAAGAACAGCCTCTGAACTTGACTTTATTCTGAACGAAGACACCAAATGTGAACAAGAAAATATAATCTTATACCATGGTGATTCATTCGCTAAACTAAGACTATCTTGTAGTAATGTAGTCACAATAATGGAGACCGCCTACGTGGTCTAGTGGTAGAGCGTCCGCCCGAAGAGCGGAAGGTCCGGGGTTCGATCCCCAGCCGCGTCATACCAAAAGACGTTAAAAGATTGTACATGTTGTTACCCTGTCTGGCGCTCGGCATTAAGGGGCTAAAACAAGGACTGGTCGGCTCGGAGTCAGTATATTGTGTCTGAGTGGGGTATTCATGTTAAACTGCGGCATGGTATCTCAGTGAGCTAGCACTATAAATCGGCATCAGTCCGTACTAGTACAAGCAGCCACACACACATACACGTGCATGCACATCGCTATATAAGTGCAATAATCTTGGACGCGACGTTAAACTCCATTTCACCTCACAATAATGGAAAACAACTTCATGCTTTGTGCAAGCTATGACAATGCATGGCCGAACAGACGGACACACTCCAAGTAACTTTACTTTTATATCCAGTACAGGAACTAGTGCTTCCGATTTATCATTAGCACTGCCTCATCTAGAATGTCCAGAATAGGATTGTACTGCCGCGAACAGAGTCTGGTCATGTACTGCTGGAATATAAGTTGTGATAGTAATTTAGTGAATACTAGTAGTCTTGTTTAGAAAGTCTCAAGAGTTAAACTGCAAGCTGATTCTTCCTAGACGTTTAATACTAGTATCTTAATTTCAACCAACTCTTTGTGTTTGATGATGGTCGAGTATATGATGTTATTTTTTTAACTGATGATGTACAATGCTGCAGTTGTTATTTTAAGAGAATTATTTGTATTTTGCTGCTGACAAGTTTGTTATAACAGCTTCACTTTTTCACAGAACGCAGATAATTTAAGTGCAAAAGACATCAACGATTATATATCGGCCAAATCCAACTTTAAATATTGCTGCAAACAAAAAAAGAGTTTATTTGACAACTGAAGATAAAAAGCAGCAGGGGAGGACGGCACTCCGTCTGAATTATTAAAACTGTCTAATAAATACTTTAGACCATGTCTTGTCCTTTTTTTTAACAAAGTTCTTGATAGCGAGAGTTTCCTGAAGTATCAAATCCAGGTATTACAATACCGTTATACAAAAGGTGAGGCGAAATGGGGTTTAACGTCGCGTCCAAGATTATTGCACTTATATAGCGACGTGCCTGCACGTGTGTGTGTGTGTGGTTGCTTGTACTTGTCCGGACTGATGCCGATTTATAGTGCTAAGTCACTAAGTGCTAGCTGCCGTAGTCGAACTTGAATACGCCACTTAGACAAAGTATACTGACTCCGAGCCGACAAGTCCTTGTTTTAGCCCCTTAATGCCGAGCGCCAGACAAGTACCATCTGTTAACGTCTTTTGGTATGACGCGGCCGGGGATCGAACCCCGGACCTTCCGGGCAGACGCTCTACCACTAGACCACGGAGGCGGTCCAGTGGGGTTAAAACGGATCCTAACAATAACAGAGGTATATTTTATTTGAATATCTTTTGTAAGGTTTTCTCGTCTATTCTAGAAAAAACAACCTCAGAATCTGTTAAGGAAGATGATCATATTCCGGAATCTCAAGCAGATGTCCGTTCTCAAGATTCCACCATTGGTCATATTTTCACTTTGCAGGCAACATGTTCAAAATATCTCATTAAGCCAAAAGGCAGATTATAATGTGTATTCATTGATTTTAGAAAAGGCGTTTGATTATATTAACAGCGAAATAAATGTTATATTTACCCTTATGAAAAGGGTGTCATGGTAAAATGTACCATATGTTAAGAAATATGTATGCATCAGAAAAAGGGGGTGTAAACGTTGATTGCTGTAAAACTTCTTTTTTTAAGACATCGGGTGGTGTAAGACAAGGTTGCGTTTTGAGCCCTGTCCTGTTTATATTCTTTATTAATGAGCTTGTCATAGAAATGTATGCTGCTTGTGATCCCGGTATATTTGTTTATCATATAATGGGTAGATTTCTCGGCAGGATAAAGCCAACGGGTAAAAACGATATCCGTTGGGGTCATATGCTGATAAAGATGCAAATATCAAAGGTCAAGTAGGGACTGCTTTCACTACTTATAAACAAACATGGCGTCGCCCTTCGGCAATCGAGTCAGAATTAACCATCGGGAATCTGGATAAACTACAGGGATAATTGCTATCATTATCAAAAGAATAGTCTAATATACTGAAAATCAGTGTCTTAACTGTGGCGTAACTAAGGCATTTTTCAAATTTGGGCAACTTTGGAGATATAAATTGCGAAACAATTTGGTGAGGGCACGAGCCAAGCGGGATCACTTTCCATATGCGTGTAGACCTCTGCGGCTTGGAACCTTTTCCACAAATTAAAACAGTTGAATTTTGCCGAAATAAGTTCGAATTGTTACCTTGTTTCGTTTTGTCGACTCTGGATAATGTGAAGATAACGGCTGAAACTTACTATAATTATCTGGGAATTATGTTCTTCTGACGGTTCATGTGGTCTAAACGTGTGAAACGCTTATGAAAGCACGCACGGTAATGGGTCCAGTTTTCCATTTGTTCGGTAATAACAGAATTATGGATTTCTCGACTGCTTGCAAAACATGTGTCGGTAAACTCGCTCCTCATATTAATGTATGGTTCTGAAATATGGGGTATTATATATCATGACGCAATTGAAAAGATAAAAGCATGCGAATTTTGAACGTTTTCTTGGCATGGGTAAATATGCAGTATACAAAGCTATTCTGGGTGAAACTGGGCGTCGTTGTATGTTAATAAGTACGCAAAAAAGACTAATTAAGTACTGGGTGAAGCTTTTGAGAATGAATGCAAGTCGATACCCCTTCCAAAGTTATATTATGCTTAAAGAATTGACACCGTGTTGTATTGCGTATGTGTGGTCATACCAAGATGTTGGTGATTAGAACATGTTTTTGTCTGCACGTTGAGACGCTTAACAGATATTCATTTCCAAACATTGTACCAACGTTTGGAGTCTTCTACGTTTTTAGTGAATTATTTCTTATAAAATTTCTTGAATGATATATAACTACTCAAAGACAAACGATTAGTTAGAGCAGTGTGTACATCCTTCGAGTCATCATCGTTCGTAAAATGTCAACGATAAATATATCTGATACAGAAGTTGCTTGTGATCATGACGACTGTGACCTTTACTTCGGAGAAGATGAATACCAGGTCTTGTTTTAGAAATTATTTTCTTAGCTCATATTATAAAGTAGAATTGCGTTTACAAATGTAAAACTCATGTGATATTAATGTTCTACATTTGATAGCTTTGTATGTTTAATTATATTTGATATTGGATCGGGAAAGTTGTAACACACTAGACACGTGACTAATATAATCTGTCAACTGTACTATGGGCCTCGTATCATGAATTAGGAAATTACCTGATTGATAATGTCGGTTACATGTTCTGTGCAAAGTTGTTCTCTTGTCGTTTTACAGTGAACTGTATTCTTCACATTGGCTATAATCTACACAAGAGGCACACAAGAGGCACACAAGGCACACAAGAGGCACACAAGGCACACATGAGACACACAAGAGGCACACAAGAGGCACACAAGAGGCACACAAGGCACACAAGAGGCACACAAGGCACACAAGGCACACAAGAGGCACACAAGAGGCACACAAGGCATACAAGAGGCACACAAGAGGCACACAAGAGGCACACAAGAGGCACACAAGAGGCACACAAGGCACACAAGAGGCACACAAGGCACACAAGAGGCACACAAGAGGCACACAAGGCACACAAGGCACACAAGGCACTCAAGGCACACAAGGCACACATGAGGCACACAAGAGGCACACAAGAGGCACACAAAGCACACATGAGGCACACAAGGCACACATGAGGCACTCAAGGCACACAAGGCACACATGAGGCACACAAGAGGCACACAAGGCACACAAGAGGCACACAAGGCATACAAGAGGCACACAAGAGGCACACAAGGCACACATGAGGCACTCAAGGCACACAAGGCACACATGAGGCACACAAGAGGCACACAAGGCACACAAGAGGCACACAAGGCATACAAGAGGCACACAAGAGGCACACAAGGCACACAAGAGGCACACATGAGGCACACAAGAGGCACAAGGCACACAAGAGGCACACAAGGCACACAAGGCACACAAGAGGGACCTGCCCTGGGAATTCGTCTTCAGCAACCCTTGATGCATGTCATCGTATGCCAATTGCGTAGATGGATGCTCATGATATCAGTCACTGGATTGTGTTGTCCAGACTCGATTATTTACAGACCGCCGTCATATAGGTGGAATATTGCCAAGTGTGGCGTTAAACAACAAAACAACCAACAACAATTGCGTAGATCGATGCTCATGATATCAATCACTAGATTGTGTGGTCCAGATTCGATTATTTACAGACCATCGTAATATAGCTGGAATATTGCTGAGTGCTGCGTTAAACAACAAAACCAACAACAACAATTGCGTAGATCGATGCCCGTGATATCAATCACTGGATTGTCTGGTCCAGACTCGATTATTTACAGGCCGCCGTCATGTAGCTGGAATATTGCTGAGTGCGGCGTTAAACAACAAACAAATAAAAACGAAACAAGCAATAGTGACTTAACTAGTGAATTAAACCTTTTTGTCATCGACAGATGTCCCACCATCATCCAGTGGTTTACATGGCTTCAGGGGAGATAACTCTTTGTGGCGGCTGTTAATGTGGAATACGTTTAATGTTGTAATGGCGATAGTGTTAGCTTCTTGGAATGGATCTCAATATAGGATTGGAGGAGACTTGAAGGGGGATAGGTTTGTAAATTTTAGTTGGGAAAATCTTTCTTAAAAAACGATGCAGGGATATTTGACAAGCAAAAAGTGTCATAATTAGCCAAATCGCGACAATGCGACAACGCAACATTTTGGCCAATTGTCGCATTGTCGCAATCTTTTTTATTTTACCAAAGCGCGACAATGCGACAACGCCCAATTGTGAGGATCGATGCTTATGATGTAAATCCCTGTATTGTCTGGTCCAGACTCGATTATTTGCAGACCGCCGTCATATAGCTTGAATATTGCTGAGTGTGGCGTTAAACAACAAACAAACAAACAATGCGGCAACGCGACAATTTTCAAGGTCGCCTCATCAAAAAAGTGTAAAAAAAGGCGTTCAATTGCGCAACAAAGCGACAATGCGACAAATGGCCAAAATGTCGGACTTTTTGCTTTGCTTTGTTGCAAGGGCGACAATGCGGCAGACAACGCGACAACGCGACAATGTCCCTTGTAGTATTCCATAGTAATGGTTGGGTTGTCATGTTTGGTGACTTGGTCTGCAGCATGGCATTGTTCCACTGCAATGTGGATCATTGCTCACAATACTGATCACTGGATTGTCTGGTCCACACTTGACCGTTAATAGGCCCCCGTCGTATGCCGGGAGTATTGCTGTGCAGCGTCTGGCAACAAGCAAAGACTTACGGTAGTGCGGAACACGCTTACCCTTTTCGCGAACACCTGGTGTCTTCACTGGCTTTTCAATGATCCATTCATACAATTAATGTTCATCACGTATATTTTTCTTTTCGCCCAATGGAATCTTTTTCGGCTGATAACCGAGACTGACTATATTCTCTGGCGCTAACATTTTTAATAGGTTTTAGTCTGTTCAAATCGACGATAAACCCAATTCACTCAAAAGAAGAACAAAATAATCTTCAAATGAATTACAGTAAAGTACGGTTATAACGAACTCAAACGGACATGAAATTTTAGTTCGTTTTAACCGTAGTTCGTTATAAGCATATATACAGCATAACTACAGCAAATAGTCGGGACCAAAAAAGTAGTTCGTTATATCCGTCAGTTCGTTATAAGCGTGTTCGTTATAACCGTAGTTTACTGTAGATTGTCCGGACATCACACGTTTTACCTAGCCGTCCATGCACCAGGACGATATAACCTGGGAAGCACTGTCCTTGGACCATAAAAACCGGCGGACATTATCTGCTAGCAGGTAAATCTTCCCAGTACACCGACTGCCGTTTATCGTAGAGGTGTCACTTGTGTTCTCTCCTTAAACAGCTTGGCGCCGGTATTCATACGTAAAACATCGCGGTAACCCCCATATTTCTGATAAAACATTCATCATCAAATCATGCTGTGGCAGATCACGCCCATTATCTGCGTGGAGTAGAACACGCGATTCCCAGGTTCCCCGCTCGCCACAAAAACATCTTGTCTTGTTCCTGTCAAATCTCATACAGTTATTGCAATGTTGGTGACGTTTTTAGTTGAATGTTTTCCAAACGGAATGCGATGTATTTTCATTGCTTTTAAATGAGATTTACAAAATCACCTCCAAGTACATTTTGTAGTTTTGAAACACGGGAGTTCCTTTTAAAGTTTGGAAATTGGATTTGTAGAAATTCTTGAGTATAAGAGGCGCTCTTCCATAATGTCTGAACGGGTAGCAGTGGAAGATGTGTTGTCTCTGTAAATGAAAGGGTGAGTGATTGAGTGAGTGAGTGAGTGGTTTAGTTATGGACAGCGGTAGAAGGAGTGGTTTCATGTTCTTGTGCGGAAGGTGATGACGAAGGGGCTTCATGAACGTGAGAATGTTAGTTGGTTGGGTTTTCTGTAAAACAGCCTAATACTCCCACAGCCTTCTTTGGCAAACGTATCTATTAACCCAAAGAACCCAATCCAACCTACTCACACGCCATCCTTCTTTTTTACCCCCCAGAATCCCATACGTCCTTCTCTCACGGAATCTTCTTAAAATAACCCCTAGAGCGCTATAAAGTCTCCTCTTAAGACATCCTTCTTTTTTAAACCCCAAGAACCCCACCAAGCCTTCACTCATGGCATCCTTCTTTATTAAACCCCAAGGACCCCACCAAGCCTTCACTCATGACATCCTTCTTCATTAAACCCCAGAACCCCACCCAGCCTTCACTCATGACATCCTTCTTTATTAAACCCCAAGGACCCCACCAAGCCTTCACTCATGGCATCCTTCTTTATTGACCCCTAGAACCCCACCCCAAGACATCCTTCTTTATTAAACCCCACAACCCCAGCCAGGCTTCACTCATGACATCCTTCTTTATTAACCCCCAGAATCCCACCCAGCCTTCTCTCAAGACATCCTTATGCATTAAGCCCCAGAACCCTATCCAGCCTTTTCTCAAGACATCCTTGTGCATTAAGCCCCGTTCCCAACCCAGCCTTCTCTCAAGACATCCTTATGCATTAAGCCCAAGTACCCCACCCAGCCTTCTCTCAAGGCATCCTTTTTTTATTAATCCCCAGTACCCAACCAAGCCTCCTCTCAAGAAATCCAGGCCAAAGTTCTTTGAGGCAAAAAATTCTGATAATAAAATATAAGAATTGACTTTCACTTTGTGTGAGTTCATTGGAATATGTCGCAAGCTCCGACGTTCATACAGTTTGGCCTCACTCTATTAAGGTTCATAGTCCAATGAACTCAAAGAAACTGAAGGTATATTCCTTATCCGCCTCACCAGCTTACAACAAGTGAGAGGGTTTTACGCTGCTTTTAACAACATTCCGGCAACACCACGGCGATGGACATCAGTGATGGGATCCTCACATTGTACCCAAGGGGGAAATCAAATCCGGGTCTTCGGCGTCGTGTACAAACAGACGACCCCACCTCCCGAGTCTCAGTGGAACCTCGACAGATCGTCGACAGAACCTCCGCAGAACATCAGCAGATCTTTGAAACAGCCTCCTTACCAACTTGAAACTAAACAGTGCGTCGGTGGAACCTTTTTTCAACAGAGCATTCAGAGAGTTTTGAGGAACCACCTCCGCCTCAGGTATCCCGTGACAAACTGTGATGAGCAAACTGAAATCCAGTCACGTCTGTGTGTAGACTGGATCGTTTATCTACTTCACTGTAATGAAAATAAATAAATGTTTGACATTATCTCAAACAATGTCACAAAAATCTTTTTGGTGTCCCAAAAAGATTGACAAAGTCTAGACTTTTCAGTATCGTCAGCCTCATTGCCAAGGTCAGTCTAATGATGTAAGGGAGATAACTCTCATTCCGGAAGTTCTGGTGTCTTTCATTTGCAATGGCGCATCATGGTAGTTTCACAGGAGTACCGTACGTGGTTTTATATTTCATTTCATTTCCATGAGATATTCACAGACATTTCTAAGAATGCACTTGAAAAGTAGTTCTGTTTTGCTTGTCAGGTAAAGTGTGTCTCACAGACGAGTGAGCAAGGAACATTGCCTTGCGCGGCATCAGCAATTTACAGATATTCACGGCGACTAAGACGAGATTTTATTTCACGAACGAGACTCGGGATCTCACGTGCCACCCTCGATTATATCTACTCGTCATGACGTCATCGCACTCATCCCTGTTATCGCTAACCTTATACAGAATATACAGATAAAACACAAACCCGTCCGTACAAACCCCACCTACCTACCCCACCCCGCATGCACAACCCCACCCCGCATGCACACCCCCCCCCCCCCCCCCCATGAACAGAATATACTAATAAAATACAAAACCCTATAAGCCCCACATACCTACCCCCCCCCCCCCCCTCCCGCATGCACACACACACACACACACACACACACACACACACACACATGCATGCATACATACATACCTACGTCTAATATACGTACACACCCACCCCACCCCACCCCACCCCTTACCCCATACATACATACCCGCATGCAATATATCTAGCTCATGGGAGTAATTTAATTTGACTATTTGACTATCTCCCGACGCCCTGTCCTAACCCGCTATCGTGCTGTCATTCGTTTAACATTTATCATTTATCAAAAAGATAGCATGAATTCACAATAAGTAGATTGTGCAAAGTTGCATGATGGGAGCAGATGTTTCAAGTTGAAAATATTGACTGTTATTTAAGAAATAAACAACGAGTTGGAGTTGTTTATTGTACAATAAAACACTGCAGGGAGAAAATAAACATGAAGAGCGCACCCACAGGGCGACTCTTGTATGAGATATTAACATTATGTACAGCCGCTTTGGGGTTGATAAAATGTCCAAGCTTTTGAAATATTTACCCAATTTTAATAATGATGACTCCCTGTATAGAATCCGATGGTATTTCCCGCATATTCTCACAATCCTCACGTCGATTATCTGTACCTTTTCTCGTTATCTCATTATCTCTCTGGAAGCGATAGTTCCGCCACTGCGTTTATATTATCTGCGTAGCCCAAATATATCTATGGGGAACAGCTACTTTATCATCTAAAACTGGTTCTCAAAGGAAATATCGTTTACGTGAGATCAAGTGATATCTACATTGTAGATATCGTTTTTATGAATCACTGATATTGTTTTTTCGCGTATTTCGATTTCAGGATGATATTGGCAAGTCTCTGATTTATCAACTCATGTTGATATATTTGATATTAAAAGACACGAGGGTGAGACTCTCTGTTGACACGTGCCTCTCAAAAATATCGTCGTCCAAGATATGACGTTAACAAGTTGCGAGCACATATTCGAATCTCCAGAAATGACGTCATGAGAGAACTATGGTTTATCGTGAAATGTATCACGTTTTACACAGGGAGACCACCGTTATACACAGTGAGACCATCGTTATACACAGTGAGGCCATCGTTATACACAGGGAGACCCATCGTTATACACGGGGCGACCACCGTTATATATACAGGGAGACTATCGTTATACACAAGGAGACCCACCGTTATACACGGGGCGACCACCGTTATACACGGGGAGACCACCGTTATATATACAGGGAGACTATCGTTATACACAAGGAGACCCACCGTTATACACGGGGCGACCACCGTTATATATACAGGGAGACTATCGTTATACACAAGGAGACCCACCGTTATACACGGGGCGACCACCGTTATACACGGGGAGACCACCGTTATACACAGGGAGACCCACCGCTATACACAGGGAGGGAGACTATCGTTATATATACAGGGAGATTATCGTTATACACAGGGAGGGAGACCCACCACGATACACAGGGCGACCACCGTTATACACAGGGAGACCACCGCTATACACAGGGAGACCACCGCTATACACGGGGCGACCACCGTTATACACAGGGAGACCACCGTTATACACAGGGAGACCACCGCTATACACAGGGATACCCCACCTTCCCGACAGTGAGTAGGGAACCATGCTACGTCTACCCCCAGGCAAATTAACCTCTGTAAAATGGAAGATATTGATCTCCTTATAAGGTGCGTTTACAAATGGGCCAACCATTGTCACAGAACATTCGATGTCAATGCCGGTAACCTCGAGGCCATGTCGGCAATTGACAAATCTATATCTGGAAATGATGAGGCGTCTTAATCAAACCATTGCCTTTCTTTGGACATGTTTGAAGTTCTTCGGCAATCGAAAACTCACGAGAGTGGTCCGTATTGATGAACACATATACCTGAAGGCTTATTTATAAGTACTTGTGTTCCTGAACCATTTACTCCTTAACGGGAAGAAACGCGTCCTCGAACATCCTGCGTGTGGACAGGGTCTCGCTTCATGAGAGAATGAGTATGGTTTTACGTAGCTTATCGACATATTCCATCAATATCACGGCGAGAGACACCAGAAATGGGCTTCACTCATTCATCCATGTATGGAATCGAACCCGGACCTTCGGCGTGACGACCGAACGCTTTAAACGGTGGACTATATACCCTTGTATTCAGACAGTGCCCTTTTATTCTGTTCATCTAATCCAAAGCTCGTGTGAAGATTCCGGGGTAGAATAGGTCTTCAGCAACCCATGCTTGCTGTAAAAGACGACTATGCTTGTCGCAAGAGGCGACTAACAGGATCGGGTGGTCAGGCTCGCTGACTTGGTTGATGCATGTCATCGATCCCAATTGCGTGGATCGATGCTCATGATGTCAATCACTAGATTGTCTGGTCCAGACTCGATAATTTACAGACCGTCGTCATATAGCTGGAATATTGCTGAGTGCGGCGTTAAACAACAAACAAACAACCAAACAAACAAAGCTCGTGTCACTCGTGAAAATATCAGCTTTGTCACTGAATGAGATACAAAATGTCCGGGTTTTTTGTGTTTCTGTTTTGACAAGAAATAAACAAATTTCCTCAATATATTAGCTATAAATACAAAACTACGCAGTGAATTCTCGTTAGCCCGAAAATCGGGATACTTAGTAAAAGGGTATAAATCCAGGGCGATAGTCTTAGCACTAAGATCACTTTGTGCAAGTGGGCCCTGGACGTTAACAGTAAATGCCGCATCCGCGGAACGAGCTCAACATAACATGTTATACCATGTTTCGGATTTACATTCGTGTATACACTCTCATATCTCAAATTAGTTACACTTGCTACTCGTCGATAAAATACTTTATTAGATGAAGAGTGCAATGTGTATGCGTTCAGGTTCCGATCAGTATCCATGGGGAAGTTAGTTTTATGATGATAGAGACACAAATATATGTATATTAATATTTTATTGCTCTCGCTGCTGTGAAACGGTTATGCTTTTCTTTCGGGCAGTCATAAAAGTGACTTGTTATCGCACTTAATTAACTCTGGAATATTATGATAGTTAATGACACTTAATGTTACTTATAAAAGGAAATGTTTATATTGCGGTAGAAATCTATTACCGAGAGTATAACGTAACGGAGGTGGGGTGGGGGTGTGGGGGGGGGTGTGGGGGGGGGAGAGGGTCTGGTGGCTTGTGCGTTTTACCTATGATCGTCTGTTCCAATCACAGAATCGGCCTGATCCTGCTTCTTGGATTGTCAGCATTACCCCCGTGACAAAGTGGTAGACGTCTGAGACCTGTGTTTGTCATTTTTTAAGAACTATGAGCCTGAATTTTTGTAAAGTTTGTTTTGTTTTTTGTTTTTTGGGTTTGTGTTTTGGCGTTGTTGTTTTTTCTTTGTTTTTTGGTGTTTTTTTTGGTTTTTTTTTTGGGTTTTTTTTGTCGCAGGCAATTACTTTTTGTTTTAAACAACCCGAAGCATGAATATTTTCTCCAAGAAATTTCGATGATAATTTACTTTTTTCGACTACTTTAAATAAAACCCATTTGGCCCTGGTGTTGCAGGCTGGCTTCCTTAGCAACACCGACCCTGCTTACACGGGCGGAGAGCAGAGTGCAGAATCACATTCTTATATCATTTTTGCTCCATGCTACAAGAGCAATGTGTTACATATTTTACATATTATTTTGACAACAAGATGGCTTATTTTCGAGCATATAATTGACATAAACTTAGATAAAGATCTCATTTCTTTCCAATTGCATGTACAAAATTGGCGTTTTGCCAACATAAGTACTGTTTATATATGTTCAGATTAATGTCTTTTTTGAATACCTCACAACAAAAAATATAATGGAATTATTCGGCAACAGCTAGTGATTTATGTCATGTTCAAGTTCCATTTTCTCTTGGGATCCCTTGCCAACAGCCTGTTTAAACAGCCAGGTAGATTATGATTTGTAGTTATGCTTTTTGAAATAGGGTTCGAAATCGGTCTTGTGGACAGTAAATATTTGCTGAGAGATTGAAGTTCTTTAACATATTTTTCCAAATAATTCATATGCTTCATCTGAGGCAAAAAGACCCGAAGAATTCACCTTGAATCCATTTCCACGCTTGCCCTGACGTGGCAGATTCTTGGTTGCACTAGGGTTGCACTAGGGTTGCATTATTATGCAACTGCGGATGAATTTGTTTTATTCCTGAATACCTGTTAGTTTTTTCCTGTTAGTTTTTCCTGACGCACATTTTCGTAAGACCTTAGAAGTCACGTTTTGCGATAATTGCGGTCACGCAGCATTGGATATACCACTCACTAAATTACATTACGCAGAGATGTAAAATATCAAATTGCCTATCGTATAAAATTAATTGCAAATATACGATTGGTTTGAAAAACAGACACTGCAAAGTGTTCTCCGGAAATGTTTTGTTATGAGTAAAAATATCCACTTTTAATCATCATCGTATCCCAATTGCGTGGATCAAGGTTCATGATGTCAGTCACTGGATTGTCTGATCCAGACTTGATTATTTACAGACCGCCGTCATATAGCTGGACTATTGCTGAGTGCGTCGTTAAACAACAAACAAGCTAACAAAACGAACATCAGAGAATTCAGGTGAACGAACAGGCGAAAACAGAGTTGGTCAATAAATATGTGAAATTTACCGCTAGACATGATGATATACTATTTAAATTGTATTGTCTGTTCTACAAGGCGTTGTTATATGTGCAGAAATATAGATTACCTTGTATATTGTCTCGTAAACTAAGCCGGAAATAACAGCAAGCTGTACACACATGTTCTACCAAACTACCGGAGAAGCGGTTAAAAATCAAACAGTAATATAACTTCAAAGAATTTTGATGCATTGGTGAGATTAATTGTATCTGAAACTATTGTTATATATTCCAATATCGAGTTATTTTAGTTGCAGCTATTACCACATATATTTAAAACAATAAAAAGCGAAGCAGTTTGGAAGAACTGATGGTGTTGTTGAATATTTTTTACGCATGGAATAATTTGATCAGTATCGTTGATGCTTCCCACGTTCGTGATACAGAAAATGTATTAAAACTAAATGCAAATATCGTTGTTACAACCGACAAAGGTTTTATGTACGGTATAAAGCTGTTACCCTGTTTGTGGTATCCGGTGACAACGTGGGCTAATCATAACAGCGACGGCTAATGAATGAGTGAGTTTGATTTTACGCCGCTTTTAGCACTATTCCTGCAATATCACGGCGGGGGATACCAGAAATGGGCTTCACACATTGTACCCATGTCGGGAATCGAGACCGGGTTTTTTCGGAGTCATGAGCGAATGCTTTAACCACTAGTCTACCCGACCGCCCCCGACGGCTAATGAGAGCATTGGTTCCCTTTAAGGTTGCCGTCTTTCGACGATTTTTTTCAGTGTAGTAACGTTTTGATAACGTTGTCATTTGGGGTGTACATCCAGTTTACAAGTGTATACTTTCTGTTGCACGGATTCAATAGTCGATTCATTCAATTTGCAGGTGCTCGCGTGTGATATTCTAGGTAAGGCACCAGCATCAGTGTTCATTTCGCAATCTCCTTCATCCTATATCGAATGGACCTCCACCACTGAAACAAATATATCCAATACAGACCATGCAAGTCTATAATGTTTGGCAAGTCTAGATTACTGCAGTATCTGGGCTCTTTTTTATTATATGTTATAACTATTATTTAACAACTGTGTTTTTCTGTAAAATATCTTCATTTCAGAGACTAGATGTTAGTCTATCCTACCACACACACCATGTGATAAATAATCTAGGTCTGAAGGAAGGTGTTTTGTCAGTGAGCGCGGACGATGGAGTCTATCTAGATACACTATCTATATCACTGATCACTGCGTTTTTCTGGGGGCACGGGTGGCCCAGTCTGTCAGGTTTGTCAGCACCATACCCGTGCTCGTAGGTTTCACCGAAGTGGTAAACGTCCGAGACCTGCATCACTTCGGGCTTTCCTCCCACATTAAGCTGACACACCGTGATATAACTGGAATACTGTTAAACCCAACTCACTCACTCACTCACTACGTTTTTGCAGACGAGGCTTATTCTGTTTACAGATTCCGACGATCATAATACACTGAAAAATGTTTTCTGAAAAACACTGTTTTACTCCGAATATACACTTACGTGATCACAACAAAGAAGGTTTACAAACAAGTAGTTATATAACAAGACGGACGAAACAAGCTTTATTAACACCGCGTTGTCATCTATTCCTACTCGAAAATACACTCTCTTTTTGGGCCCGAATTTTGATATTTCATTTGACTTAAAAAGATTGATGTTTTGTCATATTCTCCAATATGAACGAATTTTAGAAACAGTGATACAGATGACTAAATATATGATCTGAGTGATTGAGTGAGTGAGTGAGTGAGCTGCTTTAATGATAGTCCAGCCACAACACGGCACCGGGGGGCGTCAAGTCAGTCTCGGTATCCCCGGAGGATTTATAGTTTTCGTGACTATTTGTTGAATGTATATATTGTTATACCACGGCGTGTTAGCTTAACTTTGCAACTTCAATATAAGACCAAGTCGCAGAATATCTTTTGTACTTTTATTTTTCAATATAATCTCCATTCACCTCAATACACTTATTCCATTTGTCCTTCAAACTTTCAATACCACTTTTATAGAAATCCGCAGATTGGCCCTCTAACCACGCCTCTGAGGCAGCCTTTATGTCCTCGTCATCCTGGGAGCGTCTTTCACGTAGGGCAGATTTCATTTGCCGGAACAGGAAATAGTCACTGGGGGCTAAGTCTGGGCTGTAGGGTTGGTGATTTAATTGTTCGAATCCACATTCACATATGGCGTCCTGTGCATTTCTCGACTTGTGAACCGGAGCGTTCAAACAAACAAACAAACAAACACTGTCAACAATGTGCACCATGCATTGTACAATGACCCTTAAATTTTCTATTTCCCAGTGCAGATCGACTCCGTGGTCTCATGGATAGAACGTAAGCCCGAAGAGCGAAAGGTCGGTGGTTCGATCTATTCGATCATCCATATGAAACTGTATTTTAACTGCCAAATTGCAATGATTATTTAACTGGACCATGTTTTCTTGCCCTGTCTCATTGCATCATATGATATGGCGTGACCATCTGGAGAAGCCTACAGTGGATTCCGTGTCAGAATTGATCACCAGCAACCTATGTTGGTCGTCAGAGGCGATCAATAGATCGGTGACTTCGTATTCATAGCGTGTCAGCGTTCTCCGACGGCGTGGGTCGTTGTTGATACTATCAATCACTGATATTTATTGACCGCCCTCATATAGCTTGGTTTTTGCTGTTAGTGCGGCATTATCAAACAAACTAACTTATGTGTCAACAAGTGAGTGAGTTTTGTTTTACGTCGCTTTTAGCAATATTCCAGCAACATCATGGCGAGGGACACCAGAAATGGGCTTCACACATTGTACCCTTATGGGGAATGGAACCCAGGCCTTCGGTGTGACGAGCAAACGCATTAGCCACTAGGCTACCCAACCGCCCCATTATGTCAATCTGGGATCGATGGTACCTGAGATGTATATATAAATCAATCAATGTCGAAGCAACTTGGCATGTATATATTTCTGAAAAATACATTGGTGATCGGAATATGGAAATACGGAAAGGAAGGAGACCTTTTCCCAGGTGCTTGTGTTAGCAATGCTCAGTTAGCATGGGACCAGTCTGGGATAAGTGTTATCCGCTCGATAAGGCAAGGCAAGAGCACTGTAGCACAGTGGACAGTGCAGAGTTACCTGCCAGCAGTCTCCCCAGGATCTGCTGATCGTTGGTTCGAATAGGATTCTCGTTCTGTCAACACCTCACGTGTGGTCGTGGACTGCGGTAAACATACTAGTCTGTCATAAAGACCCTGAAACAAATATATCCAATACAGCCCATGCAAGTCTATAATGTTTGGCAAGTCTAGATTACTGCAGGATCAGGTCTGAAAAAGAAGAAAGTCTCTGGGCTCCTTTTTATTATATTTTAAAACAACTGTTTTGTCTGTAAAATATATTCATTTCAGAGACTAGATGTTAGTCTATTAACATACCTGCTCTGTATTTTGTCAGGTTTTCCTAGCTGTGAGTGTTAGCGAGTAGTTAATAGGAAAACATGTTGCCTTCTCAGCAACGAGTTGCATGTTCTGTCAAGACCCGTTAATCCGACATGGCCGGCTGCATGTGATTATGTCGGATCAACGAAATTAAGTAGTATCAACGTTCGTGATAGAAAATCGGACAACTACAGGACAGATAACGATTCAAACGTTTAAATAAAATATTAAAATACAAAATATTTATATTGTATTTCTAAAGTGCTTCCTCTGGTATCTTTGACATGTAACAGTAAACGTGTGCAGAAATCCGAACAAGAATTTAAAAAAATTCTCTATCTACAAAAACGTGTATTAAGAAATATATATGTTTCAATATATGACCACTCGTGGTTGTTTTTGTTTTTTTTATAAAAAGACGAATGGTTGCATACAAGCTTGTGTACTGTCCGATGTTTCCTTTGAGCGACCAATAATCAAAGGGAGGTAAGTCGTGATTAATGCAACGCGTACGTAAAATATCCTTGTCTTAGTATTACATTTCAGTCTCATAGGACCCATTGAAATCACGATGTCGGGTGAAATGTAGTTTAACGTTTGCGTGTGTGTGAGTCCGGACTATTGCCCGTTACAATGCTAGCCCAGTGAGATATAACTTATATACCAAGCCGCAGTTTTAGATGGACACTCATTCAGACCATCTTCCCGAGGCAAGGGATTTCGATTTCGTTACGCAATTTTGATTGGACTACGTTAGTCCAGCGAAAATATAACTCCATAATTGCAGCCTAGTTCGGCAAGGGTGGAAACTGGACTTTTACAGTATGTTATCACCCTTGCTTCGGGAAGATGCATCCAGACACAGTATTCAGAAACCGAGTCGACCAGTCATTGTTTTGGCCCCTTAATGCCAAGTCAAACATTAACAACCATCTTTAAACGTCTTTTGGTATGACATAGCATGGGATTGAACTCCCGACCTTTCACCCTCTGGACAGACATTCCATCCACTAGACCACGGAATTGGCCCACAGAGTGAGTGAGTGAGTGAGTGAGTGTGTTGGGTTTAACGCTGCTTTTAACAGTATTCCAGTTATATTGCTGCATGTCAGCTTAGTGTGGGAGGAAAGCCCGAAGTGATGCAGGTCTCAGAAGTTTACCACTTCAGTGAAACCCACGAGCACGGGTATGGTGCTGACAAACCTAGAAACATAATCGGGGCAAACCAGGATTCTAACCCACAACCATAGGTTTCTGGCGCGCCCAAAGGATGCAACTCTGCACAGTGAATTGTGGCGCCTTAGACGACTGGACCACCCATGCCCTGCCCCACAAAAGAATAACAAACACAGACAAGTAATAGGAATGAATTTGTTTTGTTTATCAAGGTCATAACAAAGCAACAACTGACATTACAATTAAAATACAATTTGGTAAGCTCACATTCAGACATAACACAATGCACTAGATGTGATATCAAAAAGATTCGTAAATATATTTGGACCTAGCATTAATAAGAATACCTGTACTCAGAATACTTTAAGGACTGGTATTATCTGAGCCTATTAGCATCATATCACTAACACAATGACTGACTCGGTTATTGCATGTCATCATATCCCAATTGCGTAGATCAAGTTTCATGATATCAATCACTGGATTGTCTGGTCCAGACACGATTATTTACAGACTGCCGCCATATTACTGAGTGCAGTGTTAAACAAACAAACAAATAAACAAAAACATGATTCGCCAACCCTAAAAAACTTACAAGTGCAAAAAAGTATCTGAGGGAGTAAACACAGTTTTTAAACTAAGCATTGGCCTGTAGGCCCGTGGCAGATAATATCATGTCGGTCCCCTAGTTTCAAAACTGCATGGGTCCTTATAGCCTACAGTAAATTAACATTTCAATATATTTGATACTAGGGCCGGGACAAGTCCACATTTACTACCCGGGTACCCACCCCTCTATTACCCGACCCTACCCGGGTACCCACTGTAGGTCTCAAGAGATAGGTACAAAATATCCATCGGGCATTTTTTTACCATAGTTCTTGCAAAACGTATTAAGATACATGTATTAAACGATCTGGTCATGCATACACTGAAGCTGACTTAAGTTATATCTTTATTCAACCATATGAAAAGTCAGAAGGAATGGGTGCATAGTCGGAGGGAAATGCGAACATTAGTGACTTGTAGTGTAACCATAGAGTTCTAGATAATTTTTGTCATTAAACTATATATCACATGACTAACCACAGGTCTGGGTAGTCCCATAGGTACTCGGGTCCTACTCAGTATCCCCCCGACCCGGGTACCCGAGTTACCCGTCCTAGCCCTATTTGTTACGATAAGCTGCAGTTTTTTAATGTTTTTCTGGTTCTTTTTTTCCTACTCACTCGAGTGGGAATGTCTGTCAGCAGTGAGTCACACAATCAGTGAAATTGAATAATCACTTCATTGAGTAAAAAAAATGTTCAGGAATTTCATTTCTATTCTTTAGTTTATATTTTAAGTTTCATTAAACTTTGACTCAAATATTGTGGGCCTGAGGATTTAAGTCAGGGCCTGCAGCTTCTAAAGCCTGTGGGTCCTGTTGACAGCCTGGAAATGATTTTTTTATTTCAAACACTGGTTAAACAACAAACAAAAACGAAACAAACTACTCCTCCATAAATTTTGACATTCTTCATTTATAGCAATTGATTGAACAAATTGAACAGCAACATATTACTGATTGTCCAAAGTTTGTGTTGAGGAAGTAGATATAAGAAGTAAACCGAAACCGAAACACATTATTTGCAACAAAAAAAAACCTTGTTCCTTTTAATTCAAAAGTAAGATTTTATTTGGTGATTATGGCTTATAAGAAACAACATTTCTGTACAATTATCTTTTAACCAAATAAAAGCAAAACCTTGTTATGTATTTAATAACGGCAAGTATTATCCAGAAGAAATTTCAATAAGAGAAATTAAAATTGCCTGAATCAAACTTGCATAAAGGGCCAACTTGGCTGTGTCTACTCCTCTTTAAACATGAATAAACAACAAGCGTCAACAAAGTCTGTATATGAATTGTCAGTCCATCGCTGGATCAGGATGTGGGAACAATAAGCAGATGTGTGTGATCAGCACTAAGTCTTCTTCCATGTCTTCAAGTAACACACACTTCATCCTGAATCCTTCTCCGAATCTCTTCCAGTATTCCTTCATGTTGAGACAGGGTCTTGGGGGACATACTTCCGTTTACTTGCGAATATTTTATGATTCGAAACTGTTATCACATACATGCTGTCGTCCCACACAACTGAAATGAAAAAGGTTGAATGATGAGTGAGTGAGGTTTGTTACATCTTCCTGAGGCAAGGGAGTGAGTTACCTGGCTGTAAAAATCCAGTTTCCACCTTGCAGAATAAGGTTGGAATTTCTAGGCTCAATTGTAGCACCACCAGTGGCTATTATGAGTTATGTCCCTTCTATTTCCCTCCTATTGAACAATCAGATTCAACCTATCATATCACTTGCATTTGCTTCAAATACAATGGTTTTGCCCAGTGAATATGATCAGATCGATCATATCTATTTTGTAACAAAACAGGTCTTACTGCACAAAGATCATCAAATCACATGAGCACTTTGATTAAAACATGAAAAGATTTGGAAAATATATGTTGACACTAAGTTGATGGTATACATGCTCTGCAAATCTGCCAATCGACCAAACTCTACATGGCAGTTGACTAACCGGATGTAGATTTTGTTACATAATTTTGATTGGACTATGCATAGACTTGTTAGTCCAGCCAAATTATAATTTCATAATTCCCGCCTAGTTCGGCAAGGGTGGAAACTGGACTTTTATAGTCAGTTCCCTTGCCTCGGGAAGATGGGTATGTTTAGAACGACCTCTATGTTCCACAGTCGTGTTACAGTTTATAGTCTTGAGGTGAGTTGAAAAGGTGTTTAATGCCACGATTAATATTATTGCATTTACATAGCGAGGTGCACGCAGGCTGAGTGTGTGTGTGAGTGTGAGTGTGCGTGAGTGCATGTGCGTGTGTGGGTGTGCTTGTACTCGTCCAGAATAATGCCTGTTTTTTAGTGCTAGCCCACGGAGATACCATACCACAGTTTAACATGAATATCCCAACTAATACACAGCATACTGAACAGTCCTTGTTCTATTCCCTTTATGCTGAGCACCAGGCAGGGTAACAACAAGTAAAGATTCTGAAATGTCCCAACCCACTAGCTAATGGAATATTTCGAGACTATTTAACACACTGACAACAAGTGCCATCTTTTAACATCTCTTGGTATGATGTAGCTAGGAGATCGAATCACCAACCTTCCGATCTCCAGGCAGACATTCTATCCACTCCGCCATGGAGGCGGTAAACATATGTCTAGATGAATGAAACTGAGATATTCATGATTGTCTCTGAATGGTCTGATCTCTGTCAGGAAATGTGTTTTCTTGTTTGTTGTTCAACGCCACACTCAGCAATACTCCAGCTATACGATGTCGGTCTGTAAATAATCAAGTCTGGACCAGACAATCCAGTAACTGACATCATGAACATCAATCTATGCACTTTGGATACAATGAAGTCAGCGAGTCTGACCACCTTATGGCGTTAGTCGTCTCTTACGACAAGCATAGTCGCTTTTTAAGGCAAGTATAAGTTAATGAAGACCTATTCTACCCCAGATCTTCACAGGTCCATACCCAAATGCAGTACAAGTTTAAAGCAGAACCTCTGTAGACATCGAGGTTTACCTGATATCCGTTTGAACGTGTCTCTCTTGTCCGACGTGATGGGTATTTTGGCTGCAGTGTACACAAGCTTTGTGATCTTGCCCGCAGTGTCCTCGTCGTTCTCCAGTTCCCCACCCGACTGCAACGCAGAGTGAGTAAGTGAGTGAGTGAGTGAGTGAGTGAGTGAGTGAGTGAGTTAGGTTTAATGATAATACTGATTTGACTGATTGTTTTTAACGCCACACTCAGCAATATTCCAGCTATATGACAGCGGTCTGTAAACAATCGAGTCTGGACCAGACAATCCTGTGATTGATATCATGAGCATCAATCCACGCAATTGGGATACGATGACATGCATCAACCAAGTCAGCGAGTCTGACCACCCGATCCCGTTAGTTGCCCCTTACGACAAGTATAGTCGCCTTTTACGGCAAGCATGGGTTGGTGAAGACCTATTCACTTGATATAGACCATTTGTCTTGTGCAGGAATAGCATGTGAAGTTTGGAAATCACATGAATATTGTGATAAGAACAAAAACACTCTGTGGTAAAACTTGACTGACTGTCATTAAGTGGTACACATCAGAAACATCTTTTCTTAACATATAAACTTCTCTATATGTTTCTATGGTTCGCATTTCTTTTGGCGGTGAGTATAATATATCCTTGTCAGAGACTATATTACCAGTAGTGGTTTGTTTGTTTGTTGTTTAATTCTGCACTCAAAAATATTCCAGCTGTATGACGGTGGTCTGTAAATAATCGAGTCTGGACCAGACAATCCTGTGATTGATACCATGAGCATCAATCCACGTTCAAGTGGATGTAGCTCTGACAGCCTCAGCAACAATTATCACTTGTTAAAACCATTCAGCATGGCGGATCATGTCAACAACCAAGGGAGGTAACTCTAAATCACACTGCCTGTTACAATCTTGCTTTGTCAACAACCAAGGGAGGTAACTCTAAATCACACTGCCTGTTACAATCTTGCTTTGTCAACAACCAAGGGAGATATCTCTAAATCGCACAGCCTGTTACAATCTTGCTTTGTCAACTTTGGTAACTTGATATTTTACAAATATTTCAGTCATTTGCTACCACTGACAATGACAACACAAAAAATTACAACAATCTCTTCTGTTGTTTATTGCCGCACTCAGCAATATTCCACCTAAATGAGGCCAGTCTGTAAGTAATTGAGTCTGGACGAGACAATCGTGTGATTGACATCATGAACATCATTCCACGCAATTAGTATCATAAAGTGATGCTAACAAACATCGTTGATGCAAACAAACTTACACTCACTACTGCTCCATCCTCAGTCAACACCAGATAGCCGAGTGAATCCGGGATTCGATCTATTCCTTGGGATGCCATCTGAAATTATCAATCTGTTTCATTTTATGCTGGAAATATGACACAAAGGATTCTCCTTCATCTAGTAACCTGTTCTTATTAACAAACAATGTGATTACAACATAGATTGATGCAGATGTGAGGTGACGCATAAAGACGCGTCCAAGATCATTGCACGTGTGTGTGTGGCTGCTTGTACTAGACCAGACTGATGCCGATTTATAGTGCTAGCCCACTGAGATACCATGCCGCAGTTTAACATGAATACCCCACTCAGACACAGAATACTGACTCCGAGCCGACCAGTCCTTGTTTTAGCCCCTTAATGCCGAGCCCCAGACAGGGTAACAACAAGTACCATCTTTTAACGTCTTTTGGTATGACGCGATCGGGAATCGAACCCCGGACCTTCCGCTCTCCGGGCGGACGCTCTACCACTAGACCACGGAGGCGGTCTGAAATGTTTAAAGCACTGTAAGAACATCAACTGTCAAATGTCCCTCTCATGTTAAAATTAAACTTAAATATGAAATAAGCCTGGTGGACCTTTTAGTTAGCAATCAGTCAACTTTATGACATGGCATAAATGTGCATACAACAAACTCTTTGCGACGACTGCCTATCGTCTGCTTGCTGTCAGCTGTCAAGATGATGCCATCTTCCCGAGGCAAGGGAATTAAATGAGTGTAAAAAGTCAAGTTTCCACCCTTGCCGAACTAGGTTGGAATTTTGTGGCTTGATCGTAGCACCATCAGTGGCAATTATGAGTTATGTCCCTCCTTCTGACCAATCAGATTCCACCTCTCCTTTCACTTGCAATTGCTTCAAACAAAATGGTGGCGCCCAGACAAGACGATCTGATCGATAATCAAGATCTTTATAGAAATAAAATGTGTCCTACCTCGTGAAATACATCAAATCAATCGAGCACTTTGATTAAATACATGATAGGATTTGGAAAACATCTGTCAACGCCCAGCTGACGGAACACATGCTCTGCAAATCCTGCAGTCGACTGAAATCTGCACAGCAGTTGCCATGTTGTTTATGAACAACATTTGTTGCACGATTTTGATTGGACTATGCATCGACCCGCCAAAATATAACTCCATAAATCCAGCCTAGTTCGGCAAGGGTAGAAACTGAACTTTTAGAGTCAGTTAACTCCCTTACCTCGGTAAGATGAGTTAGTGAGTGAGTTGGGTTTAACACCGCTTTTAACAGTATTCCAGTTATATCACGGCCTGTCAGCTTAATGTGGGAGGAAAGCCCGAAGTGATGCAGGTCTCAGACGTTTAGCACTTCGGTGAAACCCACGAGCACGGGTATGGTGCTGACAAACCTAGAAACATAATTGGGGCGAACCAGGATTCGAACCCACAATCATAGGTTTCTGGTGTGTCCAAGGGACGCAACTCTGCACAGCGAATCACGGCGCCTTAGACGACTGGGCCACCCGTGCCCCCTCGGTAAGCAAATGGTAAGATGAGAGTAAGATGGTTCTAGCTATTTTGAAAATATGAGAGGGTCCAAACCATTAAAGACTGGTATGCCTGTCCTTTGCCAGAGTCTATGACTCTTATGGAAATCTTCAACAAGTTTGCATGCAGAGAACTTGATAAGTTAACGTCAATTGAGGATATATTCATAAGCACAAGTAGAACTGTACAAGTTGGGACAGGGAAAACAAAACTAGGTTGAACAAAGATACATCCGACTGCTATTGTTGAAATCAATGTTTATTTATAATCTTTGTTATTTCAGTCATCTATTGTTCCTAACAATGTTTCCAGTCTTCAACTTCACGACTTTAAATAAAAATACAAAATAAAAAGCTTTCCTCCCCACATTTGAAAAAAAGTGGATGATAATTTTGCAATGAATTTATGATGGCCTAACCAGTGCAGTTTATCATGTTTATAGGGTTAGTGCTAGCTAACACACTTCTTTTAACGAATTAATCCATTGTAAGTTTGGGAAAAATCCACTCAATTATATCAAATTTCACAGACAAAAAAGATAGCACACATCTGGTGCTGATTAACAGGTAAAAAAAGTGCAAATCATTTGTGGTCCTACGGTGAAGTGTTGGCCAATTAGCTTAGCTTCAAGCTGGCAATGCAAATTTGATCCTCCACACAGTGCTACTTCAAATCCAAAACTGTGCCTGGTAAAATGATGTACATCTTCCACTGTAGGTACATAATTAAAATGACAATGAATAACATGTTGTCCCTTCCAACACTGGATTTTAAGTTTACAAATCTTGAGATACAGATGGTCAAACAATATATGATCTGCAATGATTGTCTGGATCTGATTTCTTTAGATAGGGATGACAAAAAGCCATTTTATCATTGGAGTATCACTATTCACTAGACCTGCTCATAGGCCAATATCCCTCCCCATGTCTGAGGAAAATACCAGCAAAGATTCCAAAATTGGAATTAAATATTTGCCAGGTCATGTTGTTTTGTAATAATTAATGTTATTGCTTTGAAGATGTGACTTGCATTTCACCGTGTTTGATAATGTTTGATAATAAGCAAGATTCACCTGATGAAGGAGCAAGAAGTTGCTCTGAAACGTCGTACAAAGAATAAAAGAAGTTGCTTTCCATAAAATAGTGTCATGTATTCAACAAGAAGAGGCTTGTCACAAATGTTACATTTGAGATAACACTTTCTTAGTAAAGTACAGATTCTTGAACTTTTTGGGGTTGAGTCCTGTCCGGGATTCGAACCCACACTGCCAGAGTGAGGCACCTTATCGCAAGCACAAAAAGTCAGTGATCTTACCCACTCAGCCTTCGAGGCTTCACAAAAATGAAAGTCTGACAACTGGTAGTCTAGCATGCTAGATCACGTACTTTGTGTACCCCTCTGACAAGTGTAAATTGGCACAGCTCTCATGGCCGAAAGCTATGAATACACAATGCCATTTAGTAAGTGGTTGAATGTAACAAATGTATTTGGGATGACACTTTCTCAGTAAAGGCTTGAGGTTAGATCGCTGACTTTGTGTGCTGGCGATAAGGTAACCTTCTCTGCCAGTGTGGGTCCAAATCCTAGACGGGACTCAACCAAAAAAAAGTATTGGAATCTGTACTTTACTAAGAAAGTGTTATCCCAAATAAAACATTTGTTACATTTGACCACTTTCTGAATGGCATTGTGTATTCAAAGAAGGGGCTTTATATTTAGACCCTAGTTTGACATTATTGAACAGAATGAAATATAAACTTTTATGGACTTTTAACAACAATCCCCAATTCTGAAAAAACGTACAGTCTTTTTTTCCTAAGGGCAGTTTGTTTGGAAACCAGGATACGTCCTTGGGTAGACTCTATATGATGTCACTGGCAATGTTGACAATATTAATGTCTGATCTGCATTTGGTAAGAAATGGTGTTGATTCCAATGCTTATTATACCTGCTTGCCTGGTCTCTGGTGAAAATCGCTTCAGTCAAATAGCCGTGGTCTTCGGCGTGCTAACTGTCACGCAATCAAAACGATTGTATGTCTTTTTATGCCAAGGATGACCAAAGTCTAACACACGAAAAAGAAATGTTTTGATTCTGTCGGCTCTTAGAGTCACATGACTGGCGTGTACACATAATCTCGCGAGATCGGAAATAACGATTTTTCCTATTTGTTCATGTTCAGGAACTTGTCAAACGTCAGAATACTGACATAAACGAACGGAGGTGTTTTCAATAACTTCCACTTAGCTTGTGGGCCTGCTGAATCACAATTGATACGAAATATTCAACTCTAATCAAACAGTCACGTGATACTAATACGAGAATCAAGATGGCGACGTAGGGTACTTCCCTAAAGTCGACAGAAGTCTTCTGTTAAATATTGAGGTTTCATTATTATGTAAAACTCTGCAAATAACGAAGTATCAAGACATGGCATCGGGTGGAGGTTTTCAACGTGTTACGAACCCGTTCGACTTGCCAACATACCAGGTGATTAGATTGCTAGATGTTAATTTCTGAAAAATGAGTGACAGGTTGACAGGCGTCTGTAACTGTGCAGCAGTGTGTAGTGGTATAATGTGGAAATGAAATACAACTGTTCATTCTCTGCCGAAACTTCAGTTTCAAGGACCGTGATAGATGACACTTTACTTAACAAGAAGCTGTGATACACTTCGTATGTTTGATTAGTTATGTTTGACTGTCCTTTGATCAGCTGTTGATCTAACACAGATCACATACTGAGCAAGACATTCCTGTAAATCTACCATAACCTTGGTACTTGCCTAAGTATGTCACTCTGTGACATCAGGTAAAAAATGCACAGGCTGAATCTATCACTCTTCAGTTCACATACATGTATTTAGTGATCGTTTGGTTTGACGAGGCCTGGTAATGACAAATTACAATGGTTAAAGGGGCACTGATCTAACGCAATTCCCCGGGACTGGTTGTTGCCTTTGTTATTGTTTTTTCCCAGTGAGTACCCGGATGTATAGCAGAAATCTAGACTAGTTCGCGACCTCTGCTGCGCCATTCGTAAGCGCATTAGTCACTTTTATGGATACCGGTAGTAATAAGGGCGTATGGTCACATTGATCAACAAAATGAAATACGGTTATTGAGATAATAAGGAAATGTAGGTATCTTCTTTGTGGGTAGCATCGGTAATGGTGACGAAGTTTTGATAAGTCACTTGCTTGGTAATTTTGCGATTTTCGTTTATACTATTTTGACTTGCAACACAAAGTAAATATTTCACCTGAGCATCGCTTTTTTTATAGGGTGTATATTATTTTACTGTCAAAATGTGTAACATATTTATTAAACGTCTAAATATTCAGTTATTTTACAAATTGACTGAAAAACATTTCCATCTCTATTATCATGATAACGAATTCCAAACATTTTGATGTTTAATGTCATCACCAAGAGACTGTAAATGTTACGTTGAAAAGTACATTTCTATGTTGTTTGGCTTCTAATCCTACATGATCTGTTGTGATGTTTGTAAGCCCTTTTGATATTCTTAATCAATCTGGACACATTTTTTAGTCAAAATGACTGAAATATTTACACATTTTATAAATTGCCTGAGAGAATCACATTTTAACAATTGACGGTAATATATACACGCTTACAAAGGAAAAGACCTGTGAAAACAACGTCTATTGCGCATTGAAGAATTTCCCAACCAAGACGTAGAGAAACAAGAACGAGTTATCGGTTCAAATGAAGGAAAACAAAATGCAAATACCATAATTACAACCTACCAAATTTATGTGTATAGATTTTAGGCAACTTCCTTGTTCGAGGAATGTATCCGTGAATATCCACACAAAGGAACAATATCCCTCTCGTCTGCAGCTGTACAAAGAAACTTATTAGATGTCATGTGTCTCTGTAACAATCAAATATTTTAAAAGATATATATCGTTTCGGGATATTATAACCCGTGTTCGTTTCTCAACTGATCACTTGGATTGTTTCAGGTGTTTCACATAGGTGTCAAGTCTCAAGGGTCGGCTGAGAAAGCCCACGTGACAACTATTTTCATAACGTCCACGGTTCCTAAAAAATCCATTGAGTGATAGATAACAATGAGCAATCAATCAACGTATTATCAGTTAACCCTTTGAACAAAGTATGTTGTTTTTACATCGGCACTTCACGCCATGATATGAGTGTATTCCCTTTGTTTTAGTAAACCTAGACATGTAAACGCTCACTCTTGACATATCCCCACTCTTGAATAATTACCCCAGACACAATAAATGCCAAATGGGAACCTTTGTCAGGTAATCTAGGTGGTGCTACCACTTATTGTACCTGTAATAAATTCATTAACTGAGCATCAAATGAATGACAACAAATACACTAGTGTACGAGAAAACGTGGATGACAACAAGGGAGTAGTAATCGTATTATCGACGCAATCCGAAAATGCTTTCACTGGATGGATACTTTTTTTAGTATTAAAATATAACCATCTGGGGTATTTCCAAATGACGACATCCGATGAGCTCCGCCGTTCTTTTTGTCTGTTTGTTTAGGCTGAAGAAATTAAGTAATATGCGCCCTTTGTCAAAATCTTTATAGATCACAGTTAACCAATCAGTGTTTATGCAAAAATGCATAAAACAAATATTGCCTCCAGCCTTCAAGTTTATTTATCTGTCCTTGCAGACGGTAGCCCAGTCTCTGGTCACGCTCAGTTGCATTGCGTATCATCCGGGTACTCACGGGGGAAAAAAACAATAACAAAGGCAACAACCAGTCCGGGAAATTGCGTTAGATCAGTGCCCCTTTAATTGATTATCTGGTATCAGTGCAGTGATCAATTGTAAATTAATAGTCATTCCATTGACCTGTAATTAATTGCACATCAACTCATTTATCCTCAATGTGCAGCCAATAAAGTATTATTCATTTATGGGCATGAATGTTTTTTACTAAACACCATCTGCCATCTGGTAAGGAATATGCACATGGTCCTTCATAAGTTACGTTTTCTAAGTTTTTCAGATGCCATTGCTTACAGCTAAAATAACAGATAGTTTTGCAGGGGTTGGCCCCCACACAATGGTATGAATTGAATTCTTCCATAAGTAAATGTAATTTTTAGTGACCAAAGCTATTGAATAGTACATCTTTGTTTAAATGTGTCCCTGATGGATGTGACTGATGAGGTTGTCACATGCCATTATGCACGTTTTTGTTTAAGTACTTTTTCAATGATTTCCAATGTTTTACTTTGACGAATTACTTTTATATTCCATTTCAAGGTCTAATCATCTTTAGCCATCAAAAATGCAAGCATAGTAATTTTTATATGCTTACTTTCAGCTTAATCCCCCGCTGAAATGCATGTGTACCATTCTCAAGATTTCAAATTGAAATGTTTGACATACAATTTCTGGAACATACCAACCAGAGGCAGAGGGTGCAAACAATGTCAGGAATTATCCAAGATTAATCAGTTGGAACAAACAATTTATCATTAATGCTCTGTGATAAAATTCTGACTGATTCCCAACATTAGTCCCAGCACTACAATTTGCTGTGTAGAGTTACGGCACTTTGTCTTGCCAGGATCCTATGATCAGGGTCTGAATCCAAGATTCGCCTGTAATATGACTCCTTGATTGTAAGCACAGGAATTGGTAAATGTCTTGTTAAAAACTTTGACTGAAGGAGCCATTGTAGGATACATGGTTTAAGGTACTGTTGAACAGACAGTGGTGGAACATAGCTACAGATAAGCTGCATATTTGAGTAAAATAACCCCCAAAATATTCAAAACCCAATTACTTTCAATTAATTTGCATACAGACACGCATGCATGAAATTAAAAACTCAGTTGTTTGAAAACAGCACGCGTTAATACCCAGTGAAGCTTGTTCAGCATGCGAACAAAGGAGATAATTTCCAAAACACAATTATGAGCTAATTTACTTTTGGAGTCAAGCCTATATTTAGAACCGTTCTATACATCTAAAATATTATTTCATATTTTTTTTAAAATCTCAAAATGCTTACTCATTTTGGAAAAACCCAGTAGAATGATGGATAGTTGCGTGAAAAAATATTGGTTACACAATGAAAAATGTAATAACCCAATTAAATAGAAACCTTCGAGTAAAAACTCAATTGCTCAAAATGTTATCTGGAGCTCTGGTAGAAACTGGCACTAGTCCTATAGTCCTTGCCAAATTGCCCAATAGTTAAGGTGTCATCCTGTTGTTGTTTATTATTTCTGGCTTCACTCTTTTTGTTTATGTTACTGACTTCACCAGTAATGTCTTAACTACCCCTTTTGTGTACATAATAGGATTCCCCAATCCAGTATAACTATATCTGATATCTACTCTTCTGTATAAACATTGCCTCCTACCTGTATATATACTTGTCAACCACACTCTGTATATCACTTGCTTGATAACGGTGATAGAACCTACACTGAAACGACGCTCTTAATTGTAATATAGAAGTTGTTCATGCATAAATCTTAACCTTACTTAGTACTCCAACTTCTAAATGCCCATCAAGGAAGTGTCAAAAGGACTAGAAGAAAACTGCCCTTTTTAAGGGTTTTGCTACATCATTGTATGTTATCATTATAAGGACTAGTGGACTTAACATGTTAGATTCTATTGCTGATAGAGGTAATTTCTGTGTTGTGATTTTGGCTAGGGTACATTCCTGTAGTTGTTTGTAACAACATGAACATCGACCCATTCAGTATCACTTTGTGCGTTCCTCCCATGTTAAGCTGCAATTTGAGTTACACTTTTGACTAGATTCCTAAAATGAAATTACCAGTATTTTACACCTGTATGTTATAGTAAATAGTCACTAAATACATGTATCTCTGTACACAAAATAATAGTCTGTGCCCAAAATGTTTGAGACTACCAGCCCAACTCATCTTCCTGAGGCAAGGGAGTTAACTGACTATAAAAGTCCAGTTTCAACCCTTGCTGATCTAGGCTGGAATTCCTGGGCTATTACGAGTCATGTCCCTTCTAAACCTCTCCTACTGACCAATCAGATTCCACCACTCGTATCACTTGCATTTGTGTCAAACATAATTGCGACGCCCTGTCAAGACAATCTGATCGATAATCAAGTTAAATACTGTGATAATGATAAAACGGGTCTTATTTCGTGAAGTGACTCAAACTGCGTGAGCACCTTCATTAAAAACATGAAAAGATTTGGAAAATATGTGTTGACAACGAGTTGGCAGTGTACATGCTTTGCCAATCCTCCAATCGACCGAAATCTACACGACAGTTTACTAACCAGAATTCGATTTCGTCGCGCGATATTGATTGCACTATGCATAAACTCCTTAGTCCAGCCAAAATGTAACTCCATAATAAATTAATACCAACCTAGTTTGGCAAGGGTGGAAACTGGACTTTTATAGTCAGTTAACTCTCTTGCCTCGGGAAGATGACCCAACTTGGCTCTTAGCATCATTTTCAGTAAAATGTAGTGGAATATGTTCTATAATTATCTGATAATTTTACTGTACTTAGGCTTCAGACCAATGGCTGAAATTGCAGACTGAAAAAATGTTTACATATATTCAAAAATATGTAATTTCATGAAAACCTCATGAAATATGAGACTAATTTTTTTTATTTTCAACAAATATGCATGACAGAAATAATGAAGGCAGCTGTACAGTGACCCCGAAACTAAATAGGAAACTGATCTGAAACTACTGATGAAGGAATAAGAATATACAGTGTTCCTGCTGGCTTTTGAAACTGAAACTAAAAATTACCAATCCCCCCTAATTTTAGCCAGTACCACATTCAACAAGTAAAAAAACGTATGAAAATTATTTGGTTCTTATGCTTTTAACATCATGTTTTATGCAAAGATGACATCTCTGAAGTAACTTTGTTAGATCTATACGTCATTCACACGAACTTTAGTCACATTTTTCTCTTCTATTTTAATATTTCGAGACGAAGTCGCTACAAATGGATATTTAACCTAGACGAGGAGAAACTTGATGGTAATAAACAAGCTGACTTTGTTTCAAAGATGTACTTGTGTATGAATATCACCGATGTTTTGTTCAACAACAAAGATTTATAAGGTACTTTATTTGCTGGTTCACACGACGCAGTCACATGAATTACCAGTCCAAGCCTATTTTACTGGTAAAAAGCGGGTTATTACCGGTAAACGGGAATGCTGATAAACTCCAAAACGTTTTGTTCCTCAATAAAGAAGACTCCATAGATTCTCTTCCTTATGTGGGGCGGTCTGGTAGCCTTGTGGTTAAGGCGTTCGCTTGTGACGCCGAAAACCCGGGTTCGACTCCCGACATGGGTACATGGTGTGAAGCCTATTTCTGGTGTCCCCCGCCATGATATTGCTGGAATATTGCTAAAAGCGGCGTAAAACCATACTCACTCACTCACTCACTCTTCCTTATGCTTCTATGCCATTCAAAGACTTGATTGTTAGTCCGGAAAAGGAAACAGCGTGTTTCTGTTTGAAGGAGAGGTTTTTTTACGATTTGTCACAGCACAGGAACAAGAAAAACTTTTGCTCATGATAACAACACAGTCATGTTTTGATTTCAAATGATTTGTTTTGAAAGTTTGACAAATAATGAAAGTATCTTCTGGTTTTGTTTGTTTGTTTGTTATTTAACGCCGCATGCAGCAATATTCCAGCTATATGATGGCGGTCTGTAAATAATCAACTCTGGACCAGATAATCCAGTGATTGACATCATGAGCATGGATCCACGTGATTCGGATACGATGACATGCACCAACCATCGACACATCTTATGTTTGTTGTAAGAGGCGACTAACAGGATCGGGTGATCAGGCACGCAGTCTTGGTTGATGCAGGTCATCGTATCCGAATTGTGTGGATCGATGCTCATGGTGTCAATCACTGGATTGTCTGTTCCAGACTTGATTATTTACAGACTGCCGTCATATAGCTGGAATATTGCTGAATGTGGCATTAAACAACAAACAAACAAACTTACTGTATGTATCTATTCTTTATGTTTTTATTTTTGCTTCATGGCTGTATAATGTCAAATTAGAAGTGTACATGGTGTATTATGTGACCAAAAAAGGTTTGGCACATTTCCCACTCTACAAGAATCATTTGCAGTGTATATTCTTTTTGTTTTCCTCAGAAACGAATTCGTCATCTCCGAAGTGTTGCTGTGAGGAACTTGGTATGCAACACCTACCGTGGTATCGAGGTGATGAAGATGCAGACCTTCTTCACGCTGCATCGCGACACAACCTCTTCAGGTGAGAAGAGCTCCTCCAGCCAGTGGTTCTATAAGCATGATAAGGGGGGTCGTGTGGAGATCTAAGGCTACAAAAGATAATATTCATGGTTCTCAGGCACCGCTAGCATCATCATAAAGTCTGCCGCATGTTTCATTTTTATTTCCATTTTTAAATTTTTTTAAATCCTAATACTAAAACACAATATGGTCCAATATTGCATGCAGTTACTTCCCTTTACATGAGCACTGCTTTACTGCACATCTTTTGTTATGGTCATGGTGGCTGTAGGTGACTTTAGCCACTAATCTCAAGCCTGAATCTAGTAAAAATCTGTTTACGAAGCTTAGCTAATAAAGACCATATAATAACACTAAAATCTACTGACAATGATGTTAAGAGGCATGTTTGAGGGAGTATACAGCAATAGATCATGATAGATATTGGCAAATTATTTAGTCCTAAAGCGCTTGCCTAACAACCCCATAGTTGAGGTGTCATAAGGTCTAATAGAAATTTGCCATTTTTAAGGGCTTTGCTATACATGTATGTTATCTTATGAGGACTAGTAGACTAATAATGTTAGTTTCTATCACTGGTATAAATTGTTTATGTTATTTTTGCATCTGTTTTTCAGCATTTTACACAAGCGAGAAAGCTGTTGGCTCAGTGGTAAGCAGAGTTTTCCTTGTGAAATATAAAACTGAAAGTTTGAAAATAAGGAAGGTTATTGGCCTGACTTTCGTATTGCAATTTCGTGATTTGTTGATACCACAATATATTGCATGTTTGCTTTCATTGGTAATTTGTTATGAGGGGCATGGGTGGCCCAGTCGTCTATGGCGCCCGAATTAGCTGTGCAGAGTTGCGTCCCTTGGGCACACCAGAAACCTATGATTGTGGGTTCGAATCCTGATTCGCCCCGATTATGTTTCTAGGTTTATTACCACCATACCCGTGCCCGTGGGTTTCACTAAATTGGTAAATGTCTGAGACCTGCATCACTTCGGGCTTTGCTCCCACATTAAGCTGATACGCAGTGATATATCTGGAATACTGTTAAAAGCAGGGTTAAACCAGTTTTGGACCAGAGGGTTTTGTGATAAGGGTGCAGTTGTACAAATAGATTTTAGCGCTAAGATGATTATAACTCCCATACCTTAACATAGACTTACGACAGTCGTAGTGATGAGGTTGTTTTGTACAACGGCACCATGATAGCTTTTTGAGGTCATGTGTTTGAGGACCATACGTCTGCTGTTGTTAAACAGAAGTACTTCTACATCGTCTCATGATTAAAATGTTGTACTGCGAGCTAGCCAAGTAAAAACACAGCAGGGGTTAGACCACAGACCAACCTCATTCTTACATTTGTAGATATTTTACACATGGTATTCAGTAATATTTGCTTATTTCCAGAATCCTACATGGAAGAGCTTTGACATCAGCAGATATGAAAAAGATGTCAATTTGAAATCCAAATGTATCCTTGTCAGAGACAATATTACCAGTTGTGGTTTGTTTGTGTGTTGTTTAATTCTGCACTCAACAATATTCCAGCTGTATGACGTCAGTCTGTAAATAATCGAGTCTGGGCCACACAATCCAGTGATTGATATCATGAGCATTGATCAAAGCAATTGGGATACTATGACTTGCATCAACCAAGTCAGCGAGCCTGACCACCTGATCCCTTTACTCACCTCTTACGACAAGCATGGGTTGCTGAAGACCTATTCTAACCCAGGTCTTAATAGGGAGACAATAGATGAAATACAGAAATAGATGAGTAGCTGATATACAGAAATAGACCAGAAGCTTAAAATAGACAAGTAGCTAAAATAGAAAAATCCTGAAACATCTGGTCACTATGGCGACAATGGGTGTTGGATGTTGTGTTGGTACATGGTGTTAAGCTGCAAGCTTTAAATTGGCCTTGCTTTATCATACAGGGATGTTAATGGACATCCTGTTAATAATCATGTCTGTGGGGTGAGGAGACTGTTGTGTGGGGTGAGGGGGACCATTCAGTGGGGTGGGGGGACTGTGGGGTGAGGAGACTGTGGGGTATGGTGAGGGAGAACGGTTCTGTGGGGTGGGGGGACTGTGAAGTGAGGAGACGACTGTGGGGTGAGGGGGACCATTCAGTGAGGTGGGGGGACTGTGGGGTGAGGAGACTGTGGGCTGGGGTGAGGGAGAACGGTTCTGTGGGGTGGTAGGACTGTGAAGTGAGGAGACGACTGTGGGGTGAGGAGATTGTAGGGTGGGGTGAGGGGAACAGTTCTGTGGGGTGGGGGGACTGTGAAGTGAGGAGACGACTGTGGGGTGAGGGGGACCATTCAGTGGGGTGGGGTGGGGTGAGGGAGAACGGTTCTGTGGGGTGGTGGGACTGTGAAATGAGGAGACGACTGTGGGGTGAGGAGACTTTAGGGTGGGGTGAGGGGAACAGTTCTGTGGGGTGGGGGGACAGTGAAGTGAGGAGACGGCTGTAGGGTGGTGAGACTGTGGAGTGGGGTGAGAGAGAACGGTTCTGTGGGGTGGGATGGGGGGGGGGGGGACTGTAAAGTGAGGAGACTGTTGTTTGGGATGAGGGGGACTGTTTTGTGGGGATGAGATGCCTGCTGGCTGTGCTTATCTGAGTGTTGGTTATCCACCTTGACCTTTGCCAGCTGTTGTGGTGAGGGTGTGGGTGTGTCAGGACGATCGGTTCACCCTGCTGATAGACCTCACCATCCACCTTGCCGGTCTGGCCTTCTTTGCCGAGAAGGTATGTGAACCATTGATCTTAACCTAATCTCCGTTGTTAAATCTGTGTCAATCACCATGATCAGATGTCAGAAGTACCAGGTGCATGTGTTTGCCTGTAACATAGAAGTCTGGGTTCTATTCCTAGACTGATTCATTACATGGAGCCCATTCCTATCACTCCCCACTCTCTCTCTATCGCAATGTGAGTTCTTGAGGCACTGCTTAACTGGTTTCTGGTTATTCATGAGTATGCAAAAATGATGTATATATTTCTAAATCATTATTCTGCCATTTGATCTATCATGGTTACTTTCTACAATTACAGCTGCAGCACAGTGGCGTCAAGTACAATCCAAACACCGTCATCTTCGGCATGTTTGACAAGTACTTTGTCTCTGCTGATGAGTCCAAGGCCTCGCCTGAACTACAAAGACAGGTGATATACTTGTGTTTCTTGTCTCTCCACTGACCTAACATTGAACTCTGATGTGGGACTGTGTGGTTGGGTGGGGTGAGGGAACTGTGGGGTGGGGTGACTGTGGGGTGGGGTGAATGTGGGATGAGGGGACTGTGGGGTGGGGTGACTGTGGGGTGGGGTGAGGTGACTGTGGGGTGGGGTGACTGTGGGGTGGGGTGAGGTGACTGTGGGGTGGGGTGACTGTGGGGTGGGGTGAGGTGACTGTGTGTGTGGTGTGTTTTTGTTTTGTTTACCATACATGTTGGTTAATAGACCAAGAATTACTCATATTCAAGAGATACTAGATTGGTTCAACGCACAAACGAACCTACTGGTATCTTGTGTGAATCCACTCTCATGAAAGTATCACACGTGACGCCATAGACCACTAACTTGAGATCCACCATCTGTCTCGTGCATGATTAGCGTGTGAAGTTTGGAAATCACGTGCAGCATATCGTGATAAGAATAAACACACTGTGGTAACACTTGACTGACTGCTAGTTTTGTCATTGAGTGGTGCACATTGTAAACATCTCTTCTTAACATACGTCCCGTGAAGATGCGGGGTAGCATAGCTCTTCAGTAAACCATGCCTGCCGTAAAAGGCGACTAATGGGATCGGGTTGTCAGGCTCGCTGACTTGGTTGATGCATGTCATCGATCCTAATTGAGTGGATCAGTGCTCATGATGTCAATCATTGGATTGTCTGGTCCAGACTCAATTATTTACAGACCGCTGTCATATAGCTGGAATATTGCTGAGTGCGGCGTTAAACAACAAACCAACCAATCTTAACGTATATACATGACTATATGTTTCTACGGTTCGCGTTTCTCTTAGAGGTGAGTATAGTTGTGTTAAGGTATATGCCGAGTCAGCACAACTGCTGATGTACATGTATGCTGTTACATTCATGGAGTGACTTTGCCATATGTTGCAGATGTCTGAGATACAAACCAATCTTCCCAATCCTGAGGGGCCGAGTTTTGTGTTTAAAGTAGACCAGACCATGATACGAGGTGCATACACATCCAACTCTGTCTCACGGTAGGTTGATCAGACACTGTCAGTCTTGTGGTTGGAGTATTTAGACATATTTCTGTCAGACACTCTTTCTTAGTTTTCAGTAAAACTTTCAATTTTGTGCATTCTTTTCTTTCAGTATTCAGACAATATTGCGAGCCACACAACAAACTCAGGCCACTGTGAACAGAATCCATAGCTCCATAGAAGATCGCTTATTGTCATCTCAGGAAACTGGCCAGAAGGTGGGTACTATCTGTTATATTCCCCCAGGAGGTGGGTACTGATGGTTATATTCCTCCAGAAGGTGGGTACTGTCTGTTATATTCCCCAAGTAGTCGAGTACTGTCTGTTATGTTCCTCCAGTAGGTGGGTACTCTATGTTATATTCCCCCAGTATGTGGGTACTATCTGTTATATTCCTCCAGGAGGTGGGTTCTGTCTGTTATGTTCCTCCAGTAGGTGGGTTCTCTCTGTTATATTCCCCCAGTAGGTGGGTACTGTCTGTTATGTTCCTCCAGTAGGTGGGTTCTCTCTGTTATATTCCCCCAGTAGGTGGGTACTGTCTGTTATATTCCCCCAGTAGGTCTGCTCTGTCTGTTATATTCCTTCAGTAGGTGGGTTCTCTCTGTTATGTTCCCCCAGTAGGTGGGTACTGTCTGTTATATTCCCCCAGAAGGTCTGCTCTGTCTGTTATATTCCTTCAGTAGGTGGGTACTGTCTGTTATGTTCCCCCAGTAGGTGGGTACTGTCTGTTATATTCCCCCAGAAGGTCTGCTCTGTCTGTTATATTCCTTCAGTAGGTGGGTTCTGTCTGTTATGTTCCCCCAGGAGTTGGGTACTGTCTGTTATATTCCCCCAGAAGGTGGGTACTGTCTGTTATGTTCCCCCAGGAGTTGGGTACTGTCTGTTATATTCCCCCAGAAGGTGGGTACTGTCTGTTATATTCCCCCAGTAGGTGGGTACTGTCTGTTATGTTCCCCCAGGAGTTGGGTACTGTCTGTTATATTCCCCCAGAAGGTGGGTACTGTCTGTTATATTCCCCAAGTAGGTGGGTACTATCTGTTATATTCCTCCAGAAGATGGGAACTGTCTGTTATATTCCCCAAGTAGGTGGGTACTGTCTGTTATATTCCCCCAAAAGGTGGGTACTATCTGTTATATTCCCCAAGTAGATGAGGAACTGTGCTTGAATTCATAACAACATTTTTATGTTTATGTCGGCTGTATTTTGTTTATTGTGGGGTGCCCTGTCACCAAAGCATATCATTTTGATTGTGGGGAGTGGTGTAACGATACGAGGCTCACAATACAATCCATCAATTTACAATCCTTGTATTACTATACATACAATACATTACAAGTTATATTGGTGTATGTAGTTGTTAATCAGATAGTTATTGAACTGTAAATCAGTGATTGCACTTTGGTGATGTCCTCTTAACATCTTTCTAATGACAACATTAAAGACTTTGGTTGAGCTTGTCATGTCATAAGCCTTGATTCACCTGCAAAAAAAAAAAAATAATATCAACTTAGGAAATAAAAGTTCTGCAATGGGATACAAATAGTATCACAACCATAGTATCGTATAGTGTAGTGCTACACCTAGATTTGGGACTGCAGGACCCCAGAAATGTGAAGTACGAACGCATCAGATAAGTGATGATGTCACAAGAAACAGATATGACCCTGGGTATATGTGTGTGTGTGTGGGTGTGATGTTGCAGCTGTCACGGCGGGAGGAGTTGCTGGTGAAGGTGTCTCAGCTGCGCAGTGAGCTGACGTGGCAGATGAACCAGCTGCAGCTGGAGAAGGACAAGTACAACAGACAGAGAGGGGAGAGCTTTCGGAGAGGTTGGTCCTACTTTAACTCCTGCACAGGGCTGTGATGTAATTAATCCACACAATCATAATCGGGTTCATTAGCTGACCTGTTGGAGTATCTTACTGAGCTCATTTGGAGATGCTCATTAATTAAGTAGGTAAGAGTAGGCAGTAATACTGGCCACACTTCACTGACCTGTCCGAAGATTGGCACGTCTGACAATTGGGGTATCTGACAATTGTGAGCGAAACTCTGAGACTATCGTCAGGTTCAATTCCCGACATGGGTACAATGTGTGAAGCCCATTTCTGGTGCCCCCCGCTGTGATATTGCTGGAATACTGCTATACAGCGTAAAACCATACTCACTAACCAACTTAACACTGTCTGCATTTCCTTCAGCTTTGTCTTTTAAAATGGCCACAATAACAGTACATTTCAGGGAAGAATACATCATATTTCTGCATCTTGCTGCCACTGCCTCTTGCTTCTTGAGGGGCAAGAATGACCCAGTCATCTAAACTCTAAACCGTTGCCATTAACTAAGCAGAGTTGCCTCCCTTAGGTGTGCCAGAAACCTATGATCATTGGTTCAAATTGGATTATGTTTTAAGTTTTTGGGTTTCACCAAAGTGGTAAACATCTAAGACCTTCATCATTTCAGGTTTTCCTCCTATATCAAATCAATATAGTCAAATAACTAAAAAACTGTTGACAGTGACGTTAAACTTAACCCACTCACTGACTCATGGGTCTTGTTCTCTCTCCCAGAACAAGATTTCCATGTTCAGGAATCCGACCTAGAGAAAAGCAAGACTCACCACGAAGAAAAGAAGAAGGCCTATGTACAAACAAGGTCAGTGAGAAACCAATTTGAATCTCATCATCTCATTACAATTTTTTTGATGGTATTATTATGGTAAGTGGTACAGGGGTTAATGTTTATGTTTGAATTGGACCGCCTCCGTGGTCTAATGGTAGAGCATCCGCCCGGAGAGCGGAAGGTCCGGGGTTCGATCCCTGGCCGCGTCATACCTAAAGACGTTAAACGATGGTACTTGTTACCCTGTCTTGCAATCGGCATTAAGGGGCTAAAACAAGGACTGGTCGGCTCGGAGTCAGCATACGGTGTCTGAGTGGGGTATTCATGTTAAACTGCGGCATGGTATCTCAGTGAGCCAGCACTATAAATCGGCATCAGTCCGGCCTAGTACAAGCAGCCACACAAACACACACACGTACATGCACGTCGCTATATAAGTGCAATAATCTTGGACGGGACATTAAACCCCATTTCACCTCACCTCACCTAATGTTTGAATTGGACTCGAAGTATCAGAATCAGAGAGTATGCAGAAGAAAAGCATGGTGAAGTGTTCAGGCCATGAAACAGATGTGATGTGTAATGTTCCGAAGAGTGACTCTGTTCTGGTACTGATGGTGACGGTGATGGTGATTCTTCTGTCGCAGGGAGACGCTGGTGAAGGAGAATGCACAGCTGCTGATACGGAGGAAGCAGTTGGTGGGAGAGATGGCCACGTACATATATCCCATAGCAGAGGTAGGTCATGTACGTATATCCCATAGCAGAGGTAGGTCATGTACATATATCCCCTAGCAGAGGTAGGTGATGTCTGTATATCCCATAGCAGAGATAGGTCATGTACGTATATCCCCTAGCAGAGGTAGGTCATGTACGTATATCCCATAGCAGAGGTAGGTCATGTACGTATATCCCATAGCAGAGGTAGGTCATGTACATATATCCCATAGCAGAGGTAGGTCATGTACGTATATCCCATAGCAGAGGTAGGTCATGTACGTATATCCCATAGCAGAGGTAGGTCATGTACGTATATCCCATAGCAGAGGTAGGTCATGTAGGTATTTCCCATAGCAGAGGTAGGTGATGTACATATATCCCATAGACGAGGTAGGTGATGTACATATATCCCATAGACGAGGTAGGTCATGTACGTATATCCCAGAGCAGAGGTAGGTCATGTAGGTATTTCCCATATCAGGGGTAGGTGATGTATGTATATCCCATAGACGAGGTAGGTGATGTACGTATATCCCATAGCAGAGGTAGGTCATGTACGTATATCCCATTGCAGAGGTAGGTCATGTAGGTATTTCCCATAGCAGGGGTAGGTGATGTACGTATATCCCATAGCAGAGGTAGGTCATTACATATATCCCTAAGCGGATGTAGGACTTGTACGTATATCCCATAGCAGAGGTAGGTCATGTACATATATCCTATAGCTGAGGTAGGTCATGTACGTATATCCCATAGCAGAGGTAGGTCATGTACATTTATCCCATAGCTGTGGTAGGTCATGTACGTATATCCCTTAGCAGAGGTAAGCCACATAACAATGCTACATGTAATTTTTCTGTTATTTGTAATACATAATTTTATAATTTTTTAACAAAATGCTCCTATTTCCAACCTACAGGACAAGAAAAGCAGAAATTGAAGTAAATGACATGGTTATGAAGGTGTGTGTTAATGAGTTGTTGTAATGGTTACAGAACAAGAAGAAGCATATTTGTATATGTGGCGTGTGGCTGCCTAATGCTGAGGATTACCAAGGTGAGAACCGACCTGGGATAAGCCGTGTTTCCCTGCCTGTTAATAGTGTAGTAAATATAACCTTGCAGCAGATCATACCAGGGTTAATAGATAAGTTCTCAGTCTCAAGAAGAAGGAATTGCTTAATAGTGAAATAGGGGGCAGGGGTGGCCAAGTCGTCTAAGGCGCCCCTATTCGCTGTGCTGAGTTGCATCCCTTGGGCACGCCAGAAACCTATGATTGTGTGTTTGAATCCCGGTTCGCCCTGATTATGTTTCTAGGTTTGTCAGCAGCATACCCGTGCTCGTGGGTTTCACCGAAGTGGTAAACGTCTGAGACCTGCATCACTTCAGGCTTTCCTCCCACATTAAGCTGACACGCCGTGATATAACTGGAATACTGTTAAAAGCGGCGTTAAACCCAACTCACTCACTCACTAATAGTGAAATCTGTTGTTGTGGACATGACGTCAAAGAGGTACATCCACAAAAATGTGAGTCAGTTTAGCAAATTGTTTCGCTGTGACAAGTCAGTATAATAAGCAGGGTCTGTGACCTTTAGAAAATGGACAACTTGTGGAACTGGATCAGATTTGAGTATTACACAATTCCTTCTATGTGAAGCTAAGAGCTTATCAATCAACCCTCACATTTTACATTTTACTGGTGATTGTAAACAAGATAACAAGAATTGTGAACGTAAATTTCCGAATGAAATAACGACAGCGTTATCCACATTGACAGTGTTGTATGTGTACATCTTCTCGAGGCAAGAGAGTTAACTGACTTTAAAAGTCCAGTTTCCACCCTTGCCGAACTAGGCTGGAATTCCTGGGCTCGATCATAGCGCCACCAGTGGCTATTAAGAGTTATATCCCTTCTAAGCCTCTCCTATGGATCAATCAGATTCCACCTCTTGTATCACTTGCATTTGCTTCAAACAAAATGGCGGCGTCCATTCAAGACGATCTGATCAATAATCAAGATCTATATTGTGATAAATCAGGTCTTATATCGCAAAGTGCATCAAATCATGTGAGCACCTTGATGAAAAACATGAAAAGATTTGGAAAATATCTGTTGACAATGAGTTGGCAGTGCACATGCTTTGCAAATCCTGCAATTGACCGAAATGTGCATTACAGTTTACGAACCGGATTTCGATTTCGTTACGCGATTTTGATTGAACTGTATGTATAGACTCATTAGTCCAGACAAAATGTAACTTCATGATACCGGAACAGGTGGAAACTGGACTTTAATAGTCAGTTAACTCTCTTGCCTCAGGAAGATGTCTGTGTAAACTTGCCTGCCTCCCTCTACACACAAGCCCTCACATAATTTCCTTGGTTAAGGAATGGTTAGACAGTGTGACCTGTCTCATCATTGGTGTAGTGGTGTAGTGGAGTCGGCATCTGCCCGGAGAGTGGAAGGTCTCCTGACCCCCTCTGTGGGGTAGTGGATTTGGCATCTGCCCGGAGAGTGGAAGGTCTCCTGACCCCCTCTGTGGGGTAGTGGATTTGGCATCTGCCTGGAGAGTGGAAGGTCTCCTGACTGCCTCTGTGGTGTAGTGGATTTGGCATCTGCCCGGAGAGTGGAAGGTCTCCTGACCACCTCTGTGGTGTAGTGGATTTGGCATCTGCCCGGAGAGTGGAAGGTCTCCTGACCGCCTCTGTGGTGTAGTGGATTTGGCATCTGCCCGGAGAGTGGAAGGTCTCCTGACCACCTCTGTGGTGTAGTGGATTTGGCATCTGCCCGGAGAGTGGAAGGTCTCCTGACCGCCTCTGTGGTGTAGTGGAGTCGGCATCTGCCCGGAGAGTGGAAAGTCTCCTGACCCCCTCTGTGGGGTAGTGGATTTGGCATCTGCCCGGAGAGTGGAAGGTCTCCTGACCCCCTCTGTGGGGTAGTGGATTTGGCATCTGCCTGGAGAGTGGAAGGTCTCCTGACTGCCTCTGTGGTGTAGTGGATTTGGCATCTGCCCGGAGAGTGGAAGGTCTCCTGACCACCTCTGTGGTGTAGTGGATTTGGCATCTGCCCGGAGAGTGGAAGGTCTCCTGACCGCCTCTGTGGTGTAGTGGATTTGGCATCTGCCCGGAGAGTGGAAGGTCTCCTGACCACCTCTGTGGTGTAGTGGATTTGGCATCTGCCCGGAGAGTGGAAGGTCTCCTGACCGCCTCTGTGGTGTAGTGGAGTCGGCATCTGCCCGGAGAGTGGAAGGTCTCCTGACCCCCTCTGTGGTGTAGTGGAGTCGGCATCTGCCCGGAGAGTGGAAGGTCTCCTGACCGCCTCTGTGGTGTAGTGGAGTCGGCATCTGCCCGGAGAGTGGAAGGTCTCCTGACCCCCTCTGTGCTGTAGTGGATAGAGCAACTGCTCATACCATAGATGTTAGATGGTAGCCATTGCAATCCTGACTGGTGCTCCGCATTAAGGGGAAAAAACAAAGACTGGTTTGCTCCGAGTCAGAATACCATGTCTTGAGTGGGATAAAATTGTGGCATATTGTCTCAGTGGGCGAGCACTATAATACTGGCATAGTACAACTCGTACAGTCACACACATGTAGAGTGCTATATGAAGGCAAGAATTGTGAAAGTAACGTTAAAGCCCATGTCACTTCACTTCACCTCACCAAACCTCACATGACCTCACCTCACCTCACCTCATCTCACCTGACCTCAACACACCTTACCTCTCCTCTCCTCTCCTCTCCTCTCCTTGCCTCTCTTCTCCACTCCTCACCTTGCCTCTCTTCTCCTCGCCTCTCCTTGCCTCGCCTTGCCTCTCTCCTCGCCTCTCCAATCCTCTCCTCGCCTTGCCTCTCCTCACCAAACCTCACATCACATCACCTCTCATCGCTTCACCTCTCCTCACCTCGCCTTGCCTCTCTCCTCGCCTCTCCACTCCTCTCCTCGCCTCTCCTCGCCTTGCCTCTCCTCACCAAACCTCACATCACATCACCTCTCATCGCTTCACCTCTCCTCACCTCTCCTTGCCTCGCCTTGCCTCTCTCCTCGCCTCTCCACTCCTCGCCTCGCCTCTCCTCGCGTTGCCTCTCCTCACCAAACCTCACATCACATCTCCTCTCCTCACTTCACCTCCTCACTCCTCGCCTCTCCAGACTTGAGTATTTACAGGACACCATCATATAGCTGGAATATTGCTTACTGTGGCGGTAACGACCCGTGAAGATCCAGGGGAGAATAGGTCTTCAGCAAGCCATGCTTGCCATAAAAGGCGACTATGCTTGTTGTAAGAGGCTACTAACGGTCAGGCTCGCTGAATTGGTTGATGCATGTCATCTATCCCAATTGTGTAGATCCATGCTCATGTTGTCAATCACTGGGTTTCTGGTCCAGACTCAATTATTTACAGACAGTTGTCATATAGCTGGAATATTACTGTGTGCGGCGTTTAACAACAAACAAACAAACAAACAAAACTGTGGCGGTAAACAACAAACAGAGGACAAGACACTATAACATTTTACTCAATGCAGGTCAGGACGAGACGATGGTAGCTGTCGGCCTCGGCTACACTAGTCACCTGACCATGATGGTGTCGCAGTTCCTTGACCTTCCATTGCGATACATGATGGTGCATCGGGGTTCAAGGTCACAGATCAAAGATCACATACACACGAAGCTCTCGGATAAGGACAGAGAGTATGTTGAAAGCATGTTCATCTTGTAAAATACATTGAGTAGTTTCAATGAATAATGAATTACTTTTCTGTTTTCCAATTTTCTTCTGTTAATGAGTGTCAAGTAAGTTTAATATTACGATCATGGTGCCGTTGTACAAAACAACCTGAGCACTACGACTGTCGTAAGTCTATGTTAAAGTATAGGAGTTAGGGTCACCTTAGCACTGCGACTGTTGTAAGTCTATGTTAAAGTATAGGAGTTACGGTCACCTTAGCGCTACGACTGTTGTAAGTCTATGTTAAAGTATAGGAGTTATGATCACCTTAGCACTACGACTGTCGTAAGTCTATGTTAAAGTATAGGAGTTACGGTCACCTTAGCACTGCGACTGTCGTAAGTCTGTGTTAAAGTATAGGAGTTACGGTCACCTTAGCACTGCGACTGTCGTAAGTCTATGTTAAAGTATAGGAGTTACGGTCACCTTAGCACTGCGACTGTCGTAAGTCTATGTTAAAGTATAGGAGTTACGGTCACCTTAGCACTGCAACTGTCGTAAGTCTATGTTAAAGTATAGGAGTTACGGTCACCTTAGCACTGCGACTGTCGTAAGTCTATGTTAAAGTATAGGTTTTACGGTCACCTTAGCACTGCGACTGTCGTAAGTCTGTGTTAAAGTATAGGAGTTACGGTCACCTTAGCACTGCGACTGTCGTAAGTCTGTGTTAAAGTATAGGAGTTACGGTCACCTTAGCACTGCAACTGTCGTAAGTCTATGTTAAAGTATAGGAGTTACGGTCACCTTAGCACTGCGACTGTCGTAAGTCTATGTTAAAGTATGGGAGTTACGGTCACCTTAGCACTGCGACTGTCGTAAGTCTATGTTAAAGTATGGGAGTTACGGTCACCTTAGCACTGCGACTGTCGTAAGTCTATGTTAAAGTATGGGAGTTACGGTCACCTTAGCACTGCGACTGTCGTAAGTCTATGTTAAAGTATGGGAGTTACGGTCACCTTGGCACTGCGAATGTCGTAAGTCTATGTTAAAGTATAGGAGTTACGGTCACCTTAGCACTGCGAATGTCGTAAGTCTATGTTAAAGTATGGGAGTTACGGTCAACTTAGCACTGCGACTGTCGTAAGTCTATGTTAAAGTATGGGAGTTACGGTCACCTTGGCACTGCGACTGTTGTAAGTCTATGTTAAAGTATAGGAGTTACGGTCACCTTAGCACTACGACTGTCGTAAGTCTATGTTAAAGTATAGGAGTTACGGTCACCTTAGCACTGCGACTGTCGTAAGTCTATGTTAAAGTATAGGTTTTACGGTCACCTTGGCACTGCGAATGTCGTAAGTCTATGTTAAAGTATAGGAGTTTCAGTCACCTTAGCACTGCGACTGTCGTAAGTCTATGTTAAAGTATAGGAGTTACGGTCACCTTAGCGCTACGACTGTCGTAAGTCTATGTTAAAGTATAGAAGTTACGGTCACCTTTGCGTTAAGATTGCTTTGTACAACAGCAGCCAGGTGACCTCAGAGATTTATCTATATTTGACAAATATTCGGACCCAAATCAGGAGGCACTTTTCCAATTCCCATTGTTGTTATTAATGGGACTTGTTCATCGGTGACTTGTATTTCACTAATAACAGGACCAGTAATGAGGCTTTAATGCGTAGTCTTACTTTTTACTTCGAAAGCAATGTTAAACACCAATGTTAAAACACCTTTCAAATTATGAAAAATAAAAACTCTAAAAACATGACACATTTTGTCAAAATAACTATATTTTTCAAATTTCCTTGTAAAAGGCACTTAGTTTGCACTCCTATAAAAATCCTTTGACCAGGCTGAAAGCTTGCGACATTCCAAAAGGGATTGTTGTTCATGCTATCAACCACTATTTAGAATAGACCCGTGAAGATCCGGGGTAGAATATGTCTTCAGCAACCCATGCTTGCCGTAAAAGGCGACTGCGATTGTCGTAAAAGGCGACAACCAGGATCGGTTGGTCAGGCTTGCTGACTTGGTTGATGCATGTCATCAATCCCATTTGCTAGGATTGATGCTCATGATATTAATCACTGGATTGTCTGGTCCAGACTGGATTGTTTTACAGACCGCCATCATATATTGTGTATATATTGCTGAGTGTAGCGTTAAACAACAAACCAAGCAACTAGTTGGAATATTGCTTACTGCGGTGTTAAACAACAAACAAAATAAATGCTTAATTAGTCTAGGTAATTGTTTGATGGTGTGTATTACTGGCGAGTCTAGGTAATTGTTTGATGGTGTGTATTACTGGCAAGTCTAGGTAATTGTTTGATGGTGTGTATTACTGGCGAGTCTAGGTAATTGTTTGATTGTGTGTATTACTGGCAAGTCTAGGTGATTGTTTGATGGTGTGTATGACTGGCGAGTCTAGGTAATTGTTTGATGGTGTGTATTACTGGCGAGTCTAGGTAATTGTTTGATGGTGTGTATAACTGGCGAGTCTAGGTGATTGTTTGATGGTGTGTATTACTGGCGAGTTTAGGTAATTGTTTGATGGTGTGTATTACTGGCAAGTCTAGGTAATTGTTTGATGGTATGTGTTACTGGCGAGTCTAGGTAATTGTTTGATGGTGTGTATAACTGGCGAGTCTAGGTAATTGTTTGATGGTGTGTATTACTGGCGAGTCTAGGTAATTGTTTGATGGTGTGTATTACTGGCAAGTCTAGGTAAGTGTTTGATGGTATGTATTACTGGCGAGTCTAGGTAATTGTTTGATGGTGTGTATAACTGGCGAGTCTAGGTGATTGTTTGATGGTGTGTATTACTGGCAAGTCTAGGTAATTGTTTGATTGTGTGTATTACTGGCGAGTCTAGGTAATTGTTTGATGGTGTGTATTACTGGCGAGTCTAGGTGATTGTTTGATGGTGTGTATTACTGGCGAGTCTAGGTGATTGTTTTATGATGTCTGTGTTTCAGCTTCCCGCTCTACAGCAAGGGGAAGGAGAAGTTTCAGTTCAACTACGGCGTCTTTCTTCTCAATAAAAACATCAGTCAAGTGAGTTGACATGCAGAACATATCTGATCCTTTTAGTACCATTATTCAAGAGTTTAACAACGACCGCCTCCATGGTCTAGTGGTAGAGCGTCCGCCCGGAGAGCGGAAGGTCCGGGGTTCAATCCCCAGCCGCGTCATACCAATAGACGTTCAAAGATGGTACTTGTTGTTACCCTGTCTGGCACTCGACATTAAGGGGCTGAAACAAGGACTGGTCGGCTCAGAGTCAGTATACTGTGTCTGAGTGGGGTATTCATGTTAAACTGCGGCATGGTAACTCAGTGAGCTAGCACTATAAATCGGCATCAGTCCGGCCTAGTACAAGCAGCCACACAAACACACACACGTACATGCACGTCGCTATATAAGTGAAATAATCTTGGACACGACGTTAAACCTCATTTCACCTCACCAAGAGTTTAACAATTTAACATTTGCCATTTCCTGTGGGCAGAAAGGGCCCTTATACTGAATATGATCAGCTATGAGCAGGACATTCTTGTAAATGTAACAGCCTTACAACATAAGAAACCTCAGTCTTTCTGGTTAGCTAGTTCTTCTATAAACAACCCAAGTGACAGTTCCTCCGTCAACATCCTGATTGACAGGGGCCAAGATGTGTAAGGCTCCGCAATTCTCTGTGCAGAGTTGTGTCCCTTGGGCACACCTGCTCTTGGGTTTCACCAAAATGGTAAACGTCTGAGACCTGCATCACCGAGGGCTTTCCTCCCACATTAAGCTTGACACGTGTTATGACTGGACTACTGTTCCAAGCAGTGTTACACCCAACTCTCACACACCTGATAAGAGGCGACTTATAGGATCATGTGGTCAGGCTAGCTGACTTGGTTGATGCATATCATCGTATCCCAATTGTGTGGATCGATGCTCACGATCTCAATCACTGGATTGTCTAGTCCAGACTGGATTATTTACAGACTGCCGTCATATAGCTGGAATATTGTTGAGTGTGGCGTTAAACAACAAACAAACAAACAAATCATATAACTCCTCCTTTGTGCAACACCCCCCAGAGGGTGGTATATTGATTGGGCTAACTGTGATGATGTATGTGTTGAATGAGGGTCTCGTGTTTGTTTGTTCAGATCCGGTTCTGCTGTGGCCTCGGTACGACTGACCTGCGACTGACGTTGCCCAACTTCAGGACTCTACTGGAACTCAGACTGGGAGTTAAACTGTAAGTTGATAAGGCATTCGGTACTTTGTTTCGAACACCTGCATCTGAACCCAACACACTCACTGGTATTTCGACCCGTGAAGATCTTCAGCAACCCATACCCAACCCGACTATTCTTGTCGTAAGAGGCGACTAACGGGATCTGGTGGTCAGGCTTGCTGACTTGGTTGATGCTATCATCTTTCCCAATTGCGTGGATCGATGCTCATCATGTCAATCACTGGATTGTCTGGTACAGACTCCATTATTTTCCAAACCGCCGTCATATAGCTGGGATATTGCTGAGTGCGGCGTTAAACAAACCAAAAACACTGGTATTTCATTACTTGTTTAAAGATCTGCTGATCACAAAATGTTTCTATTATAAATTCTGCTGCATCTACTTTTGAGCAATAATATTGCTAATCCACATTATGGGTAATTGCCATTCAAAGACTTCCCATTATAGATTGTTCATAATCAGAAAGGTCACTGCGTGTTGTCATTGTCTGAAGATAAACCACCTAATCATTCATGTAAAGAGTATTTCTATGTCTTAAAAAAATAAAAGAATTGGTTCTCAGGCAATAACTTTTGAAAGTATAGTGCGGGGGGCGGTGGGTTTTTTTTTTGTGGGGTGGGGGGAGGGTTGAAACTTGTATGTAACCAAATAAACAGTTGTGTCCCATCAACCAGAGAAGGGCCTCCCTACATAAACAAGCATACAAACTATTGCCTCCATTGCCATAACACACTATGGGCAATAAGGCAGTGCCCATGTAAAGGGAAGTAACTGCGTGCTATTTTGGATCACATTGTTTTTAAGTATTAGGATTTTTTTAAAACAAAACAAGCGGCCGACTTTCTGATGATGTGGGCAGTACCTGAGAACCAAGACTATCCTATTATGTGGTTGAATATATGTTATTTTCATCTTTCCAAGTATAGATTGGAGCACAGTAAAAATGGTTCTTTCTAATGAAATAAGGGGATGTCAGTTAGCAAAGTGGTTAAAGCGTTCGCTCGTCACACCGAAGACCCGGGTTCGATTCCCGACATGGGTACAATGTGTGAAGCCCATTTCTGGTGTCCCCTGCCGTGATATTGCTGGTATATTGCTAAAAGGGGCGTGAAACCACGCTCACTGATAAAATAAAACTTATGTTTTGCCCAGGGCATAAAATTGATTGTGTTGGTAAATGGTTTAATTATTCACTACTTATCTTACAAAAAACCCAAGAAGCTCTACAGATGCTATTTTTTTTTTGTTAGGGACGGACCTTCCACTCGGTCCCTGACTCCAACCAGTGGTACTGGGAATAGTATCACCAGCTCCACGGCACGGGATAGTACGAGGAGTATCGCAGGCTCCAGCTCCGCATCCAGTCTGGCCCGCAAGGAAGAGGTGATCTCCTCCCAACAGTACGACAGTTCCAACAATGACACCACCAACACCTCCGACCTCGAGGACAAGGAGAACAGAGACAACAATGACACCACCAACACCTCCGACCTCGAGGACAGAGTCAACAAGGTCAGGAAACAGGAATTTGATGAAACAGACACTTTATTTGAGGCAAATGACGATGATTTCTTCAAGATTAGCCCCTCAGCGCCATCTGGGGGTAACATTAATGTGAACTCGTCAGTGAAGGATTTTGATAAGGCAGTGATTGACTTGCAAGGCAGTGATGCATTGATCGACCAAGACCACAAGTTGAATGATATGGAAGCTCTCAAGGCCACACTTCATATACACTTTGATAACAGTGACAGCACGTCCAGTCCCAGCGTGTCGTACGACGAGGGGGACATTTCCTCGGGTGAAGAACGCTTACAACATCGTAAGCATGGAGACCAGGTACTTGCAGACCAGATGGAACAAGTGGGAAGTGATTGTGATAAACAGTTCACGGAGAACAGTGACACAACTCTCACAGACCTTCCCCCAGTATCGACGTTCAAAACAGGGGCATTTCGGACTTTGGTGGGGATTGAACGCGAGTCTTCTCCTGACACCAACTTGACGGAGGATTATCTGAATACTGCGAAGGTTGTGTCATAATGATCCCTAGTGCTAATTCCGGTCCTGTGGCGATGGTATTACATCTTGGAATTATCACAGGCTGATTCTGGTGCTAGAGGAAGGGTCTTTCTCAGCACTCTAGGCCATGTTCACACAGCAGTCTTGGGGTTGTATTATGGATTCAGGAAATGTAGAACAAGGGTTTTAATTCACACAGAGCACATGGCATACATGCAGGCAGACACATTGGAACTCAATTCTTTCTACTCCTGGGCGGTCGGTAGCCTGGTGGTTAAAGCGTTCGCTGGTCATGCCGAAGACCCGGGTTCGATTCCCGACATGGGTACTATGTGTGAAGCCATTTCTGGTGTCCCCCGCCGTGATATTGCTGGAATATTGCTAAAAGCAGCGTAAAACCATATTCACTCACTCACTTTCTACTCACTCACTGAAGAGTACATTTTTATAACATAAGCTGTCCGGAGTTATCTCCCCTAGACCATACCATGAACACATTAAGCTGTCCGGAGTTATCTCCCATAGACAACTACATTGAGTGTACTTAAAGACATAACACTCGTCAATGGCTAACAGATGTCTATTTTGAAGTGGGAGTTGTAACCATGGCATCCGTGATGACCTTGAACCTGGTGTAGAACAAGTATGATTGATATATTTTATGAAATTCAGATTATGACATGTGCTTGACAGAAATGAATGAAATAAAATAAGTGCACCAAAGGGATCTAACTATGAACTGACAATGTTCTCACTGGAAAACAAATTACTTTGTAGACACATTATCAAAATTGATACTTGAAATTGCCCGGTATACCGACCCGTAAAAATCAAATCGTGATACATACCTTATGCTTGTAAGAAAGAACCATGATTTATCGTATACCATGTACTCTGTGCACCTGGAATAAATTCTAATTCACGTTTCATATGATCACTACGATACACAAATGAATGTCTGTGTACTTCTATTTTATACAGATATCATGTTTATAACGCAAACAGTATTTGGTTTGAGAAAACCGTCTTGTCTAGCTTCAGATTTATTTTGAATCCTCTTTCTTCGAGGTTAAATTTAGCCAAATTGCCATAATTTTATGTAGATGGTTAGAGTGTATTAGTGATATTTCCAAGATGTGTTACCATAATGACAAGGTTGTTGTGATAACAAGCTCTTTACCAGCCTCCATGATGTTATGTTATCTGCTGTTTGTTCCTGAGATCCCTCCCATGTGGTGTGTGAATGTGTCAGTCAGTATGTGGATTTGTCCGTGTGTCAGAAGCCTTCATATTCCCGCAGCAGTTCTGGAATCTATACAAAACACTAATTATTTGGTCACTGCTTCAAGACATATCATTTTTTCTCTGAGGCCGAATTCCCACTCTCATACCCAGAGTTCCTTGCAGTCAGCAGCCAAATTAGTACCTCTGCCACAGGCCAGCGCCATGTGACGATTCGTCACATCTTTCTCAGTCCATTCAAGATATTGCATGTGCTTTTCATCCATTTCATGTTCGACAAGTCTTTTATGCAAAACATGTAAAGTGCCCCAAATACTTCCATTAGTCCGTTCTATACTGATTTTTGAAAAAGTGTGTTTGTTTACAAACAAGAGAAAAGTCTGGTCACGTGATATGCAAATTAGTCTCTGGCAGTGGTGTTATGCTGAGTCACCAATGTGCCGGAGTGTGGCCGAATTTTGTGTACTTTTCAACATGTTCAACAACACAGTTTCCCAGACATCCATCTTGTCCACTGAAATTTTTATATTTTGTTTAAACGTGAGGCAAGATGTTTAAAAAATATTTTCTGAAACAAATTATTTATACATGATAGGCCCCAAATACTAGCTCAGTTGACTTCCAGAGTTTTTACAGAAGACATCCACAGAAATTATGTAGGCAGGTAAGTGTGTTGTAATCTGTTAGTAAGCAAGGCCACAACAAACTGTATGTATGTTTTGTTTAGTTTGTTCGTTTGTTGTTTAACGATGTACTTGGCAATATTCCAGCTGTATGACGGGGGTCTGTAATTAATTGAGTCTGGACCAGACAATCCAGTGATTGACATCTTGAGCATCGATCAGCGCATTTGGGATACGATGACATGCATCAACCAAGTCAGCGAGCCTGACTACCCGATCCTGTTAAGCGCCTCTTACCATGCTCAGGCAAACATGGGTTGCTGAAGATAAATTCTAACCCAGATCTTCACCGGTCTGTATGAATGTGTGCAGGAGGAGACACCATTGGTTATATCCAACCAGTCCGCAGCTCATATCAGACAAGTGGTTATGTAAATTAACTAGATTTTGGGATGAAACTAGTCCATCTAGATTGTTACTAGTCTCAGACTTACGGACTAGTGGTTATTCAAAATAACTAGATTTTGGGATGAAACTAGTCCGTCTAGATTGTTACTAGTCTCAGACTAACAGACTAGTGGTTATTTAAAATAACTAGATTTGGGGATGGAACTAGTCAGTCTAGATTGTTATTGGTCTCGGACTAGCGGACTAGTGGTCGTGTCTATCCCACGTTTATAAGATGCCTTGTCCTATGTTTGGAGTGTGTGTGGGTGGTGGGGTTAAAGAAACAAATTTGTTATCACAATACACTTTAAAACAGATTTAATTATTAAAACTCTTGACTTCTGAAACACTCAAGTTGATATTTTAGGAAAATACAAGGATATGTCTATCGTACATTGTACCATCACAAGTTGTGTTTATATTGTTCCTGGGGCGGTCCAGTAGCCTAGTGCTTATAGCGTTCGCTCGTCACACAGAAGACCCGGGTTCGATTCCTGACAGGGGTACAATGTGTGAAGCCCATTTCTGGTGTCCCCGCCGTGATATTGCTGGACTAGTGTTAAAAGCGGCGTAAAACCTCACTCACTCACTCACTTATATTGTCCTTGAATATAAACTACTCAAAAGAACTTAAGGACCAGCCTATTCTTTCATTTTACTATAGTTAATCTGTCATGGCATAGGGGGCACGGGTGGCCCAGTCGTCTAAGGCGCCGCGATTCGCTGTGCAGAGTTGCGTCCCTTGGGCATGCTAGAAACCTATTGTGTGTTCGAATCCCAGTTCACCCCGATTATGTTTCTAGGTTTGTCACACCATACCTGTGTTCGTAGGTTTCACCGAAGTGGTAAACGTCTAAGACCTGCATCACTTCGGGCTTTCCTCCCACATTAAGCTGACACGCCGTGATATAACTGGAATACTGTTAAAAACGGTGTTAAACCCAACTCACTCACTCACTCACTGTCATGGCATAATGACATTACAATTTTGCCTAGTTGGCACACAGGAAGTCGAAGTTCTAATTAAAATAAATAGAGAGTATTTTCCTAGCAAGAGGCATACAATTTCATTATTTATAATCAGAACTCGGTTAGCTGTCCCTGGTGTATCGAACACGGCATTCTTGTCATACTATTTTAGAAACTCAGAATACAGCCCATTTTCCTGTGAGGTAATTTTGCTTCTGGTAGATACGACTGATCATTAAACAGAATCAGAATACATAAAAATATTTAAGATTTTTATACAAAAGGGACTTGTTCCACAAAGTGATCTTAGTGCTTAGGCAATTCTTAACTTCCATTCTTCAACCTAGACTAATGACAGGCATGGCGCTAAGATCGCCCAGATCAATTGAGAGAGAGGCAGCCACCATGGGAGGTTCTCTATGTGCACTAGTTAAAAACCTATATATATATTACTCAAAACAAGTTAAACAACACCCACAATGGGAAGGCTTTGTGTTGCGGGACCAACAAGCCATTACATATTAACTGTAGTCATGTAACAGTATCAGGTGTTTTTTCACTTGTTTTGAGTAGTATATTCTATGAATCTGGGAGTGCTTGATTTGATAAAGTACAGTTGGGAATGGCTGTGAAATATTTGTGGCAACTGTATCTTGATATTCTACTATTACCGTATTCGACATAATAAGCGCCCTGCTCTAATAAGAGCCCACGGCGATATTTGCTAATATGTTGGCTAGTGAACAATCCCAATGATCACCCCTTCCAATTGATCAATGTACACAAGATATAATACACACTCGTGTGTTATATTCACCCTTAATTATGTGCAATTGAGTTCTGGAAAATAAATCTGTCGTGTATAATACGCACAGACCTTTCTTTTGTATCATTTCAGGCTGTCAGCATAAACCTTGATATTTACAAAAAAAATTCTCACCAAAATTACATTAAAAAAAGAGCCCCCTTATTTTTAATTTTGAGGGGGCTTATTACGTCAGATACGGTATGCTTCTTTTTCTCATTGTCAGTGTGCTATGGGAGAAATGTGGATTGTTTGTTGTGGGGTACCATACATGGGGGAATTTTTGTAATAGATTTCCTGAGGTTGATTCTTAATAATGATATAAAGAATGCATCAAGTTTGTTGGATAAACATGTCTACCTTTCAGATGTGTTTAATAATTATATGAAGATTGGCATTGATTTTGTTTAAGATGAATATTCAGCCACTTTGAACCCTTTTAATCTGGAAATCTGCCTTTGCGGATGATTTGGTGGGGTATATCCATATTTACAAACTGAAATTATTTCAAGGCAATAAAAATGATTAAAATATATTGTCAAATATTCATATGTAATGTATAGTCAGATCGAATTACTATCCTCGGCAAGAGAAAAAAATCCCCATTTGAATGAAACTTTGACATCACACAATGGTAGGAGCATCTGTAACTGAGTGTAAAGTGTTATTTTTCTAAGTTTCGTTTACTATGGATAATATCCTAACACTAGATACATATATTGCTTGTACCAAACCAGTCCAGTGGATAAAATTTTTCACACAAGTGTGCAATACTGTCTGTGACACATACAAATATGATGTGTTTGTTCCTATTTTATTTCTAGATTGACCAGTTATTTATTAGAATTATGATAATATTAATTTAATTCTACACAAAGTTCATTTGGGACAAGATAGATTATGATTTTAATGTATTCCTTTTTGCATTTGATGCATATTTCAATAAACATATCTTTGTACATTTTCCAATATTATCAATATTTATGAACTTCAGTTTGTAACTAGTATTCCTTTGAAAAGACATTGCAATGCTGTCTTCATCCTTGATTATGTCCATATTATCTCCCTTGTATAGGGACGGTTGTGTAGCCTAGTGGTTAAAGTGTTCGCTAGAAATGCCGAAGTCCCAGTTCGTTTCCCTCATGGGTACATGTGTGAAGCTCATTTTTGATGTCTGATATCGCTGGAATATTGCTAAAAACGGTGTCATATTTGTGATAACTACCATGGACTTGCTGCTCCATCTTCTTCTTTTTTAAAAATAGCCATCCAATCAGATTACACTCTTAAGCGAGAGGGGTCCAAGGCGCCACGATTCGCTGTGCAGAGTTGCGTCCTTTGGGCATGCCAGAACCCTATAACTGTGGGTTCGAATCCCGGTTCGCCCTGATTATGTTTCTAGATTTGTCAGCTCCATATCCGTGCTCGTGGGTTTCACAAGTGGTAAACGTTTGAGTCCTGCATCACTTTGGGCTTTCCTCCCACATTAAGCTGACAAGCTGCGATATAACTGGAATACTGTTAAAAGCGGGGTTAAACCCAACTCCCTCACTCCATGTGACCCCGGGAGGACAGACTACCCGGGTGGTTTAAGTGATCTATGTCAATTCTGTACCTGTTGTAAAAACCTTCTCCTCGTAGTTGATGAGTAGCAATAAGATGTGGTGCTAATAGATCTGTTTCTGTGAAACTGGTTACCTGTATCATGTGTATAGCTTTGGCATCATGCCGAAAACAATATATAACAAGATATATATATTACCGTATTCGTCGTAATAAGCGCCTTGTTCACCTAGAAAAATGGCTTATTAGAACCATTCACAACAAGTTAAATCTGTTTTTAGTTATCAAATGAGCAGTCGGGTAGCCTAGTGGTTAAAGCGTTTGCTCATCACGCCGAAGACCCGGGTTTGATTCCCGACTTGGGTACAATGTGTGAAGCCCATTTCTGGTGTCCCCTGCCGTGTTATTGCTGGAATATTGCTGGAATATTGCTAAAAGCGGCGTAAAACCATACTCACTCACTAGTGGCTAAAGCCTTTGCTTGTCACACCAAAGTCAACAAGAAAATACAGATTATCATGTAAATTTTCAGTCTCTGTAATAATACTGACTGATTGGGTGCTTATTGGAGCAGGTGCTTAATACAGCGAATACGGTACTACAATTTATGACTTATTATACACTATCTGCTTATCAAGGGTGGATCTGAATGGGATTCCTGGACATCTTATCAAATGAATGGTATCAATATTGCCATGGGAACAGCTTCCCACAATACCATGAGTAGCATCCCAGTTTGGCAACTATATTACCTGTCTCAGGTTCCCTAGCAACAGTAGATGCCTGGGTGGGTTCTTCTCTGGTGCTGTTTTGCAGTTACTGATGCTGTTTTTCAGTGACTGATGCTGTGAGATTTGTACCATACTGTATCCATAAGCGCTCTGCTGTAAACAGCGCCTGCCACATTTTGAAACCAAAATTTCATGTGTTCTTTGGTGAGATAATGTTCTCCAATAATGCTGCTGCATTTAGGGACTCCCTGTCAGAACACTTAAAAGGGTTTGACTGGAGTCATTCAACTGATTGTAGCGCAAAGAGCATGCCATCTTCCCCAGGAAAGAGAGTTAACTGACTGTAAAACTCCAGTTTCCACCCTTGCCGAACTAGGTTGGAATTTCTGGGCTCGATCGTAGCGCCACCAATGGCTATTACGAGTTATGTCCCTTCTCTGTCCCTGCTATTGACCAATCAGATTCCACCTTACAATATCACTTGTATTTGCTTCCAACAAAATGGCGGGACCCGGTCAAAACGATCTTATAGATAATCAAAATCGTCTTATTTCACGAAGTGCATCCAATCACGTGAGCACCTTGATTAAAAACTTGAAAAGATTTAGAAAATATCTGTTGACGTCAAGTTGGAGGTACACATGCTTTGCAAATCCTGCAGTCGACCAAAATCTGCACGGCATTTTACGAACCGGATGTCGATTTCATTACACGATTTGATTGGACTATGCATAGACTCATTAGTCCAGCCCAAACTCAATAATTGCAGCCTAGTTCGTCAAGGGTAGAAACTGGACTTTCATAGTCAGTTAATTCCCTTGCCTCGGGAAGATGAGAGCATACTGGCTGGCATGGAATTTGGCGCAGTAGAAATGTACATTATGATTAAGATTATTTTCATTATTACACCTACTCATGTATTTTATCATCATTATGTGGTTATAAAGTGTAGAGATCAACTTTGTTAAAAGTAAAATAGGTAGCCATTATTGATCTCCCTAAAGTGGCAGTTTTTATGCACCGTTCCTGTTTGTTATACCGAAACAGGTAATACACATGTTGACCTGCTACTCCAACAAGTTATAAGTTCCTTTCATTTCCAGTTTCTGATCTGTTTACAAACATTGTCATAATGATTATTATATTTACTTTATATCCAGTGAGGACTGATTTCCTTTTGTTTATGCACAAATTGGGTGTCATCATAGAAAATCATACATGTTTTGCAACTATTAACTTTATGAAGCTATGACTAGCTAATGTGTAATATGTGAAATAACACTCACTATTTGGGTAATAATTTGAGGAAGGTTGGTAAACTTTTTTTGGTGTCAATTGAAGCTATGACTAGCTAATGTGTAATATGTGAAATAACACTCACTATTTGGGTAATGATTTGAGGAAGGTTGGTAAACATTTTTTTGTGTCAAAATGTCTTTTGAAAATGGACCTGACAATGATCTCTCCATGGTAATGTAAACTTACATGTCCTGATTAATGTGCTTGATGAACATAGGATGTGTTTTTTGTGAGAGAATTATGCAACAGAATTAAATAAATGTAGATACAAATAGATGCTAACTGGAGGGATGACAGTCCAAGCTGTTTAGATGTACAGATTTAACAGAGGACCAGGACCACCTACTTATACCATGTTTTATGAAGGTGGAATTTATTCTGTTTAAAACAGTGTTAATGTTCCTACAACTGTCAGAATACCAGTTCTTCAATTAAACGCCACCCTCAATTAAACGCTGTGGTAAGTGCTACATGAAAATAATGAGGACCAGGTTCTTTTTACATAGCGTGAGTTTCATTACATGTATCATAGTATTTCCACTTTTGTAGGCATACAAATCATTGCCCCCACTAAACAGAAACATTTTATAGACCTTTTAAACAATGCTACCGTAGATGGGTCTGAGCTAACCCTTAGTCATTGAAATTATGAATGCTTGGCTCAAATGCCGAAGGTAAAGAGTGTCTGAAAGAAATATTCATCCAGGCGTTTGGATGAAATACGGTACTCATTTGAGTCACTTAACAATCTTCTGTCTTTGTATCAGTTTATGGATACTCTGTTGCATAATTTGTGTTTAATCATGTTTCTTCCTTACTTATAAAACTGTTCTTAAATTATATTAATAAGATGTTTAGTATCTTAAAAGTCATTGTGCTCATTCAACTGATTGTCCTGACAGTGATTCTGTTGATTATTATGGATAATAGACTAGAATAACACACAGCATAAATAAAATCAGAAGAGCATATCTGAATATAGTTTATTTATTGTGCACTTTGTACATGCATTGTATAATATATATTGTCTGTGTATATGCTCTGTAATTATTGTACAGTGTACAGACATTGTAAATAAATGACATTCTTGAACCATGTAGTGTATTGTCATGTAGTGTATTGTCATGCAGTGTATTGTCATGTAGTGTATTGTCATGTAGTGTATTGTCATGCAGTGTATTGTCATGCAGTGTATTGTCATGCAGTGTATTGTCATGCAGTGTATTGTCATGCAGTGTATTGTCATGCAGTGTATTGTCATGCAGTGTATTGTCATGCAGCGTATTGTCATGCAGTGTATTGTCATGTAGTGTATTGTCATGCAGTGTATTGTCATGTAGTGTATTGTCATGCAGTGTATTGTCATGCAGTGTATTGTCATGTAGTGTATTGTCATGCAGTGTATTGTCATGTAGTGTATTGTCATGCAGTGTATTGTCATGCAGTGTATTGTCATGTAGTGTATTGTCATGCAGTGTATTGTCATGTAGTGTATTGTCATGCAGTGTATTGTCATGCAGTGTATTGTCATGCAGCGTATTGTCATGCAGTGTATTGTCATGCAGTGTATTGTCATGCAGTGTATTGTCCTCTGGGAGGCTGAGGGGGGCACGGGTGGCCCAGTCGTCTAAGGCGCCGCGATTCGCTGTGCAGAGTTGCGTCCCTTGGGCACGCCAGAAACCTATGATTGTGGGTTCGAATTTCGGTTCGCCCCGATTATGTTTCTAGGTTTGTCAGCACCATACCCGTGCTCGTGGGTTTCACCGAAATTGGTAAACGTCTGAGACCTGCATCACCTTGGGCTTTCCTCTCACATAAAACTGATACGCCGTGATATAACTGGAATACTGTTAAAAGCGGTGTTAAACCCCACTCACTCACTCACTCACTCTGGGAGGCTGAGATACTCCCATCTGTCAGTGGCCATCAATCATAAAACACTTTTGTTGAATTCAGTTTGCAGGGATTATTTGAATGTGTTGTATCTGATATAACAGAGGGCATAACTCCAATAGAAAACAGGTTGAAACCAAATAATATAACATTGCATTACATTTGGTCATTCGTCAGATCAATGTTTTATTATAGCAAATTCATTGAAAAAAAGACTTGGTCTTGTGGTAGAGCATCTGCCCAGGGAGCGGGAGGTCCGGGATTCAATCCCTGGCCGTGTCATACCAAAAGATGTTAAAAGATGGTACTTGTTGTTACCCTGTCTGGCGCTCAGAATTAACGAGCTAAACAAGGACTGGTCGGCTCAGAGTCAGTATACTGTGTCTGAGTGGGGTATTCATGTTAAAGTGCGGCATGGTATCTCAGTGGACAGGCACTATAAATCGGCATGAGTCGGGACTAGTACAAGCAGACACACACACACACATACACACACATGCATGCACATCGCTTTATGAGTGCAATAATATGGGACACGACATTAAGCACCAGTTAATCTCAACTCATTGGAAAAAAAACATACCTGGTTACAGGAGATAGAATGACACGCCCAGAAAGAGGGTGGTGTAACAACTCAAGATGTCAATATCGGGTGTCACCACCATTTGCCTTGGTACAGCCAAGGACGCGGTGGCGCATTGAGGACACCAGATGATTGAAAACAGCCTGGGGAATGTTCCAAATGTCAATAAAAGATTGGCCCAATAGAGCAAGCATTACTGGCTGGTTCTGGTCCTGTCGTAGAGGTCGTTTGATCTCATTCTAGTCTATGTTCTATGAGGTTGGTTGGTTTGTTGTTTTACGCCGATCACAGCAATATTCCAGCTATATGACGGCGGTCTGTAAATAATCGAGTCTGGACCAGACAATCCAGTGAATAATATCATGAGCATCGATCAACGCAATTGGGATACGATGACATGCATCAACAAAGTCAGAGAGCCTGACAACCCGATCCCTTTAGTGGCCTTTTACAAGCATAGTCGCCTTTTACGGCAAGCATGGGTTGCTGAAGACCTATTCTAGCCCGGATCTTCACGGGCTTGTTTTATGAGGGAGAGGTTTTCTCTAGACCTGTTCTATGAGGGAGAGGTCTAGAGAAACAGCCGGCCATAACAGTACGGCAATATTACTCTGCCAAATACATGTAAAATCTGTTATAACACGTGCAATATGTGGGCTGCATTATCCTGCTGCAATGCAACGCTATGCCCCTGCATTTTTACAAAGGGAAGAACATGTTCTAGAAAGATGTCGTCCCGATAGCGTTCGCCATTCAAACTGCCATTAACAATGATACGTTGTTCTCCCATGAGTTGTGATGCCACTCCAGACCATTACACTTCCACCCCCAAACTGATGACGTTGTGTCTCCTGGACGCCTCAAGACAGTTACACGGCCATCAGAGCTGTCCAGCTAAAACCTGGACCCATCTGTGAACAGTATACTGCCCCAGTCTTGTCTTCTGAACCTCAGATGCTGTCAACACCAAGCTGTGACGTGGAAGCAAAATTGGGCGTATCGCCCGGTTTCGGAGCCGGATGTTGTGCTTCTTCAAATTGTTGCGTACGGTTCTGAATTGTCCGAGGTGTTAATGTGGCAGTTTGGTATCGATTCCGCGGATGCACCAACCGAGTGTGGTTGTCTTGTTGACGCGACGTCGCACGTGGACGACCGGTCCATGGCGTCATGGGTGTTGCCCTGCAGTAGATACTGTCTCCAAACACATGATGTTGTAATTTGATGAAGATTGAAATATATGGCAACTTCGTTTTGCCCTATTCCTGTTTGCAGCATTATCCACAGCGGGTTGACGTTGACTTTCAGCAATCCACAGCGGGTTGACGTTGACTTTCAGCAATCCACAGCGGGTTGACGTTGACTTTCAGCAATCCACAGCGGGTTGACGTTGACTTTCAGCAATCCACAGCGGGTTGACGTTGACTTTCAGCAATCCACAGCGGGTTGACGTTGACTTTCAGCAATCCACAGCGGGTTGACGTTGACTTTCAGCAATCCACAGCGGGTTGACGTTGACTTTCAGCAATCCTAGGCACTGCGCGTTATTTACGGTTAAACAAAAGTGTTTTTTTATGAGCACCTGATAAACAATTTCAGAATAAATGTATTTTTGTTGAACTTTAGAACTTATTTCAGTTAGTATACATGTCAGCTAGTGAGTGATTGAGTCATGTTTCAGTTATATCACACTGTAAGTTTCATGTCGGAGGAAAGGTCGAAGTAATGTAGGTCTTAGAAGACGTTTAATACTTAGGTGAAAACCAGGAGTATTGAGGTATAGTGCTGACAAACCTAGATTTGAAGTTCAGAGGTGAGGTGAGGTGAAATGGGGTTTAAGGTCACGTCCAAGATTATTGCACATATATAGCGACGTGCATGTGCGTGCGTGCGTGCGGCCGGCTCGTACTAGTCAGGACTGATGCCGATTTATAGTGCTAGCTGTCACTGACATACCGTGCCGCAGTTTAACATGAATACCCCACTCAGACACAGTATACTGACTCAAGGTTGCACTGTCCCAACTGGTTCTGATTTGTTGTGTCCAAAAATGATTATTGCACTTATATAGTGACGTGCATGCACGTGTGTGTGTGTGTGTGTGTGGCTGCTTGTACTAGTCCCGGTCGTCCGGACTGATGCCGATTTATAGTGCTAGCACACTGAGATACCATGCCGCAGTTTAACATGAATACCCCACTCAGACACAGTATACTGACTCCGAGCCGACCAGTCCTTGTTTTAGCCCCTTAATGCCGAGCGCCAGACAGGGTAACAATAAGTACCATCTTATGACGCGGCTGGGGTCAAACCCCGGACCTTCCGCTGTCCGGGCGGACGCTCTACCATTAGACCACGGAGGCGGTCGCAATTATTAATAAAGCTCGAGTCAGTTATAGCGGTCAGACAATGCCCTGTCACAATGCATGATGACTCGTATGACAATCTTGAGGTACCTCGGATGTGGGGGGCACGGGTACCCCAGTCGTCTAAAGCGCTGCGATTCGCTGGCACCCCAGAAACCTATGATTGTGGGTTCGAATCCCGGTTCGCCCCGATGGTTTGTCAGACCTGCATCGCTTCGGGCTTTCCTCACACATTAAGCTTACACGCCGCGATATAACTGGAATACTGTTTGAAGTGGCGTTAAACCCAACTCACTTACCCACTCACCAAGGATGTATTCTATCTCCACGAACACCGACAGAAAGTTGCCTTGGTGATGCAACTCAATGACATAGTATTCTCCCACTCACTTAAATTTCAAGCAATCACAGGATGTTTACAGTTTACCTATTCCATCTTCAAAGAAAGTACACCTACGATGTTGCAGCAAGTTTCATTTACTTCAACTGTTATTCTTACCTTTGGTTAATTTCTGCCACTAGAATTAGGAATAACTGTGCGTGACTTTTGTTTTATATTTTATGTGACCACTCGATTCTTGAAAATCAGGGGGCACAGGTGGCCCAGTCGTCTAAGGCGCCGCAGTTCGCTGTGCAGAGATGCGTGTTTAGGCACGTCAAAAACCTATGATTGTGGGTTCGAATGCCAGTTCACCATAATTATGTTTCTGGGTTTGTCAGCACCGTACCAGTGCCCGTGGGTTTTACCAAAATAGTAAACGGCTCAGACCTATACATCACTCCAGACTTTCCTCCTGCATAAAGCGGCGTTAAACCTAGCCCACTCTTGCGCAGACAAAACATAGCGCGTCCCAAGTCCTAGATTCAGCATATGGCTTGGGAGGTTGAGAAGTGGTTGAGGGGGTTGAGGGAGTTGTAAGTTGTATTATATTTAAATGAATGAAAAATTAAACCATCATAAATACTACGATAGTTTAGCGTGGGATCGATGTCAACTATGTCATGGACTATTACGATGTATCATTTTTGGATTAGTCTTTACCTCTTTCTCATTGTCCAGCTCGAAAGGAGGAATGTCAATAAAAGAGTGATCTAAGGAAGTGAGTTAGTGAGTATGGTTTAACGCCGCTTTTAGCAATATTCCAGCAAATTCACGACGAGGGAATTGAACCCGGGTCTTCGGCGTGACGACTGAACGCTTTAACCACTAGGCTACTCGACCGGCTCGATATAAGGAAGACGCGGACTTGGTGAACGTAATAAACATTTATTTAACACAGAAGTAATGCATCACGAGCGTTGAAGAGTTGTGTGTGATTAAGGACTAAATAAAATCACAAATTAAATGTTCTTGAATTCAGATGGTAATTTGCTTAAACAATAATAGGTTTGTGTAGTTAGATAAGAGCTATGGTCACAATGTTTAAGAATCAGGACAAATGAATGGCGTTAACAAAAGTGTCTAGCATGAAAGTCCAATAAAGAACAAGGTTCTGATTTTACAACAAGGGCTTCGCTGAGAATTAACATGGGATGCTTTAAGAGAAATCACCATAGCCGCTCACAACACAAGATGGACGACGCGCTTTCATTCTGGTAACTTTCAACTTCTCATTATGGTTGTTCTCGAGCTCTTCCAGGTCCACCATCTCTTCCTCGTCCTTGCGCGCAATAGACAGGTTGATCCAGTGGCCAGCAAACTTCTGGAGGATCATCTGCCTCTGAACCCTTGCCACGACTTTCAGCATGTAGTCCCGCTGTGGGTCTTTCTGGCGTAAGAGGCTGTCCTCCTCTTGGATCCGCCGCGCCTTCTCCTTGGCCGACATCTTCTCCGCCCAACGAGCCGCATAGCGGCGTCTCAGTTCCTGAAGAACAGACTCCTTCCTGTCCGACATGAGGCTCTGGAGGTGCGAGCTCTCTGTTATCTCCTGTTGTTTCAGTATATCGAATGCATGGTGGAGATCGCCCATGACGCTATCAAAATGGCTCTTCTGCGCACGTAAGTTTGGATCTTTGCTTTGTTTCTTCAAGTCCGCTAATCTCCGCCTTCGTTCATCCTCTTCCAGTCTCTTGGTGTTATTCTTATTAAACATCTGCTGTAGAGTAATCAAGGATTCATCCATCAACTCCATCATGGCGCCTTTATATTCGCTATCTGCCTCGAGCTCCTCCTCGGTATAACGAGCAAAGGCCTCCATAAGATCTTGCTGGACGATGCTCCTACGGTGATTGGAATCAGCAATTCCACCCAACATGTTCTCTACGCTGCGAGACATGTGAGGGGACTTCATGCAGCCATTAAAAATCTCAACCATGGCGACTTGTCTCTCCCGCTCTATTTCTATTTCCTCATCGAAATGCTTAATGTTTTGTTTCCTCATCAGCTCACAGAGAGTATCGTCCTTTACAACGGCAAGATCGTTCTTCATCTTTTCCAGAATCTCCTGTTCTAATGCCAGGCTCCGAGTAATCCTATCCTGGAATTCGGCGTTTAGTCCATGCAGGACACCGGACGCTGCGTTTTGTCGAGCCTCTTCTGATTTGACTTGCTGAAGTTGTTCTCGAGCGATCTCCCGCTCAATGGCATAAGCAGTTAAGCGGGACGTGGCCCTATGAAGTTTGTTTGAGACAGTGATATCCCAGTGCTTGCCTCCGTAAGCAACAACCTTTGGTGTGATCACAGCATGCTTGCGATCCTTCAGATGGTAGTGTCCGGTCTGACGTTTGATGCCCAGCTTGACATCACTGCATGCCTTAGCCTGCTGGAGGCCCTGCAGAAGGCCTTGGTTGAGGTAGCGGGTTATTTGAACCTCTTCTACGCTGTCGGTGTCCGAATCCTCCAAAGGATCCGGATCTTGCATTTGCTTTGACCAGATCATTGCAAGAGTCCTGGAACAAGAAAGCCATCGATGATAACTAACACGGTTCAATTACTAGTGACTGCAGTCGCTGATTTTTATCAGCCGAAGGTCATTTGCAACTGTTCATAAATTTGCATATGCTGTTTTGTTTGTTGGTTAATATGCTTAAACAATAATAGGTTTGGGTAGTCAATCCAGTGATTGGTATCATGAGTATCGATCTACGCAGTTGGGATGCGATGACATGCATCAACCAAGTCAGCGAGCCTGACCACCCGATCCCGTTAGTCACCTCGCATGGGTGCTGAAGACCAATTTTAACCCGGATCTTCATGGGTATTCACATGTGTAGTTCGTTGACAAATACAGTCAACGTGCGTCAACATAAGTTGTTGGATCTAGTCAAGATGTGTTGTATTAAGTTTAAAATTGCTTCTTGATAATAAGAAGCGAGGAAGAATTCAAGAGACTGGTAGACACTATACTTGACATTCACGAACTAAAAGAGTAGTACTCCAAATAAAATAATTCCAGAAATGACAGTGTATCACGGAAGCCTTTTAGAGACATTTGCTTTTTGTTTTTGTTTTATTCTTGAAATTTCAAGGTACTAAGTTGAAATTTCAAGATACATACTAAGTTGAAATTTCAAGATACATACGAAGTTGAAATTTCAAGATAATCATCTTGAAATTTCAAGATAATAACTTCAAATTTCAACTAAGTATCTTAAAATTTCAAGAAACAAATACATAAACAAATGGCTCTAAAAGGCCTCCGTGGTGTATCCATATTCCACTGAGGTAAGGCTGTTCACCATCCTATCAGACATATAGGCAAGTGGACACGCTTGCTGCGAGAAGATGGTCATCTTCCCGAGGCAAGAGAGTTAACTGACGTTGAAAGTCCAGTTTCCACTGGACTTATATAGTCAGTTAACTCACTTGCCTCGGGAAGATGGAAGATGGTGAACATCGAGCAACACTTTTTGTTGTGTTGTGGTGAGATTATCCCGTGTATGATTGTTATTATTTAGTTGGTTAAAAATATTTGTCTGAAGACGTTTGAGAAGAATTATTGAAGTCAAAACTAGACCTTGATATGGTTTGAGGCCACCCTTGCCTCGTGAAAATGTATTACAAATTGCTTTAAAATATGTATAAAACCCGTTACATGGTTAATTGTTTAGAAACACACACGTCTAGGAAAGTTGTTTACTTTTAACAAATGATATTCTACTGTGATTAGGGAAATTCTTCGAATTCACCGACATTCTGGAATAAACTTCCATTTCATAACTTTGCCTCAACGGAACTAACGTTCATTTCTAAAATGTCAAACTACGTGTTTTTTAAAATAATAATCAATACATTTCATTTTCACTTTCATGCAACTTGTTTTGATTTTTTAGTTGACTATATTTTTTTATTGATTCATCAATCTGAATCGGGATAAAGCACATCATGCTTACATATCATCATCATCATCATCATCATCATCATCATCATCTAAAATAGACAATGCATTTACAAATGTAGCATAAATAAGGAGTAACTATATGAAGAATAAAGTAATTATATCAACAAACTAATGTAATCTTTTGCTTGGACTTTTATTTATGGACTGTTCCAAAAAGAACTTTATTTACCCTTTCTGAAACAAAATTCGATCAATTTTAAAGCATATGCCACTTTTGAGACTTCAGAAATTATTTTAGAACGGAATTTAGTATACCTTGGGCATTCAAGAAAATAATCTAAAAACAGATTTTCTCTTTCTGAACCACAATCGTCTGATTGGGTCACTTAGATCTACACGAAACAGATCCGATTTCAGAAGCTTCATGAATGTCGAAACTAATGTGAAGAATATCTACTTTTCTGTCACCCCGCAAGTAGAATTGCTGCACCTTGACAGGAACTTGGTTTATCATATTTGCACAGAATTTGTAATGAAGTCGTGTCGTTTATTTCAGTAGGAAGAGTGTACTCAAATAACTGCTGTCATAGACGAAAAAGTTCTGGAGGGTATTAGATCCAGCTTTAGAAGTTATTGAATACTATATTAGTTTTATCTCTCAAAATACAAATCATTGTTCATTCCCATAGGGGAATTGAAATAAATACATAAATGTACGTAATCTCACGCTTTCGGCCTCCCGTACTTCATTAGGTACACTCTTTTGGTTTATAACTACATTACTAGAGTTGGTCATCTTCAGATTCAGATAACGTTCTATTTGTAGGAGTAAGTAATGCGATTCAAATGTGCTGGTGAAGCCCAACTTCTGCTTATTAATCATTACATCAACTATGACGATTATATATGTGATCAACCATCAGATGATAACAAATTTCATCGAGATTTCGTGTTTTTATAAATAAATAAAAAGGTTTTAGAAGGCATGAAATACTCACGTTGCTCATGAGGCCCACCCAGGGTACTATGACGTCACAAGCGTAAGTCATTATGACGTCACAACTCTCGTGCGTCAGCTTCAACTTGTTTCAGTGTTGCTTCGCGCAGCAGCCTCGGAGTTTTTTTTCCTCGTCAATGTCAATCGTCACGTCAGTTAATAATTTTACAAATGATAATTTGAAACAAAAAACAGCGGAATGAAACCCACAGACTTTCTCAAATACAACGAACGAAACGAATAAAGTTTTGATATCCTGAAGGACAAAAAATGTTATCATAAAGTGCATTCGATGCAACGCCAACCACGGAATGATATTTTAGATTTCGCTTGTCAGATGTGTGATTGTAGATTATTTTGCTTCAACGAATCGTCATATTTACCACGAGCAGACGACGCGTTGTCGTGAACCGGAAGTGACGTTTCGCATAGGCAGCAAAACATGGCGGCATCCTGTAGTCAACCTCTTGTCACGCCGGTACATTATGACCCGGCTTTTAAAGGTAATGCTATCGAGACACGAAATAACTATTACATGTCAGTCCAGTTTATAGCTGATTGAAACCTTTAGAGCGTACTTGTGCATTTGACAGTAGACGCCGACAAAGGCAGCATGATGCGAACAGACACCACAAACAATAACATGTACAGTCACGGAAATAATAGCTAGGCCTAATTCATTAAAATAAATCTATCATGTTCATAGATAAATTTTGCTTGGATGTAGTATGTATGATTGATAGAAGATTTGAATGTTTGAAAAAAGATTGTCTGACTTTGTTATTATCACTAGGCTCTCAGATGAAGATCAAGATGAGATTTGCCTTTGTTTTCTGATGTTTGTTGGGTTCTTTGGGTCTAGATTTACACTGGATGCTTAAGGGGAACAACACTCTAACTTTGAAAGTATTGACATATGGATCGGTGTTTTCTTCGCGGATTCAAAATTTGCTTATTATGGACTACAATACCGTCAATATCCACATGAAGGACCATCATCCTACTTGTCTTTGTATCAATGTAATATTTTAAAATATAGCCTGCAACCTCGGGGTATCGCGGTACTTGTCATGTACGCTAAACGGAACAAAATGCACTCACTAACCTTTATGTTTATTCGTGTTCTCTGTATCAGATATCATTCATGTTATCAAACAATGCATATTTTACCGATAAAAGTTCATTATTTACATTAGTAGCTCCGAGTAAAAGCCGGGCCTCGCGCTCTGTTTGACAAGGGAGAGAACTCCATCGTATCGCGGTACAGGGAAAAGTTGTGTATGGAGGTCCGAACTGGACAAAAAGAGGACATAATTCTACCAACCACTTGGTATGATCATGCCAGACATCAGTGATTTGTCCAGACAAGTGCAAAGACAGCACAAGTAAAATTCTAAATGTGTTATCAGCAATAGGTATTCAATGCATATTTACCGAAAAGTAAGAGAAAAATATTTTTATAAGTCAACATCAAAATAACAGAAATGATATTTTAAGATTGTTTAAAAAAAATGGATGACAATAATTTGTCATAAAATGGAAAAATTTTAAAAGTCAACAATAAATATATAAAAACTACTCCTAGTATGCCCAAAGTATGTATTTATCTTTTGGATACTAGTGAAGAACGTATTTCTAAGTTTGGCATTATGGCCCTTATGATCTCCCAATAAATTCTGGGCACAGAGCGGGAAAAAATGTTCGGACTACGTAACTTCCGTTACCTTATTAGTCGCCATGAATATGCAGATGATCTGGTTCGGGTCGATAGAGAAAGTTTACTTTTGGAACTACGGGTTATATCGTTGGCCATTGAGAGATGGGGGTGAGGCAATATTACAAAAGATGCCAGAAATATGTATCAACGCATTAATAACTCCTAACTTACAGCAGACGGAACATTCCGAGGAAATTGAAATTGTTTACGAAGTGTGCACTTCCTGGTTACTCATTAGCATTAATAGACAGCTGCCAAGAGGCGTTTCCCGCGTGAACTATCGGAAATCACAAATGCCGCGATACGATGAATGCCGCGGTACCATGGAGTCCGAGTATATATGGCGTTTTGAGACATTATGATCTGTCTTCGTCTCTCAAATGATCATGTAAGTTTGTTTCCCCAGGTCTAGTCTGTCATACAGACCCAGGGGGCACGGGTGGCCCAGTCGTCTTAAGGCGCCGTGATTCGCTGTGCAGAGTTGCGTTCCTTGGGCACGCCAGAAACCTATGATTGTGGGTTTGAATCCCGGTTCGCCCCGATTATGTTTCTAGGTTTGTCAGCATCATACCGTGCTGGTGGGTTTTACCGAAGTGGTAAACGTCTGAGACCTGCATCACTTCAGGCTTTCCTCCCACATTAAGCTGACACGCCGTGATATAACTGGAATACTGTTAAAAGCGGCGTTAAACCCAACTCACTCACTCATACAGACCCTGAATCAAATATATCCAATACCAGGTCTATACAGCAGTAAACATTCCTGTCACGCACATTTTCAGTGGCCTATCAGTGATGGGTGATAGGAATCTGTACATGTTAGGGCTGCAACGAATACACTATGAGGCGAAAACGATTCGTATCACAAATATAGGGTAATGAAAACGAATAATAATTCACAAATACAATAACAAGTCAGCAGTTGATGTATTATTTGTTATATTCAGCGAAACAAAAGCAACATACATTTTTTTACATGGTTTGTTAATTATTATTATATTATACATTCATATACTGCACTTATCCAGGTACTAGTATCTGCTCAAATGCAACAATGACCAGTGACCACATTACTGTCAAATTAAATATAAGACTAATAAGAGTGTTGTCTTTGAAGAAATCTATGCATATGATATGTTCTTATCGATATTCTTGGGTACAAGGTATGTTTACAAATGCACATGATTGCATATTTATAAATATTTGACTCTAGTGGCCACGAATAACGAATATAATTCATGAATGGATATGGTTCAATTCACCGTGTAACTTAGCGAATCGTAACAGTCCAAGTTTATGTGTTGGGAAATTCCAAGTAATTCTATTAACATGATTAACTGCAGATTGGTTTAGTTTCGGTAAATGAGGAAAGTCTCCTGGCTCCTTTTTTTAATATTTTATGACTTTAATTTAACAACTGTTTTTGTCTGTAAAATATGTTCATTCCAGAGGACTAGTTGTTAGACTACCCCAGGTCTTGAGAGTGGACTAAAAATGGGATCACATATTTGCTATGTACTATCTAATGTGTCACCAGTGCTGACTGTGTACATCACTGGTCATGCTATCAACCACAGGTTTGTTGATTTTAGATGTGATTACATACAGGCTTTCATGATAAATGCAGCAGTCGAAACTAACATTTTTACTCCACTAGACCTTACAATGATAACATATAGCAAAACCCTTAAAATGGCAAATTGATGATACAGGACCAGTGCCAATTTTTAATGCTGTAAATCTAACACTCATCTTGCTGATCCTGAATAAACCTCAGTCCGACCTCATGGAGAGAGAGTGAGTGAGTTGGGTTTAAGGCCGCTTTTAACAGTATTCAAGTTATATTCCAGCGTGTCAGCTTAATGTGGGAGGAAAGCCCAAGTGATGCAGGTCTCACTCTCAGACGTTTACCACTTCGGTGAAACCCACGAGCACGGGTATGGTGCTGACAAACCTAGAAACATAATCAGGGTGAACCGGGATTCGAACCCACAATCATAGGTTTCTGGCGTGCCCAAGGGACGCAAGGGAATTGCGGCACCTTAGACGACTGAGACCCATTAGGTGAAGCCGGTTCTTGGTTACAGTAAACAACACGGTGAACTAGCATCTATATGTTCCAGTGACAGTTCGGTTGCATGAGTCCCTGTTGTCTGGGACGGACACACCCACCGACATTGAGATAGAAATGATGTCACTGTGTGGTCAGCTGGATTTACTCTGCAGGAAGGAACTCACCCAGGTAGGAGCACAACTCAGTGAGTGAGACTGTCTGAGTGAGTTAGGTTTATCACCGCTTTGAACAGTTTGTTTGTCTGTCTGTTGTTTAATGCTGCACTCAGCGATTTTCAAGCTATATGACGGCGGTCTGTAAATAATCGAATCTGAACCTAGACAATCCAGTGATTGACATCATGAGCATTAATGCATGCAATTGGATTACGAGGACATGCATCAATCAAGTCAGCGAGCCTGACCTCCTGGTCCTGTTAGTCGTTTCTTATGACAAAACATAGTTGCCTTTTGCGGCAACAATTGGTTGCTGAAGTCCTCTTCTACCCCAGGTCTTGATGGGTCTCTTTGAACAGTATTCTAGTCGGGGTGTTCAACATGACTGGTATTTTCAATGTTGCCATTCTCTAAGCTAGAAGTCCTTCCAGTGGTATGTTAACACAATTTATTTTTGATAATGTTTGAAGAGCCTAGTTTTGGTAGATTGTTGGAAAACACTCTGGGTCCTTTTGATGGCTTTGCATAGAATCTTCTAATCACTGAAATCTATTTGTATTATTTCCTTTATTTTTGTATATTTAAAGGGGGTAGTGCTTATTTCTGGAGCAGATCTAGCAAACCATATAATATTTCTTCACCAAACTTGGCACATAGATTGGTCTAGTGGTCAACTGGTGCCTTTTGATAGTTATTTTTTTAAAAGAAATTGTTTTCGTGTTTCCATGGCAACAACTTTGATTTAGGCTGGAATTGGGGTAGTGTTAGTTTCCAATGCAGAACTTGCAAACCGTGGGTTATTTCTTCATGAAACCTTGTACATGGAAAGGTCTGATGGTGAACTGGCGCCTTTTGATGGTTTGGAATTCTTTACAAAAATGTTTTTCGAGTTTCCATGGCAACAACTTTGACATTGACTGTAAATGGGGGTAGTGGTCATTTCCGTAGCAGATCTTGAAATCATACAATATTTCTTCACCAAAGTTGGAACAGGTATAGGTCAAGCTGTGAACTGGTGCATTTTGATAGTTTGGGATTTTTGACAAAAAGAACTTTTTTGAGTTTCCATGGCAACAGCTTTGTCTTGCACTGAAAATGGGGGTAGTGGTCATTTCCATAGCAGATCTTGAAAATCATGCAATATTTCTTCAGCAAATTGGCACATAGATGGGTTTAGTGGTGTACTGGTTCCTTTCGATAGTTGAGGATTTTAAAAAATAAATAAATATGTGTATTAATTACTAGTTGACATATTCAAGTATTTACAATTGCGGGGTATATCAGTGATTTTGTCCTCTTGTTATCCATGTTATATAACTTTCCATAAAATACAACTTTCTGCTTTGTTTCAGCAACCATCTCACAGAATTGATAATGGGAAGACAAGCAACTCCTTTGTGAACAGAGGTCTGTGATATTCTCTAGAAACCAGCAATTCTGCTGAGTAGTTATTATTGAGGATGCTTATTCTTATGATAATTGCTGATATTATTTAATACAGAGCATACAGTGAGTCACATTTAACAGCTTTAAGAGCTTTGAAACAGAATACAGGTTATCTAAGTCAATTTCAAAGAATAAACCTATATCAGGATGACAGAGTTGATTTAGTATTTAACGTGCAATTAACATGGGAGACTCTTTCTTTTCACAGTTTAATTTTCTCAAGAAATGAAATAAATATTAACATAAGTACTTATACAAAAGGTGGCATGGGTGGCCCAGTCATCTAAGGCGCCGCGATTCGCTGTACAGAGTTGCTTCCTTAAAGTGCGCCAAAAACCTATGATTGTTGGTTCGAATCCCAGTTCTCTCTGATTATGTTTCTTGGTTTGTCATTACCATACCCGTGCTCATGAGTTTCACCAACGTGGTAAACGTCTGAGACCTGCATCACTTCAGGCTTACCTCCCTTGGCGTTAAACCTCACTCACTCACTCACTCACTTAAGTTATACAAAAATGACTAGGCCCATCAGGCAAGCATGCCATTCCCTACTTTATGTGTGGTGCGGGCATGGTGGCACTAGTAACTTCGAGCCCTGTACTATATTGTTGCCATGTGTGTTGCAGCCCGAGTTGTGTATGACCAGATGCATCAGCTGCTGGCGAGATGCAATAGTCCGCTGGACGTCCAGGTAAATACACCACTACCTAAACTGGCATTTGATTATACCCCCGAATATGCAGTTCCTATCTCAGCCCTTCCAATATTGTAAGTATTTCTATTTCAGAAAAAGAACAGTAATTTGCATGTTAGTAAAAGTCTAACTTCGAATGACCGTGCTTGTCACCATATTGAAGATAATCACTGGTTATCCCCCCTGCATATGATGCCTGCTCTGCCTACCAGATATATTCTGTACCATGTTTATTATTCAGCCTTGCTTGACAACAGTATAAGGATCTGTACAGAAATGTCGTCTTAACAGTAAAGGGGCGGTCGGGTAGCCTAGTGGTTAAAGCGTTCGCTCGTCTCGCCGAAGACCCGGGTTCGATTCCGGATATGGGTACAATGTGTGAAGCCCATTTCTGATGTCCCCCGCCATGATATTGCTGGAATATTGTTAAAAGCAGCATAAAATCATACTCACTCACTTTACAGTGCCGCCTCCGTGGTCTTGTGGTAGAGCGTCCGCCCGGAGAGCGGAAGGACCGGGGTTTGATCCCCGGCCGCGTCATACCAATAGACGTTCAAAGATGGTACTTGTTGTTACCCTGTCTGGCACTCGACATTAAGGGGCTGAAACAAGGACTGGTCGGCTCAGAGTCAGTATACTGTGTCTGAGTGGGGTATTCATGTTAAACTGCGGCATGGTATCTCAGTGTGCTAGCACTATAAATCGGCATCAGTCCGGCCTAGTACAAGCAGCCACACAAACACACACGTACATGCACGTCGCTATATAAGTGCAATAATCTTGGACGCGACGTTAAACCCAATTTCACCTCACCTCACCTCACCTCACCTCACTTTACAGTAAAATAAAGAAGTTGCTATCCATAAATTGTGTCTACTTAGTTTCGCATTGCTATTGACGATACTTTGCATTCATTGTTGAACCATTGTGTCTGTGGTTAGTTGCTCCTGTTATCGACCACTGGTTTGTCGTGTCCAGATTTGTTGATCGACATGTGGTCTTGTGGCTGTAACAACGTTCACTCACCAATTGCATGGGGACATATTTCTTTCCAGGCATACCTAGAAAGCAAGTGGCTTGATCGTCTGTTTCCACGTGCGGCAGCTTATGTTGTGAGGCCGGAAGCTTTGTCTATTGCTTTGAAGAAAACAACACTTGATAGTAAGGCAGACTTTTTATGATGAAGAGATATCAATATATGTATTGGAAATATCAAGATATACATCATATATGTATTGAAAATATCAAGACATATGGACTGAAAATATCAAGACATATGGACTGAAAATATCAAGATATATGGACTGAAAATATCAAGATATATGGACTGGAAATATAAAAAATATCAAGATATATGGACTGAAAATATCAAGACATATGTACTGAAAATATCAAGATATATGGACTGAAAATATCAAGATATATGGACAGGAATGTACAAGATATATGGATTGGAATTATCAAGATATGGACTAAAAAAATATCAAGACACGTGGACTAAAAAGTATCGAGATATGTGGACTAAAAAAAATCAAGATTTATGGACAGAAATGATCAAGATATGTTTACTTCGAAATATCAAGATATATGGACTGAAAATATCAGTTATTTGATACGAATATTCTTATGCTGCAATGAGACTGGTAATTGTATGAGATGGAATGTTATGTAAATGTTGCTAGGTATTTTTAGGTAGATTGTTGAGCAGTTAGAGAATGTGGTGAATTTCTTTTGAATTTCTACTAAACCAGACAGATTTCATACTTCTATGTTTGTTCGTTCCTTCATCATAGTACTTACTGTAACATTCCCCCCACATGTCTTCCAGACTACTACACTCAGTTGGCTGGGCTGCATCATCTCGCTACACTGGCTCGCCAGATGAACAACGACCTGTCAACACAACCCAAACCAAAATATATAGCTCATCAGCTGGCCTTGTTGTATGTAAGTATTGTCTCCCCAGTTGCCACTCAGCTTTGTTGTATGTGAGTTTTGTCAACACTCTCCTTACCAAAGTAGATTGTTCATCAATATTGTAGATGGTGAGTGATGTAGGAATAGTAGGGGTCAGTTATTTGCAGGATGAGACCTGTGAAGATCCGGGTAAGAATTGGTCTTCAGCAACCCATGCTTGTTGTAAAAGGCGACTAATCTTGTTGTAAGAGGCGACTAACGGGATCGGGTGGTCAGGCTCGCTGGCTTGTTTGATCCATGTCATCGTATCCTAACTGTGTGGATTGATGCTCATGATGTCAATCACTCAACTGTCTGGTCCAGACTCGATTATTTACAGACCGTCGTCATACAGCTGTAATATTGCTGAGTGCGGCATTAAACAAACAAACAAACAAAAGAAGTTGCAGAATGATGAGGGCAAAGTTCTGAATGCTGATAATAATTTACTACCTATTTCAAAACATTTAATCTCATGGGACTGAGTTCCAGCTTTCTTTCAAGACAGCATATTGCGTGTTGTTGTGGGGTGGTGGAACAGTCTAGTGATTCAAGTGTTCGCTGGTCACGCCAAGGACCAGGTTCGATTCCCCACATAGGTACAATGTGTGAAACCCATTTCTTGTGTCCCCTGCTGTGATATTGATCAGGTTGACAGGCTTGGTTGATTGCTTGTCATCGTCCCCCGAAAGGTGTTGATCGGTGCTCACAATATCAATCACTTGATTGTCTGGTCTTGACTCAATTGTTTACACACCATTGTCAAAATAGCTGGAATATTGCTGAGTGCTGCATTAAACAAAAAACAAACAAATAAATAAATCATGCAAAGGGCAACATTCCCACTGGAGAAAAAATTGAACACATTGAGCATTGTTTTATATTTGTAGCAAAGCATCACGAACCTGGAGGGCAGCTCGTCCGCTCTGGCTGTTCAGAAGAAGAATATAGAGGACAACTTTAAGACGGTGAAAGCTGCATTTGCTGCGGATCAGGGTGAAACATACCTCGCTCCGGAGATCAGAGAATGGTAGGTTGACTGACTGACATACCAGCTCATTGCTGAAGCTCCCCGCATGAATATCCGGGATAGCATTGTTCTTGACCAACCATTGCTTGTCTCCCCCAGATCTGGGTTAGAATTGGTCTTCGTCGACTCATGCTTGTCTCCCCCTGTGAAGATCCGGGTTGGAATTTAGCTATAGCAACCCATGCTTCTTCTAAGAGGCGACTAACAGGTTGATTAGGGTCCATGACTTGGTTGATGGATGTAATCGTATCCCAATTGCACAGATTGATGCTTGTGATGTCAATCACAGGATCGTTTGGTCCAGACTTGATTATTCGCAGGTGATCATATAGCTTGAATTTTGCTGGACGATTAAAGTTGCCTTTTGGCATGTGAATGAAGTGCTTACAAATAGAAATTATATTTTCTTTCGCAGAGATGCAGTCTTTAACAAGAGTATAGTCAAACATAGAATTGATACTGCTGGCGGACCTGTCAGAATGCATGATTTTAAAATGTCACTGTAGAACGATATTTTCTCATCTTGATATGTTCCAGGCTCCTGACACTGACCAACAACCTGGCGACTGTCATGACGTCACTACCTGCCGCACTCACTGAAGACATGCAGCAACCAGCCGCCATACTGGCTCGCGCATGATCAAACACACATCCCAGCCATGCATCACAGCAACCTTGTTTGGATACACTGTAAATCAATCTGGGCATGATCTATGACACTCAACTCTCAAGTGGGTGTATGGTAATTGTGAAGAGGATCTGTGACATGTCTGACATTATGTCATTCAAGGCATACAGTTAATACTAGGACAGACTTTCAACTCTCAATGGATGTATGAGAGTGTGAAAGAGGTTTGCAGTAGGGCTGGGACGGGTAACTTGGGTCCTCGGGTCGGATGGGTCCTGAGTAGGGCCCGGGTACCCACATGACTACCCGGCCCCGTGGTTAGTCAGGTGACATACTGTTTAATGACATAACAATAAAACTCAATTATTACACTACAAGTATAGCTAATGTTCACATTTCTTTCTCACTATGCAAGCATTCGTTCTGACTTTTATATGTTCGAGTAAGGATAAAGCGTCTATCAAGTGCAGATTATACATGATCAGATTGCTTTATACATGTATCTAAATAGTTTTTGCCAGGGCTGCGGTAAAACAATTCCCATTCTGACATTTTGTACCCAACACTTGAGACCTACAGCGGGTATCCGGGTAGGGCCGGGTAATAGGCTGGCGGGTATCCGGGTAGTAAATTTGGACTCGTCCCAGCCCTAGTTTGCAGAGTTGTTTAAACTAGTGTCAGAAATAACTGCCTGCCAGCTGCCCATGGCTGGTAACATTTCTGTCGGGCTGCATAAAACTTTCCTCCACCTGTTTGACTGTCCAGATAATGTTAAGACTACTCACGAATTTAGTTTTATTATAACTCCTTGTAGATTGTCATGTAATTGTTTGCATTATTACAGCTGAATCAAGACAGGATTTGTCTCTTGTTTTATGGTTATGAAACACTTGTGGGTCACGGTCTCCTGCCCAACTGTCTCTTTGGGTTTTGAATTTATTTCTAAACACTGGTTTAGACTGCTGTATATCACTGAGCAGAATTGAATGCCGATCTGATCTTTGTCCTTCTTCACATTCATCTTTAGTTCCCCATTTAAACTCACAAGCTGTGATATTCCATTAAGTATTATACTGTTCAAAACCAACTCACTCACTAGAATCACAATGGAATATTTGTTGAAAAATGTTTTTATTGCATGCAATAGAAATGAAACAACTGGCGTTCTGATGTTTGCAGATACTGATATCCTTGTCATCCCAGGGTTAGTTGCTATAATGCTGATGCGACGTTAAATTTTAACTCACTCACTCATCCCAGGGTAAACAACTTGTTTTCATTGTCAGTATTGCATTGTTGTTGCTCAAAACAAAGGTTGTATTTTTCATGTCATAGTTCATTCACGGATGTATCTATATGACCATAACTGTCTGAACCCTCATTTCACTGATGTATCTATATGACCATAACGGTCTGAACCCTCGTTCACTGTTGTATGTATATGACTGTAATGGTCTGAACCCTCATTCACTGATGTATCTATATGACTATAACGGTCTGAACCCTCATTCTGATGTATCTATATGACTATAACGGTCTGAACCCTCGTTCTGATGTATCTATATGACCATAACGGTCTGAACCCTCATTCACTAATGGGTCTATAGGCCATAACAGTCTGAACCCTCGTTCACTGATGTATCTATAGGCCATAACAGTCTGAACCCTCATTCACTGATGTATCTATAGGCCATAACAGTCTGAACCCTCATTCACTGATGTATCTATAGGCCATAACAGTCTGAACCCTCATTCACTGATGTATCTATAGGCCATAACAGTCTGAACCCTGTACTTACCACAACTTGCTTGTAATGTTTGTGATCGTCATCCATCTTTGAGACTGCTAACAAATCAAGTTCCTGTCAGATGTTTTTTCAATCTCATAGGAGAGTGACCTTAATATGGAAAACACCTTAAATGTGTTCCAGGTTTGAGAAAACATGATAATCTGTGCCAAGTGATGAGTAACATGAAAAAACGAATGACAAATCGTATGTCCAGGCTCGCGTACAAACAAAGGGACAAAGTTCTGGCAGTTCAAACATAACTTTGTCTGCAGACTCATTTGGTATAATGTAACTACTACTGATCCTAATGACAATGTCTCAGTTGAAACAAGGACAAGACTGTGTGCCACAGCCCCTATTAGATTGATGTCTAGTCATTCCCTTGATGGCCGAGACCTGTAATATCGAGATAACATGCATCTCAACAAAGTGTATCATCCCATTCCAATATACAAACCATCATCCCATTCCATATACCTCGTACAAACCATATCATGAAGATGTCTATTTTATTCGAAGAGTGCTTGCTGATTGATGACAATATGGATTGATAATAATGCTGTTTGCTGACAATATTGATACCAATGCTGTTTGCTGACAATATAGATTGATAACAACACAGATTGATGACAATATTATTGATAACAACATTGATGACAATATAGACTGATAACAACATTGATGACAATATAGATTGATAACAATGCTGTTGACAATATAGATTGATAACAATGCTGTTTGATGACAATATTGTTAACAACATTGATGACAATATAGATTGATAACATTGATGACAATATAGATTGATAACAACACTGTTTGATGACAATATTATTGATAACAACATTGATGACAATATATATTGATAACAATGCTGTTTGTTGACAATATGGATTGATAACAAAGCTTTTTGATGACAATATTGATAACAACACTGTCACACTGTCGTCAGACTGTGTGTTATCAATTTTTAATGATGCTGTATTTCATGTTGCCTTGTTGGGATGTACACATATTTTTGTAAACATGGTAACCTATGTTTTGTTTATTGCTGTATTTTGCTTTTGCAGTATTATTTTGGTGCTGTTATTTTTCTTCGATTGAATCTCTTTATTTTGTCGCAAATTGTTTTTTATACATGAGAATATATGTGGAATGGAATATGAGTTTGATTTTCTGAAAATAAATGAATCCTGTGCACTTGAACTTGATCTTAGTGTAGCCTCCAAGGTCCCCAGTACCCATGATTGCCTCTCTGGGGATTCCAGTACAGAATAGGTCCCAAGTACCCTTGATTGTCTCTCTGTGGATTCCATTACAGAATAGGTCCCAAGTACCCCTTGATTGTCTCTCTGGGGATTCCAGTACAGAATAGGTCCCAAGTACCCCTTGATTGTCTCTCTGGGGATTCCAGTACAGAATAGGTCCCAAGTACCCTTGATTGTCTCTCTGGGGATTCCAGTACAGAATAGGTCCCAAGTACCCTTGATTGTCTCTCTGGGGATTCCAGTACAGAATAGGTCCCAAGTACCCTTGATTGTCTCTCTGGGGATTCCAGTACAGAATAGGTCCCAAGTACCCTTGATTGTCTCTCTGGGGATTCCAGTACAGAATAGGTCCCAAGTACCCTTGATTGTCTCTCTGGGGATTCCAGTACAGAATAGGTCCCAAGTACCCTTAATTGCCTGTCTGGGAATTCCAGTGCAGAAAAGACCCTGAGTACCCTTGATTTTCTCTCTGGGGAATACAGTACAGAATAGGTCCCCAGTACCTCTTGATTGCCTGTCTGGGGAATACAGTACAGAATAGGTCCCCAGTACCCTTGATTGCCTGTCTGGGGAATACAGTACAGAATAGGTCCCCAGTACCCTTGATTGCCTGTCTGTGGATTCCAGTACAGAATAGGTCCCCAGTACCCTTGATTGCCTGTCTGTGGATTCCAGTACAGAATAGGTCCCCAGTACCCTTGATTGCCTGTCTGTGGATTCCAGTACAGAATAGGTCCCAAGTACCCTTGATTGCCTGTCTGGGGAATACAAAACAGAATAGGTCCCAAGTACCCTTGATTGTCTCTCTGGGGATTCCATTACAGAATAGGTCCCAAGTACCCTTGATTGCCTGTCTGTGGATTCCAGTACAGAATAGGTCCCCTGGACCCTTGATTGCCTGTCTGTGGATTCCAGTACAGAATAGGTCCCCAGTACCCTTGATTGCCTGTCTGGGGAATACAGTACAGAATAGGTCCCCAGTACCCTTGATTGCCTGTCTGTGGATTCCAGTACAGAATAGGTCCCCAGTACCCTTGATTGCCTGTCTGTGGATTCCAGTACAGAATAGGTCCCCAGTACCCTTGATTGCCTGTCTGTGGATTCCAGTACAGAATAGGTCCCAAGTACCCTTGATTGCCTGTCTGGGGAATACAGTACAGAATAGGTCCCAAGTACCCTTGATTGTCTCTCTGGGGATTCCATTACAGAATAGGTCCCAAGTACCCTTGATTGCCTGTCTGTGGATTCCAGTACAGAATAGGTCCCCAGTACCCTTGATTGCCTGTCTGGGGATTCCAGTACAGAATAGGTCCCAAGTACCCTTGATTGCCTGTCTGTGGATTCCAGTACAGAATAGGTCCCAAGTACCCTTGATTGTCTGTCTGTGGATTCCAGTACAGAATAGGTCCCCAGTACCAATGATTGCCTCTCTGGGGATTCCAGTACAGAATAGGTCCCAAGTACCCTTGATTGCCTCTTTGCCAGTGCAGAATAGGTCCCCAGTACTTCTTGATTGTCTCTCTTTGGATTCCAGTGCAAAACAGGTCCCCAGGTATCCCTGATAGTCTCTTGGGGATTCAGTGCAGAATACATCTTTTAGTGAAACATCTTAGAAGTTGTCAAGCTCACCCTTCGTTATAGGTGGTGGGCCGGTGAGATTGACAGGTCTATTTTTCAAAATAAAAAATTATGAATGATGTCCCTAGTTTGGGAAGTTGCTCATTACAACAATTACTGATGTCTGATCGACTGATATACCGTATTTGTTGTATTAAGCAGCCTGCTCCAACAAGCACCCTCTGACCAACTTGTAAGTAGTCTTTTAAAGTGCCCCTACAAAGACCGAAAATTTACATGACAGATCTTTTGCCTGTCATAAATGTACTTCAAATGTTCAAGTACTAACCTCTTTCAACAGAAGGCTATAGCTGTGCTTAAACATCTGGTAGATGTTTGTCACAGGTAGTGTGTGTCACATTTATTATGTGAAAGACCTAGTAGTGTCAATTATTTTTGTACCACACGAGGCGATTGGTGATGTTCCTTCCTTCTTTGTTAATGTGGATGTACTTAAGTTACCATTTGGTATTGTTTCATTATAACAGAACATTTGTAGCTCACCAACATTTCACTGTATGGAGTACCTACAGGATTACAATGTGTGAAGCCAAGTTATGGTGTACCATGCTTTGACCTAGCTGGGATATTGCGAAGAGTGGCTTCACTCCCCTCTGACTCAACATGATGCATCAGATCCAGGGGCATCGCTGGCCCAGTCTAAATGCACCACAATTCGCTGTGCCAGAATCCGATGATTCTGAATCCCATATTCACTCTCCATGATCCTTGATTTGTCAGCACGATACTCGTGCTTGTGGCTCCATCCTCCCTGTCCACATGGCCTGCATCGTATCAGGCTTTCATCCCAGGGCACTTATGTCTAGTGAATTGTGTGACAGAAATCTCATGTTTTAGTTTGCCTTACGACCTATTTGAATGTATACTTGATTGGTTGTCCTAAAGGACTGGTCATTTATTACAGGGGGGTGGGTCAGAGGGAATCAGAATCGTGGTGTCACCTAAAAATATGGACATTTTATCATAATATACAAAGCATCTTTCCTGGGAGGGTCATTGCAAAAATGTACAAGGACATGGGGAGGGGCATAAAAAAATATGACAAGCATGATTTTAAGTACATCAGTGCATCTAAAACATCTGACCCCCACCCCTGTTATAAATGACCGGTCCCTAATTACCAGAAGATGACTTCATGTCCCACAGTGCCCTAATTACAAGACAATCATCTCATTCCACAGAGTTCACTCATTAACGGGAAATACCTGCTTGTGTCCCACAGGGAACTATTGACATGCCTGTGTCCCACAGGGAACTATTGACATGCTTGTGTACCACAGGGAACAATTGACATGCCTGTGTCCCATAGGGAACTACTGACATGACTGTGTTCCACAGGGAACTACTGACATGGCTGTGTCCCACAGGGAACTATTGACATGCCTGTGTCCCACAGGGAACTGTTGACATGCCTGTGTCCCTCAGGGAACTATTGACATGCCTGTGTCCCACGGGGAACTATTGACATGGTTGTGACAATGTGATACTGTCAGTAAGTCGGTTATCGTCATGGTGCTGTTCTCTGTGAAACCTGTTAAATCCTGGGTACGTGGTTATTGTTAAACAACTGAACTCGCTGCTGTATTTCTATTTGTATTCTGATGGGATATAGTTAGGCGTTGTTCTGCACTGTCAAAAATAAATGATTAAATTCTTTGAGTTTGTTTATTGTTTAGCATTTATATATATGGATATATATGTGAGAGAGAGAGCGAGCTGTAAACATCTGCTTCAACCCATGCTTGTTGTGAAAGGCGACTCTGCTTGTCGTAAGTTGCAACTAACGGGATCGGGTGGTCAGCCTCGCTGACTTGGTTGATGCATGTCATTGTATCCCAATTGCGTGGATTGATGATCATGATACATGTATTAATCACTGGATTGTCTGGTCCAGACTTGATTATTTACAGACCGCCGTCTTATAGCTGGAATATTGCTGAGTGCGGCATCAAACAACAAACCAACCAATCGTTTGTATATGTTTATATTCTCTTAAAACATAAAGCAAAATGTTATTGACACTTATCACAGTGCAGTGACTTGCTAGATTGCGTATCATGATACCACAACGGCATGGATTGTTGCTCACAACATCAATCATTGGATTGTCTGCTCCAGACTCGATTATTTACAGACTACTCTCATACAGCTGGAATACTGCTGAGGGCTGTAAAGGAAAATCACTCAATATTAACAATTTCATGATATTTACATTTCTTTTATTACAGTAAAATTCTGTTGACAGTTAATAAATATTTTATCATAGAACATTTGTAATATTTACAAATATCAACTCATGAAATTGTGATAACACGATGGCAGCGCAATGATGGGCATGGTCTGTCATGAAGACATGGAACATTGTATGGACAACTTTATTGTCTGTCAGTAAGAAGATTCCGGTCCTCACGTTCAACTTGTAAATGAAAAACAAAGACTTGTTTCCATGAATGTCCAGGAGTACTCTATAGTTCTATGATTGCTGTTTTTCAAGAGAGAAAATAATTCTGACGTTTACATACATAAACCATCTTAAACCACAACTGGATTACTGTGCCATGTGTCAAGAGCACGATGGCTGATCCTTTGCAAATGTCTTGTATACGGGGTGATTATTATAAGGGTAATGCTATTTTTCAGGGCATTATCATTTGCAGAAGCCCGAGGTCTTCCATAAGCTGCCTGAAGAAGGAGGGCAGTTTAAGAGACCGAGGGCTTCTGCAAATGATAATGCCCTGAAAAATAGCATTACCGTTATTATAGCTAAAATGGATGGAAACATTTACTGCAATCAACACAAATGTCACTGACCCACTTTTACAAATATGGAAACGTCATACAACAAACCAGATGACGTCACTAGTTAACGTGACGTCACCTATGCCTACCCTATGACGTCACCTAACAACGAGCGTGATAATGGCCCGTCGTCAAGCCATATGAGGGCATTATCAAGTTACAGTGGCCCGCTGATTCTTGATAACATGCGGGTGGTTTAATGACAATTCTATCCATTTTAGCTATAATGCTCCTTTGAACTTGCAATGTAAGCATGTACTACTCTACACCCTACTCGCTTCCATCCTTAATCCATGCAGGTCCAAATTAAATTAACCCTTTTTGTATCATCACATAGACAGGCAGCTATGTAATTTGTTCAGCCCAAATTCAGTTCTGACCCTGAAAAAATATTAGGATTAAATACAGAAAATTGCAATGAAAATGTTCCGACCCTGAAGTGAAAAATTCGGGTTTCATAGGAACAAATGTTTGCGTGTGTTTATGAGCGATGTTAATATGAAACATGAAAAACAAGGAAACAAAGACATACAATCACAATACAAATAAACATAACCTAAAAGAAACAAATCTTGAATTGCAGATAGCATCTTCCCGAGGCAAGTGAGTTAACTGACTAAAAATCCAGTTGCCACTCTTGCTGAACTAGGCTGGTATTATTGAGTTACAATTTGGCTGGACTAACGAGTCTATGCATAGTCCAATCACAATCCCGCAACAAAATCAAAATCTGGTTTGTAAACTGTCATGTAGATTTCGGTCGATTGCAAGATTTGCAAAGCATGTGCCCAGCCAACTTGTTGTCAACAGATATTTTCCAAATCTTTTCATGTTTTAAATCAAAGTGCTCACGTGATTTGATACATTTCACGATGTAAGACCCTTTTTATCACAATATAGATCTTGATTATCAATCAGATCGTCTTGACTGGGCGCTGCCATTTTGTTTGAAGCAAATGCATGTGATACGAGAGGTGGAATCTGATTGGTCCATAGGAGAGGCATAGAAAGGACATAACTCACAATAGCCACTGGATGCACTACGATCGAGCCCAGGAATACCAGCCTAGTTCGGCAAGGGTGGAAACTGGACTTTTAAAGTCAGTTAACCCCCTTGCCTCAGGAAGATGCGCAGCTAGATGAGCTTCTCTAGTATCTGAGAACTAAGCATTAGGGCTGGACTGGGTAAGTCAGCCTTAGTTGAAATTAACCTGGAAAGTTAAAGGGTCCTTGTCCAAGCTGAATTCAAAGAGTGAGTGAGTTGGGTTTAACGCCTCTTTTAACAGTATTCCAGTTTTATCACGGCGTGTCATCTTAATGTGGGAGGAATGCCCGAAGTGATGCAGGTCTCAGACGTTTACCACTTCGACGAAACCCAGGAGCACGGGTATGGTGCTGACAAACCTAGAAACATAATTGGGGCGAACCTGGATTCGAACCCACAATCATAGGTTTCTGGTGGCCCAAGGGACGCAACTCTGCACAGCAAATCGCGGCGCCTTAGATGACTGGGCCACCCATGCCCCCCTAATTCAAAGAATTCGAACGACCAGTTTAGACCAACATGAAGACAAGACCCCGGACAGACTCTTGTCCCAGTGTTCCCATCCGAAGTCATTGTCCATGTACTTCATTCACATCATGCCATGAACATAAATCACTTTACACCAGATGTATTGATCACAAGTGATCTGGGTTGATTCTGGAAGGAAGAAATGATCTCCGAATGCCTGACATGGCATCATCTGTTCTCTATATCCAGGATTCTCCACACAGAACAGCATAGATGTGTAACAGGTGAACTTCTGTCTGTCACCAGTACAGCTGTCTCAGTGAGCTCTTCACACACAACACTTTCAACAATACTGTGAACCATCGCCAACACACATCTGGTCTGGCCAACCATTGTGTAAAGTCTGTGATCTCAGTCTCTGCACTATCATACCACTCACACACTCACATATATATATATGTATATACACATTTCCTACGGCCACGTCCTCAGTTCCGTTTCTTCTTCTTGTCCCCGTGACCCCCCTGGGCTTGCTCGTACTCCATCAGAAGCTCCTCCTGGGTCTCGGGGAGGGCGGGGCAGTAGCGGCTGTACTCCATGGTGAACTCCCCCTTGCCCTGGGTCAACGACCTCAGCTCCGTCGCATAGCCGAACATTTCATTCAGAGGAACCTGAAAGATGAAACTGATTGTCTACAGAACAGAAACAGCAGGAAATTTGACAAGTATAGGCAGTGCTGAGTGAGTGAGTTAGCTTAAAAAAGTTGGTTCTCAGGCAATGACTTTTGACAATATATTGTGGGTGGGTATTGCTTTTTTTTGTTGGCTTGTTCAAACTAGTATGTAACCAAACAAACAGTTGTGTACCATCAACCTGGGAAAGGGCCACCCTACATAAAGAAGCATACAAACTCCTATTGCTGCCATGACCATAACACAAGATGCATAGTAAAGCAGTGCGCATGTGAAGGGAAGTGACTGCACGTTGTATTGGATGGCATTGTGTTTAGCATTAGTATTTTTTAATTTATTTATCAGCAGACCTTCTGATGATGTGTGCTGTGCCTGAGAACCAAGGCTAGTATTTTTTAATAATGCTTGAAGTGATGCAGGTCTTGGATGAAACCTAAGGATGGTGCTGGCAAACCTAAAAATGAGGGCGTTTGATGGATTTAACCCCATGGTCTTCAACTACACGTGCTTGTCGAAAGAGGTGACTTGATGGGTCGGGTGGTCAGACCTGGTTTATACATGGCATCACATCCCAATTACATAGAACTATTCTCATGTCAATCACTGGATTGTCTGGTCCATACTGGACTATTGCTAACAAAGAAAACAAACAAGGTCATAGGATTATGATTACACAAACCAATACAATCAGTAGCTCCTGGCTCCACTGAGGGAAGCAACTCTGAACAGCAATTAATGAGCCACCATATTGTCCATGTCCAAGATGACCAATAATTTCCCCCTTACCTCACAATACAGCGTAAAGTACCCCTCTATAGCATCAGTCCCTGTGATGAGGGCGTGGCGCTTGCTGAGGGATGCCATGACTGACCCTTGGAACTCCCCGGGGGCGTTGACCTCCACCATCATGACCGGCTCCAGAATAATCCAGTTCCCGTCCGCAAACACTAGAAGTGGCATCATACAAGAGTGAGTGAGTGAGTTGGGTTTAACGCCGCTTTTATCGCTGTGTGTCAGTTTAATGTGGAAGAAAAGCCGGAAGTGATGCATGTCTCAGATGTTTACCACTTCGGTGAAACTCACGAGGACAGGTATGGTGCTGAAAAACCTAGAAACATAATCCGAGCGAACCGGGATTCGAACCCAGAATCATAGGTTTCTGGCGTGCCCAAGGGACACAACTCTGCACAGCGAATTGCGGCGCCTTAGATGACCGATGACTGGGCGCCCCCATGCCCCCAATCACACAAGAAGTAACTTCATCTGGCTTAATTTAGACAAACTTGCACATGCATATGTTGCTTCACCTAATGTGAGTTAGGAAGGACAAAATCTCTTGGTTCACCTATTTTATCAAGTGTGGATCTTTTTACAACATGTTCAACCTCATAAAAAAAATATCGCTGGCAAACACAAAGTCATGAAATTGTCCAAAATCATCAAATCATCAAATTTCAATTTGTTTTATCAACTACAGTCCCGGGACACTTTCAACTCCTACAAAATCAGGACTACAATGTCCAACCTAAATTGAATTATCACACCTCCATGTCAGAATGATGAGTGAGTGAGTATGGTTTTACGCCGCTTTTAGCAATATTCCAGCAATATCACGGCGGGGGGACACCAGAAATGGGCTTCACACATTGTACCCATGTCGGGAATCGAACCCGGGTCTTCGGCGTGACGAGCGAACGCTTTAACCACTAGGCTACCCGACCGCCCCGTCAGAATGATGAGATCTGATTGGTCAACGGGATCTTGATAAAATATCCCGGCTTAAAGCAGTCTGGTTACCTGGGTATGCTGTGCTGGCAAACCTAAGGAACCAGACTGGCCATGTAAGGGACATTTTTTTTTTCTGAGCGGGGTAGTAAATCTCTTGTACCCCGCCATGAGCAAGTCAGGCTGCACGTGGATTTATGAGAGGGTGGACAAATCAATGGTATAAAACATAACACCAGGACGCATAAAATCCCATGTACCCCTCCTGATCCTGCTAATACTACTCAGCGACTTGGATGATCACGTAATCAACATCACCCGACAACATAGATCGATGCTCAGAGTATCAATCACAAGATTGTTTGGTCAAAACTCATTTATAAACTGGATGCCATCAAATTGCTGTAATATTGGTTTAATAATATTCTGCTATGATATTTTACTCATACTTATACTCACTCTGTTTCACGGCCATTTCCGCTGCCGTCGTGAAGGCAAGTTCACTGGAATCTACTGCATGGTGGGCACCTGTAGCAAACAGTGAGTGAGTGAGTTGGGATTAACGCCGCTTCTAACAGTTTACCAGTTATATCATGGCGTGTCAGCTTAATGTGGGAGGAAAGCCGGAAGTGATGCAGGTCTCAGATGTTTACCACTTCGGTGAAACCCATGAGTACGGGTATGGTGTTGACAAACCTAGAACCATAATCGGGGCGAACCGGGATTCAAACCCACTATCATAGGTTTCTGGCGTGCCCAAGAGACGCAACTCTGCACAGTGAATCACGGCACCTTAGACGACTGGGACAGCCTTGCCCCCTGTAGAAAACAGTGATCTATTGAACAGTGGGCTTAAACAACTTTTTGCAGAAATTCAGATATGTTATTTACAGATGGTGGAATATTGTCCGGTGTGAATGTCACCTTGCAATAGTGATTATGTTTTAACACATCTTCCTGAGGCAAGGGCATTAACTGACTATAAAAATCCAGTTTCCACCCTTGCTGGAATTCCAGAGTTACATTTTGGCTGGACTAACAAGTTTATGCATAGTCCAATCAAAATCGTGTAACGAACTAGACATCCAGTTCGTAATTAAACAACATGGATTCAATGCAAATTTCGGTCGACTGAAGGATTTGCATAGCATGTGTACAGAGCCAGCTGGCCTTCGACAGATATTTTGCAAACCTTTTCATGTTTTTAATCAAGGTATTCAAGTGATCTCATGCACTTCATGAGGTAAGGCCTGTTATATCACAATATAGATCTTCATTATCGATCAGATCGTCTTGACTGTGCGCCACCATTTTGTATGCAGCAATTGCAAGTGATATGAGAGGTGGAATCGAATTGGTCAATAGGAGGGACAAAAAAGGGACATAACTTGTAATAGCCGCTGGTGGCGCTACGATTGAGCCTGGAAATTTCCACCTTGTTTGACAAAGGTGGAAAATAGCGCCCTTGCCTCAGTAAGATGGTTCTAACACTGCTTTAAACAGTATTTCAGTGACATCACTGTGAGAGGAAAGGAGGACCCAAAGTAATGCAGGACTTATCACTTATGTGACACCCACATTCACAAGTATGGTGCTGACAAACCTAGAAATTTAAAGGGGCAGTGGGGTAGCCTAGTGGTTAAAGTGTTCACTCGTCATGCCAAAGACCAAGGTTTGATTCCTCACATGGGTTCCATGTATGAAGCTCATTTCTGGTTTCCCCCGCCATGATATTGCTGGAATATTGCTAAAAGCGGCATAAAACCAAACTCAGTCACTAGAAACTTAAAATCATTTTGATGACTGACATGCTACAATTGTTGCAGTTGACACTGAGCCAGGAATTCACTGAGCAAATTTCTGAGTCAAACTGACGCAATTATAGGACATTATGCACAATTATAGAGACATTGTGCACAATTATAGAGATGTTACATATGAACCATAACATGGTTTAGGGCAGGAAAATCACTCGAATCTGCTGATTTCGGAAGAATCAACTCACCGCTCAAGGACTCAAAGTTCTTCGGGAATCTCAGATTCTCAGTATTTCTACATGATCAGGGTGTCATCTAGCAAGGCAACAGCAGAGAGTCGGAGAATGACATGTATATACAGCTGCATTACTCAGATCAACCCTGGGTCTCAGTCCATGAAGCAATCGCAGCGTTTGACTTTTGTAACTCCTACAATCTAACATTTAGAGAGTCATGGCAGTATGGCTGCTTTGTGTAACTCCCACTATCTTGTGAGTGAGAAAAGTCTTACACCGCTCTTATCAATATTCCAGCAATATCACAGCAGGGGACACAAGAAATGGGCTTTAAACATTGTACCCATGGTGGGAACCGAACCCGGGTCTTCAGTGTGACAAGGGAACGTTTTTAACCACAAGGTTACCCAGTCGCCCCCACACAATCTAACATTTAGAAAGTCATGGCGCTATAGTTGTTTGGGGCATAAGGTTTCGGACAATTTCAACATTTACCATCTTTAAGTCTGAAGACGACACCAGCAACTTTATGTCCAGTTAGTCCACCCTTTTCACACGCCTTCCGGAAACCCTGCAACAACCAATCAGCTCCCAGCATACTTTCAACCTTCTACTATGATACTAACGGACTAAAACTGGCATATTGGCGCGACAATGTTTCAGTAATAAAATATTTAACTTAAATAATATTTTTGTGGAAAAATTATTTTGGCCAGCTTGACTAGGAAAATCATAGAAATATGTGAGGTCATGCCTGAAAATGGTTCTCTTCAAATACTACCCGTGAAGATCCGGGGTAGAATAGGACTTTAGCAACCCATGCTTGCTGTAAAAGTCGATTATGCTTGTCGTTAGAAGCGTCTAACGGGATTGGGTGGTCAGGCTCGCTGACTTGGTTGATGCATGTCATAGTATCCCAATTGTGTGGATTGATGTTCATGATGTCAATCACTGGATTGTCTGATCCAGACTTGATTATTTACAGACCGCTGTTATATAGCTTCAATACTGCTGAGTGCGGCATTAAACAACAAACAAACAAAACATACACGGGATATGCTTACCTTTTCAATGGCAGGAATATATTGCTTGGGTATATTGGTCCCTGTCGTCTCATCTTCAAACTCTAACTTGGTGTTTTCCTCTGGGGGTAGAGGCTGTAGTACAAAGGTCACATGTTGGAATGTCTCAAATTGTTCCGAGTCAATGAGTGAGTAGCTTGTATTCAGTGGACTGACCCAGGACTGATCCAGGACTAACCCAGGGCTGACCCAGGGCTGACCCAGGACTGACCCAGGACTGACCCAGGACTGATCCAGGACTGACCCAGGACTGATCCAGGACTGATCCAGGACTGACCCAGGACCGATCCAGGACTGACCCAGGACCGATCCAGGACTGACCCAGGACCGATCCAGGGCTGACCCAGGACTGACGCAGGGCTGATCCAGGGCAGACCCAGGACTGACCCAGGACTGACCCAGGACTGATCCAGGACTGACCCAACAGCTGGCAAGCGAGTCAGTATCTAAGGTGCTGATGAATAAAGAATCATAACCAAGGTAATGCAATCCAAAATACACTGGATCCTTTCATAGTAAAGGGAAGCAACTCTGCATATGGCACTGTGATGCCTTAAACCGAAATGGGGTTTAACGTCGCGTTCAAGATTATTGCACTTGTATAGTGATGTACATGCATGTGTGAGTGTGTGAGGCTGCTTGTACTATTCCGGACTGATGCTGGTTGTGTAATGCTAGCCCGCTGAAATACCATGCCGCAGTTTAACAGGAATACCAGACTTTAACACTGTATACCGACTCTGAACCGACCTGTCCTTGCTTTATCCCCTTAATGCTGAGCGTCAGGCAGGGTAGCATCAAGAACCTACTTTTTAACATCGTCTGATATGACGTGGCTGGTGCACGAACGTCCCTCTCTCTATCCGCAAGACCACAGAGGTGAGGTGAGGTGAGGTGAGGTGAGGTGAGGTGAGGTGAGGTGAGGTGAGGTGAGGTGAAATTGGGTTTAACATCGCGTCCAAGATTATTGCACTTATATAGCAACGTGCATGCACGTTTGTGTGTGTGTGGCTGCTTGTACTAGTCCGGACTGATGCCGATTTATAGTGCTAGCTCACTGAGATACCATGCTGCAGTTTAACATGAATACCCTACTCAGACACAGTATACTGACTCCGAGCCGACCAGTCCTTGTTTTATCCCCTTAATGCCGAGCGCCAGACAGGGTAACAACAAGTACCATCTTTTAACGTCTTTTGGTATGACACGGACAGGGATCGAACCTCGGACCTTCCGCTCTCCGGGCGAACGCTCTACCACAAGACCACAGAGGCGGTCTAGACCACGGAGGCAGTCCTTAGACCATAAAGCCATGTAATGGCACAATCTGAGACTTGCTGAAACTTAAAATCCACTCACCTCCATGACCCCTATGACCCGACCATATTGACCTTGACCTCCACTTTGCTTTCGATGAAAATAGTCAAAACTGAAAAACGTACATCGGAACCATTGTCAAATGGCAGCAAGAGTATCACGCTGTTCAACAACTGGGGAAAACACACACAAACAGGGATCCATGCAACCTATTATTGTAAAATGACACCTAATATTTATGTCCATATGCTCCAAGTGCAGGAGAAAATCTGAAAATTTGTGTCTGGCTAACCCTTATGATGCATGTCATCGATCCCAATTGCATGGATTGATGCTCGAAATAACGATCATTGGATTGTCTGGTTCCAGACATGATTATTTATAGGTCTCTGTCTGAGTTAAGCAACAAACAAATAAATAAGTCAATGACACATGCAAAAGGCTAACTTCCCATTGGATAAAAAAAAAAGAGACATAAAATAACAAAAACAAAACTTCCACAGGTGATTTGAGTACTCACTCCGCTTGACCCAGCAATGATTCCCTGAAGGCAACTTTAGGCTTCCCAAGCTGACACTTTGCATTGTATTCTCTCTCCAGCCTCTGAAGTGAAACAAACAGTTGATAGAACTGGGTTCAAGGTTTGGTCTCCTTTTACGGCAAGCATGGGTTGCTGAAGACCTATTCTACCCTGGATCTTCATGGGTTTAGGGAAAACAAAAGCAGAACTTTCAAACAAACAGAAAGTGCTCAGTCCAGACAGACATGGCTGCTGACAAGCATTAACACATTGGCATCTGAACAAACTTACCTCAACTGAGAATAGACTTAAACAGAGCCACTTTGAGGCAACATCGCCTGAGCATACACATCTGAGCATACTCCCTTCACCTGAGCATACACATCTGAGCATACTCCCTTCACCTGAGCATACACATCTGAGCATACTCCCTTCACCTGAGCATACACATCTGAGCATACTCCCTTCACCCGAGCATACACATCTGAGCATACTCCCTTCACCCGAGCATACACATCTGAGCATACTCCCTTCACCTGAGCATACACATCTGAGCATACTCCCTTCACCTGAGCATACACATCTGAGCATACTCCCTTCACCCGAGCATACACATCTGAGCATACTCCCTTCACCTGAGCATACACATCTGAGCATACACCCTTCACCCGAGCATACACATCTGAGCATACTCCCTTCACCCGAGCATACACATCTGAGCATACACCCTTCACCTGAGCATACACATCTGAGCATACTCCCTTCACCCGAGCATACACATCTGAGCATACACCTTTCACCCGAGCATACACATCTGAGCATACTCCCTTCACCCGAGCATACACATCTGAGCATACTCCCTTCACCTGAGCATACACATCTGGAATACATACCTAAAATGAGCATACACATTGTCACAAGTATATTTCATATTGGGAAAAGCATGTTATAATTAATTTTTAGTGGTTTGAAATGAAAAGATGTTTAGAATTATCTGCCCTTGGTGGAGGTTGGAGAAATACAATGGTGGTAAGGAAGCAACGGCTGTGCTTGTGTATGGTTTCAAGAACAATTATAGAAGACAGGTCCCAAAATGCAACAGTTGCCTTACCTGAGCACAGACACCTGGACATAGTTGCCTTACCTGAGCACAGACACCTGGACATAGCTGCCTTACCTGAGCACAGACACCTGGACATAGTTGCCTTACCTGAGAAGACACCTGGACATAGTTGCCTCACCTGAGCACAGACACCTGGACATAGCTGCCTTACCTGAGCACAGACACCTGGACATAGTTGCCTTACCTGAGCACAGACACCTGGACATAGTTCCCTTACCTGAGCACAGACACCTGGACATAGTTGCCTTACCTGAGCACAGACACCTGGACATAGTTGCCTCACCTGAGCACAGACAGATGGAGACAGTTGCCTTATCTGAGCACAGACACCTGGACATAGCAGCCTTACCTGAGCACAGACACCTGGACATAGTTCCCTTACCTGAGCACAGACCCCTGGACATAGTTGCTTTACCTGAGCACAGACACCTGGACATAGCTGCCTTACCTGAGCACAGACACCTGGACATAGTTGCCTTACCTGAGCAGACACCTGGACATCGTTGCCTCACCTGAGCACAGACACCTGGACACCGTTGCCTTACCTGAGCACAGACACCTGGACATAGTTGCCTTACCTGAGCACAGACACCTGGACATCGTTGCCTCACCTGAGCACAGACACCTGGACATCGTTGCCTTACTTGAGCACAGACACCTGGACATAGTTGCCTTACTTGAGCACAGACACCTGGACATAGTTGCCTTACCTGAGCACAGACACCTGGACATAGCTGCCTTACCTGAGCACAGACACCTAGACATAGTTGCCTTACCTGAGCAGACACCTGGACATCGTTGCCTCACCTGAGCACAGACACCTGGACACCGTTGCCTTACCTGAGCACAGACACCTGGACATCGTTGCCTTACCTGAGCAGACACCTGGACAAAGTTGCCTTACCTGAGCACAGACACCTGGACATCGTTGCCTCACCTGAGCACAGACACCTGGACACCGTTGCCTTACCTGAGCACAGACACCTGGACATCGTTGCCTTACCTGAGCAGACACCTGGACAAAGTTGCCTTACCTGAGCACAGACACCTGGACATAGTTGCCTCATCTGAGCACAGACACCTGGACATAGTTGCCTTACCTGGGCATACACACCTGGACATAGTTGCCTTACCTGAGCATAGACATCGAGGTGTAGTTCTCCCATGCCCGAGGCGATGGTCTCCTTGACGTCATTGTCCCACTGTACACGGAAGGTGGGGTCCTCCTTCGTGAAGCGTGCAATGCCCTTGGAGAAGTTGTCCACATCCTGCTGCTTGAGGGGTTTGATGGACATGGAGATGACCGGTTCCGCCACAAACATGGACTCCTGCAGTCAAACAACAGGCAGTGAATACCAGACCACATACATGGATTCCTACAGTCAAACAACAGGCAGTGAATACTGCACCACATGCATGGATTCCTACAGTCAAACAACAGGCAGTGAATACTGGACCACATACATGGACTCCTGCAGTCAAACAACAGGCAGTGAATACTGCACCACATGCATGGACTCCTGCTGTCAAACAACAGGCAGTGAATACTGGACCACATGCATGGACTCCTGCAGTCAAACAACAGGCAGTGAATACTGGACCAAATACATGGACTCCTGCAGTCAAACAACAGGCAGTGAATACTGGGCCTCATACATGGACTCCTGCAGTCAAACAACAGGCAGTGAATACTGGACCAAATACATGGACTCCTGCAGTCAAACAACAGGCAGTGAATACTGCACCACATGCATGGACTCCTGCAGTCATACAACAGGCAGTGAATACTGGGCCTCATACATGGACTCCTGCAGTCAAACAACAGGCAGTGAATACTGGATCACATACATGGAATCCTGCAGTCAAACAACAGGCAGTGAATACTGGGCTACATACATGGACTCCTGCAGTCAAACAACAGGCAGTGAATACTGGATCACATACATGGAATCCTGCAGTCAAACAACAGGCAGTGAATACTGGGCTACGTACATGGACTCCTGCAGTCAAACAACAGGCAGTGAATACTGGATCACATACATGGACTCCTGCAGTCAAACAACAGGCAGTGAATACTGGACTAAATACATGGACTCCTGCAGTCAAACAACATGCAGTGAATACTGCACCACATGCATGGACTCCTGCAGTCATACAACAGGCAGTGAATACTGGGCCTCATACATGGACTCCTGCAGTCAAACAACAGGCAGTGAATACTGGATCACATACATGGAATCCTGCAGTCAAACAACAGGCAGTGAATACTGGGCTACATACATGGACTCCTGCAGTCAAACAACAGGCAGTGAATACTGGATCACATACATGGAATCCTGCAGTCAAACAACAGGCAGTGAATACTGGGCTACATACATGGACTCCTGCAGTCAAACAACAGGCAGTGAATACTGGATCACATACATGGAATCCTGCAGTCAAACAACAGGCAGTGAATACTGGGCCACAAACATGGACTCCTGCAGTCATACAACAGGCAGTGAATACTGGGCCTCATACATGGACTCCTGCAGTCAAACAACAGGCAGTGAATACTGGACCACATGCATGGACTCCTGCAGTCAAACAACAGGCAGTGAATACTGGACCACATGCATAGCCGAAATAATATTTTGATACATCGACTCCAAACTTTCAAGATATATATATAAAATGATAATAAAATTAATTATTCTAAATATGTATGGACAAAACCTCTGACCTGCAATTAATCAACTAAATGCTAAATATGAACTAGTCTTATCCATTAAATGCCTAAAACTGAATTTTCCGCCTTCATTGTCAGTCTTTACAAGTGTAATAATTAAAATGGAAACACTGAATGGCAGTGAATTATTAAATTAGTATAAATATTTATAAATTTGTATGAACACACAGTATATATAACGATGCATCAATACCATCGGTACAACACCACTCCAAGAGATTTTGTCAGGACTTTATAAATGAGGGTGAGATTCCCCTTTCAGTTCCAGAAAGGGGGATTTCCATTCAACCAGTCGGGGAGTGTATGAAAGACGTATTGAGGTAAAATCATAGACATATATTTTCATATGGTTTGTCTGCATGAAATCTCAAACTAAGAGACGTCAATTCTTGTCATGTGCAGACTGATCCTTCTGAACATATCATACAGATTTACAGGAATTACTTCCCTTTCATCTATGTTTCAAATTTTGTTTGTTTGTTTGTTGTTAAATGCCGCACTCAGCAATATTCCAGCTATATGACGGCGGTCTGTAAATACTCGTGTCTGGGCCAGACAATCTAGTGATTGACATCATGAACATCTATCCACACAATTGGGATCAATAACATGCATCAACCTAGTCAGCAAGTCTGACCACCTGATCATGTTATTCGCCTCTTACGACAAGCCAAGTCGCCTTTTACGGCAAGCATGGGTTGCTGAAGATCTATTCTACCCCGGATCTTCAGGGTTCATACTTTGCTTTGCTCACATCAAGCTAGACTTCACAATTTCTAATGACAGACTATTTTGTGATATATCTGTAAGTTATTATAGTTAAAAAAATAGAAATATTGTGCACTGTGAAATTTCAAATGCAGGAGTGATTATTCTGCGAGATGATAAAATGCATGATTATTATAGCAAATCTCTGCTACTCACCATAGAGAGATGTGTGTTGCCCTTGGTTACGAAGGTATCACCACTGGCACAGTCAATACCAAACAAGGCACAGATGTCTCCGGCATAAGCTTCTGATATATCCTGAAGGAAAGTGAAGTCAACAATGTTTATTTGTCTGTTTGTTTGTTTGTTGTTTAACGCCGAACCCAGCAATATTCAAGCTATATGACGGCGGTCTTTAGAAAATCGCATCTGGACCAGACAATCAAGTAACTGATATCATGAGCATCAATCTATGCAATTGGGACACGATGACATGCGTCAACCAAGTCAGCGAGCCTGACCATCCGATCCTGTTAGTCACCTCTTACGACAAGCATAGTCGCCTTTTACAGGAAGCATGGGTTGCTGAAGACCTATTCTACCCCGGATCTTCATGGGTCCAACGCAATTGGGATCGATGACATGCATCAACCTAGTCAGCGAGCAGTACCACCCGATCCCATAAGTCGCCTCTTACGACAAGCATGGGTATGGGAGCTCTGGATCCAATTGCATAAAGTTATCTTAGCACTATGGTGATCGGAAATTCATTACTTTAACATAGACTGACTTACCTCCATCTCATCGGCATTCATGCGGACAAGCCGCGATACTTTGGTCTTCTTCTGTGTCCGTGTGTTGACAATGGTGTCCCCCTTCTTAATGCCGCCCTGGTAGACTCGGACGTACGTCAACTGACCGAATCGGCCGGCCTAGAAATAAAAGATCGTTGAAATTTGATAACTGATGTAATAATACACTATAATCTATTATAAATAGAAGAAATGCCATCGTGTATAAAGGACTGGTCATTGATTATAGCTGGGAGGGGGCAGGTTGGATTGCTCTTAGGATTGTATCATAGTTTACGGTCCCTCACCCCATCTCTAAAATATCTGAAAATCTTTTACAGGGCTCCCACGTTCGCCATAATAAATGACCTTCCCCTAAATTATGTTCAAATTTATCGTTTTTATTTTTAATTTTTTATATCCCCCCCCCCCTACCCTCCCTATATAGCAGTGAATAATTTTGGCGACCTCCCCTCCTCTTTCACTGTACTTTTCCATGACCCCCCTCCCACAAAGTCCCTGCGTGTTTCCTAAGAAATCTCATCTTTGAGGTACTGAATCCCAACTGTGAGGTACTGAATCCCAACTGTGACATACTGAATCCCATCTGTGAGGTACTGAATCCCATCTGTGACATACTGAATCCCATCTGTGAGGTACTGAATCCCATCTGTGACATACTGAATCCCATCTGTGAGGTACTGAATCCCAACTGTGACATACTGAATCCCATCTGTGACATACTGAATCCCATCTGTGAGGTACTGAATCCCATCTGTGAGGTACTGAATCCCATCTGTGACATACTGAATCCCATCTGTGAGGTACTGAATCCCATCTGTGAGGTACTGAATCCCATCTGTGAGGTACTGAATCCCATCTGTGAGGTACTGAATCCCATCTGTGACATACTGAATCCCATCTGTGAGGTACTGAATCCCAACTGTGAGGTACTGAATCCCAACTGTGACATACTGAATCCCATCTGTGACATACTGAATCCCATCTGTGAGGTACTGAATCCCATCTGTGAGGTACTGAATCCCATCTGTGACATACTGAATCCCATCTGTGAGGTACTGAATCCCATCTGTGAGGTACTGAATCCCATCTGTGAGGTACTGAATCCCATCTGTGACATACTGAATCCCATCTGTGACATACTGAATCCCAATTGTGAGGTACTGAATCCCAACTGTGACATACTGAATCCCATCTGTGACATACTGAATCCCATCTGTGAGGTACTGAATCCCATCTGTGAGGTACTGAATCCCATCTGTGACATACTGAATCCCATCTGTGAGGTACTGAATCCCATCTGTGAGGTACTGAATCCCATCTGTGACATACTGAATCCCATCTGTGAGGTACTGAATCCCATCTGTGAGGTACTGAATCCCATCTGTGAGGTACTGAATCCCATCTGTGACATACTGAATCCCATCTGTGTACTGAATCCCTTTCTTTTCGGGAGGAGTACACAATTTCTGGAGACAAAATCTAAGATTGGGAAAGGTGACAATACCTCCAGTTTAAATGCCAGTCCAATGAAGGGATTGTTGTGAGTTCTGTCCGAGTCCATCAGCAGCTTCTGGGCTTTCTCTATCCTGTCAAAACAGAAACAGGGGATGTTAGAATGAAAGACAACACTGAATATAGATCAAAAGGTGTGATAGTGAGTGAGTGAGTGAGCATGTTTTTACGCTGCTTTTAGCAATATTCCAGCAATATCACGGTGGGGGACACCAGAAATGGGCTTCACACATTGTACTTATGTCGTGAATCGAACCCGGGACTTTGGCTTGACGAGTGAACAATTTAAGCACTAGCCTACCCAACCGCCCCAAAAAGTGCGATAGAAAACAGAGTGACAGAACATGCTGAAGGACAAAAACAAAACAAAACAGGGAATGAAAGAAAGCATGGAATGTAAGCAAATTTGTCTCATTTGATAACATTCTAATATTTCAATTATGGAAAATCCTATTTATGATATACTTTTCATGCATGTTTTCCCCAAAATAAATGATTTAATTACAAATGTAAATCCTTGAAACATAAATTCACTCTATCTAACACACAGAAATGGTTCACCACCCCTTGTATTTGTGGTAGTTTTGTGTTTGCAAAATCTTAAAAAATGTAAACAAAAGTATCAAAAAAGATTTAGGGTCAAGAAAATTCTTTCGATATGATTTTATAGAAAATCAACTTTAACTAAATATATTCTTGAAAACTAGAAGCAATTCTTGAACTTGGAAGCAAAAGAATACACGCTGGTCAAGTAACAAAAATGATGCTTTGCGAAACGAACAATCTCGAGCTAAATGAGAAATTAACAGTTCATAACAAAGCATTTTCGAGAGAATGTCAAACGGCAAACGGGGATATTAACTCCATAAATGATCATCCGTCATTATTTTGCCTTGTGAATGTGGAACTAACGTAAAAAGGATGTCAACAGTTTGTGTACAGCTTGACACTCACGATAAAGGGAGACAATTTAAGGGGAGTGCGTGAGTGAGTTTGATTTTAAGACGGTTTTAGCAGTATTCCAGCAATATCACGGCGAGGAACACCAGAAATATGATTCACACATTTGTACCCATGTCGGAAACCGAACCTGGGTCTTCAGCTCGACGGGGCTACCCGACCGCCCCCCAATTGAAGAGGAGGTAACTCATGTATGACAATAGTTCCGTCAAAGTGTTATGTTCATTGAGTGAAATATCAAGTGTTATGTTCATTGAGTGAGATATCAAGTGTTATATTCATTGAGTGAGATATCAAGTGTTATGTTCATTGAGTGAAATATCAAGTGTTATGTTCATTGAGTGAAATATCAAGTGTTATGTTCATTGAGTGAGATATCAAGTGTTATGTTCACTGCAGTGAGATATCAGGTGTTATGTTCACTGCATTGAGATATCAGGTGTTATGTTCACTGCAGTGAGATATCAAGTGTTATGTTCACTGCATTGAGATATCAGGTGTTATGTTCACTGCAGTGAGATATCAAGTGTTATGTTCATTGAGTGAAATATCAAGTGTTATGTTCATTGAGTGAAATATCAAGTGTTATGTTCATTGAGTGAAATATCAAGTGTTATGTTCATTGAGTGAGATATCAAGTGTTATGTTCATTGAGTGAAATATCAAGTGTTATGTTCATTGAGTGAAATATCAAGTGTTATGTTCATTGAGTGAAATATCAAGTGTTATGTTCATTGAGTGAGATATCAAGTGTTATGTTCACTGCAGTGAGATATCAGGTGTTATGTTCACTGCATTGAGATATCAGGTGTTATGTTCACTGCAGTGAGATATCAAGTGTTATGTTCATTGAGTGAAATATCAAGTGTTATGTTCATTGAGTGAAATATCAAGTGTTATGTTCATTGAGTGAGATATCAAGTGTTATGTTCATTGAGTGAAATATCAAGTGTTATGTTCATTGAGTGAAATATCAAGTGTTATGTTCATTGAGTGAAATATCAAGTGTTATGTTCATTGAGTGAGATATCAAGTGTTATGTTCACTGCAGTGAGATATCAGGTGTTATGTTCACTGCAGTGAGATATCAGGTGTTATGTTCACTGCAGTGAGATATCAAGTGTTATGTTCACTGCAGTGAGATATCAAGTGTTATGTTCACTGCAGTGAGATATCAAGTGTTATGTTCACAGCAGTGAGATTTCAAGGTGAGGTGAGGTGTAATGGGGTTTAACGTCTCATCCAAGATTATTGCACTTATATAGCGACGTGCATGTACGTGTGTGTGTTTGTGTGGCTGTTTGTACTAGTTCGGACTGATGCCGATTTATAGTGCTAGCTCACTGAGATACCATGCCGCAGTTTAACATGAATACCCCACTCAGACACAGTATACTGACTCCGAGCCGACCAGGCCTTGTTTTAGCCCCTAAATGCCGAGCGCCAGACAGGGTAACAACAAGTACCATCTTTTAACGTCTTTTGGTATGACGCATTCAGGGATCGAACCACGGAGCTTCTGCTCTCTGGGCGGATGCTCTACCAATAGACCACGGAGGCGGTCGAGATTTCAAGTGTCACGTTCAATGCAGTGAAAATATCACTTTTCATAACTTCTTTCACACTGAAGTATAAAATAAAGTTTCTCTATCTTAAAGAGTGCAACAGGATTCTGATTCATGAGTGAGTGAGTATCGTTTTACTCTGCTTTTAGCAATATTCCAGCAACATCACAGCAGGGGTCATCATAAAATGGGCTTCACATGTGGGGAATCGAAACCCAGGTCTTCGGCTTGACGAGCAAATGCTTTAACCACTAGGCTACCCGACCGCCCAGATTCTGAATCAAGATGTCTACGTCATTTTGAGTTGTATATTGTGCAAGTTGTTACCATAAAAAACACACAAGGGGAACGAGGGGGCTCTCTTTGGTCTTATCATACCTTGAAGCAGATACATTCATAAACAATAAACAAGAGCCTGGTGTGTGCCTTACCCCTGGGAGTTGTCGAGGCAATGGTTGTTGACCTGGGAGGGGTTGGGGAGGTACTGCAGGACAGCATCCAGCAAGGGCTGCACCCCCTTGTTCTTCAGGGCTGTCCCCACAAGCACCGGCGTGAAAGTCCGCGCAATGCAGGTCCGTCTGATAGCTGCCTGAAATACACACATTACAAGTGGGGATCTGGGTTAGAATAGGTCCCCAGCACTCCGTTGCTTATTCCACTATTGAGACCGGGTTACAATAGGTCCCCAGCACCCAAGGGCTTATTCCACTATTGAGACTGGGTACAATAGGTCCCCAGGACCCCAGGGCTTATTCCACTATTGAGACTGGGTTACAATAGGTCCCCAGCACCCCATGACTTATTCCACTATTGTGACCGGGTTACAATATGTCCCCAGCACTCCATGGCTTATTCCACTATTGAGACCGGGTTACAATAGGTCCCCAGCACCCAAGGGCTTATTCCACTATTGAGACTGGGTACAATAGGTCCCCAGGACCCCAGGGCTTATTCCACTATTGAGACTGGGTTACAATAGGTCCCCAGCACCCCATGGCTTATTCCACTATTGTGACCGGGTTACAATATGTCCCCAGCACCCCATGGCTTATTCCACTATTGAGACCGGGTTACAATAGGTCCCCAGCACCCAAGGGCTTATTCCACTATTGTGACTAGGTTACAATAGGTCCCTAACACCCCATGGCTTATTCCACTATTGAGACCGGGTTACAATAGGTCCCGAGGACCCCAGGGCTTATTCCACTATTGAGACTGGGTTACAATAGGTCCCCATGACCCCACTATTATTCCACTAATGAGATCAGGTTACAATAGGTCCCCAGCACCCAAGGGCTTATTTCACTATCGAGACTGGGTTACAATAGGTCCCCAGCACCCAAGGGCTTATTTCACTATCGAGACAGGGTTACAATAGGTCCCCAGCACTCCATGGCTTTTTCCAATATTGAGACTGGGTTACAATAGGTCCCCAGCACCCCGTGGCTTATTCCACTATCGAGACTGGGTTACAATAGATTCCCAGCACCCAAGGGCTTATTCCACTATCGAGACTGGGTTACAATAGGTCCCCAGCACTCCATGGCTTATTCCACTATTGAGACTGGGTTACAATAGGTCCCCAGCACCCCATGGCTTATTCCACTATCGAGACTGGGTTACAATAGGTCCCCAGCACTCCATGGCTTATTCCACTATTGAGACTGGGTTACAATATGTCCCCAGCACCCCATGGCTTATTCCACTATTGAGACCGGGTTACAATAGGTCCCCAGCACCCAAGGGCTTATTCCACTATTGAGACTGGGTTTCAATAGGTCCCCAGCACTCCATGGCTTATTCCACTATTGGGACCGGGTTACAATAGGTCCCCAGGATCCCACTATTATTCCACTAATGAGATCGGGTTACAATAGGTCCCCAGCACCCCGTGGCTTATTCCACTATCGAGACTGGGTTACAATAGATTCCCAGCACCCAAGGGCTTATTCCACTATCGAGACTGGGTTACAATAGGTCCCCAGCACCCAAGGGCTTATTCCACTATTGAGACCGGGTTACAATAGATCCCCAGCACCGCATGACTTATTCCACTATTGAGACTGGGTTACAATAGGTCCCCAGCACCCCATGGCTTATTCCACTATCGAGACCGGGTTACAATAGGTCCCCAGCACCCCATGGCTTATTCCACTATTGAGACCGGGTTACAATAGCTTATTCCACTATTGAGTGAGTGAGTGAGTTGGGTTTAACTCCGCTTTTAACAGTATTCCAGTCATACCGCGGCGTGTCAGCTTAATGTGAGAGGTAAGCCTGAAGTGATGCAGGGTAACAACAAGTACCATCTTTGAGCGCCTTTAGGTAGGGCATGTGCATGGATCAAACCATTCCCCCGAGTCGACACTCTATCCATCAGACCTTGGAGCCGGTCTCCCCCTCTATGGGGTATTATGATACAAAATCTGTCACACACTGCAACTGCCTAATCCTCATTGGCTCCTGTGAAAAGCTCTGGGACATGGGGACGTATTCTACCCCGGCATAGGTCAACACAGGAGTGTCTACTGGTGGTATTTAAACAGTGTGAGAGAAGAAATGGTTTAAATCCTAGAAACATGCTCTCACCTGTATCTCAACTTCCGTAGGTGTCTTCTCCTGCAGAAACATCTCACCCAGATTCTCGTCCACGTTAGCTATGTGTTCTGCAGTAGGCAAGAGAGTGAGTGAGTTGGTGTTGACACTACTTACACCAAGGATCCTAACTGAGTCAAATCTACACCTTTTCACCATAAATTTTGAAATTAATGCGTCTCCAAATTAAAACGACTTCTGACCCCAAGCCAAAAATGTCACTCAATGTTAATGCGACCCCTTCCACCCCATCCCCAGTGGAATGATACATTACCGTAATCCAATCAAACAGTAAATACACGGCTAATTAGCGCTGAGTAGAGCACCTCTGTTAAAACAATAAACAGTGTTTTCCTAAAAACAACACACAGTTTATATATTTACTCTGTTGACTGGCATTAAGGAAGTTCAAAGGCAATAAAATAATTGAACCTATAACAGTTCACTGATTGGTATGGGGAGTATGTATCAACAAGCTTGACACAAGTGGGTAAAATTCTTGACCCCAGCATTGATGACTCCTATTCTTTGAATGACATTGTTATGGACTTGTTACAACTGCTGCTCAATAAACCGTGTTTGCGTTTATAATCATGTTCGTATTTCTGCTATCCAAAGTGTGCAGTGAGGTCGTCTTATTGTTGATAGTCATTTGGAAACAAAAAGTTCATTAATGAGAGCAAAGACCACTTGCATTTTTCGCATTTAACTCATGCTCGCGTCAATTTCAAGATTTACAGTATTTGAGTGAGTGAGTTTGATTAAATGCTGTTTTGAACAGTATTTCGGTCATATCACCGTGGGTCAGTTTTGGGAATGTCCGAAGTGATGCAGGTCTTTTACCATTTTGGAGTGTGGTCCCCTAGAAAACATGGTCATCTTATTCATATTTGACATGGTCACATGTAGGATCATTATGCCAAAATGCCAGTTGCATAAGCCATCTTCAGAAGAGATGTCACAGTGTTCTACACAGGCATACATGAAAGTCAAGGTCATAACAAGGTCAAACAAGAATTTCAGACACAACTTTCACCTATGTGTTTGCACAAAATACATGTATACTATTTTGTAAATTATTTGCATTTCCAATGTGCCATAATTGGCATCACTTAAAATTAGGAGTTGATTTCAATGTGAAACTTTTCATTGGCACTGTATAAGTTTGTGCTTCATAAGTTCTACAGTTTCAGAAGAGAGAAATGTCTGATGTGTGGAAATTACAAGAGCTCCAGATAACTTTTTGAGCAATTGAGTTTTACTCTGGGGTTTCTATTTAAATTGGGTTATTACATTTTACATTTGGTAGCCAATATTTTTTCACTCATCCATTCATCACTCTATTGATTATTTCCCAAAATTAGTGAACATTTTAAAATTAAAAAAAAAAGGAAATAATGTTTTAGATCTATATAACTATTCTAAATATTTAGGCTTGACTCAGAAAGTAAATTAGCTCGTAATTGTGTTTTGGAAATAAGCTCCTTTGAACGCATGCTGAACAATCTTCATTGGGGTATTTACTTGTGCTGTTTTTAAACATTTGATTTTTTCATTTCAGTGTTTACCTAAATACATTGCTTATCTGTAGCCAGGTTTGGTCCAAGTGAGCTAACATGGTACTTCAAAGTGTGATGTGGTTCAGGTGAGCTAACATGGTACTTGACAGTGTGATGTGGTCCAGGTGAGCTAACATTGTACTTCAAAGTGTGATGTGGTCCAGGTGAGCTAACATTGTACTTCAAAGTGTGATGTGGTCCAGGTTAGCTAACATGGGACTTCAAAGTGTGATGTAGTCCAGGTTAGCTAACATGGAACTTCAAAGTGTGATGTAGTCCAGGTGACCTTACATTGTTCTTCAAAGTGTGAAGTGGTCCAAGGTGCTATTGTGGCAAACAATCTTAGCACTATTGTCGTCAGTCTATGTTAAGGTGTGAGAGTTACGATGACTTAACATGGTACTTCAAAGTGTGATGTGGTTCAGGTGAGCTAACATGGTACTTGACAGTGTGATGTGGTCCAGGTGAGCTAACATTGTACTTCAAAGTGTGATGTGGTCCAGGTGAGCTAACATGGTACTTCAAAGTGTGATGTGGTCCAGGTGAGCTAACATGGTACTTGACAGTGTGATGTGGTCCAGGTGAGCTAACATTGTACTTCAAAGTGTGATGTGGTCCAGGTGAGCTAACATTGTACTTCAATGTGTGATGTGGTCCAGGTGAGCTAACATTGTACTTCAAAGTGTGATGTGGTCCAGGTTAGCTAACATGGGACTTCAAAGTGTGATGTAGTCCAGGTTAGCTAACATGGAACTTCAAAGTGTGATGAGATCCAGGTGACCTTACATTGTTCTTCAAAGTGTGAAGTGGTCCAAGGTGCTATTGTGGCAAACAATCTTAGCACTATTGTCGTCAGTCTATGTTAATGTGTGAGAGTTACGATGACTTAAGCGCTAAGATCACTTTGTACAACAGCACCCAGGTGAGCTAACATGGTACTTCAAAGCTTTATGTGGTCCAGGTGAGTTAATATGGTCCTACCAGGTGAGTTAATATGGTACTTCAAAGTGTGATGAGGTCCAGGTGAGGTAACGTACTTCAACACGTGATGAGATTCAGGTGAGCTAACATGGTACTTCAACGTGTAATGTAGTCCAGATGAGCTAAAGTTGTACTTCAAAGTGTGATGTGGTCCAGGTGAGCTAATATTGTACTTCAATGTGTGATGTGGTCCAAAGTGCCATTGTACAAAACAACCTTAGCTCAACAACTGTTGTAAGTCCATGTGAAGGTATGGGAGTTTACGATCACCTTAGCGCTAACATCACTTTGTTCAACGGCACCCAGGAGAGCTAACATGTTACTTTAAAGCATGATGTGGTGCAGGTGAGCTAACACAGCATTTGAAAGTGTGATTTGAGACAATACAAGTTATGCATTGGAAATCCATGTACAACTGACCGATCATCTCCTGTCTGCGGTCTGCTGATTCCGACCTCATCTCCGCTGGAATCTCATCTTCATAGACATTGATTCTGAAACACAGCATATACGAGTGAGTGAGTGAGTGAGGTTTAACGCTGCTTGTAACAGTATTCCAGTTATATCACAGTGTGTCAGCTTAATGTGAGAGGAAAGGCCGAAGTCATGCTGGTCTCAGTTGTTACCACTTTGGTGAAACCCACAAGCCCAGGTATCCTAGATGAGAATCCTAGAAACATAATCGGGGCGAACCGAGCCTCGAACCAAATCATAGGTTTTTGGCGTGCCCAAGGGACGCAACTCTTAGACGACTTGGCGACCCCCAAACACCTTTTGAGCTATTCTTAACTAGAAACTATATTTCAAAACATAATTAACAAGAAACAAAAATCATTTATCATGGTTAAAACATTACAACATTTAATACGTACATATTGTGTGGAAATACCAAAGTTCTAGAAAATATCATTACTTTGAAAAATAATTCAAACAGCATTAATGAGCAAATCAGTATCTTTTGAAACTGTCTTGTTTAATTTCATTTAGGGATGAATTTGAGAAGTAGATGGATGGATGGATGGATGGATGGATGGAGTCCTTTCTAATCTGAATGTTTACATAATTCACCTACCCATGAGGATCCCCAAAGTATATAGCTTTCTGGTGTATGAGATCAACGACTCCCTTCTGGTTGGCCTCGAGTCCGATTGGCAGCTGGATGAATGCTGCATTGTGGTTCAACTTTGACCTGTAACCATGGTAACAATGACAATCATCCATTCTGATCGGTGCTTCAATGAAGTTGATTTGTATTTAATTTAAAATATTTTGAGGAGTGAATGAATATTTATCCTGCAGTCCGGAATATTTCAACAACTTATCATTAACTGACGTCAACTGACAACCATGATTTATGGGAGATTATTGTTACTCTATCCAGATCTCGTACCCAGGAGGAGCCGATTGTTGCAAGTGGTGTTCAGAAGGTCTAAACATCGTTCGATGGATTTGTTTGTATGTTTGTTGTTTAACGCCACACTCAGCAATATTCCAGCTATATGACGGCCATCTGTAAATAATCGAGTATGGACAATCCAGTGATTGACATCATGAGCATCGATCCACGCAATTGGGACACGATGACATACATCAACCAGGTCAGCGAGACTGACCACCTGATTCTGTTAGTCGCCTCTTACGACAAGCACAGTCACCTTTTACGGCAAGCATGGGTTGCTGAAGACCTTTTCTTCCCCTGGTTTTCACAGGTCCTTTGCAATGGTATGCAATTTTCCATAATCAAACAAAAACGATTTTGACCCTTTACTCAATTTCTCAAAAGTTCTATTCTTTCATTTTTTGTTGTAAAACTCCACACACCCCATCACAAGAGAATTGCATAGCAGATGAACAAAAAGGTGTCCCGAGTTCCGAAGCGATAATGGTGTACGAGCTGCCAGTTCCCTGTAGAATGCGTGACATGACAGGTGCAATATGTGATGCATGTAAATAAGTCCGAAATGACAAAATCGTCAAATCTCTGTTGATCGCACTAGTAAAAATGCAGTGCACGATCTAGTCTATCTTCAGTCCCTTGATAATGTCTTTCTTTATAAGGGTAAAATAACCAATCTTGATCGTTAATAATTTGACAATCTTCTTGAGCATCGATTGAATTAAGTCAGTTGATTCCGTGCAGTAGGAAAGGGAGGGCCAATCTAGACTGTCATAATGTCTCCAAACCGAAAGTTAATCCGATCAAGGCAAAGCGTAGGTGAATGAGTGAGAGAGTGAACCAGTGTGATCATATATCCCTTGTAGCAATAGTCCAAGGTCATGTTGAATCTTAAATAAACCATACAGTATGGTGGGTGTTCAAAGTGGGATGACTGTAGAACGTGAATGTGTATCCTCGCGCAAACAGGCCATGGTCGCTGTAAAGGTGGGAAATTTCAGCTCTGGAAATAAGAGAATGAAATGCATCTTCCGTTGATAGTTTAGTGATGGTCACTATTGTCGTCTTGAAAAAAGACAAGGGAGGTAAGGCAACAATGGAGTACCTGTTAATCTAGGATTCTTGGCTGATAACAGTACAGAATTCTTGAACAAAGCCTTGAAATGCTGATCCACAGAATGTTTGACAAAGATCATGCCATGGCATGATTGTTACTGCGGTATGTTCCGAATCGGGAAAATATTAGAAAAACAGCCTATAGCTCTGTCTGGTGAGGTGAGGTGAAATGGGGTTTAACGTCGCGTCCAAGATTATTGCACTTATATATAGCGGCGTGCATGTACGTGTATGTGTTTGTGTGGCTGCTTGTACTAGTTCGGACTGATGCCGATTTATAGTGCTAGCTCACTGAGATACCCCACTCAGACACAGTATACTGGCTCCGAGCTGACCAGGCCTTGTTTTAACCCCTTAATGCCGAGCGCCAGACAGGGTAAGAACAAGTACCATCTTTTAACGTCTTTTTGTATGATGTGGTTGGGGATTGAACCCCGGACCATCCGCTCTCTGGGTGGACGCTCTACCACTAGACCACGGAGGCGGTCAGCTCTGTCTGCCAACAAGTAAAAACAATAATATATTTACAGAGAGCAGCACAGTTGCTGCAGCTGTTTCACACTGACCTCAACTGTGTGAGGACTCGGTGTGGGTTGGCCCCCATCCTGTCCAGCTTGTTGATAAATGCCAGACAGGGAACATTGTAGCGCTTCATCTGCCTATTGACGGTGTACGTCTGACTCTGGACCCCCCCGACACCACACAACACCAGCACAGCGCCATCCAGGACACGCAGTGCTCGCTCCACCTCTACTGTGAAGTCCACATGACCTGCAACACAATCACGTCTATAAGAGTCTGCGAGTCTGTAAATATAGAAAGTATTATATGAGCATGTGTGCCATACTGATTTTACGAAACAAGTGTCAGAATTCTTGTATTACATGAATTCTTACATGAGTAAAATCAGTATGACACACACGCTCGTATAATAATTTCTATATTGTAATACTTTCTTTATTACTCATTACTTCTTAATCTTTTTGAGCTCCCCTTTAGAAAAATGGACTGAAAACCACAACAGGTCAAATTCCGTCAACAATTTTCAGCCATGATGGCGTGACTAGTGTGGAGTAATTCCATCCATACGTCACAATGAAATCCGGATGACAGACACAATGCACTGGTGCACATAAGATGTTAAGATCTGGGTAATAAATAGAGATTACTACATGAGTTCCTGTCAAATACCATATTGAGTTATAAGATAAATGGTATATGACAGGCATCAGTGCAGTAATCTACTTCTTACAGTTACACACCCAAATATTGTAACATTTCTGTATTGAATCGATGAATACTTTGTCTATTCTCAGGATCGCAGTGGCTCAATCATGTCAGTAACACATAAGACCCGTGAAGATCGGGGGTAGAATAGGTCTTCAGCATCCCAGGCTTGCTGTTAAAAGCGACTCTACTTGTCGTAAGAGGCGACTAACGGGATGAATCCTTTTACCCATCGTCTATCCGATTGTGGAACTCTATTCCGTTATCAGATCGAAATTCTACGATTTCTTGTTTTAAAAATTCGCTACAAAAGCACCACCCCACGTCACCTGCGTACTTCGCTTATGGAAAAAGAAAATATAATATCTTACACACAAAACTGAGATACATGTGCAGTCAATTGAATTATGATTTATATAGAATTGGTATAAAAGATCACCCGAACTGTACATGTTCGAATACATGTGAAAATGCATATCATTATCTCATGGAATGTCCATTCTTTAGTCATCAGCGTGAAATTATGTTAAACAGCCTTAAACATATTGTTCATAACATACCTATTGATGTACACTTACTGTTACACGGCAATGCAGATCACGTTGTTACAGAAAATGAAGCTATATTTAAGGCAGTACAACATTATATATGTACAACTAAAAGATTTGTGTAAAGAACTGTTCATTCAACAATGTCTGTCTGTCTGTCTGTCTGTCTGTCTGTCTGTCTCTCTCTCTCTCTCTCTCTCTCTCTCTCTCTCTCTCTCTCTCATCTATAGTGTTTTATGTTTTATGCATATATATTGAATTTGAAATTGTGAATATTTTGTAAATACCAGGGAGAGGGCATTCTAAGTTGGAAGAACTTGTCCCCCAATCCCGTTCACTCCTTGTGAATAAATATGTTTAAATCAAAATCAACGGGATCGGGAGGTCAGGCTCGTTGACTTGGCTGATGCATGTCATCGATCCCGATCCCTAAATCCAGGAAGAACAAGTTGCTGTATCACCTGGAGTGTCAATGATGTTGACGTTGTGGTCTCTCCACATGATGTAAGTGGCCGCGGACTGGATTGTGATGCCTCTCTGACGCTCAAGCTCCATGAAGTCCATCTTGGCGCCCACCTCATCCTTCCCCCTCACCTGAAAAGGTCAAGGTCAACAAAAGGTTATGGCGTTAAACCTAGAAGGGGCATGGCACAACTCATCAACTACAGTCATAACGAACTCAAAGTGGGAACTAATTTTAGTTCGGTAAAACAGTTGTTCATTATAAGGATATATACTTCAAATACACAGCGAAAGGCCGGGACAAAAATCAGTTCGTATATCTGTCAGTTCATTTGAAGCGTGTTTGTTATAAACGTAGTTTACTATATGTTGAATGAGACAATTATCTTGAATGAGGCAAACATGTTGAATGAGATATTTATGTTGAATGAGGCAAACATATTGAATGAGACATTTATGTTGAATGAGGCAAACATGTTGAATGAGGCAAACATATTGAAGGAGATAATTATGTTGAATGAGACAAACATGTTGAATGAGGCAAACACGTAGAATGAGACAATTATGTTGACTGAGATGATTATGTTGAATGAGGCAAACGTGTTAAATGAGACATTCATGTTGAATGAGACAAACACTTTGAATGAGACAAACACGTTGAATGAGACAATTATGTTGAATGAGACAAACATGTTGAACGTGACAATTACCTCATGCATTTCTGCTAGTCTGCCTGTGTAAAACAGAAGGCGTTCTGTGAGAGTTGTCTTTCCCGAATCGATGTGAGCCGAGATTCCAATGTTTCTGATCATCCTCACATCTTCTTGCACTTCCTACATTTACACAAACAATGTAACCATGGTAACAAATACAGCCATCGGAATCATTAGAAACATCATTTTCAGTATCCTTTCTATTCGACAACCAACAATGTGACAAATAACGACACATAGCACATAAATTATAGTTGTCAAAATAAGACCTTTCTTGCAAGGTCAGGACAAAATTAAACTGTTTAAAAGCAAAGCTCAATGACAAAATTTCGAGTTCTGTTTCTTCACATTAATAAAGTACCTTATTCACTGTTTCTGTGTTAAACATCAACCTTAAACTGTTTACATATAACAGAAACAATAATTTTTATATGTAACTGTGAATGTACTTCACTTGCTTATCACTTGGATTTATTCCCCTTTTATCAGGATTTAATTAAATTAAAGGCGTCACTTACTCCAAGTTTTCTTGTGGAGTAGGATACTGCTTGGAACTGAAAAAGCAAACAAAAAATGTAACCAACTGTCTATCTCATCCCAACTGAACATGTAACCAATTGTTCATCTCATCCCAACTGAACATGTAACCAACTGTTCATCTCATCCCAACTGAACATGCAACCAATTGTCCATCTCATCCCAACTGAACATGCAACCAATTGTCCATCTCATCCCAACTGAACATGCAACCAATTGTCCATCTCATCCCAACTGAACATGCAACCAATTGTCCATCTCATCCAAACTGAACATGCAACCAATTGTCCATCTCATCCCAACTGAACATGCAACCAATTGTCCATCTCATCCCAACTGAACATGCAACCAATTGTCCATCTCATCCCAACTGAACATGCAACCAATTGTCCATCTCATCCAAACTGAACATGGCAGGGTCATATAATTATTATCATGATCAACAAATTGTTGAGAAAACCAATGTGCATGAATTGACGACAGATAAGTGTTTAACATGCTTAAGAAAAAAGTAAATTCACTTTCTTGAAAAATGCACAAATATTAACATGGTTAAGTTGCTGTTGATATATATGTACACTGGAGAAAATCACAGCTGAAAATAATTAACTTTCATACCTTTTTATCCAGATTTGACAAATATATCACAAATATTTTAGTGTTATTTTGTAAATTGTGTAATCATCAATACCTATGCTTAATGGTGTTACCGGTACATACAGAGCTCCAGATAACCCGTTTCACATTCATGTGTTTGTCGGTTCTGCCAAAGGGACAGTACGTCGACGGTACTGTGTGTTTTAAATTTCCGAGTGTGATGTTACATGTCCAATTCAATTCTCAAACCAAACCAATAGAACTCTACACTGTGAAGTCGACAACACAAGTTCTGAGCAGAGTAAGTTGGCTTAAGTCTTGCTTTTCAAAAAGAATTGAAGAGAAAGTTTGTGTTTTTCTTACGGCTGAATTACAAAATACTTATTGCCAGCTTGATTAGATTAGAAGCCAGTGTTTGTCAAAGCCTAAACTACAACATAAATATGCCTAAGTATGAAGTCAATCACTTTCCTACCAGAGATCCTTGCGGCCAGCCGAGTCACCTCTGTCACATCTTAATCAGTCCATTCATGTTTATTTATCTGCTTCATTTTGGACGAGTGTGTTTAACTTTCATTGAGAAAATATCCTAAAATGTGAAAAACTATTACCATTTGCATATTTATCCTCCAGGTTGTTGGTTGGTTGGTTTGTTTGTTGTTTAACGCCGCACTCAGCAATATTCCAGCTATATGACGGCGATCTGTAAATAATCGAGTCTGGACCAGACAATCCAGTGATTAATATCAATTGGGATCGATGACAAGCATCAACCAAGTCAGCGAGCCTGACCACCTGATCCCGTTAGTCGCCTTTTACGACAAGCATAGTCGCCTTTTACGGCAAGCATGGGCAAAGCTCTATGGAGAGCTCAAGACATATATGTTCACTTTGAGGTGTAAAGCACCTGCCATGCACCTCACTGTCGCAATTGTGGTGGATGTATATCTACAGAATTATGCAAAACAATATGTAAAGCACACTGAAAGGCTCCCATTAGGCCCGCCTGTTCATATTTCAGAAATGGTATGTTTGTTTACAAACAAGTGAAAATTCCGGTCACATGATAAATCAACAACGGCGGTGGTCACTGGAGCAGAAATGGAGCCGAGCAAGCTCAGGGGCTACTTGCTACTGTTTAAAAACAATGCTTCAGGACTGTCGATGTTTTGTCCCCTAACAATGAAATGAGCACATATATTTGCTTCACTTGAAAGAAAACCAACTTGGGATCCAGTCAGAACTATAAAAATATACAGGGAAGTGGAAAATCCGAACCCATGGAGAAACGAAACTTGCACATTGTTGGACTCGTACACAAAGTTTGACAACCCCTATCCAATCAGGTGAGGTGAAATTGGTTTTAACGTAGCGTCCCAGATTATTGCACTTATATAGCGACGTGTATGCACGTGTATGTAAGTGTGTGGCTGCTTGTACTAGTCCGGACTGTTGCCAATTTATAGTGCTAGCTCACTGAGATACCATGCCGCAGTTTAACATGGATACCCCACTCAGACAAAGTATACTGACTCCGAGCGCCAGACAGGGTTACAACAAGTACCATCTTTTAACGTCTTTTTGTATCATGTTGTATGACTAGGCCGGGGATCGAACCCCGGATCTTCCGCTCTCCGGGCGGACGCTCAACCACGGAGGCGGTCGCATGCACGTGTGTGTGTATGTGTGCGCCTGCTTGTACTAGTCCGGACCGATGCCGATTTATAGTGCTATCTCAGTAAGATACCATTCCGCAGTTTAACATGAATACCCCACTCACCAGCTGATGAAGCACCTGTATAAGAGCCGGGGTCAAACCCATAAGATTTTACGCTGTTAACCCACAGATTACGTGTCTTTCTTATATTTTTATATTCTTCTTTTACCTGTTTCAGTTGCTTTACACATCCTTGGCGCAGGACGGAGCTTAATTTAAGCAAACGCATCTTATCGAATGGCGAGCCAATGTCAAAGTTACAAAACACTCATTCGCCCTCCATGCACATGTACCGGAAGTAAACAACACGCTTGCGCAATGTTTTCACTTATGGATGTCGTTAAAGTTCTTGTCGCTCCAACGATTCTTATATGTGATGATTTCTCATACTTTCTGCATCTAGTTTCATAGATATATAACTGGTTGATTATCATAACACGATACGTTCTTTCAGTGTCACATTTGCAACATGCCATAAAAGGCACCATTAATCCTTTTCTTGTGGTAGACCGAGCAGGTTTGTTTGTCGAGTCCATTTAATATGTTCTTTTTGTGCTCATTATCATCATAGAATAGCACCAGGCAGGTTCTGTGGATTGATGTTTAGGTGTAAGCGCAGTTGTCAGTTTCCTGATGTGTCTCCCAGTGGACCTATGTAGACTGCTGAACTTGGAATCACTCATTCAGTCATTGACATTTGGAATGTCACTTATTGGGCAGTACTGAATTCGACGTAATAAGCGCCCAGGGCGCTCTAAAAATTAGAAATAGGGTGCTCTTGTTAGAATATAATTTGGGTGAAAGAGTTTCAAAGATCGTAAATTTCGTGGTTTATGCTGACAGCCTGAAATGATAAAAAGAAAAGTCTGTGCATATTATACACGACAGATATATTATTCCAGAATTTAATTGCTTGTAATTAAGGGTGCATATGACACATGAGTGCGTATTATACACGAATAAATAAGTCTTGTGTGCATTGATCAATTGGAAGGCTGCTTATTGGGATTGTTTACTAGCCAATATATTAGCAAATATCGCCGTGGGCGCTTATTAGAGTGGGGCGCTTATTACGTCGAATAAAGTAATTAAAATATGTATACCTCTTTTACAGGGTTAGAAATTGGCGCTAGTCCTATAGTCCTTGCCAAACTGCCCAATGGTAAAGGTATCATAAGGACTAGTAGAAAATTGCCATTATTAAGGGTTTTGCTATATGTTATCATTATGAGGACTAGGGGACGAAAACTGTTAGTTTCTAACGCTGTAATATAGTGTGTATATATGTAACTATATGTCATTGTCAACATGTTAACACTTCTTATTCATTTGCATAAAGACAGACCTAGTAAATGTTATTTCCGCCACATAAGACCAATTTTCATGTGAATCACAGGACCATGTAACTAATAATAATAATGTACAAATTCAAAACAAATCCGCAAAAGATCGTACAGGAGGCTTGCAAGTTTGTTTGTTATTATTGTTAGGTCAAAAGAGGCTACATATGTGATCGGTTGGTCAGACTTGGTGACTTGGATTTTTGTGTGCCATCGTACCCTGATGCTGTGGATTCTTGCTCATGCTATCAAGGGTGCCACCATGGACATAAAGGTGGAATATTGCTGAGTGTGCCCCAGCAGCAACAACCCCAAAAGCCTTACTGTACATTCAAAGTCACAAACGGCCCATGAAGATTCTGGGGTAGAATAGGTCTCCAGCAACCCATGCTTGACGTAAAAGGTGACTATGCTTGTCGTAAAAGGCAACTAACGGGATCAGGTGGTCTGGCCCGCTGACTTGGTTGATGCATGTCATCGATCCCAATTGCGTGGATCAATGCTCATGATATCAATCACTGGATTGTCTTGTCCAGACTCGATTAATGACAGACCGCCGTCATATAGCTGGAATATTACTGAGTGCGGCGTTAAACAACAAACAAACCAACCAACCAAAGTCACAAACACATGAATACTTAAATATACATGAAATGTATGTAAATAATCTGTCCACAAAATTGACCAGATCAGACACCCATCATTTTTTTATTCCTAAATAATCCTTAATTTTAATTTGCAAACAATATACAATGTACATTCATACTTGTTAGCATGCAAGAATCAATCCGGTAGTGGTTCCTCTAACTCCTAAGTCGGTTTCGACCTGAAAAACGGGTTGTTTTGACCATATAGGCTGGTCTGTTTTGGAACTGGTCGGTTTTGACTGGCACTCATTATATAGCACTATGCATCCCATGAATCATTTAGTAAAAGTAAATATTTCTCAAGTCTCTCACTCACCTATTCAGGGTTAGAAACTAACAGTTTTTGTCTACTAGTCCTTACAATGATAACATATAGCAAAACCCTTAAAATTGGCCAATTTCTACTAGTCCTTAGGATACCTTTACCATTGGGCAGTTTGGTAAGGAGTACATGACTAGTGCCAATTTCTAACTCTGCATTACCATTTCAGATACCATGACGTTAGCTAAATCAGAGATTTGGGGCGGCATAATTCTGATCAGGTCAGTAACCCTTTCACACCAATTACAATAGCAACTTCAGATGTGGGGTAGCCTGGTGGTTAAAGCGATTCCCCAGATGGGTACAATGTGTGAAGCCCATTTCTGGGGTCCCATGATATTACTGTGATATTGCTAAAAGCGGCGTAAAACTATACTCACTCACTCACTCAGACATCAAGCTACTTCAGGTCACTTATAGGCCCAGTCATCTAAGGTGCTGCAATACTCTGTGCAGAGTTACCTCCCTTGGGCGCAACAAAAACCTATGTGCAAATACCAGTTTACCCCAGTTATGTTTCTAGGTTTTTTTTGCATCATACCGCAGCTTGTGGTTTTTATCAAAGTGGTAAACGTGTGAGACCTGCATCACTTAAGGCTTTGCTCCCAGATCAAGCTGACACACCTGTGATATGACTGAAATACTGTTCAAAGCAGTATGACCCTATAGATCACTATACCTTTGTTCAGGTCCATTTTTGGAAATTCTGTTATTAAATTTAGCTAATTCTGCACACAATTCTGCAAACTTTTATGCTTAGTTTTCCTGAATTTTGTAGTTTTCCACCTGTTTTGACATGTTAATGATAAGCTTATCCATGCCTAGAGGAGCTTATTGAAGTCAATCTGGAGATGACTAGTGTAAAACATAGAGACCTGGGCCCCGTTCCACAAAGCGATCTTAGCACTAAGGTGATCGTAAGTCCCATACTCTAACATAGGTTTACGATCATCGCTTTGAGGAACGGGGCCCTGCACTTTTAGTAAGCAATAATACAAAAGTCAACATCACTTCAAAATGAAATATATGTCCGTTTACATATTTGTTGACCCCTGAAGATTCCGGGGTAGAATAGGTCTTCAGCAACCCATACTTGCCATAAAAGGTGACTATGCTTGTCCAAAAAAGGTGACTAACGGGATCGGGTGGTCACGCTCGCTGACTTTTTGATGCATGTCATCGATCCCAATTACGTTGATCAATGCTCATGATATAAATCAATGGATTATCTTGTCAAGACTCGATTCTTTACAGACCGTCGTCATATAGCTGGAATATTGCTGAATGCGGCGTTATATAACCAACCAACCAACCAACATATTTGTTACCAGCTTTTGACTCACCTGTTAAAGATTTGCAGTGTATTTGATGAATTCTGCAGCAGATAAATGCCAAATTCTGCACAAGGTCTGCACAAAATGTGATTTTTCTGCAAGAAGATACATTTCTGCACCGCGTGGGCATTTCTGCAAAATATTTGCAGAATACAGCAGGAACTGCTTGGTATGAGAGACTGTTGTCAGTCAAAGTCTGATTTAAGTTGAAAGCTATGCATCATTTTTAAGTGCATGTTGTCTGTACTGTCTTCTAAAATGTGGTTTAGGTTCTAGCAGTCATCAGTTTGCGGGGAGGTCGGGTAGCCTAGTGGTTAAAGTGTTCGCTCGTCACGCCGAAGATCTGGGTTCGATTCCCGACATGGGTACAATGTGTGAAGCCCATTTCTGGTGTCCCCCGCCGTGATATTGCTGGAATATTGCTTAAAGTGGAGTAAAATCAAACTCACTCACTCACTCATCAGTTTACCGATCCAACACAGTAAGGCCCAGTCCTGTAAAATATTAGACAAAATTGAAATTCCAGATTCCAAGTTTATTACTCCTGTGCATATGTCTACGTCAGTGAGCCTGTACACGCCAGTGTGCAGGGATGTATACTCACTGCCAAAAGAAACGCAAACCATAGAAACATATAGAGAAATAAGTACATTAAGAAGAGATGTTGCCAATGTGTACCACTTAATGACAAAACTAACAATCAGTCACGTGTTACCACAGAGTGTCTTATTCTTAAAGATATGCTGCACCTGATTTCCAAACGTTACTTGCTAATCCTTCACGAGGCAAATGGTGCATCTCGAGTCATGGATCTATGACATCACATGTGTAAATACCCAATGAAGCTTTTTTAGCATGCATATAACGGAGCTAATTTCCGAAACATAATTGTGAGCTAATTCACTTTCTGAGCCTATGTATTTAGAACAGTTATAAGAACAATATTTCATTTTTTTTAAATCTTAAAATGTTCACTAATTTTGGGAAAAAAACAATAGAGTAATGAATAGATGAGTGAAATAATATTGGTTACCCAATGAAAAATGTTATAACCCAATTAAAATAGAACCCTAGAATAAAAACTCAATTGCTCAAAAAGTTATCTGGAGCTCTGGTCGAACAATGTTTTAAAGTAGCACTTCCGGTGGATGCACATGATTGCAAACCACTAAATAAAATATTACTGTTCGTAATGCTTGTAACATTGTCATTATCTTTCATTAACATCTTATTCAACTTATTAATAGTTAGTGTCTGTTTGACTTCTATTAAACAATTATTACAATAAAATGTGTGTATTTGTATTGTTCTAAACTCGTCACACAAGGTACATGCTCAAAGCGCTAACATTATTACCATTATTATCAATGGATTCTCAGCTCCCTGGGGAGTGGACAACCCGAGCTGCCTGTGAGTCACTAGAAGCTTAACAGCCACATTACGATCTTTTTCATGTGTAAACCAGAGAACATTTTTAGATTATCATAAAATACCATAGTTATCATCAAGGTATGGTTGAATTAAACTTGACTTTTGGAAATGTTGCCACTTGAAATAAAAATGATACACAACAACCTTGAGAAACAAATATACCTGGACTGTGGTCTTTCAATAACATCTCGTCATGGATGTTCTGTGGCTTAAAGTGTTTGCTCAATTTTGAGCTTGGTTTTCTAAACTAACATTTAACTTATGGTCCACAAGAGGAGACTAAATACATCTCCAGCAACCAATTCTGGTCGCAAGATGCCATTACATATCTGTTTGTTTGTTGTTTAACGCTGCACTCAGCAATATTACAGCTATATTGCGGAGGTCTGTAAATAATCGAGTCCGGCCGAGACAATCCAGTTATTGACATCATGCGCATCGAGCCACGTAATCGGGATTTAATGACATGCATCAACCAAGTCAGCGGGCCTGACCACCTGATCCTGTTAGTCACCTCTTACCACAAGCATAGTTGCCTTTTACGGCACCGTGCGTTGCTGAAGACCTATTCTAACCCGGATCTTAATGAGTTACATGTCCGTAAAATCCTGTTAGTCACCTCTTACAAATGGTCGTTAGAGGCCACTAAATACTTTCCAGCAACCTATGCTGGCAATAGGAGATGTCTAAATGTTCATAAGAGGCGACTAAATACGTCCCTAGCAGCCAATCTCTCCGCCATAGTCTCCCCCCATAACCAGTCCCTAAGTTTACCATAACTGGCAACTTGCATGGGCGTGAGATTACATCACAACGTAAATAACACCATCAGAGGGAGAGCGCCAGTTGTGGAAGCACGTTCTGTTTGCGTGACAACTACCGCATGTGGATGTGTGTATGTCATCACGTGCCACGGCGACAGTGAACATGACCCACAGGTGCACCTAAAACAGGCCACTGATCTTCTCACTGTGACGTCACATTGTAGCTAGGTCACGCCACCGCTGTTAGATAACTGGTACACTGTCCCCAAACACATGGACAATTCTGTTGGCGGATGCTGCGCTACAATGCAGGTCAGTCATACATTGTCCGCTACTAGAATATATGTATACACTCACACACTTACCTGTACAGAATCTCGCCTGGCGATTTGTTCATGTGGGTTGAAGTGGTCTTATTGACCCTTTCCTGATAAACGAACATGAAACCCATTTGTCATTCGCTCATTTATCCTACCTCCTCTTGTTATGCGAACACTGTACTAACCAATCTAAATGTCGTTCTACTAGACCCGTGAAGATCCGGGGTAGAATAAGTCTTCAGGAACCCATGCTTGTTGTAAAAGGCGACTATGCTTGTCGTAAGAGGCGAGTAACGGGATCGGTGGTCATGCTCGCTGATTTGGTTAGTATGTCATCGTATCCCAATTGCGTGGATCGATGTTCATGATGTCAATCACTGGATTGTCTGGTTCAGACTCGATTATTATTTACAGACCGCCGTTTTGCTGAGTGCGGGGTTAAACAACAAACAAACAAACAGAAAATGTCGTTCTTAACTTTTTTCAGTTTAAAAAAAATAGAAAACATGCCCATGTAATATATCTTGTTTTATACTTCATCGAGTTGTCTCTCCAGTGTTGTCCTATATCACGAAGATGAACCATGGGTTGATACAATGTTCGTTGGTTTAACTAAACTGGTTAAAACCAACTGTCTCCCGTGACGATCCGGTTAGAATTGGTCTTCAGCAACCCATGCTTATCGTAAGAGGCGACTAACGGGATCGGGCGGTCAGACTCGCTGACTTGGTTGATGCATGTCATCGTATGTTCCGAGTGAGATGTTAAACAACAGACTAAAGTACTGTCGGAAATGCTAGAAAACTGCTTTTTGTCTGTTAAAAAGGGATATAAATTTTCACAGACTGTTGTTATTGAAATCTCGAATAACTGCCAATCGTCCTACCTGTGGTTTGAAGTATTTCGGTCACGAGGAGTCCTATCGAAAAGTTTACAGGAGACAAATTCGAACGAAAACATGGAAGTTCACATTTATTTTAAGTCCAATGATGGCAGTCTGAAACGGACTATAGAAATATTCGCACGTGACTCCGTTACAATGATAATAATGTAGTCTTCATAAAACATCTTCTCCACACACAAAAATCCTTTTGAGAAAATTCTAGATGTGCATCTTCTAAAATGACAAAATGACGCTGCGTTTTATTTCTTAACATTGCTCACATGATGCATGTTACATTACACTTGCATGGTAAATGATATGGAGTCTGTACTGGGAAATGCATACAAGTTCTTTACACTTAAGAGAGATAGAGGGAAACCATTTATTAATTGAGATAGGGTGAATTACCGAACTGCCCAAGCTATGGTGTTTTCAATTCATACCTTCAAGTCTTCGGTATGATAAGAAAACAAAACAGGTATAGGGGTGGTCTCAAAAACAAAACTGGGGCGTAAAAGGATTTAGACAGCTTTGATACAGGGTGATTAGGCGTATAGTGTACAAGCTTTATGAGCAGAAGGTAACCTGACTTGTAGTAGAATTTGGGAGGATTTAAAGATGCAATTAATGTTTCCTGGACTGCACTATTGCTCTCCAAGAGATAGGATTTCGATACACTGCGCGTGGCGATGACTGAGCACTTTTCAGGGGAAAATATTCCATCCTGTCTATGAGGTCACATTATCTCCGAACCATTCATAACTATCACAGTAAGGGTGTCCAGATAATTTACCTTGATGAATCCTTCCACTGACTACATGTGGCTATCGGCAGATGGACAAAAAACACCCATAGACCATCAGGTAAAGGTAATCGTGTCATTGTTTTGCACGCTGCAACCCATGATATGGGGCTTATTGATGGATGTTTTCGAGGCGAAAAAGAAAACTGGTGATTTTCATAAGGAAAGTATAGGAGGTGATGTGTTCATAGACTGGTTGGAACTTCAGCTGTTGCCCATAGAACAACGCCAGTGTCATTGTCATAGATAACGCCAGTTAATATAACGTCCGGGAATCAGATACTGTCGCCCAAACCATGAGTATTCTGAAGGCGACCATACAGGAATATATGACATTGGTCGACTTCAGACCATATGAAACGAAAGTTCAACTCATGGAGAAAATTCGGCTGAATAAGAAACAAGTAAAGTACAAGACATATGTGCTGGCGGCACAACAAGGTTTTGTCTTACGTACGCCAGTCAGACATTGTGAGCTCAACCCTGTTGTGTCCATCATGGCTAAATGTACAGGGCTCGTGGCAAGACATTACACAAGATTCAAAAGAACAGATTCATATACGTCATCAGCGGAGATAAATGCTACCTCAAGAAACAATCTGTAGAACAACATTTTTGGATTCCAACCCGCAACCTTCTAATACTCATCCCGTTTCATAGCTCTTAACTAGTCCATCATGTTTCCAAGCAAATATAATGCAGTACATATCCTAATTGCTACCTTATCAACGCATGTCAATTAAGTACAATAACAGCAATATTTTGAGACCGCCCCCAACTCGGTGACATTTGCACCTGGGAGAATGCACGGGGCTCTGAGGTCATCACCTCAGGTTATAGGCCATTTCATACATGCATGATCATGACAACACACGAATATTCTCTAAGTATACCATCATTTTACCTGTAAAGGTACATTTTAAGGGTAATCACATTGTCAGTTAGGACAGGCTAGATTAGGGCAATTCGCGTTATTTTGATGTATGCACTTTTTATAGTCCTATGACTCGTATTTATTAAATGACGCCAGAAAAGCAGTTTTTTAGCATTTCCGACTACTTTAACAGAGGTCAACATATAGGGTGCATCTAGTTATTGCCTTGCCACGTTAACTCCAACAATTTAAAAGATAAGAGGCGACTAAGTTTTCTTTTGGAGTGAAGCGATATATATGTAGTGTCAAAAACTAGACCTTTACAGGATGCTTAGACACAACATGACAACTTTATCATGGCGTGATGGCTCTTGTAGATTCTTATAAATACAGCTCTTCTCAAGTCAGTCAGTAGCTAAATATGACAGTGTGTCCAATCACTCCAAAAGATTCACAACAAAATGTTTCGATGAAAGCCGGCTATTAAACAGAACAAGCTCTGTGACCGACTGACTCTATTGCTAATTAAATATATCAACTTAATCAAGAATTGTCTTCCGCAACCCATGCTTGTCGAAGGAGGCGACTAACGGGATTGGGTGATCAGGCTCGCTGACTTGGTTGATACATGTCATCGTGTCCCACTGGCCAACGGTGGCAATCACTGGATTGTCTGGTCCGGACTCGAATATTCACAGACGCTGTCATATTGCTGAATATGCGGCGTTTATCAACACGCAAACACCTATTCTAACGCGGAGTCCGTACGTTTATCCAGCTTCATATACGATTAAACGCTCATGACAACAATGTCTGAACTGTCAGATTTTGTAATTGTACCCGACGACGTGCATAGTTGCTCATGCTGTCAACCACTGGCTTGCCTGCTACAGATTCGATGTTTGTTTGTTTGTCTGATGTTTAACGCCGTACTCAACAATATTCAAGCTATATGACAGCGGTCTGTAAAATAATCGAGTCTGGACCAGACAATCCAGTGATTGACATCATGAGCATCGACCCACGCAATTGGGATCGATGACATGTATCGACCAAGTCAGCGAGCCTGACCATCCGGTCCCGTTAGTCGCCTTTTACGACAAGCACAGTCGCCTTTTACGGCAAGTATGGGTTGCTGAAGACCTATTCTACCCCGGAATCTTCACGGGTCTCTACAGATTCGAATGTTTAGAGTGAGCGAATATTGTTTTACGCCGCTTTTTTTTCTTTCAACATTCCACCAATTTCACAGGGGTGCGTGTTTAGAGACCGCTGTCATATTGCCGAGTGCGACATTAAACAACTCACAAAACAAAATATTGCCATATTGCTGGAATATATGCTGAGATCGGGCTTAAACAAAATGCACTTGATAGGGATCAGGAACTGCGTAAGATTCTAGTATAGAGATAAATGTTAGCATTCTTCCAAATTCCGTTGTCTAACTACAGTAAACTACGGTTATAACGAACTCAAAGGGACTACTAGTTTTAGTTCGTTATAACCGCAGTTCGTTATAAGTACATATACAGCATGACTACAGCAAGTAGTCGGGACCAAAAGGTAAGTTCGTTATATCCGTCAGTTCGTTATAAGCGTGTTCGTTATAACCGTAGTTTACTGTACACCTATTGTCTGTTTCAGGCGTACATGTGGCACTCCCCCCGCCCCCATCTCTCTATGATGGGCAACGTGCAGGATACGAGCCACACCTACACCCAAAGGAGATTCTGGTGGGGAGGCCGAGTTAAAGTTCCAAGCCAACCCCACCCCGCTTTCGTGCGGGAGGCGCTTAAGGCCGCCGAAACGGGCGACATCGGCAAACTCCGGAAAATTTACTCATGCGTTCGAGGGGGTATAACCAAATTACGCTGCGAGACCACCCTGACCACGCCCCTACACGCAGCTGCCACCAACTCGCACGGCTACATTGTTAAATATCTCCTCGGCAATGGAGCTGATCCCAATCTTCAAGACAGCTCCGCCGAAACTCCACTGCACACGGCGGCAAAAGCAGGGGCTACCGAGTGTCTTCTGCTGTTGTTGCAAGCCAAGGCTTTAGTTGAAATAGAGGACGCGTGGGGTAGAACCCCCTTGTTGAAGGCCGTGGTCTACAATCGACCGAAGTGTGTGTATTGGTTGTTGGACGCTGGCGCTAAGACTAACGTCCTGGACCACGATGGCCTATCCCCCGTTCATGTTGCGGCCAGCTATGGGCAAGTGTCGCTTCTGAGAAAGCTGGTCAAACATGGCGCGAGGTTGGACGTTGTTAATCGTAAAGGAAAGCTGCCCATATCTAAGGCCATCAACGCCGGTCAGGTCACAATGGTGCAAGAACTCATCAAGTACGGCGCGAGGACGTACCACGAGGAACACTGTGTCGTGAAAGACGCCATTTCCAAACTTGCTCAATCCCACCCTGCCGCGAAGGAGAATGACATTGCGAACTACAAGATAATTGAAACTGTGATATCCGCCCATGGCTACACGCTAGACGAGGAGAACTTAGAACTCTTTCTGTCCATATTTCGATCACTTGACCCGAAATTATTCCTACCAATTTTGATGAGGTTGGCGTTGGTGTCGGGGAAGCCAAAGTCAAGCACCCCTCACCAATTAGCATTACACCATGTAGAGCAGCTGCAGAAATTTCTTCCTGACGACTTCAAACTATTTTCTCTTGAAAACTTGGCCAAAAGAAAGATTCGTGCTTGTCTGATGGATTCAGGGCGGAACGTGGCTTGGGCCAGTGCCAAACTTGATGTGGCACCAATGCTGATCAAAATTATTTTATTACAAGATGTATTTTGACAACATATAATGGACATATTCTGATAACAATGGCATGTGCTTGCCTTAAAAAAGGGTCACACTTCTAAATTATCATTTTTTTTATAGCTTGTTATCAGCTCGCTTCGGCAAGCGCATCTCCTTACTGATCCCCATGGGCTGATCCAGAGTGGGGGTGGGTGCGCCCCCTTTTGAAAACCAAATATAGTATGTTGTAAGGCAGTAAAAGTCGAGCGAGAAAGGATTTTGACATTTTATAAATGCTGGATCCGCCCTCCCGATGAACGATTTCGGTATTGACTTGTCGCCAGATAGAGCTACCGGCCGCCCCTGCGTTTTCCTTAAAGATCCCCTATCCATATCTGCATCGCACTGTATCTGTTTTACATGTGTCGTGATCTTACACGTGCAACATGATTCACTTCCTGAGACACTCGCATTCAAATGCGTGTAATTCTATTTTAGACGGGGCACGGGTGGCCCAGTCGTCTAAGGCGCCGCAATTCGCTGTGCAGAGTTTCGTCCCTTGGGCACACCAGAAACCTATGATCGTGGGTTCGAATCCCGGTTCGCCCCGATTATGTTCCTAGGTTTGTCAGCACCATACCCGTGTTCGTGGGTTTCACCGAAGTGGTAAACGTCTGAGACCTGCATCACTTCGGGTTTTCCTCCCACATTAAGCTGACACGCCGTGATATAACTGTAATACTGTTAAAAGCGGCGTTTATCCCAACTCACTCACTCACTCATTGTCAGCCTATGAAGACTGTACATAATGCCAGGAAGGCGTACAAGAAATACGTGCTTAAAATGTATAACTGCAGGATTATTTTTATTGGTCCTTTTGAGCTGGAGGTCACGAGATATAGCTTTCATATTCGCCGTATTTTTTACGGTAAAATTAAAATGATGATTAAAAAACGAAACATTCCTGTGTTGTTTTTTTATCTTAAATGTGAAAAATGGCACCGCAATTCGCTGTGCAGGTCGGTGTGTAGGTCTGTGATTCGATCCTCTGATAATACTACTTGTTGTTAACGTGCCAGGCGCTCGGCATTAACGGGATGAAGCCAGGATTGGTCACCTCTGAGTCAGAATGTGTCTGAGTGGGCGTCCATGGTAACCTGCGGGATAGTGTCTCTGGCACTATAAGATATGCACAAGTTCGGATTAGTACAAGCCACCACACACATATGCATGCCCGTAGCTCCAAATAAATGTCTCTTGAACGCAACGTTGAACCCCATTTCACCTCCCTGACAAGCGTCACTGCAGGGTGGTGCTTTCTTGAATATCATATCACTTCCAATCACTAAATGTCCAACATGTTACTGGCTGCTGATACACCTATAGTCGTCAGTTGGTCATTCTGTCCGTCCGTCTGTAATCATATATTTTCTGGGGCATATCTCAAACACTATACAATCCAGTTTCAAGAAACTCCATACACTTATTGATCACATTGAGCATTGGTGCCTGTTTGCTATTTAAAGATTTTCCAAAGTTGTATTTTGGACATTTCCATGGAAACATGATGAACTTTGAAAACAGCGATTGTGTCATTTCCGGAGCATGTATACAACCCAGCATAACACATGTATAAACCTGTCAGACATTTTACAGATAAATAATTATACAGCAATCAATAGATGTCTAACTAGTGTTATAACTAGTGTACGGGGGCTGGTCAAAAAGTTCTAAGCCTAACAAACAAAACCAATAATTGTGAAAGTGCTTTTAATTATATTTTCCAACATAGTCTCCCTACTTTCCAACACACTTCTCATATCGATAGTGAAGCTTTTCAATTCCAGTCAAGGAGACCAAGGAGAAGTTTCCTGAAGCCAGCCTGGAAAACCAATGTCACATCTTTCAGGTCATCGTTGTCGTCATAGCGCTTTCCAAGAAGATGTTCTTTCAGTTTAGGAAACAGGTGGAAATCACCTGGTGCCAGGTCTGGCGAGTATTGAGGGTGAGGAAGCTCTTCGAACCCACATTGTCTCACATCAGCTTTAAGTCGAGAGGTGTGAGAAGAGGCATTGTCATGAAGTAGTAGAACTCCAGCTGTCAGCATTCCTCGCCGCATTTCATTGATAGAATCTCTCAGGCGATGATGCAGATCAGCATAGTAGGCACCGGTAATCGTCTTTTTGACTTTCTAATACCCCGTTCACATGCGCCTCTATACATATATGTGTATACGGGTGTAGAAATACATCCGTGAGTATACTTGTCACGTGAACGCGTTTACACGTGTGTATATTTACACTAGGAGCAAATTTGCATCATGTCTGGAGCAGGTGCAAATGTAAATGTAAATTTGCACTGTATGTATATGTTGCAATGTGAACGTTTATGTCAAGGTAAGTGGATGGTCTAATTAATATCTGTTCTTTTGCCAACACCAAACAAATTGTCAACAGTTGCCAACTTGTATGCATACATACAGAGTTGAGCAGACAGTGTTTTCTTTTGGTTTCAAGTCAAAACTTTGTGTACAAATTATATCAAACAAATGTTGCTTCACGCGAAAATTTTCGGTGAAGTAACTCTCTTCTCATTCAACTTTGATTGGAAAACAACCTGTTTTGTGTTGAAAGTCGTGAACAGACGAACATGTGTCCCTTTCACAATTTACATACTTTCTTTACACACCTAAGATGCTTCTCATGTGAACGCGAATTAGGCGAAATCCTCCTCAATTAGCTCTAAATGTTCTCTGGCAATGTCAGTTCTATTTTCCTTAAGATGAGAATTTAGAAACCTTGGCACCCAATGAGCAGATATTTTATTCATCAGTAAATGTTCATGAATAATAGTTTCAATGGATCCATGGCTTAGACCTGTGTCTCCCCCAAGTTCAGCAATGGTAATACGTTAATCTGACAGCATACGTTTTTCTATCTTCTTAATTGAATCTTCACTGATGGAAGTTGAGGGACGTCTGGACCTAGGGTCAGCATCAAGGCTTGTTCTCCCAGCCCTAAACACAGCTGCCCAACATTTAACAGTGGAATAGCTAGGGCACTTATCCCCATACACTTGTGACATGCGGTCATGAATTTCTTGGGAAGAACTTTTCTCTAAAGTCAAGAACTTGATGACTGCTCAGTACTCGTTCTTTTCTATTTCTGTGTCCATTTTGACCCCTGTCGCGTTCAACTGACTGTCACTAATATACAAACGGCCTCAACAGACCAAATACACTTGCAATGAACTACTCAAACAATGTACTACATTTATACGTAAATATTATTCCCTACCTTTTTTGTATGGTGGTCTATCCATTTATTAACGATATCAATTATTATTATTATACCCACCTACCCGTCGACGAAGTGAATTGACTCTGTAAGTCGGTAAGACAACCAAATGATGATCAAGATGATCTCACTTCACTTTTGCTTGACAACGGTATAAGGATCAACTCAGAAACATGACATAAATAACGAGTGGGGGTGATTTGGGTTTAACGCCGCTTTTAACAGTATTCCAGTTATATCGCGGTGTGTCAGCTTAATGTGGGAGGAAAGCCCGAAGTGGTGCAGGTATCAGACGTTTACCACTTCGGTGAAACCCATGAGCACGGGTATGGTGCTGACAAACCTAGAGACATTATCGGGGCGAACCGGGATTTGAACCCAAAGTCATAGGTTTCTGGCGAGCCCAAGGGACGCAACTCTGCACAGCGAATCGCATAAATAAAGAAGTATCACATTAGTTAGACATTCATTTTCACATGCGCGTTACTCAATAAATATTTCTCGGATTATACCCAGGAGAATCATGCAAGCACATAATCGGGGCGAACCGGGATTCGAACCCACAATCATAGGTTTCTGGCGTGCCAAAGGGACGCAACTCTGTAAAGCGAATGGCGCAGCCTTAGACGACTGGGGCACCAGTGCCCCCGATGTACCGGTGAAAGTCGATCAATTAATAACATACCTTTGTGTGGTTTCACACGTCAAATCGTGTATTACATTCATTACGCATCACCGCCGGTTTCTTCAGTGTCAGGTTAAAACTAAAGTCTATCATTTTCTCCAGCAATATAATTTCACCGCGGTTATTATTCATAAATTAAAAAATCTCGGCTCCTGGCCATAGCTGATTGTTGCTATGGTTTTGTTTGACCAGCTATGTGCTTTCCGAGCTGAACATTATTTCTAAAGCTCCGTTCAGAGGTGATCCAACATGACGTCCATTTTCGACCAGTCGGTGTCGTCGGTCGAATTTCTCGTCATCGCCATTGCCTCCATTGGCAACGTCGCTCTGATTGCCGTCATGCTGAAGAAGAAGATAGTCCAGAGACGGCCGTTTGAGACATGTCTTTTCTCCATGGCCTTTTCAGACTTGATGTTTGTTCTCACGACAGCTTTGCCCTTCTCTCTATACAAGTTGCTGGGAACATGGAGCCTCGGTGTCCATATTTGTCAGGTGCACCTTGTAGGAAGGGCTGTTTTTGAGAAGATATCACTCTACACCATAGGATTTATTGGTATTGAGAGGTAAGATTACTATCTAGCTTCTGTCCTGTGTCGTGGTGCCTTCTCTATCGAGGGGGCACGGATGGCCCAGTCGTCTAAGGCGCCGCGATTCGCTGTACAGAGTTGCGTCCCTTGGGCACGCCAGAAACCTATGGTTATGGGTTCGAATCCCGGTTCGCCCCGATTATGTTTCTAGGTTTGCCAGCACCATACCCGTGCTCGTGGGTTTCACCGAAGTGGTAAACGTCTAAGACCTGCATCACTTCGGGCTTTCCTCCCACATTAAGCTGACACGCCGTGATATAACTGGAATACTTTTAAAAGCGACCTTAAACCCAACTCACTCACTCATTTCTTTATCGAAGGTACGGAACTCCTCTTATTACCGTATACCGGACATACTAGCAAATGTCAGTTAAATATGCCAATGCAAGCGTAAGACCGAGTGGATGCTGATTTACGCCGCAGACAACTCCATAACAACGGTCTGTAAATATTCGAGAGACCGGAGCTGGCAAACCTCGAGGGTCAAAGAATGAGTTTAGCAGTACACTCTCTAAAACCACACCGTCAAGGCGAAATTGGAGCATTTGTGTTTGATAAGTAACAGGACGAGTGGAATGACACATCATGTATTAAGGTAACAGTTCCATATTGGGTACTCCGAGTTTTTATCAAAAATTGTGTTTGTGAAAGTATCAAGTTATTTTGCCTGTAAACGTCTCGTCTCCCGATATTGATTGTAGGATGAATAATATATACTGAACCAAATTAAAAACTTCACAATCCTAATATTTTAACATTTTGACAAATTATCATTGTGGGCCCTTATTGTGTATTTAAACAGTAATGGCCACGTATTGTCTTCAGATAACACCCAGTTTTTGTGCAGGTGAATCGATCAAAATCATGTGCACAGCACTACAGTGGCAAAAGTGGTTTTTCACGTGCCACGTGGCCATAATTCCGCACGTGTTTTCAGCCATACATGTTAGTAGTCATTCACAAAAAAAGAAAAACACAAGAAAGCAAAAGTCTTTACGGCCATTTGTCATGCCACGCCTTTCAAATGTGCAACGTACACGTGCCATCGGCATGTTGCAGACGGGAACGTCCGTAGCTGAAGTCGCAAGGACGATGGGTTGTAGTCGACGGACTGTTTATGATTTACAGACGCGTCTACAGCAAACGGGTCGACCACGTGTGACGTCACATGCAGAGGGTCGTCAGATTGTCTTACGTCACCTCCGTAACCGATTTTTGACGGCTACATCAACCAAAAATGAACTGTTAAGGGGTAGACTGAGTGCGCAAACTGTTCGAAACCGTCTGAGAACTGCTCACCTTCAAGCACGACGGCCATACTGCGGGCCGATTCTGACTCAATTACACAGACGTCAACGTCAATTGTGGGCACAGCGACACTTACGATGGACTCAGAGGAATTGGAATCAAGTCGTCTTCAGTGATGAATCCCGATTTAATCTTCGATTTGCTGATGGTAGGGCGAGGGTGTGGAGGCGCCGTCATGAACGTTACGCCCAGTGTTGTGTACAGGAAGTTGACAGATTTACCGCGACCAGGTACTGACACCAGAACTTCTGCCTTTTATGGCAGCACATGGACCCGGTTTGATCTTCCAACACGACAATGCCAGACCCCACACAGCAATTTTGATAAGGAATTTCCTGTTTAACGCTGCACTCAGCAATATTCCAGCTATATGACGGCGGTCTGTAAATAATCGAGTCTGGACCAGACAATCCAGTGATTAATATCATGAGCATCGATCCACGCAATTGGGATCGATGACATGCGTGCGTGCGTGTGTGCGTCCCGAAATCGTTTCCGGAGCATAACTCAGAAACCGTTAAATATTTCTCTACGAAACTTTGCATGTCTATCAGACTCATGCTGAACTGGTGCCTTTTGCTATTTAGGAATTTTATAAATTTTTATTTTTCACGTTTCCTTGGCAACAAGTTGGACTTAGGTTCTATAAGGGTGCAGTTCGTTTCCGGAGCGTAACTCAAAAACCATTAAATACTTTCTTACAAAACTTTTCATGTCTACTAGGCACATACTGAACTGGTGCCTTTTGCTATTTAGGAATTTTATAAATTTTTGTATTTTACGTTTCCATTGCAACAAGTTGGACTTAGGTTCTATAAGGGTGCTGTTCGTTTCCGGAGCGTAACTCAAAAACCGTTTAAATGATTTCTTATAAAACTTTGCATGTCTACCAGTCACATACTGAACTGGTGCCTTTTGATATATAGCACTTTTAGAAATTTTTATTGTTTATGTTTCCATGACATTAAGTTGGATTTAAGTTTTAATATAGGATTGGTTGACTTAAGTAGTATAACAAATAAACTGTTAAATATTTCCTTGCCAAACATTGCATGTCTATATATAAAGCGCATACTGAACTAGTGCCATTTGATATTAAGGAGTTTTAGAAATGTTTATTTTAGAATTTCCATTGTAGCTATTTTGACATGGGCTTAGAGAAATGGTGGGTCAGTTACCTGGTTTGGGACCATAACGTGTTAAAATGGCGGGGGATATAGATGACTTTGTCAACTATACGCTTGTTCTAGATGCAACTGAACTGAACTCTTGGAAGTTGACAACGCATTGTTTTAACTGTTATTAACCAGGAGCAAAACAACCATTGTAGCAGAAAAGCAATGATTATTGCTTACACCTAAGAAAAAAGCATATTTTTTTCACACCTAAAAAAACCCATAATTTCTTTTATAAATAAACCTCAATTTACCATCTATGCAGTGAATTATTAATTCAAAATATACGCGGTTGAACATGTTATTTAATGTCTAATGTAATTACTAGAAAATCGGAATCTTTACTCATTTTAGGATGTTATTTGTAGATGGTTTTTGACGGATGCAAACTGCGCTCTCACAATTATCTTCATTAAAATGATAGATCGGCTCACGTTAAAATATGAAAATATTAATAACTAGCACATACCACGAATGAACATGTAAAAACACTTTAAAGTAATATTATCGATTCGTTTTTATGTTCAAAATTCATTTGTCATCATAGATGCTTTTTTGAATGAATGTCGTAAATGTGTTGGTGAAACACTTGCATATAAACTGAACGGCAAAAGAAGCTTTGCACCAGATTGAAGTGAATGTAATTAATAAACTAAAATAACAAAAGTTAAAGTATAGTTAATAAACCAACAATGTTTTTTGGTTACATATTGTACACCAGACAAACACAATCAGCTGGAGTTGAAAATTCAGTTGTCCAGATTTTCAATGCAGTTCATTCAAACACAGAAAGTGGTCACAGACACAAAATGTGTCGATTTAATACCGAAAGTGGCCACCCCGTGCCTCCATACATGCAAAGACTCTACCTGGGACGGAAATCGTCAAACGTCTGATGAGGTCACGTGGCAAGCGGTTCCATTCATCTTGTAGAGCTTATATCAACTCTTGTCTGTTGGCATTAGGGGATGGTCGGACTGTAACTCGCCTGTCCAAGACGTCCCAGAGGTGTTCTATTGGCGATAAGTCAGGAGAACATGCCGGCCACGGTAAGACGTTGACGTTGTTGGCGAGGAAGTCCACTACGATACGAGATGTGTGGGGGATGGCGTTGTCGTGTTGGTCCAGACGACATCGTGGTTGATGCTGGAGGTAGGGCAGCACTACAGGACTGAGGCTGTCATCTCTATAGCGTTGGGGTTTGAGGTTTCCATTGATGACGACGATTGGCGTTGTCTGGTCTCCACAAATTCCACCCCACACCATAACGCCACCTCCACCGTGAGGAACGACTTCTTGAATGCAGCAAGCATCTGTCCGTTCACCTTTGCCACGGTAAACACGCTGTCTGCCATCAACCCAACAAACAGAACCTGCTTTCGTCCGTTAAGACCACGTAAATCCCGCCGCAGCCACCGCCGCACTGTATTAGCACCGCCTCCGGGGTCTAGTGGTAGAGCGTCTGCCCGGAGAGCGGAAGGTCCGGGCTTCGATCCCCGGCCGCGTCAAACCAAAAGACGTTAAAAGATGGTACTTGTTGTAACCCTGTCTGGCGCTCGGCATTAAAGGGCTAAAACAAGGACTGGTCGGCTCGGAGTCAGTATACTGTGTCTGAGTGGGGTATTCATGTTAAATTGCGGCATGGTATCTCAGTGAGCTAGCACTATAAATCGGCATCAGGGCTAGTACAAGCAGCCACACACACGTACATGCACGTCGCTATATAAGTGCAATAATCTTGGACGCGACGTTAAACCCAATTTCACCTCACCTTCACCTCACTGTATTAGCCAATCGTATTCGTCTGCGTCGATGTTCAGCGGTCAACATCTGTCCTTTGAATGGTCGGTAGGCCCTGATACCAGCTGCCCGAAGTCTTCTGGTCACTGTGTGTGTGCTCACCCGCCGACCCAAGACATTCACTGACGATGAGGGGCGGTCGGGTAGCCAAGTGATTGAAGCGTTCGCTCGCCACGCCGAAGCCCCGGGTTCGATTCCCGAAATGGGTACAATATGTGAAGCCCATTTCTGGTGTCCCCCGCCGTGATATTGCTGGAATATTGCTAAAAGCGGCGTAAAACCATACTCACTCACTCACTGCCGATGACGTCGCTGTGAGGAAGCGGTTGCCGAGATGCAACAGTTCGCAGATGCCGGTCTTCAGTTCGCAGATACCGGTCTTCCTGTTGCGTTGTGAACCTAGGTCTCCCCGTCCGACGCCCTTCCAGTCTGTCTGAAACGCTGCAACAAGTTGAACACGGGAACAAGCAAAGGTTCTTGCAACGCGGGTTTGCGTGGTCTCCATCTGGACCATCCCAAAGGTTCTGATGCTAGTTTTGGCATTGCAAATACTTTTTTTTTTACAATGTGTATGTTTGACATTGTTGCTGTGCAGTTTTGATACCCCAATAGCACGTGCATTTTTACCAGCAATGACATCGAGTGATTTTACAAAAAAACGTGCGCATTGCCGGTAAAAATTACAGGTACAGCAACGATGCGTTTGGGCAATGTTGTTGTGTTTATTTGGGTTTCAACTAGTACAACTAATTCAAAATCACATTATTTTTCAAATGTGCAAAGTTTCTGTTGCAGTTCAGTTAATTAATACTACTAATAAAATATAGAATAAATGAATTACTCATATTTGTTACAAGTAAAAACTGACACTGAAAACGCTTCCAAAATGCAGGAAATAGCGTATTTATTTTCTAAATATTTCTGGGGACATGCCGCCAAAACCGTCCGTTTCTCGCCCTTGTAACATTGGTTTACCCTTTAGGTTAGCCTAGTTGCACCCCTGTTATCTGTGTGATCCCTCAATAATGAAGCTGCGTACACTGTAGAAATGTGATTAGAATGTAAACATTTACGTAGATGATACTTTAATCTTTGTAGAAGATTCTTTTATCTACATATGTGATATTATAATTGTACGTATCGCTACTCTGACAGTGGTATTGTTTTGCAAAGTTGAGACCCTAGTTTATACAAACCTTTTTTATGTTGGTTGTTTAACGCCGCACTCAGCAATATTCCAGTTATATGACGGTGGTCTGCAAATAATCGAGTGATTGACATCATGAGCATCGAGTCACACAATTGGGATACGATGACATGCATCAACCAAGTCAGCGCGCCTGACCACCCGATCCCGTTAGTCGCCTCGTACGACAAGAAAAGACGCCTTTTATGGTAAGCATGGGTTGCTGAAGACCTATTCTACCCCGGATCTTTAAAATGAAGGTGATAAGTAACACTTAATTACTGTTAATTTAATTAAATGTTTGGGGGCATGTTTTTGTTTTTTTTATAAGTAAATTTTATTCCATTTCCAAGTACATGTTAACAAATATATAGAGTGGGCAAGTACATTTACGATCAAGGTAGAAGACATTATAATTTTTTTTTTATTCACGTAAGGCCTGCATACAACGTTTAAAGTAGACAGTGATGAGACTTTTACATGGAAAAAGATATTTTATGAACGCTTCACTGGTTATCTTGATCGTAAAGTCAGTTACTTCCATTTCTTGTGCTTACAATGGCTTCCGTTGTTTTTGTTTGCAATATATATTTTTCCATTCGACAAGTATCACTCAATCTTTTAATGAATACATCAAAGGACGGTTTTTGTTTTTAAATACTTGATAAAGAATGAATCTCTTTGCTGAGAGCAGATTATTGTTAACTATGTGGTTGTATGTACAAAATACAAACAGTACATTTCTTTCTTTCTGTAGATTGACTTTAAATAAATCTGAATTGAAATTCCATAAGTTTACAGTCCTTGGTACATTTTCTGTAGTATGAAAAAAACAGGGAAGGTGATAGGAAGGTGGTAAATACCATTCCGGTATTCTAATACTTGAAGGGTTGTATCAATCTTGATTATTTTGTCATAGTGAGTGAGTGAGTTGGGTTAACGCCGCTTTTAACAATATTCCAGTTATATCGCGGCGTGTCAGCTTAATGTGGGAGGAAAGCTGAAGGAATGCAGGTCTCAGACGTTTACCACTTCGGTGAAACCCACGAGCACGGGTATGGTGCTGACAAACCTAGAAACATAATCGGGGCGAACCGGGATTCGAACCCACAATCATAGGTTTCTGGCGTGCCAAAGGGACGCGACTCTGCACAGCGAATCGCGGCGCCTTAGACGACTGGGCCACCCGTGCCCATATTTTGTCATAAAAAAATGTCAGAAAAAACATTGTTGATGTTTAGTTGACGTGATGATCTGTTTGTAACACATTTTCTAAGCTTTAGAGGGGCGGTCGGATAGCCTGGTGGTTAAAGCGTTCGCTCGTCACGCCGAAAACCCGGGTTCGATTCCCGACATGGGTACAATGTGTGAAGCCCAATTCTGGTGTCCCCCGCCGCAATATTGCTGGAATATTGCCAAAACTATACTCACTCACTCACTCACTCTAAGCTTTAGAAATATTCGTAACAGCTTTTGATAGTCAAAAATTGTTTCTTTTATTTTGTATCTGCTATCAAAATCAAAATTTAGAATACCATTTTCATTACTAATATCTCTTATAAAATGAACCCCATGATGAAACCAATGCTTTATAATATATGAAGATTCAAAAGCATTATGATGATTTCACCAGAGTGGCTGAGCCGTGATTTGTTCAATATATTCATTATCGAACTCATGTCTTCCATAAAATATGACCCACATATCTCCCATAAGGATTGTCCACATGACATAAGCAGTCGCTAATATTAGAACCGAAAGATTTTATTGCTACTTGTGTTCTTTTTTAAATAGTGTTTAAAGGTGGGGGGGGGGGGGGGGGGGGGGGGGGGGGGGGCGGGGAGTTTAAGAGCATTTATACAAGTTTCAATATTATTCCTTCCACGACCACCATCAGTATATGTTCGAGTAATATTTTGACAGCCAAAGTTTTTACAATTGATATTCCCTAATATTATTTCTTCTATGCCAATTGGCAAGTATTCTGTTTAGAACAGCTGATCGTTTCTTTGTATTGATCACCCAGAGGTCTTAGTCTAATTTCAAAATCCCCTTTAAGCCAGACCAGCTTTAAATCATTGCCTAAAGTCATATAACTTCCCCACATTGTTCCAGATTGCTTTAGTCTTATCTACATTGATTATAAGGCCACACATTTTATAGAAATTATTTAGTATTACTATGGCAGCATTTAGGCTATTTTCAGATCCATCTAGAGTGAGTGAGTGAGTTTGGTTTTACGCCGCTTTTAGCAATATTCCAGCAATATCACGGCGGGGGACACCAGAAATGGGCTTCACACATTGTATCCATGTCGGGATTCGAACCCGGGTCTTCGGCTTGACGAGCGAACGCTTTAACCACTAGGCTACCCGACCGCCCCAGATCCACCTAGAATGAACCGAGTGTCGTCAGCACATTGTGCTCTAAGTTATTTAATGTAATGCCCTTTATGTTAGAATTAACCCTGATCATTATAGCTAATATTTCAACTACAAATAAGAATAGGTAGGGAGGTATCGGGTCTCCCTGTCTACGTCTCCGTTCTAACATAAAAACAGATGAGAGATGCCCATTTTGCATAACAGATGCTGATGTATTATCAGTTAAAAAATCTTTATCCATTTAATATTTGGTCCAAATCCAATTTTTGCTGATACTTGTTCAATAAATCGTTCCGAGATGGTGTCTAAAGGCTTTTCAAAATCAATGATTAACAACAGGTCTGTCTTGTTTAACCTTCTATTTTCAAAGATAATATCATATATTGTTAGCTACGAGGGCAAACATAACGGGGTTAATAAAATTAGCATTTTAGGGGGCTCGAACGCACTAATTTTAGCTGAGTTTAGTTTCATCGACGTTTGAACTATTAAATGGGTTTTACGCCGCTTTTAGCAATATTCCAGCAACACCACGGCGAGGGACTTCACAGAAATGGGCTTCACACATTGTACGTATGTGGGGAATCGAAACAAGGGCTTCGTCATGACGAGTTATTACCGTAACCACTAGGCCACCCCAAAGTCCCTTATATTATGTTGTGTTGCGATGGTGAACTCGCGAAACTGGATGGTCCTGTACTAATGTGTATTCCTCTCCAAGCTGACCGGGTGACGAATAATATTATGATTGAGCCGATTGGGACGGACCAATGCTGAACTAACGTTGTTGTTACTTGTTCAGTTTTCGAGCTCTTGGAAATGTTAACGGGCAGGCGTTCAGCATGGGTACAACTCGAGCCTTCATCGTCTGTGTGTGGGGCTTCACGCTGGCCTCGGGCTGCCCTTACGCTGCCTGGTACGTCTTGTCAGACAACCCAGACGGATCTAAAAAATGTCATGTCATCTTCTTCAACTCCGTCACACTTGCCTACACAGTCGTCATGAGGACATTGTTCGTCATCCCTGTCATCATCGTGATCATCTGCTACACTGGAGTCATATGTCGTACAGTCAAGTCCCACAGAAGGGTATGTTGGCAAGTGTTGTTATATCGTACACACAAGTGAAACAGGAGGGTATGTTTGCAGGTGTAGCTATATCGTACAGACAAGTCCAACAAGAGGGTATGTTTGCATGTGTTGCTATCTGGTGCAGTGAAGTCCACCAAGAGGGTATGTTTGCAGGTGTAGCTATATCGTACAGACAAGTCCAACAAGACGGTATGTTTGCATGTGTTGCTATCTGGTGCAGTGAAGTCCAACAGGAGGGTATTTTTGCAGGTGTAGCTATATCGTACAGACAAGTCCACCAAGAGGGTATGTTTGCATGTGTTGCTATCTGGTGCAGTGAAGTCCAACAGGAGGGTATGTTTGCAAGTGTAGCTATCTGGTGCAGTGAAGTCCAACAAGAGGGTATGTTTGCAGGTGTAGCTATATCGTCCAGACAAGTCCACCAAGAGGGTATGTTTGCAGGTGTAGCTATATCGTCCAGACAAGTCCAACAAGAGGGTATGTTTGCATGTGTTGCTATCTGGTGCAGTGAAGTCCAACAAGAGGGTATGTTTGCAGGTGTAGCTATATCGTCCAGACAAGTCCACCAAGAGGGTATGTTTGCAGGTGTAGCTATATCGACCAGACAAGTCCAACAAGAGGGTATGTTTGCAAGTGTTGCTGTCTGGTGCAATGAAGTCCAACAGGAGGGTATGTTTGCAAGTGTTGCTGTATTGTAAAAACAAGTCCAACAGGAGGGTATGTTTGCAAGTGTAACTGTCTGGTGCAGTGAAGTCGAACAAGAGGGTATGTTTGTAGGTGTAGCTATATCGTAAATACATGTCCAACAGGAGGGTATGTTTGCAAGTGTTGCTGTCTGGTGCAGTGAAGTCCAACAGGAGGGTATGTTTGCAAGTGTTACTGTCTGGTGCAGTGAAGTTCAACAAGAGGGTATGTTTGCACGTGTTGCTATCTGGTAGGTGAAGTCCAACAGGAGGGTATGTTTGCAAGTGTTACTGTCTGGTGCAGTGAAGTCCAACAAGAGGGTATGTTTGCATGTGTTGCTATCTGGTGCAGTGAAGTCCAACAGGAGGGTATGTTTGCAAGTGTTACTGTCTGGTGCAATGAAGTCAAACAGGAAGGTATGTTTGCAAGTGTTGCTGTCTGGTGCAGTGAAGTCCAACAAGAGGGTATGTTTGCAAGTGTTGCTGTCTGGTGCAATGAAGTCCAACAGGAGGGTATGTTTGCAAGTGTTGCTGTATTGTAAAAACAAGTCCAACAGGAGGGTATGTTTGCAAGTGTAACTGTCTGGTGCAGTGAAGTCGAACAAGAGGGTATGTTTGTAGGTGTAGCTATATCGTAAATACATGTCCAACAGGAGGGTATGTTTGCAAGTGTTGCTGTCTGGTGCAGTGAAGTCCAACAGGAGGGTATGTTTGCAAGTGTTACTGTCTGGTGCAGTGAAGTCCAACAGGAGGGTATGTTTGCAAGTGTTGCTGTCTGGTGCAGTGAAGTCCAACAGGAGGGTATGTTTGCAAGTGTTGCTGTCTGGTGCAGTGAAGTCCAACAAGAGGGTATGTTTGCAAGTGTTACTGTCTGGTGCAGTGAAGTCCCGGTTTCTTCATCCAGTTGTCCAATCGTATATTCAGGTTGCAGATATGTCCTCAAAGGCATCGTCAAGATCAGCAGCCGAGCGGCAACGTCTGGATAATCTGCTCAAAGTGGCTCGCTCCTGCATTCAAATCACTGCACTGTACGTGGTTTGCAAGATACCCTTTACCGTGTTGGTGTTACGCGCAAGTGTATCCCCTGAGACTGCCGACCAGATGCTGGCAGAGCTCCTGTGGCTACTCAGTACTGCAAACGCCGCAACTTCACCCTTTGCATACGGCATGTTGAAGATGTCAAAACTGAAGGTAGCTCTCGTTTTCCACTACGATAACTGACACTAGGCTTCAGTCCATACAAATATTCTCAATTGTCCCAAAGTAACAATATTTAGGTCTCAAGCCTAAAGTCTTTAGGGCCCTATTGTAATCGTTAGATTTTATATTATTTATTATTTTTGTACAAGTGTGATCGCAAAATAACTCGATGGCTCGATTATGTTAAAATAGTGTGTGTGCATGCAATCTGTTGAGTTCGAGATACCACAAAAGTTCCAATGTCGTAGACCAAATGACCAAGGGTAGATAACTAAAAACAAAGCTACTTTTGAAGATATATTTCGCCCTGTTGTCCGAATACTTTCACCCATTGCAGGTGTCGCTGCTTTAGGTGCTTGACATTTTTTCTTCTTGACAAATTCTTATTCAAGGTTTTCACAGTCTTTTGGGGTACATCCCTTCAAATCCTTACAACTCTGAACCTACTGAATTAAATGTTTCCAAACTTTCTGAGATTTGTCTCCACACATAACACATTTGCCATTTTGGGATATCTTTTTAGTCGCGGCCATATTTGATTTTGATTATAATCAATTTTTTTACTCAGAAATGTCTCAAGCAAACCATTTGAAAATTCGAATATGGTCGAGGTCGGCAAAATGCTTCCTGGGATTCCCCGGCATACGCCTGTCTGAACACAAACCGAGTCAGCACGCCAGTCTTTTGCATGCGTGTCTATAGATAGTTCCACAAAAATTCCAAGTCCGCGAATGCGTTTGTGCGTTGGTCGCTGGTTCGAACCTGGTTCAGATTATGGCCCTTACTTTTCCTGCCCATAAGACGTGACGACACTGAACTATTAACACCACTACTAATGCTTCTACCGCCTCCGTTGTCTAGTGGTAGAGCGTCCGCCCGGAGAGCGGAAGGTCCGGGGTTCGATCCCCGGCCGCGTCATACCACAAGACGTTAAAATATGGTACTTGTTGTTACCCTGTTTGGCGCTCGGCATTAAAGGGCTAAAACAAAGACTGGTCGGCTCGGAGTCAGTATACTGTGTCTGAGTGGGGTATTCGTGTTAAACTGTGGCATGGTACATGTATCTCAGTGAGCTAGCACTATAAATCGGCATCAGTCCGGACTAGTACAAGCGCACACACACACACACACACACACACACACACACACACACATGCATGTACGTCGCTATATAAGTGCAATAATCATGGACGCGACGTTAAACCCCAGTTCACCTCACCTACTACTACTACTACTACTACTATTGCAGTGTTGCAAGTCCACGGGGAGACCAGCTCCTGCTGTTCCCGTCCCAGCACCATCAGCGAGACTAGCCCCGCCGGACCCTGACCGCCGAGATTCACCCATCAACGTCACGGGAACACGCGGCATCGACACACTGATCCACGTCAGGCCAGATGAAGCGCAGCGTGTCACCTCCATGGCGTCGGATTGACGTGGGACAGGACCGGCTCTTCAGTAATGGCAGCTGACACAGTTTCCCCGTGCGACCACAGGGGTATAATACACTGTAAGAGCCGACCCTTATCGCCCTGGTAATAATCAAAAAGGAAAAGTTTCAAGTGCATTGTCGAGTTATTCTAAAGCCTGAACGTCTGTTATAGAATCACCAATAGAAACAAAGTTTTCAAATTTCTCAAGTTATTATATGATATGATATGATGATATGATGATATGATATATGATATGATATGATGTGATATGATATGATATGACATGACATGATATGATATGATATGATATGATATGAATCAGACAGCAACATATTAATTATACTAGTTATAAACTCAAGATCAATTTGTAATTCAATTGTGTTCGATCAATGGTATTTGGGTGGGAAATGTTAATGAGAAAGTGGACACAATTTATGGATAACATCTTCTTTAATACGTTGTTATCCATAAATTGTGTCCACTTTGTCATTCGTCACCTTCTAAGTAATGCATATCAAACAATTATTGTTATTAATCAGGTGTTAATTAACTGTTATACAACAGGTCCAGAATGACAAACCTTAACATGTTCCTGAACAAAAAATATAATTCGATACAACATTGACAGTTTCTGTTATTTTTCTTCTCGAGGTCGAAATGCAAAGTTTAAGGGTGTATCACATCAGGTATTGTCGCCGGGCACACATTGTCGCCAATCGTCACACATTATCGCAGGCACCGATATATGCCGGGTAGGCGGGGTGGGGTGGTGGTGGGGTAGGGGGTTGTTTGAAAGTCCATAGATGTGATATATTTTCAGATGACTCAGGATACTGTAGTAGATTGTTGGAGTAGTTCATTGCAAGTGTATTTGGTCTGTTGATGCCGTTTGTATATTAGTGACAGCCAGGTGACAGCCAGTTGCCAGTTGACGTGACACGGGCCCAAATTGACAAAGAAATGGAAAAGAACAAGTACCGAGCAATCATCAAGTTTTTTTACTTAAGAAAAAAGTCCCAAGAAATTCATGACCGCATGTCACAAGTGTATCGGGATAAGTGCCCAAGCTCTTTCACTGTTTAAGGTTGGGCAGCTCAGTTTAAGGCTGGGAGAACAAGCCTTGATGATGACCCTAGGTCTGGACGCCCCTCAACTTCCATCAATGAAGGTTCAATCAAAGAGATGGAAAAACTTCTACTGTAAGATAGACGTATTGCAATTGCCGAACTTGAGGAGGACAAAGGTCTAAGCCCTGCATCCATTGAAACTATTATTCAGGAACATTTACAGATGAATAAGATATCTGCTCGTTGGGTGCCAAAGTTTCTAAATTCTGATCTTAAGGAAAATATAACTGACATTGCCAGACAAAATTTAAAACTAACTTAGGAGGATTTCATCAAATTAAAAAAAATAATAATAAAATAAATATATGCCCGGTCACAATACATGCCCGGTCACAATATATGCCCGGTCACTATATATGCCCGGTCACAATATATGCCCGGTCACAATATATGCCCGGTCACAATTTATGCCGTAATAGGATGTGAGTTGATAGCAATTTTCCAGAACCATTGATTGTTTAAGTTCTTGTGTTGAAGTCAGTTGCCAGACGCTTTGCCGCTTTGAACAGTATTCCAGTTATATCACGGCGTGTCAGCTTAATGTGGGAGGAAAGCCCGAAGTGATGCAGGTCTCAGACGTTCACCACTTCGGTGAAACCAACGAGCACGGGTATGGTGCTGACAAACCTAGACGCAAATGAGAAATTCGGATCTGTGTCCTGGGCTTCATGGCGACTTTAGGAAGGAAACGTGGTTGGTGATGGTGGTGATGTTAAAAAAAGTGACGTGAGCCAACAGAAATGAGTGAATAAGTATGGTTGTACGCTTTCAGCAATGTGCCAGCAATGTACTTCCATGTGGGGACTCGCACTCAGGTCTTCGACGTGACGAGCGAACGCTTTAACCACGAGGTTACCCCACGAGGTTACGCCGACAGCCATGTTGACTTGATATGATGAACAACTAAGAATCAAACTGTAAAAACAAAAAATGACAGTGTTCAGGCAACAGAAAGCAACCGTCAGAATATTTGTGATCAATTTGATCTGGGAGATGTTTAACTAAACGGTGAAAAGAAATATATTAAAGCAATATTTCAATCCTTGACCAAGACACTGTCATTCCTGAACGGGGCGGTCGGGCAGCCTAGTGGTTAAAGCGTTCTCTCATCACGAAGAAGACCCGGGTTAGATTCCCGACATGGGTACAATCTGTGAAATCCATTTCTGGTGCCCCCGCCGTGATATTGCTGGTATATTGCTAAAAGCGGCGTAAAACCATACCCACATACTCACTGAGTTCCTGAACCATGACATATCCGCTCAATAAAAAACCCATAAAAAATAAACATGTCGAGATAATGTTAAAATGATTTAAAATGAGAGAACTTAATATTTTAATGCCATAAGAGAACCTGTTTAAATTACGTAATAAATTCTAATGCTGCCCACTGCACCGAACCATGCATGACGTTAGGCTCCACGTATAATCAACTTCAAGTATAGCACCACATGTATTCTGTTATTATGCCAAGAAAAACGAATTATTCCAATAACGATATTCCAGCAACATCAGGCGCAGTGTGAAACTAGTGTCGTATGGTATGCTATATTGCCAAGGTAGGGTACATGTACATTTCTGTAGTACCTGTGCCGACAACGACCCCAACAGCACAAATCACTGTGTCCAGGGTATCGCGGGGTCCCACAGTTTGAATAATGTCCGTCACTGGCCACCAAGGAACCGTGAGAAACAGTCTTCCTTATTTAAGTTAAACTTCTATCGTTCACTTTCCTAAACTGTAAGGGAGACAACTCTCCCAGACTTGTTGACGTTCACTCCGGCTGTGAGGTTAGACAAAACCAAATGTTTTCCCATAGACATCTATAGTAACGTAATATTTTGTTAAAACGACTAGGCATTCAGCAGATATAACATGCACAATCAGGCCTTTAAGCTGCATCAAATTCACAAATGTTGCCTAGCTCAGCCAGTTCCTTTTTGTCAACGTACAGGAATATCAGATATTTCTGACGTGACCCGTAATGGGATGTCTTCAGATCTTTGTTAAGCGGTAGCGAGAACTAAGATATGATTCAATGAGATTGGACATTAAAAATGTATAATAATAATAATAATAATAATAATAATAATAATAATAATAATAATAATGTTAAAAATGTTAGAATACGATGGTAACACCTACCTTCATGGCAGTTGATGCATGGTCTCGCCATCTTGTAATAAACAGTGAGTGAGTTGTGTTTAACAGTATTACAGTTATATCACGGCGTGCCAGCTTAATGTGGGAGGAAAGCGCGAACTGATGCAGGTCTCGGACGAAACCCACGAGCACGGGTATGGTGCTGACAAACCTAGAAACATAATCGAGTCGAACCGGGATTCGAACCCACAATCATAGGTTTCCGGCGTGCCCAAGGGACGCAACTCTGCACAGCGAATCGCTGCGCCTTAGACGATTGGGCCACCCGTGCCCCCTGTAATAAACAGGATCTCCTAATGTTAGAATGAGTTATCACGTAATTAGATGTCGTCAAGGTTGTCTCATCAAAGTACCACATTTGACAACGACTCACTGTTTTCGCAACTCTAGAAGGCTTATTATTGATATTATTTTTCCACATTCTCCTAACCAGGCGAGTACAGTTACCACGAATGCATATGAGATCATCCATTGTATAAAGACGTCATCGTATTCAATAACATTCGTTTAAGGATTGATTGTGTATTTTTTTTCGGTTCATTGAGGTATGAATAGAAAAATCGATGTGCAAACTGTATGAATCCTTCGGCCTCAAAGGGCAGTTTGGACTATGAATATGCATGAATTTCACTAAAAACTACTATAAGCAAATTGTATGTTTAGATTTCCTTATTTGTTAAAAGCTGGTGTACATGTCTCAGACGTTCACCACTTCGGTGAAACCCACGAGCACGGGTATGGTGCTGACAAACCTTGAAACATAATCGGGGTGAACGTGCCCAAGGGACGCAACTCTGCACAGCGAATCGCGGCGTCTTTGGCGACTGGGCCAACGATATAATGGCCCCTTTATTTGGTGTATCTAAAGGTGTGAAGCAGAGCTGTTTGATGTCACCCACGTTTTTTTGCTCTCTACATTAATGAACTAGCCACTGATATCAACGACCTGAGGGAGGGCGTCAGTATGGACGACCTGCACATTCTAGTACTACTTTACGGAGACGATGAGGTCCTTCTAGCCCCGACAGAAGCAATACACGATTCGGTGATTTCTTTTGGTGAGTCGAGCATTCCCTGTTATATCTTCGAATGGACGCTTCATTTCGGTGACTCGACATATACATGATCTGTCTGGCTTCAAAGCCTGCATTATTCATAGCCTGAATCGGTGTCGCTCTCAGACAGTGTGGGCTGTGTACCGTTTTGAACACTTTGAATATTTGGAAACATCAGCCATGAAACCTTTGAAACTAGTTTTACCTAATGATTTACAAGTATACCATTTTTCGTGACTCAACGGTTGCGAAATGGCATCCTTAACACGCTGGTTAAATAGAGAGGTAGCTTGAGTGTCGGTTCTACTGATAAAGGTTTTCAGCATTTGGACTGGACAGTTTGGCTGACCAGTCGAGTACATTCTTTTGACAGCCATTGCCTCTTCATTATTTAGCCTCCCCCCCTCCCCCCAATTTTTTTGTTGTCGCTGTGTTTCGTGTGTTAAGCAAGCATATTCAACACCGTTTTCGCCACTTTTAAATTCAAATGATGACATTGGTAGCTGGTGGTGGAACTCTAAACCCCTAGATACAAAATGAATAGCAATATTGTACCAAACAGCTTGGCGGAGTTTGATAGGTGAACTTTCGGCATCACTGAAATAAACGGCAATTTTATGTAGCCTCAATAACTTCTTTGTGTTGAGTTGGTCGCGAGACACCACTCTGCATCCTGTGCTTCAGCAAACCATCTAAGGTCTGATTTGCTTTTTGGAACAACTTATCATGAGCAATGTCTATCTGTCTACCAATATCAGATATATGACGATTGCTGGCAGCACGAATGTATTTCAGTGTGTTTTTATGATATTCTTCAGATTGTGACGACCTTTTCTCGGAACCTTAGGGTTTAGCCTCACAATAAAACTTGGCCATCTTCTCAGCAAGTGCTTCCGGGTGTATAGCGCCCATGTTGAGCACCTCGTTTAAAGGTTTCCAGGTCCCAATCTGAAATAAATGTAATATTTTCATGTTTCGTTGTGTCTGATACTTCCATTTCATAAATCGAGCTGTAAATGTAATGCACACCAAGAATTTGATAAACTTAGATTAGTTTGATTTAGGCTCATTTAGGAAAACAATATATATTCTCAAAAAAATATTCTCATACCTTGAAGAATTCTCAGTCCCCACTTTGTGTTTTTCTTCGTTGATTCAGACTGATGTAATGACTCGTATTGCATTAACTCATCCTCAGTAGCTCACTTTGAAACGCTTCGGAACTTTGACTGAGACGGAATTTCTGGGCGTGATAAACCTTTGAAGTCAGAAAGTGATAATTCATCTTCAATTTCTCGTTTTGATATTTCCGATGGTGCCGAGATAGTTTTGTTAAATGATTGTGCAATAACACCAGGAACGCCCATATCAAAATCGCAAAAAAATACATCAATTCATCAAAATCCACGTCCTAACCAGCGTTCGCCATGGTTCTGGTATCGGTGATGTCACTGGCTATGCAGTGGGGTTCGCTCAAAGCACGCGCCGCGTTCGATACTAGCAAACGGATATTTGTGACAACAATTATATTATCGAAAGATCAAAATTCATTCTTTGTTTGAAAACTTAGTTTTGGTTCATGGTGCATATTCTAAAAGAAATTGTCATATAATTATACCGTCCCTATTTGACGTTATTTTTAGACACTGAGGAATTCCCCTAAAGTAGTTCTATATGTCTCCGCGCGATTGACAACGTATTCACGTGACATACTGACGTTCATCGGGAAATGAACGACAGTCAGCTTGGTAGTGCTCATCTTGGCGAGGTCACCCGCTACTGTCAATATTTCCACATACACTCATCACTGTGTACAGTCAAATTGTGCCCCCCGTCTTCCTTGAGATGTCATGTGCGCGTCACCTGTTGTGAGATACTCATTGCTACACTGTATGTAATATCGCCCATGATTCACTTATCAGCTTCACCTCCATCGAAAATTCATTTCAGCCACCATCAAACATAGGTGTTTGCTGTCTTTTGCCCGGCAGTTTTGAATAAGTAGCCAAACACATGCAACGTCACTATATAAGCGAAATATGTGGAAAGTCATTTCACCTCACCTCATACAGGGCAGGACCCGCGAGGATCCGAGTTAGAACACGCACGCACGCACGCACACGCACACGCGCACACACACACGAATACGAACACGAACAAGAACACGCAAGCGATCCGCGAAGAGGGGTAGAATAGATCTTCAGCAACCCATGCTTGTCGTAAAAGGTGACTATGCTTGCCGTAAGAGGCGATTAACGGGATCGGGGGGTCATCGTATCCCAATTGCGTGGATCGATGCTCATGATGTCAATCACTGGATTGTCCGGTCCAGACTCGATTATTTACAGACCGCTGTCATATGGCTGGAATATTGCTGAGTGCGGCGTAAAACAACAAACAAACAAACAAAGCATACAGGGCAGAACCTCAACATTCAGCAAAGAAAATAATCTTTAAACAAGGTGCATTATCATAGCCCCCCCCCCCTTTAATTCGGGATTATAAAATGCATCCTTCATTTTCTCTCACATTAGCGTTCACTAACAACGCATTTGTTCCGGGTTTCACCTGGTTCATGTCATCCATATTGTTGTATCAGCTGATTACGTTCCCGATAACGCGTCAAGGACGGGCCATACCGCTCGAACGGTATCATGATAGGCCAGTCAAGGGACACTGATCTCAGTAGGAAATTATTTCGCACTTATCGATTAGTGCAGCCTAACGAAACAGGAAATGGTGCCGCGGCTTCTTTGTGTGGTCTTGTATGGGAGGAGATTGGGACAGTGGCGAGGAGATAACAAGTATGCATGACCTGGAGATGACTTTAAGAAATACACCGCGACAATAGCTGACCCCGAACCAGGTAGTAGCTGCTGGTCGAAGCCATAAACGACGTATAACCTCTAGACTCTCAGTCTGTAATTAAAAACAAAATAATTTTGTCATACGAAATCTCAAAAACTCGCTAAAACGTGTGTCACCTCAATGGACAGAGTGATACCTACTCGTTCTGTCACCTTTAAGGGGCGGTGGGGTAGCCTAGTGGTTAAAGCGTTCGCTCGTCACGCCAAAGACCCGGGTTCGATTCCTGACATGGGTACACTGTGTGAAGCCCATTTCTGGTGTCCCCCGCCGTGATATTGCTGGAATATTGCGAAAAGCGGCGTAAAACCATACTCACTCACTCACCCATGACTCATGAGCATGTGTTTATGAATCACAAACAAATAGTGATGATATCAGTTGTTCGCGAAAGGGTGAGCGTTTCCTGTTCCACCGTTGGCATCCGTCATAAACACATGCAAAGGCAAGTCAAATGTTCACCTGAACAAACACGGGAACATATGGTACAAGTAAAAGTAGTGGCGTGCATCGGACATTATTGTTATCACTGATGCGTCAAATTTGGATACGTCCTCCACATGTCTACCATAAAACATTGTGACAGCTTTGCTGAAGCCTTAAACCTTGACCCAACAACCTTTTAGCAAGAGTCGTTTAACGCTCTTTGTTATCTTTGAAATTTTTGTAGAAAGGAAGGGCGACGTAACAGGACTGCAGCGTCGTAGCTTCTTGTTGCTGTTTTGGTTGGTCTCGAAAGGCCGTAGCCGGTTCAATGGTACTTTCCAGTTTCTACATCTCATTAAGATTTAACGAGAGATCTGTTCTTTTGGGGCAAAGCAATCTAAAACATTATTAGAATCTAAATTATTCTCAGCACGTTGAGGAAAAAACAATATTATCCAAAGGGCATTCAAAGCACGTGTACGATGTAAAATAGATTTAGCGGAGATTCAATGATACAAAAGTGTTAAAAACGTGTGTTTTTTTAAAAGAATAATCAGTATTAAACTATTAATTTAACAATAGACTAGTTTTTGATACGCTGTTCATTAGCTATCTCCCGCAGCCATAACCTCCTCTGACTATGCGAGCTGCATTTCGAAGGGTAACCTTAAGTTTGATCTCATTAAGTACTGGAGAGATCCAAAGACTTGTGTACATTGTCACATAGGGCCGGATGTTTCAGGAAAGCCTCGTAGCACCTCGACCTCGTTGTCTGTACGACCTTGTTTGGGATGTCAGATGTAGAAAGGATTCTTGGATGACTTCCGTCAGCCCAGAGCAATGAGTGCCATCAAATCACAGGTCTTGCCTTGTTAAACACAACGTTGCTGTTTAAAGATGGAGTGATCTCCTTGGTGGTGTAGGTCAGGTCTGGCCTTTTTAAACACAACGTTGCTGTTTAAAGATGAAGTGATCTCCTTGGTGGCGTAGGTCAGGTCTTGCCTTGTTAAACACAACGTTGCTGTTTAAAGATGAAGCGGTCTCCTTGGTGGCGTAGGTCAGGTCTTGCCTTGTTAAACACAACGTTGCTGTTTAAAGATGAAGTGATCTCCTTGGTGGCGTAGGTCAGGTCTTGCCTTGTTAAACACAACGTTGCTGTTTAAAGATGAAGTGATCTCCTTGGTGGCGTAGGTCAGGTCTGTCCTTTTTAAACACAACGTTGCTGTTTAAAGATGAAGTGATCTCCTTGGTGGCGTAGGTCCATCACCCGCATCACTTCACCCTTCGCATCACTGTCATCTCACATGAAGCGGACAAACTGTGTCATAACGGAGTCGGAGCGGGCAAGAAGCCAAAAGCACACGGATCTCAAACGCCAGGTGCTGAGATCGTATCACGCTAATCACCGGGTTGTTATTCAGCCTTGGGACCAACACTATTTACAGGTTTTTACAGTGTTGTCACTACCCCTAGTGTACAGTACATACACCCTGTGCACTCAAAAGAACCCACTCGTCTGATAGTAGATGACCAGATGGTGGAAAAAGGAATACGTAATAATACTACATTCACCCGAAACACAAGTGTCAAAACGTCAGGTGTCACCCTGGGTAAGTGTCTCAGTTCAAATGTGCCTCTGTTCACCCAGCAGGGAATGAGCACCCGATATGTGAGGTAGATGTAAAAACCTTTTAGCGCCCCTAGCTGAGAATGGAAAGCAAACGGTGCACTGGTCGGGGAACAAATAAAATTTGAGCAGAATGGTACTAGTACCTGGATACCTGCGGCACAACCTCAGACGTATCCAGGCCAACAAACCTAATTTTGTCCTTTTTGATAAATCTAATGAAATCATTTATATCATTGAATTTTCTGTCCCTTTTGACGCTAATGTGATTGACAGGATTTAGAAAAATACATGGCAAATATGGGGACCTCGCTTTCGAAATGTCACGCTTGCATTCCAAGTACCAAGTTCTCCGACTTACCATTGTTCTCGGTGCCTTAGGTTTGGCACCTCCCAATCTGTTGACTGACATTGGGAGAGTTTCTGGGTTTTATACCAGTAATACAGCCCTACTACGAGTGAGTGAGTTGGATTAGACGTGTTTAGTAAAATAATTTACAGTTGGGAATGTTTTAAAAAACATTTTCATAATTTTTTATGAAGTTCGTGTGTACTTTATACATGTGCGAGATAAAGATAGGATTTCTTTTAAAAGTTTGTTTACATCTTTCCAACTATTACACATACCACTAATTTCTCAAACCCAAAACAAATAAAGCATTTAATTTATGTTAATGAAGGACAACAGCGACGATTAGCCCAGTTTCGACGTTGTGTAAACCTCTGACGTCTGTTGGCAATATGACGATTTATAAGGGGTGGAGTGAGTGAGTATACTTTTACGCCGCTTTTAGCACTATTCCAGCAATATCACGGCGGGGGACACCAGAAATGGGCTTCACACATTGTACCCATGTCGGGAATCGAACCCGGGTCTTCGGGGTGGCGAGCGAACGCTTTAACCACTAGGCTACCCGACCGCCCCTGTAAGGGGTTGAACGACACGTGACCGTCGAGCATGGAGATGAGCTGCATGTAGACGATTTTAAATCGTCTGACCCGTAACTCGTACTCCAGGAGCCTGATGAAAGTTTGCAGCAATTTGATTCGTCTTATGAGCTTAATATCGTAGAGCCTGAGTTCGAGTCTATTGATCCTGTACTCTCGCCGTTGACCTGGGACGCCCTGGGACGCCCTGTCGATCGTTAACATTTTGGGTTTGTTGGTACCTGTGCCATAGTCCGCTAAATCACAAACTGTGAAACATTGAGTGAGTGAGTGAGTGAGTGAGTGAGTGAGTTGGGTTTAACGCCGCTTTTAACAGTATTCTAGTAATATCTCGGGGTGTCAGCTTAATGTCAGCTTAATATGGGAGGAAAGCCCGAAGTGATGCAGGTCTCAGACGTTTACCACTTCGGTGAAACCCACGAGCACGGGTATGGTGCTGACAAACCTAGAAACATAATCGGGGCGAACCGGGATTCGAACCCACAATCATAGGTTTCTGGTGTGCCCAAGGGACGCAACTCTGCACAGCGAATCGCGGCGCCTTAGACGACTGGGCCACCCGTGCCCCCTGTGAAACATTGAACATATTGGCCACTGCACACTGGATTCTTCCAGTTTCCAGCATGCCAATACCGCGTAGACGCGCCTCGCCGCACCGCGTCGCGCCTTGCAGACGCCGCATCGCTAGTTTAAATACAAACAATGAATGAAAATTTAATGACGTAAATCTCAGAGTGATAAGCGGAATCAATATGATTGACAGAAATAATGACTCACAGAGATTGATCGACCTTCCTTGAAAGTGTCAAAATCAGGAATGACACCACAAGCACGTGTGTGGCACTAATGCGTGAGGTCCGTGCAAACTATAAGATGTGTGTTGGTGTTAAGTTTGGCAGACATAAACGTTCTTACAAACTTTAGGATGTTTGTCGTCAACACCTATCTTTGTTCTATTACTTGGTATTAACATTACTATTTCATGATCCCCTACAATTTTAAGGGTATATTATTTTAACTAATGACAAATACAGGCAGACAGCAGTCACCACCCAAAACATAAACAGAAAAAAGATTGAATCGCACATAAAATATTTGACATAATTAGATTTAAAGAAAATATTTTCTAAATTTATTTACACATTTTAAGACAAGGTTTTTCATAAATTCATATTTCTGTTATATTCAGAAAGGGTAATTAATGTATTACGAATACTGCACTTGCATTCCATATCAAAGCATATACTATATCATCGATTGTCGTGAAACGAGGATGTATGTCGTAAAACTTCATCTTTCTCATTTTTGACAGAAGGTGTTTAATTAACCAAAGAATCGCCATTCTAACATTAGCTTCCCAAACTATGAAATATAAAGTTTAAAGTTAGCAGCAAATTCAAGCTCTTGATGTTTCTATTTCCTAAACATGTTTACGGAAGTGAGAAGTGAGACGCGAAGTAGAACTTGCCAGTTTTCCATCATTCCGAAACGGTGTGACAGTTTAGAGGTAGAGCGTCTGCCTTGAGAGCGGAAGGTGCGGGGTTCGAACCCCGACTGCATCACACCTACATACGTTAAAAGATGGTACTTGTTGTTACCCTGTCTGGGGCTCGGCATTGAGGGGCTAAAACAAGGACTGGTCGACTCGGAGTCAGTACACTGTGTCTGAGTGGGGTATTCATGTTGAACTGCAGCATGGTATCTCAGAGGGTTAGCACTATAAAATCGGCATCAGTCCGGACTAGTACAAGCACACACAAACACACGCACGCACGCACGCACGCACGCACGCACGCACGCACGCACGCACGCACATACACACACGTGCAAGCTATATAAGTGTAATCTTGAACGCCACGTCAAACCCCACCTCACCTTACCTCACCTCACCTCATCTTGAATAAGAATGTGTGTCGTATCTGAAGCTGTTGCTATACACAACAATAAGCTTGATTTCAGCGTCAACAATATTCACGGGTCTTCAAGTTGACTGAAGGGTACGGGTGACACAGGTGTCTTAAAGTTGACTGTGGGGTACGGGTGACTCAGGGGTGTTCAAGTTGACCGCGGGGTACGGGTGACACAGGTGTCTTCAAGTTGACGGCGGGGTACGGGTGACACAGGTGTCTTCAAGTTGACTGAAGGGTACGGGTGACACAGGGGTGTTCAAGTTGACTGTGGGGTACCGGTGACACAGGTGTCTTCAAGTTGACTGTGGGGTACGGGTGACACATGTGTCTTCAAGTTGACCGCGGGGTACGGGTGACACATGTGTCTTCAAGTTGACCGCGGGGTACGGGTGACACATGTGTCTTCAAGTTGACCGTGGGGTACGGGTGACACATGTGTCTTCAGGTTGACCGTGGGGTACGGGTGACACAGGTGTCTTCAAGTTGACCGTGGGGTACGGGTGACACAGGGGTGTTCAAGTTGACTGTGGGGTACGGGTGACACAGGTGTCTTCATGTTGACTGTGGGGTACGGGTGACACAGGTGTCTTCAAGTTGACCGTGGGGTAAGGTTGACACAGGTGTCTTCAAGTTGACTGAGGGGTACGGGTGACACAGGTGTCTTCAAGTTGACTGTGGGGTACAGGTGACACAGGTGTCTTCAAGTTGACTGTGGGGTACGGGTGACACAGGTGTCTTCATGTAGACTGTGGGGTAAGGGTGACACAGTAGTGTTCATGTTGACCGTGGGGTACAGGTGACACAGGTGTCTTCAAGTTGACCGTGGGGTAGGGGTGACACAGGTGTCTTCAAGTTGACTGTGGGGTCCCGGATTTGCTTGTCGTGATTATGATATCTGTTTCTTCCTGTATCCTATGTCATCTCACTCCACAAACACAAATCTCGTAATCCAACTGTGGTGCTTTCCAAAAGACTGACACCAAACACCACACCTCTAACTGAACTGTTCAAATCAAGCTATGGCAGTCCTGCTCAGAATGGGATATTGGTCATCTATTTCAGATGCACTTTCTGCTGGCACTGTGGCGGAAACAATGGTCTGCAGTTTTGATTCATTTAATTCCCCTGAGTGTATGGACAGATTTGATTCCTGTAATTGCCAAATTGAATACCCTCATCTGCTGATCCCTGGCCATGCCAGCCAATTATGTTTCATTTTAGTACCAAATCAGTGCCCTGCCTTCGGCTTCAGTGGGTTGCTGTGAATGTACGGCGCTTGAAGCACAATTCTAGCAATATCACCTGCGTGACACACGCGGGGGCTGCTCACATCTTAAATTGTCAAATGCTAGAAGTTGTATGACAACTGCTTCTGTTACCACTGCTGCAACTACTACCACTACTACTGCTACTACTGCTACTTCTGCTGCAGCAGTAGGAACGGAGGAACGGTATCCATGTTAAACTGTAGCATGGTGTCTCAGTGGCCTAGAACTATAAAACCTGTATTAATCCAGACTAGTTCAAGCAGCAAGACACACACACAGAGACACACACACAGACACACACACACAGACACACACACAGAGACACACACACACACACACACACACACACACACACACACACACACACACACACACACACACACACACACACACACACACACACACACACGGAGACACACACACACACGGAGACACACACACACATACTTACACACACAGACTTACACACACAGACACACACACACGGAGACACACACGGAGACACACACACACACACACGGACACACACAGACTTACACACACACACACACACACACACACACAGAGACACACAGCGGTACACCCCATTCACTTATGCTGCTACTACATCTACTTCTACTACCATTGACGTGCAGGGTTATATCTTAAATACCGCTCATTCTGCACTGGCATAAACCGATAAAATACATTAGGCGACGACCACTAACGTGCTTCCTATCGTGACAACTATTTCCTGTCCTGGATCTTGTTTTGCATTATCTTTTCTGAACGATGTAATTTTGAAACAGGTGTGACTAATATACTGTAATACCATATAGATGTCATTGTGTTGTACATGTTAGTTATCTTCGAAGACTTTAATGCAAAAAGTCAATTAGTTATTTGTGATATTGTATTTTGTTAGATGTGAAACTTTCAAAATAGGTTCATTTCCTTGTGAACTTGCCCTTTCAGCAAACATAGCTTTTGTGAATGTTCTCGTAAGAGGGGGCGGTCGGGTAGCCTAGTGGTTAAAACATTTGCTTGTCACGCCGAAGAGTTCGATTCGATTCCCGACATGGGTACAATGTGTGAAGCCCATTTCTGGTTTCCCCCGCCGTGATATTACCGGAATATTGCTAAATAGCGGCGTAAAACCATACTCACTCTCTCACTCGTGCAAGAGAAAGAATGTGACTTAAATATGCAGCGCACCAAACCTCTCAATACTGTAACATTATCTGTTTCATGGATCTAATGGCCTTTCCTACTGGAATACAATCCTTGATTCCCTTTAGTAATAATACATCCGTACGTGTCAATGAATGTAGACATATATTTTATGCTTGTAATGTCGTTTCCCATCTTTGACTGGACGAGTAACGTTTAAATTTAGTCCGACTGTCAGGCAGGAATTAATTTTAAACATTTGACTTCATATACACTTTCTGCAATGATAAATGATAACGTCAAAGTGTATCCTTTCAGTGCGAGTGTATTGGGACCATCCGAGCTCGTTAAATGAGCACCAGGAAAATCATAGGATGACTGTTTCTCTTCTAAATGTCAAGTATACGGATGCCATTTGAAGTACATCTCTCGCAATACGGCTTAATATCCAATCCAAAGGGATTATGCGCTGTAAACTGCTTTCTATAGGAGTGAACCGTACCAGAAGGGTGACGTGTTCAAAGTACCATCATCTGTAAATACCACTTATTGGATCAGGATCTGCCACACGGTGAGGTGTGGCTCTTCAAGTGTTTACTTAGCCAAGGCAATAAAGGACCTTAAGGTCCTTGGCGTATTCTCTTGCGCCTACACTCGACTCGTTTCTCGATGGAACATCTGATAATTGCAACTGATCAGCATCCTCAAAAGGCAAATACAGGGCAGTGATGTATTGCCACGGTGAATCTTGACAAGGAGTTTGGTATAGTCGAGCAAACAAATGATTGAGAAAAGACAAAGCATAAATGCTCCCATCGCTATCCCTCTATTGAAGTATGACTTAAGACACAGATTCTATCAACCCCGTGATCTTCTGAACATCTAGTAGAGGGAATATGACATTAATGAGTCCATATGACAATCACCACGACCCGTTCCACGTCGACAACGTATCCATCCTTGCCAGTTGCAGGCGACAGAGATGCAACGATACATCGCTGTTGCTTGAAGGGGCGGTCGGGTAGCTTAGTGGTTAAAGCGTTCGCACGCCACGCCGAAGCCCCGGGTTCGATTCCCGACATGGGTACAATGTGTGAAGCCCATTTCTGGTGTCCCCCGCCATGATATTGCTGGAATATGGCTAAAAACGGCATAAAAACATACTCACTCACTCACTCACTACGTTGCTTGATTGACAATGTCAATCAAGAAAGGGAGGAGCTTGATGATATCGTTCTCTCCCAGTAAATTCTGATATCAACTAACGACGTTATTTCGACGGAAAACGATGGTTTGAAAAGTCAAAAAACGTCGTTTTCCCGTTCAATGACCATATACGAAAAAACCCGACGTTTTCGTGTTTGCAGTGATAGTTTCACACTACTGATAGCTAAATTATCGAAATAATCTCTTCAATTTATCGTAATTCTATTTTTGTACTAAACGCAAAATGTACAGATCAGCAAGGATAGAAGACGCGTAGATAGAAAACGGACAGATATGATTCTTCCGTTGTTGATGCTTGCAAAACTGTCGTTAAGGCGTGCTTGAAAAAATAAATTATTACCTTGTTTATGCGTCTGAATTTAGCACTGACACAACAAATTTGAAGTAGATGTCCGCAACAGTAATCAAGACAAATTGATGGGGAGTTAATTACAATATTGATTATTGTTCTATATACACGAAGCGATGTTGACCAGCCTTAACAAAACATAATAATACACAGTCAACCAAATATGGCAGTACGTGTCCTTCGACAGTATGTTACTACGAGTAAAGCTAAAAGAATCTTACCTGCGCGAGATAGCCAAGTGGTTAAAGCGTTCGCTTGTCACACCTAAGACCCGGGTTCCATTCCCCACACGGGAACAATGTGTGAAGCCACTTTCTGGTGTTCCCTGTTGGATATTGCTGGAATATTGCGAAAAGTGGCGTAATGTCATTCTCACTCATTCACTCAGGGTTACAACATTAAAGGCGTCAGTAAAATTTGCATTTTAATATTTAAGTGATAGAAATGTGGACAAATCCAAAGAGGTGCAAAGCTAGTGCAAAATATTATTTTCACTTACCATACGTTTGTTTAGATGGATACTTGAGTTGCCATTGCATGTGTTTGTGATGGGTGCTACCGGTGGAGCAGGGTGCCCAAACGTCTTCATGAGCACTTGTTATCGCGAGTTGTTGGTAATTGATTCAAAACACAGGCTTATCATATTATCGGAATCGTACAATGATTTTTAGCAGATTGTTGATCAAAATACGGTTTAGAGCACAAAAATAAGCATATTGTTTAATGGTTGATATGATCGAGGAAACAATACGAGTGAATATGGGGATTAACAAATCATAAACATTGTAAACACAATCATTATTAAACTCTCAAGTCGACTCAGGCGCTGTTATTCACTGCCCACAATATTTGTATTGTGGCTTCGAATCCCGGTTCGCCTCGATTATGTTTCTAGGTTTGTCAGCACCATACCCGTGCTCGTGGGTTTCACCGAAGTGGTAAACGTCTGAGACTTGCATCACTTCGGGCTTTCCTCCCACATTCAGCTGACACGCCGTGATATAACTGGAATACGGTTAAAAGCGGCGTTAAATCAACTCACTCACTCACTCACTTTAACACCAATACAGTTAATCTGTCATGGCATATTTCATAATTGCTGACTGCTGACGAGGCGACGTGATATAACTGGAATATTGTTCCCAGTGACGTTAAACCCAACTCACTCACTCACTCACTCACTCCATAAAACTCTCTTTCTATGTATTCTCAATCAACTGTGAGACAATTATGATGGCAGTAAGGATTATGATATAGGCGACATTATTTTTAGTAATTATCACCGAGTGTCTAATTGTTGTATCACAATTGATTTTTTGCGAGGTCTTCAAAAACGTTACGTCATAAGAATGCATTGCCGGTAGTAAACTATCATACGTTGTTAATGATTTGTTTGTTTGTATGTTTATTTAGTTTAACGCCGCACTCAGCAATATTCCAGCTATATGACGGCGGTCTGTAAATAATCGAGTCTGGACCAGACAATCCAGTGTTTCACATCATGAGCATCGATCCACGCAATGGGGATACGAGGACATGGATCAACCAAGTCACCGAGCCTGACCACCCATCCCGTTAGTCGCTTCTTACGACAGGCATAGTCACATTTAACGACGACAAGCATGGGTTGCTGAAGACCAATTCTAACCCGAGTCTTCAAGGGTCCATTGTTAATGACGTCACAAGGGATTTGGTGTGACCTAGTTTCGACTTATTAGTCTGATTAAGATGATGGTTCCACTTGATATCCAGAAATCGACATTTTCTACATTTTATCAGAGAAAAGAGTCAATATCGAGATTATCTGTCACTGAAGCAATGCTCCTCACCGGATAAATAATTATATGGTGAGTGCCAGTTAATGGAATATTGGCAAGATTTGTGTAACAATATAATAAATTATCTATTTATTGCTATGCTTTCATATTTTCATACTACACTGCAAAGCGGCAGAAATTTACCTCCATTTGGGAGGTGAGTTTGGGTCTTCCATAACTACCAATGTTCAATGACACAATTTAGAGCCAATCGTTGGTAAAAAAAGGGAAACATCTTTAAAACCAAAAAAACGTTACATCAAAGATGCAACTTCTTCCCTAGAGATGCACAAATCGATCGAAAGTAATACAAAAAGCAAGACGTTTATGAATACACAGTAGTACGTCCCTGGTTTATGAACGTTTAGCAATGTATGTAATAGCCTCTTGGAATTGGATGTAGTACACTGACCCACTGAAAGCCCACCAGAGCATGATGAATCATTAAGACATACTCCCAGAGAGAGATGTGTCCCCATGCTAGCTCCCAATGGGCTAAATCTTTGATGTGGTAGAGATAGGCTCGCAATAGGGGAATTGCCAACCACAAATGCCACGCTTACCATCCGAGACGTTATTTGCAGTATAATCTTCGGGTTTAGTGCTGAGGTTATTTAGTGCGAGTGTGATAGATGCGTGTTGTTATGGGGATATATTTGAATATTGGGCTTATAAGGACATACACTTGTGTTTTATGTTGTCAGAGCTTCGATTGTCATGATGGTAAGATAGACGCAGTGTTGGGCAGTCGGATTTTAGAGGATGTTGATCCACATGAAAATGTACTTCTCGATAATATCATGTATTATGCGTTGACCATCTCCACTCTCGTCTTCTTCTCCATACTTGTTCCAGAACGAGTTCCAGATGCTTTTGCGTTTTGTTTGTTTGTTTGTTGTTTAATACCGCACTCAGCAATATTCCAGCTATATGACAGCGCCTGTAAATAATCGAGTCTGGACCAGACAATCCAGTGATCAAGACATCATGAGCATCGATCTGCACAATGGGGATACGATGACATGCATCAAATCAAATCAGCGAGCCTGACCATCCGTAGTCGCCTCTTACGACAAGCATAGTCGCCTTTTACGGCAAGCATGGGTTGCTGAAAACCTATTCTACCCCGGATCTTCACCGATCGCTGGCGTGCTTGTTCGTGTTCGTGCGTGTGTGTGTGAGTGAGTGCGTGTGTGCGTGCGCGCGTGCGCGTGTGCGTGTGTGTGTATCTGTGTGTAGATATCAGAATACAGTCAGCCCATAATATAACGAAGTCAGATATAGCTAACACCTGACTGTTACGAACACATTTCTAAGATGTGAGAATTATTCACTATTTGAATAAAGAGTGTCGGTAATAACAAACAAATTGTGAATGAGTTCGTTCTGTTTTGACTGTGTACTGGAGTCGCTATATGGCTGGAAAGAAATGCCCATGCAACGTTCAATTTTTACTCACTCTCTCACTCTGTGAACCAGCAACTGAGTTGACTGGGTTGTCTGATTGTCTGTGACAGTGGGAAGGTCTTCCGGATACATCAACATCTCTTTACGACGATGCATAATGTGAGGTGAGGTGAGGTGAGGTGAGGTGAGGTGAGGTGAGGTGGAGTTTAACGTCGCGTTCAAGATTATTGCACTTATATAGCGACGTGCATGCACGAATGTGTCTGTGTGTGTGTGTGGCTGCTTGTACTAGTCCGGACTGATGCCGATTTATAGTGCTAGCACACTGAGATACCATGCCGCAGTTTAACATGAATACCCCACTCAGACACAGTATACTGACTCCGAGCCGACCAGACCTTGTTTTAGTCCCTCCCTTAATGCCGAGCGCCAGGCAGGGTAACAACAAGTACAATCTTTTAACGTCTTTTTGTATGACGCGTCCGGGGATCGAACCTCGAACCTTCCGCTATCCGGGCGGACGCTCTACCACTAGACCACGGAGGCGGTCGGGGAGGAGTGAACGAGTACTGACAAACAAGGGGTCGTCATCAGGAAATCAGAAAGGAAAGGGTCAATCACCTGGAGATGAAATGACCTTTTTAGTACGATAAATGTCCCGATAGAGGGCGCCTGTTTACCGCGGAAGCAAGCGAAAAGACAAGCATTCTGAATACCGACCACAACCTGACCTAATTCATTGTTCTGGTCAGTTTCTGGGAATGACATTAGGTCGAGTCCTCAGCACACACGGGATATTCGGCGGACGTCATCACCAATATGTATGCAGATAAGCATACACAAAGGGAAGAAGACAAGACGTCGCCCGTTTTCCTGATTAAAGCCCCGTGGATTGTCTGTACTCATTCACTCTCTTCCATTACGCATTCAACATTCCCTTCACAAATGCTGAAGTTGTTTTTGCTGGTAGAATGGTTAAATGTGTTTAAAGGTATTTGGCTTTAGAAGTGCCTGTTGAATGGTAATTGGGGGTAAAGCTAGAAAAGGTTACTTTTCGGTTGCATTTATTTAATTGAATAATGATGGAGTTACTTGAGTTAGAATAGAATTAATTGTATCAACTTGATACACGTGTTTAGTTGTGTCTTGAATATCCTGGTGCATGACAGTGATTTACACAACATGGGTGGTCAGGCTCGCTGGTTTGGTTGATGCATGTCATCGATCCCAATTGCGTTGATCGATGCTCATGATATAAATCACTGGATTGTCTGGTTCAGACTCGATTATTTACAGATCGCCGTCATATAGCTGGACTATTGCTGAGTGCGGCGTTAAACAACAAACCAAACCAACCAAGCATGTGTAAAACAATCACTTAAACCTACAATAATACATTCGGGAAGATGATTCGTTTTTAGAAAAATGTCCCTCGTTATTTTGATTCTAAACACTTAAGAATGAAAATTGTATATAGAAATAATATCCGAGCACATGTGTCATTGAAATCCCAGGTTCCTGTGTCCGTCGTGTTTCAGTGACAACACATAAACAGCCATTATCTCAATGCTGTGGTGGTGGGAGTTACATCACTCTGGTTTTCATGCGATGACAGACATGGTATTATCGCTATTTGGTAGTGATTCATAAACACGTGCTAATGATAAAGTCGGAAACGTACAATCAACTCTGCTTTTGGGTGGATATTTTTCATGGATAAGGAAAGAGATCTGTCGCTTTTTTAATATAAAATTTGTCTGAACAAATGATTGTGTTGATGGGATAAAAATAGACAAGTGTTTCTATGCAACTCCATAGGCAAGGGAGTTAACATCTTCCAGAGGCAAGGGAGTTAACATCTTCCCGAGGCACGGAGTTAACATCTTCTCGAGGCACGGAGTTAACATCTTCCCCAGGCAAGGGAGTTAACATCTTCCCAAGGCAAGGGAGTTAACATCTTCCCAAGGCAAGGGAGTTAACATCTTCCCCAGGCAAGGGAGTTAACATCTTCCCAAGGCAAGGGAGTTAACATCTTCCAGAGGCAAGGGAGTTAACATCTTCCCGAGGCACGGAGTTAACATCTTCCCGAGGCACGGAGTTAACATCTTCCCAAGGCAAGGGAGTTAACATCTTCCCAAGGCAAGGGAGTTAACATCTTCCCGAGGCCAGGGAGTTAACATCTTCCCAAGGCAAGGGAGTTAACATCTTCCAGAGGCAAGGGGGTTAACTGACTTTAAAAGTCCAGTGGAAAGGGAGCTAACATCTTCCCAAGGCAAGGGAGTTAACATCTTCCCGAGGCACGGAGTTAACATCTTCCCCAGGCAAGGGAGTTAACATCTTCCCAAGGCAAGGGAGTTAACATCTTCCAGAGGCAAGGGAGTTAACATCTTCCCGAGGCACGGAGTTAACATCTTCCCGAGGCACGGAGTTAACATCTTCCCAAGGCAAGGGAGTTAACATCTTCCCAAGGCAAGGGAGTTAACATCTTCCCGAGGCCAGGGAGTTAACATCTTCCCAAGGCAAGGGAGTTAACATCTTCCAGAGGCAAGGGGGTTAACTGACTTTAAAAGTGCAGTGGAAAGGGAGCTAACATCTTCCCAAGGCAAGGGAGTTAACATCTTCCCCAGGCAAGGGAGTTAACATCTTGTCTCAGGAAGATGCCAGGGATGTCATAATGTATATTATCCCACTTGCTGTCATTTTCCACTTTCCTAATTTTAGATTATTAAAAAATGATAATCTGTTGACTAGAAATTCAGGAAGTTTAGAATTTCTGTCATTTGTTTCAGAAACAGTTTCGAAATATGTAAGATATCTGTACACAAGTTTTGTGTTTCATAAGTATTGTTTTTGTCTCATTACAGTAATTATTACGAGGAATTGTTTCTTGTAAATATTTCTTTTGCATAACATTTCATAGTGTTAACGTCATTGGTTATAAACCCTTAATGTTTCTTCATTCTGCTTTTCTGAACTATTCCTATACCTGCTGTGATCACATTGACGTCATAACTTACAATCATCAGAACAATATGAAACTGCTGTTACTGATGAAATACATAATTAGATAAAACATTAAATGATGACATTGTATAACTAAGTTTCCTATTTCTTCGAGTGACACCTCAAATAAACTACCTCTCATGAGATCGAGACCCTGTTACTTCATGTCTGTGCACTCAATCAACTGAAACCTAATACAGATAAATGCAGTATCATTGTCGCACTCCATGGAGCTCCCTGTCAAAGGATATTCTCTGTAATTTTGAAAGTCCCTAGCCCTCAATTTGATATATATGATACAATGTTATTGCGCAGTGTCTTTTAGCTTTACTGACTGAACCTAAATAAAACCTTTGTCTGGGATTAACAGTTATGTTATGTTACCCTAACCCTAACGTTCATGATTCCCAGAATACTAAGGATGATCATATGCTATGCTATCAAGTCAATGAGGTTTTGCAGTGCTATGATATTTTGAAACAGTAAAACAGTCTGGTATAGTCAAACACATGTGCGACAGACCAGGCGTGTACCAATGGATTGCAATGATCCTACCCAATAATGGATGGTCACCATCACACACAAAAATCGCCTCGTCAGCAGAATGCAGCAATTATGAAATATGCCATGACAGATAAACTGTATTGATATTAAAGTGATTGAGTGAGTTGAGTTTGACGCCGCTTTTAACCGTATTCAAATTATATCACGGCGTGTCAGCTTACTGTGGGAGGAAAACCCGAAGTGATGCAGGTCTCAGACATTTACCTCTTTCGTGAAACCCACAAGCATGGGTATGGTGCTGACAAACCTAGAAACATGATCGGGGCGAACCATGCTTCGAACCCACAATAATAGATTTCTGGCGTGCCCAATGCACACGGCTCTTCACAGCGGATTGCGTCGCCTTAGACGACTTGGCCACCCGTGTCCCTGATATTAAGAACCGAATGCTCATGTATTTAAAACAAAATTCAATGCATACTCCTACCTAATTTTTACTGGCAGAAATTAACCAAAAGTAGAAGTAAAATAATGGAACTCACTGCAGCATCATAGGTCTTTTAGATAGAATAGGTAAACTGTAAATAAATTGCGTGATTGCTTGAAATGTAAGAGCGTGAGTAAATATGTCTTTGCGTTGTATCACCAATGCAACATTCTATCGGCGTTCGTGGAGATAGATTGCGTCCCAGGTACCTCAAGATTGTCCTACGAGTCGACACATGGTTTGGGTAGTCATACTTGGTGACAAGGTATTGGCTGACCACCGAAACTGACTACCAGCTTCATTAATAATAGCGTATCCTATTACATGGGTTGCACCGGTCAAAAACACATGCAAAGCCAAGTCAAATGTTCACCTGACAAGCAGGCAACGTAGAACGCATCGCTGTAGGGAATTACATCCGACATAATTTTGGTCACTGATGCGTCAAATTGAAGAAACGCATTCATAATTGTTGCCTGGAAACAGGCACATGTACACGATACAGATAATTCACATGTATTTCCAATTGGCTATGTTGGTTATACTTCCTAGATACGTAAAAACAAAACTATCTGCTGTGGTAATGATCGTACAGTGTTGCTTGTATTAAAACCGATACTAAGTTCGGAGATATTAGCAATTGTTATTCTGGTAATTCTAACAACAGGTAGTTTGTCTGGTATCTCTCATGATCATTAAAATCAAACTAGCAGTTAATGATGATCCTAATCTTTGGAAATGGAACTCTCTGAAATGATCCTCTTGATTTGCACAATTGGTCATCACAGTACCCAATTTGGTACATCGTCCTCCCTGGGAGAACAAGCAAGCCAAAACATAACGAGTAGCGTGTCGTAATTCCAAGGAAGGAACTGTCTAACTCTCCAAAATTGATTTAACTTGTTGAAATAAACTCAAGTATAAGATAACCACATGTTTAGGTCAACGTGATGGAATGTCTTGTAATTTGGCCAATATTAGCGTCGGCAGATCAGCTAATGCCATAGAAAGAGTAATTACCACGTAGGGACAGACACTCCTATACTCTAAGTAGGTGTAGATCTATCGTCGATGTGAAACTGTCATTGTAAAGAGGTTTTGGTCTAAGATGTGTCACGAGAGGCCCCGTCGCCATATGCACCACATAGTGGTGCATAGTTGCGTCCCTTATGTGTGACAGGATCCTGTGAGCTCGAATCCCGGTTCTGCCTTGATTGGGATTAGGATCCTTTTACCATTATGTGATTCTTATCTGTTTGTACTAGTCCGGACTGATGCCGAATTTAGGGTGCTAGCCCACTGAAATACCATGCCGCAGTTTAACATGAATACCCCACTCAGACACAGTATACTGACTCTGAAATGACTAGTCCTTGTTTTAGCTCCGGGCGCCAGGCAGGGTAACCACAAGTACCATCGTTTCACGTCTGTAGGTATGACGCGACAGGGGATCGAACCCTTGACCTTTCGCTCACTGGGCGGGTGCTCTACCACCAGACCACGGAAGCTGGCCCCAATATTCACAGAAAGAAACACATTGTGCCGACTATTTGCAATACCACACCAAACCTTTTTTGAAAGCTTTATCAAAGCTTCTGTACCTTCTGAAAGAACATCCAGATTACATAGCATCGTTTCTTCCTTCCGAATCGGTAAACACGTGCCTTTAATAATTTCTGTCTCGTTTTCTAAACCGAAGAACGCGAGGGCAAATAGACCAGTGCTCCCCAAATCAATTTTGGCATTGGAGAGTTGTAGCGAGTGTTTAAGTGATCCTACTTTGTTTCACTGTTCGTATTCTGAAGCAAAATGTGGATATGAGGATTTCACGAAAAAATAATCCCACGCGAGAATTGATGAGAATGTTATATTGATGGAGAGGATGCAATCAATGCAAGTTTTACGTCCATTGAGGTAATTCGATAAGCCCACAAGTAACCTTGTCAGGAAAGGGCAATTTAAATTTCTATTTCCGTCCGAAATGAAAGGAAAAAAGTTGTATCAATGTTATGATAGTTAAATGGAGGGCGAGCACGGCAACAAAAGTTCCAGGTCTCCTTTCAAGGCACATTCTCATAAATTTAAAAGTTTCACCAAACATAATACCAGCGACGTCATCATTAATTAAAGCCTATCAACAAATATAACATTTGTCCACATCCAAGGATAGTTCTAAATATTACAACACTAAAGTGTCTGTATTAATTGGATCTTTGTTCCTTTTCTGATCTATTTAATATACATCTTTCCATTAATAAAACGACTCGTGAAGATTCTGGGTTAGAATAGGTCTTCAGCAACCCGTACTTGCCGTAAAAGGTGACTATGCTTGTCGTAAAAGGCGACTAACAGGATCGGGTGGTCAGGCTCGCTGACTTGGTTGATGCATGTCATCGATCACAATTGCGTTGATCGATGCTCATGATATTAATCACTTGATTGTCTGGTTCAGACTCGATTATTTACTGACCGCCGTCATATAGCTGGAATATTGCTGAGTGTGGCGTTAAACAACTAACCAACCAACCAACATTAATAAGAGCAACAAAACCATTTCCATAAGACACACTTTCTTATGGTATGTCCGGAATGGACTAATGTGTGATGACAATAAGGGTTTTGCTGATTTTAAGATTGTTATAAATCATTTAAATGGTGTTTACTTGGTTTAAAGGGGTATATTTTATTTTACTTTTATTCACACTTGGAATTGTCAAATATTATTGTCATTATACAATCATACACTGAACCCGTCAAGTCGTCTATCATCAATGGTTAAAATATTAGGACCCGTCTGGTATGACAGAAGTAATGGGGACAAACATCCTTATATCACCTCTCATGATGACTTAGAATACACTCGGGGCTCAACATTAAATGCAAACATATAATTCATCACGCAATGTGTCAAGTGAAAAGCCCTCACAAGAACGTCTCCTGATATAATAATGAACCCAAATTGTCACGAGTCTTGTTAGAGTTATATCAGTTAGACATGTTCAATAGTCGTTCGTCATAATTATGCTATGATCATGCTGAGATTATACAGGGGTTGTTGTCGTAGTGGTAGCATGTGTGGGCGGGTGTCACTTTGAGGCCATGAGAAATGAATTACCTGATTCTCTCTCATCCCTCGTGTCTAGAAAGCCCAATCGTCAGCACATTTTATTTTGTCTTTGTCATACTCAATTCATCACCGACGATACTGGAACCCGACTTCTTGTTTACGACTTTGACCATTCAAAAATTACATCGTAATGCGTAAGGTGAACTAACATAAGATAACAAACTTGGTCAATGAAAATGTGACAAATTGCGATATAATTCGCCAGACATTACCAGCAGTAATCGTGTTTCATTTCAAGGCGTCAGTAGCGGCAATCTGTTGGTGGTTGCTGTAAACAGTTGGTGGTTGCTGTAAACAGTTGGTGGTTGCTGTTAACAGTTGGTGGTTGCTGTAAACAGTTGGTGGTTGCTGTAAACAGATGGTGGTTGCTGTAAACAGATGGTGGTTGCTGTAAACAGTTGGTGGTTGCTGTAAACAGATGGTGGTTGCTGTAAACAGTTGGTGATTGCTGTAAACAGTTGGTGATTGCTGTAAACAGATGGTGGTTGCTGAAACCAGATGGTGGTTGCTGTAAACAGTTGGTGGTTGCTGTAAACAGATGGTGGTTGCTGTAAACAGATGGTGGTTGCTGTAAACAGATGGTGGTTGCTGTAAACAGATGGTGGTTGCTGTAAACAGTTGGTGGTTGATGTTAACAGTTGGTGGTTGCTGTAGACAGTTGGTGGCTGCTGTAAACAGATGGTGGTTGCTGTAAACAGATGGTTGTTGCTGTAAACAGTTGGTGGTTGCTGTTAACAGTTGGTGGTTGCTGTAAACAGATGGTGGTTGCTGTAAACAGATGGTGGTTGCTGTAAACAGATGGTGGTTGCTGTAAACAGTTGGTGGTTGCTGTAAACACATGGTGGTTGCTGTAAACAGTTGGTGATTGCTGTAAACAGATGGTGGTTGCTGAAACCAGATGGTGGTTGCTGTAAACAGATGGTGGTTGCTGTAAACAGATGGTGGTTGCTGTAAACAGATGGTGGTTGCTGTAAACAGTTGGTGGTTGATGTTAACAGTTGGTGGTTGCTGTAGACAGTTGGTGGCTGCTGTAAACAGATGGTGGTTGCTGTAAACAGTTGGTTGTTGCTGTAAACAGATGGTGGTTGCTGTAAACAGATGGTGGTTGCTGTAAACAGTTGGTGGTTGCTGTAAACAGATGGTGCGCTCCACCGATCAGTTCACACACAATTTTCGCCGAAATTAACGTCAAAATTATTGAACTGAATTTTGAATAGTATTAAAACATAGATTAAATAAGTCCAGGTATATAATGGTCACTTTGTATAACCTGTTGGGACAATAACAGGATTAACTTGCTACTGCAATACGGATTTGTTGGCATGCTATACATTCTTCCGAAAAGCAAGGGAACTGATGAAATGATAAACTAAGTGAAGGTATAATGATAAATGTCTGTATAATCAATTCCGGTCGTGTAGATCAATATGTGGTGTGTCCACTATGTTGGGCGATACATGCACAACACCTTGATGGCATCCTGTTGATAAACTTGGTTGCCCTTGGTATTGCCGGCCATTCCTTCCTGAAGAGCTGCCTAAGCTGGACCCCGTTGGTGGTACTGGGTCTCTGATACACGTTCCACCCGAGGTGGTCTATTGGGGACATGTCAGTCCAATGTCCGTGTAACCTCTCCTCGGAGATAATCGGTGACCGTATGTGCACGATGGGTCGACAATGTTATCTCGCAGTTCAAAATGTTTGCCGATATTTCGAGCGAATGGAACAACGACAGGACGCACAATTTCCTCAAGACATCCTTGCCAGTCAAATATCCATTCACAATATCCAAATCAGCTCGCCTGTCATGTGTGATACTGTCCCACACCATGACACTACCGTCCCCATACCGATCAAGGTCAAGAGTTATTTCCCTGGCATACCGCTCGCCGCTACGTCGCCCATAACGTTTTCTGCTTTCTATGAATCGGAGGCAACACCTTGAATCGTCTAGAGGGTGTTACGCCCGTCCTTGGTGTTGCTTAGCCCACTGCAGTCTTTGCCGCCTATGGTCAGTTGTCTAAGGCGCCGCGATTCGCTGTGCAGAGTTGCGTCCCTTGGGCACGCCAGAAACCTATGATTGTGGGTTCGAATTCCGGTTCGCCCCGATTATGTTTCTAGGTTTGTCAGCACCATACCCATGCTCGTGGGTTTCACCGAAGTGGTAAACGTCTGAGACCTGCATCACTTCGGGCTTTCCTCCCACATTAAGCTGACACGCCGTGATGTAACTGGAATACTGTTAAAAGCGGCGTTAAACCCAACTCACTCACTCACTCACTGTTGGGGTCACACCCTTCACAGGACGCCTTGCTTTCAGGCGGACTGCATAGATGCGTTTTTCTACGCCAGATGTTGAAATTCGCCTCCCGTTATTGTACGGAATTCTCTATTAATAACAGGAGCACCTAGGAATCCATTACGTAGTGCAATTGATGTAGCGAGACGATCTTGTCTGGGTGTCGTTTTTGAGGCCTGCCATGCCCAGATCTCATGGCAACCCCTCCCGTTTTGACGGTACTTGCCCCACAGTCGAGAAATTACAGTTCTTGATTTGCCAAACATTCGGACAAATTGGGCTATTTACGCTCCTGGGCCCCGTTCCTCAAAGCGATCTTAGCGCTAAGGTGATCATAAGTCCCATACTTTAACATAGGCTTACGATCATCGTAGCGCAAAGATCGCTTTGAGGAACGGGGCCCTGGATTATCTGTGCCCACAAATCGACATTATGTCTGTTCACTGAGATACTATTTTGGAGGCATTTGTAAGCTTGTGCTTGGCCCAATTGCTCGTCAGTAAACAGGGCACCCAATTCTGTGCGCACGTGCATAACGTGCTGATCATGCATGATATGAAATATCATTGTGAATAGATGTAGCATGTAGATGCATCGCCACCGTATTCTAAATGTACACCTGAACGACAGCTACATTGAAATCAATAAGTTCCTGATCTTTTGTCGGTATTATATGTATTTCCGGTTCTACGTCATCGCGGTACCGTCTTTGCTTTTGGGAAAAACATCAGAGTGAGTGAGTGAACGAGTGAGTACCGCTTTTACGCCGCTTTAGCAACATTCCAGCAACATCACGGCGGGGGACACCAGAAATGGGCTTCGCACATTGCACCCATGTGGGGAATCGAACCCGGGTCTTCGACGTGGAGAGCGACCGCTTTAACCACTGGGCGACCCGACCCGCCCCAAAAAACATCAGAACTTATTGCATGCATGTATTATGCCATCACTTTCTTCACAGCTGTGTATTTGGGAAACAAATAGCATGCACCATCCGAAAGGAAACTTTTTGGGTTCTCCCAGGAAGAAAAATATATGCCTCACTTCATTTTCAAAAGCTGGATGTGAATATGGTAATAAATCTATCCCGGTCTAACATTTAGAAGTTCCTGTTTATTTTCATGACGTCATCATAAACTAGATAATGATTCTGTTTCGGGCTAGACATCTGTTGCTGTATTCAGATATGCACTAAAAAGTTGCAATTCCCATGTACACCATCAGTGCTCGACTTGTCGCTCATCTGTTTAGGGGGCGGTCGGGTAGCCTGGTGGTTAAAGCGTTCGCTCGTCACGCCGAAGACGTGGGTTAGATTCCCGACATGGGTACAATGTGTGAAGCCCATTTCTGGTGTCCCCCGCCGTGATATTGCTGGAATATTTCTAAAAGCGGCGTAAAACCAAACTCACTCACTCATCTGTTTAGTTATTCATATCGTAATTTTTGCTGGCATTGGCAAAATCAAAACAAGGGCCAAAGAATTTGGCGAAGAAGCTTAACTGAAGCTTCAGGTATATTGTTAATCTGATCTAATATCGTTCAATAACGGTCACATAGCCACTGATTACCGAACTATAAATATGAGATCCCAGTAAAATCTGTTTCATATTTAGATCAATACATCAAGATGTAGAGTGACAGGATGGATAGCAAGATGGATGACAACTTTGTCTAGCAGTAATCCAGCAGCTCTAACCTTTTGTGTCTGCATTTCACAACTTTCGAGTGTACCCTTTGTGAAGATTTCAAAGAGTGTCTTTGCTTTGAACTCGTGCTTTGATCAGATTTGTTTGACCCAGGTTACAACATTCAAGCCCTCAGCAAAGCTTGCAAAAGGTTTCATGGTAGACATGTAGAGGATATTTCCAAATGGATACATCAGTGACGAAAATGATCTCGACTTGTATCATACGAGGGCTGGTCAAAAAGTTCTGAGCCTGGCTAACTTGGAACTATGGGCCATAGGAGTGAGTGAGTATGGTTTTACGCCGCTTTTAGCAATATTCCAGCAATATCACGGCTGGGGACACCAGAAATGGGCTTCATATATTGTACCCATGTCGGGAATCGAACCCGGGTCTTTGGCGTGACGAGCGAACGCTTTAACCACTAGGCTACCTGACCGCCCCGGGGCCATAGGAAAGTGAACTAGGCAATGTAGTGCATATTTTTTGAGTAGTTCATTGCAAGTGTATTGGTCTGTTGAGGCCATTTGTATATTAGTGACAGGCAGTTGAACGTGATATAGGTCCACACGGACACAAAATGGAAAAGAACGAGTACCGAGCAGTCATTAAGTTTTTGACTTGAGAGAAAAGTACTCCCCAAGACGTTCATGACTGCATGTCACAAGTGTATGGGCCCTAGCTATTCCACTGTTAAACGTCGGGCAGCTATAGTTAAGGCTTGCAGCATTCCACTTCTCCGGCACCAAAGAAATTCAAGTTTTTAAGATCAGTGAAGAGAGTTATGACCACTGTATGCTGGAATGCAAATGTGTGATCCTTGTTGATTACTTAGAAAGTTAAAAGACGATTACCGGGCCTACTATGCTTATATGCTTCATCGGTTGAGAAATTCTATTCAAGAAAATAGGAATGTTGACTGCTGGAGTTCTACTACATCATGACAATGCCTCTTCTCACAGACCTCGATTTGCAAAAGCTGCTGTGCTACAATGTGGGTTCGAAGAGCTTCCTCACCTTCCATACTCGCCAGACCTGGCACCAACTGATTTCCAACTGTTTTCTAAAATGAAGAAAACCCACCTTCATGGAAAGCGCTATGACACAACGATGTCCTCAAAACTGCCACGAATAGGTTTTTCAGGGTGGCTTCAGAAAACGTCTTCCTGACTGGAATTGAAAAGCTAGATACACTATCGATATGAGAAGTGTATTGAAAAGCAGGGAGATTATGTTGAAAAATATAATAAAAAAGACTTTCACAATTGTTGGTTTTGTTTGTTAGGCTCAGAACGTTTTGACCAGCCCTCGTATGTTCCCGGTTTTTTTACACGTGAACAATTGTCTTGCCTTTGCATGTGTTTATCGGTGGCGCAGGATACGCTCTCCTTTCTGTAAACACCTGCAACCATCACTATTTGATAGTGATTCATAAACACATGCTCATGATATACAAGTACTCAGAATCGTACACTCTACGTTGAAGAAGAGATTTCGTACGGTTATGGAAATGTTTTTGTAACTTTAATTAATTCTATTCAGTGAGATAGTTGAAAATATTGACCCAAAATTAGATTGAATGGATTTGGCAGGGACTCGGGACTACTACGCTTGTTTTACAAGTCCGTGTCCTAGTGTGTTAGCGATGTTTAAAGAAGTTCAAGAATACTTCAGCAGAACTACAACCAAGAACATAATGCCCAATTACAGTTGAAATCTGGACACTGAAACTAGAGAAACTTGGACATTGTCTCAGGGTAGTTGGGGTACTCACACACTGCTTCGATACATGATTGTGAGACGAGACACTGATGATCTAAATCCTCCCGCAAAATAGGCATCTGTATAATCACGATGTGATTCATGTTCGAAGCAAAGCTGAAAAAGGTAAATGTCTTTCATCATGGACTAAACTGCACTCTTTAATAATTCAATGAAAGTCGTTCTGAAGTTAACTGTTAGAACCTCGGGAGAGAAAACGGTCGCCAACAAGATATTTTCGCAGCCTTGTCCACTGTTGCTTATTTGTTTGACCTGCTCACGTTTGAGTGTTATACCAGCTGTTACCTCGAGCAGGCATAATATAAATTAAGTTTCATGGTGCAATGGGTTGTAGTGAACAGTATAAATTAAACGCTTGCTTCGTTCCCTTTTGACAAGTGAAGAAGATGAATATTGACACAGAAATAACACCCCAGTAATGACCTTAGAAATGGGCTTCGCTCATTGTAACCATTGGGGAATCGAAACGGGGTCTTTTGGCGTAACAAGCAATTGATTTAACCACTATGTTACCCCACAGAACCTGTCTGTAAAGATCTGACTGTGCGATTAGCGCTATATATTGGCAAGACGTCGGCAGTATCTCTCGTGAAGCATGAACGAATCGACCTGATGTGATCCCCAGAAACTGACCAGAACAATGAATTAGGCCAGGTTATGGTCAGTATCATGACTTCTTCTCTTATTTCGTGTAGACCGCCTCCGTGGTCTAGTGGTAGAGCGTCCGCCCGGAGAGCGGAAGGTCCGGGGTTCGATCCCCGGTCGCGTCATACCAAAAGACGATAAAAGATGGTACGTGTTGTTACCCTGTCTGGCGCTCGGCATAGTACAAGCAGTCAAACACACACGTGCATGCACGTCGCTATATAAGTGCAATAATCTTGGACGCGACGTTAAACCCCGGGACATATATTGTATTAATTCCAGGTAATTGACCCCTTTCCTTTTCCGACTTCCTGATGACGTCCCTAAGTTGTCAGGACTCATTCACTTCCATTATGCATCGTAAAGAGACTTTTATGTATCCGGGAGAATCTTCCACTGTCACAGACAATCAGACAACCCAGTCAACTCAGGCTACTAGTCTATAGACAAATCGGAACGAACCGATGTACATTCTGTTTGTTTGTTCTGATTTTCAGTGGTCCATTTATACACTTTCACAGCTAGTTTGGCCTGTACGCCAAAAGGAATCTGTTTCGGTGCATAATCTAGACTGGTTATTCTCTTGCATTGACAATTTATAACCGACACTCGTTATTCACATGGTGACTAATTCTCACATCTAAGAAATGTGTTTGTGACAGTCAGGTGTTCCCTATATCTGACTTCGTTATACTGTATTCTGAAGAATACTAACACACACGCGCCCGCGATCGCGCACACACTCAGATGGGTTAATATCCTCAAAACTCCGCCTGCGCTACACTGCATAAGCGTGCCATTTGGGGTACACAATTCCCCTATCGTTAGCGGTTTCTCTACCGCTTCAAATATTTAACCCAGTGGGAGATAGCATGCGGACACACATCTCACTCTGGAAGTATGTTTTAATTGTGAACAATTGACTTGCCTTTGCATGTGTTTGTAGGGCAGGATACGCTCACCTGTTCGCGAACACCTGGTATCATTACTATTTGATAGTGATTCATAAGCACATGCTCATGATATAGTCGGAATAGCACAATAGACTCTGCTTTATGCAGACATTTCTATTGGATATGGAAAGGGTTTTGTCGCTTCATTTAATCATCCTCATCCTCATTTAATCATAATTTCTCATCCTCTGGTGGGCTTTCAGTGGGTCAGTGTACTAAATATAATTGCAAGGGGCTATCACTTAGATTGTTAAACGTTCCTGAGCCTGGGACGTACTACTGTGTATTCATCAACAGCTTGCTTAATGTATTATATTATTATTACTTTCGAATTGGGTATCACTTGTTATCACCGGACTCCTCTTGCATCTGTGTTGGCTTCTGAAAAAAGTCCACACCACCATTATTCATTTCATCGGCCCCTGGTGATAAAATATTCAAAATAAACAATGATGCACATTTCACAATACATATTTATTTAAAATCATATTAAGTTAAAATCAAGTATATCAACATTATATTTCTTGTTAAAAAGTAGTATATTTTAATTTACTTGTAAGGAAGCTGACATTTTTAATAAGGAATCATGGTCTAGCATGGGAAATGACGTATTGTAAATAAAGAACTGGATTTGAATGTAACACTGTCCCCTGCTTCCCTGTGTGATAAGCAGAGAGTCAGCGTGAACAAATCTGTAAGCAGGTGGGATACGGGGCCGAGGAATGGAGTGAAATTCCTGTATTTGAAAACATTTCTAAACTGTGATCGTTCAATACATAAAAACAGTTTAGGTAACGTTGTATTAAATATTTGTTTGCAATTTAACTGATATCACCATACAATAAACATTGCATTATTTATATACAATCATATACTCATACTACCATTAAACATTTTGGATATGAATTTGTATATATTGGTATGCCTCTTTGGTGAACTCAGATATCCAAACACGGTGGTCTTGCTATGTTTATACAATACACAGTATTTAGATTATTTTAACAGTGACGATAACAGGCATGGCAAATTAATGCTCATGTACTCCTCAAATAACCTCATTCTAACACTACTCGTAAATTCAAGCATGTAGGAGTAATTTTCACGTAGGTTTCATGGCACAAAATATATTTACAAGATATAACTTGTGACAAAGTAATTGATATACTCATGTATTTTGCAAGGAGGAATATTCTTTCATACGCAACGCACACCAGTATAGAATCTAAAAAGTAATTACTAATGATTAATATTTGAGTTTTAACTGTACAAATTGATGTTTCTGGAATAAATAATGTGAATAGACATACCTTTCTTGAGTAAACTTGTTTTCTTGTCGCTAGAGCCACAGAAATAGTCTTCCGCATAGTGATGTGATTGAACCTGTAACATTTCGCACCTGTTATGTACGGGTTCGACTTTGACAAAAGAAGGTTTTGACAATGTTTTCATGAACCTTTGGCGATAGATACCCCGCGAAAACGTTGCGTAAACGTTCGGTGCTACCTGTGGTGGAATTAGCATCCATGGTAAAAGGTTTGTTTCTTTTGAAAAGTGTGTGGAAACGATGGGCTTTGATAATTGTGTTAGAAGACTGTGAAGACTGGTAGTTATGAGACTGTCATCTTCCTGAGGCAAGAAAGTTAACTGACTATAAAAGCCCAGTTTCCTCCCTTTTCGAACAAGGCTGGTATTATGGAGTTATACTGTGGCTGGACGAACGAGTCTATGCATAGTCCAATCAAAGTAGCGCAACGAAATCGAAATCCTGTTCTTAAACTGTGATGCAGATTTCGGTCGATTGCAGGATTTGCAAAGCATGTGCACTGCCTAACTCGTTGTCAACACATATTTTTCAAATCTTTTCATGTTTTTTTATCAAGGTGCTCACGTAATTTGATGCACTTCGCGATGTAAGACCCGTTTTATCACAATATAGATCTTGATTATCGATCAGATCGTCTTGACCCGGCGCCGCCATTTTGTTTGAAGCAAACGCAAGTGATACGAGAGGATGGAATCTCATTGGTCCATAGGAGAGGGATAAAAGGGACATAACTTGTCATAGCCGTTGATGGCGCTACGATCGAACCGAAAAATTCCGGCCTAGTTCGGCAAAGGTGGAATCTGGACTTTAAAAGTCAGTTAACTCTCTTGCCTCGGGAAGATGGAGACTGTTGATGCAGTTGTACTTACTTCCCAGGTGGAGGTGGAATTCTGCCTTGTTGCAGTTTATTGGGTAGTAGTAGTTATTAAATAGGAAACATTACAATGAATAAGTATTATGTAGAAATCGAAAAACACTCTTAAAAAAAGAGTGAATGAGTGAGTTTGGTTTTACGCCGCATTTAGCAATATTCCAGTAATATCACGGCGGGGGACACCTGAAATGGGCTTCACACATTGTACCCATGTCGGGAATCGAACCTGGCACTTTGACGTGAAGATCTAACGCTTTAATCACAAGGCTACCCGACCGCCCCCTTAAAAAGAAAGAAATGCACAGCTAGTATGTAGTTAATTGAACCTGTTGACACAAAAACTCCAGTATATATAAAATGTTGGTGGCCTGATATTCGACAAACGGTGCGTCAAAACGCAGCCATTGTCGATTTGCAATATCTTAAACGCCATTGTTTTCACACTTGTTCAAAAATGTCATGGAGGAAAACAGTAAAGTAAAATGCACTTGCAAGTTATGTCATTCGTAACTCGTGGTAGTGGCTACAAGAAGGCAAGCATAAGCCAATAATTTGTCATTCAATTGTCAACATTTTTCAAGTTCGAAAATGTCGAGACTCAGCGCTGCCGATCGGAACATCGCCATAGGACGTATCCAAATAGGGGAATCGCAGTGTTACCACCCCTGCACAGGATCGCTGCATTCGACTGTTCCACCTACGTCATCGAAATGACACAGCTACGGAGACTGGAGGACGCATCCCTGGTTTTAGGAGTATATCGGACCAGACTGTCAGGAACCATCTTCGCGAGGCTGGAATCATACCAGGAAGACCTGTTTTGTCCCTGTTTCGCAACAGATCCGTCGATAGCGACGCTTGCGTTGTGCCATACCTTACAGCCGTGGAATTTGAGAAACTGGAGAAGAATGTGGTTTAGCGATGGATCACGGTTCCTTCTTCACCGGCGAGATGGAAGACAACATCTTTATGAAATTAAGCGTTTTGCCCCACATTGTGTACGTGAATTCGACAATTTCGAGATCTGATTTGGTTGTGGATCAGGGAAATTTGACAGCAAATCGCAACAGGAATCAAATTCTTCAACATCACCTTCTTCCAATCATTGACCGCCAGAGGGAGCTGTTTCAACAGGACAACGCCCCGCCGCACACAGCTCGTGTCACGGTATACTACCTTCATAATGCCAACATCAACGTCTTGCCCTTTTCCGTCGAGATCTCCACATCTCAACCCAATCGAACACCTCTGGGATGAACTCGATCGACGTGTACGTCAACGTCAGAACACACCACAGACACTCCCACAACTGGCCAACACGTTACAAGCAGAATAACCCAGAATTCCTAAGGACAGAATTCGTACACTTATCCAGTTAGTGCCGAGGAGATGTAGAGTCGTGAATGCTGCCTGGGACGGTCACACGAGATACTGAGTTCATCGCAACCTTTTCGCCTTATGTGACATGACAATGAACAGTTTTCAACGACAACATGTGACTATCGAGCTCCAAAATTTCATATTTCTATCTATGATGTTAAATTAAATATATCGACTTTATTAGGTACAATACATTGACTTAAAATCTACCTGTACGTTTCTTTTTTTTAAGAGTATATTGCCAAAATATTGCCAACCAAGTTGTCATGTTGCCTGTTACCTCCGCTCCAGGAACTCAATTTACTGCGTTAACAAACTGAAATCTAATAGACCACCAAAATAAATGCAATAAAGTTAGTCTCACTCGTTGAAGTTCCCTGTCATTGAACGATTCTCTTTGATGACTAACGTTTTTACAAAATTTAGTTTTGGGATTGTAATGGCATAACCTAAATGAAATCGTTGAAATTTAATAAATGTTATATTATGTTAGCCTGACACTAAAATTGATTATTGACATAAAACTAACGTTCAACATGTGCTATGTTATCACGTGAGTGGGGTTCTGCAGTGATATACTATTTTGAAATAGTGATCAAAGATAGCAGGATGGTCTTATGTCGAAATGACATACTCCACGTTGACGTCAAACGACTAATGTTTGCAAGAAATTGAGTTTCTTGAGTTCACTGCACACATTCCTATTGTTATTGAATAAGGTGTTCTTATGATGAGATTGTTTCTATTCACACCAAAAATGTAATCACGAACCCTGAAATGAAAGACATTAATAACGTGAACAAATCGATGTGATTTATTGAACCCATGCCTAAAGCTAAGGATTTTATAACAAAGTTTTGCTTTGTTTGGGGCATGTTCCAGGTGCATGCTGTACATGCGATCGCGATATCAATGGAAATCAATTAGGAGATAGAACAAATCACCAACATTTCACATGCTCTTGGCTTGTGAAACTACCTTTCTCGTATAGTCAAACAGCTGTGGGGCAGACATAGGGTACTTCTAGAACGCAATGACCCTATCAAACAATGGATGAAGTCACAGTACATGTTCCCTATTACCTGTCAGATTAATGACCGCAATGACCCTCTCAAACAATGGATGAAGTCACAGTACATGTTCCCTATTACATGTTAGATTAGTGACCGCAATGACCCTCTCAAACAATGGATGAAGTAACAGTACATGTTCCCTATTACCTGTTAGATTAGTGACCGCAATGACCCTCTCAAACAATGGATGAAGTCACAGTACATGTTCCCTATTACCTGTTAGATTAGTGACCGCAATGACCCTCTCAAACAATGGATGAAGTCACAGTACATGTTCCCTATTACCTATCAGATTAATGACCGAAATGACCCTATCAAACAATGGATGAAGTCACAGTACATGTTCCCCTATTACCTGTCAGATTAATGACAGCAATGACCCTCTCAAACAATGAATGAAGTCACAGTACATGTTCCCTATTACCTGTTAGATTAGTGACCGCAATGACCCTCTCAAACAATGGATGAAGTCACAGTACATGTTCCCTATTACCTGTCAGATTAGTGACCGCAATGACCCTCTCAAACAATGGATGAAGTCACAGTACATGTTCCCTATTACATGTCAGATTAATGACCGCAATGACCCTATCAAACAATGGATGAAGTCACAGTATATACTAGACAGTATTGGATTATCTTATGTATTTAACAATCTTTCAATTTCAACAACAAAGTGGCTAGTGTCAGAAGTAGAGAAAATACTTAAAGATAATGTTTTTCAGAAATGGGGAAGTGACGTTAAATCTAGTTCCAAAGGATAATATTATAAACATTTAAAGGACATGCCGGTTTTTGATAAATATCTTCTATTGCCAAAACGAATATCAATTCCAACACTACGATTTCGAACCTCTAATTATAATTTACCTAATGAGATGGAAAAATATTCCAAAGGAAAAAAGAACTCTGTAATATATGTAATTCTCCATCTATTGCAGATGAATTTCAGTACTTATTCAAATGTATTTTTTTTTAAAAGAGAGAGGCAAACATTTCTATCATCACATTATAACTGAATGGTCAAATATCATAAAATTTGTAAAACTCTTATGAACAACAAACACACAGGATGTAAAGAATCGAGATTTATTGTAAAAATGTTTTCATTAGTATTAAAATAGCTAGATAATCACATGTTGTTATTAACTGCCATCTTGTCTGCTTTTTGTACATATACATAATTATTTATTGTAATATGCTCTTGTACCACCTTTCGTGGTTTTTGAGAATAAACTGATTCTGATTCTGATTCTAGTCTGTAACACGCTGCCTACCACATCCGACACACGCATGAGACGAAGCCGGAAAGAAAGGAGGGAATGAGATACATTTTGCGAAGGGGTTAATGTCAGTGTCAAGACCACTGGTGCTAATGAAGGCCGCTGTAACGACAAGATAATTGGCTTGCAATTATTGAACATCTAGACAGAATAATTGTCCCCGTTTTGGGGACTATTCTTAGTTTGATAGTGAATGTAGGTTTCACTGGTTGATATCAAACTTTTATGTGTCATTGTGTTTAATATTGAACATGTTGATGGACACAGTTGCTTCAAGGTGTAATGTGAAGATGGTAGGAGTGTAATAGTGTAGTAAACCCGGTGTTGGAATACGTCCCCTGCACTATAGCTTGTGGTGAGAGGCGAGAATGATAGAAGAATGATACGGCTGACTTGTCTGGCCCTGACTTGATTATTGACGGATCCGGACCGCCTTGATTTAGCTGAAATATTGGAGATTGCAGCATAAAGCGACAAACAAACATTGTGCGGAGCTCACAAACCATATTTGACGTAATAAGCGCCCTGCTCTAATAAGCGCCCACAGCGATATTTGCTAATATATTGGCTGGTGAACACTCCCAATTGGCACCCCTTCCGACTGATCAATGTACACAAGACTTATTTATTCGTGTATTATACCCACTTGTGTGTTATAAGCACCCTTAATTACGGGCAATTAAATTCGGGAAAATATATCTGTCGTGTATAATACGCACAGACTTTTTCTTTTGTATCATTTCAGGCTGTCAGCATAAACCACGAAATTAACTATTTTTTCCACCAAAATTATATTCTAATAAGAGCCCCCTATTTCTACTTTTAAGAGCGTTCAGGGCGATTATTACGTCCAATACGGTAATTGACATGCCGCATTTCCTGAGGTTGCATATGTGATCACCTGTCATAACAGAAACACGGATAAACGTCTGCACGAAATCGGATGAAAAAAAATAGGTTGCAAAACGTCAACGTGTATAAACTACGATTAGGTGGGCATTCTTTTGGACATAAAGCAATAACAGACATAGGAAATGATAATGTTAGTTGCCCCTCTATAATCTTTGCGCTTCAGACGTTGTTACGCATGTACTTTCCACACGACAGATGGATCAGTTTGGATGAGTGATCTTGTTACGGAAATATTAACAGAGCCATGTTCGTTACACATTATATGGTGTATTCGTTATCAAGGGTTTCCGGAAGGAGCTCCGAACCATGCCATCGCGATGTGTTACGTGGAATTATCGGTAAAGCAGTTCTCTCTCGCTGATGAAACAAGACATCGATCAGATGAGAGACGGTGTATACTTGAGGAACTTCGTAACGATATGGCTGAAATATAGCCATGTGATGTTAAGTTTTACTCACTCACTCACTCACTCACTCACTTGAGGAACTATTGTGGAGACATTGATTTGTGCCTTGAACCTACACAAGACGATATGTATACGGGATCGTCTGTCAAACATTTGCACCTCCGACATTAACAAACACATTTATGTATGAAATTTACCTCACGACAGATAGGTCAGTTTGGATGAGCGACATTGTGACGGAAATATGAACAGAGCCAGGTTCGTTACACATTATAGGGTGTACTCATTAGCAAAGGTGTCTGTAAGGTGTCTCGAAACATGCTATCGTGCTGTGTTATCTGTCATCACCCTTCATAAAGTAGATGAGGCGCCTTTCAGGTTGTTGTCTCTGGTGAAAAAAACCGTCACACCCCGCGGCTGGCCTCAATGAACAGACACCGGTCACATAAGAGACGATGCATACTTGAAGAGTTACTGCAGACATTGATTTGTCCCTTGAGCCTACACCAGACGGAGGGTTGTCGGAAACAACTGTTTGGCTCGGTCTTCCACTGGTCTTACATACAGGATTAAACTTGAGACCATGAACACTGTGTCAGAGATCTCATGTCAAGTACAGTGAAACCTCGTTAGTCCGGACCCCGGTAATCCGGGCACATGACCTGTAGGACCATTACAGCAGGGAACAACATGTGTACATTCTCCAGAACCAAGATTTGTTAATCCGATAAACGTTGCAGTTCACATTAACGGGGTTTAACTGTATAAGAGTGGAGGGTAATCCAGTCATTTTAGCGTTCTGTAATTACGGGTACAATGAATGTACTACATCAACCAACAAGCCCCTATCCCCACTCCACCCCCACCCCTGCTAATACACTCATCATGTGCTTGCTTGTCTGTCCACCACGTAATCTTGAACCGTCTTTCATTGTGAATGTTCCCGTCCTGACATCGCTGAAATATTGCTGAGAGAGTTACACAATCTCAATACTGTCTCTCATAATCACGCTTGTTTCTCAGTATACCCGGGGTATAGTGTAGTTTGAAATGTCCATTCATTGCAATGATAATACAGAAGTATAAACTGTGAGTGAGTGAGTGAGTCTGGTTTAACGCCGCTTTTAACATTATTCCAGTTATATCACAGCGTGGCAGCTTAATGTGGGAGGAAAGCCCGAAGTGATTCAGGTCGCAGACGCTTACCACTTCGGTGAAACCCACAAGCACATAGAGTGAGTGAGTGAGTTTGATTTTACGCCGCTTTTAGCAATATTCCAGCACTATCACGGCGGGGGATACCACAAATGGGCTTTACTCATTGTACACATGTCGGGAATCGAACCCGGGTCTTCGGCGTGACGAGCGAACCACTAGGCTACCCGAACGCCCTCACAAGCACATAGAAACTTAATCGGGGCGAAGAGGGTTTTGAACCCATAATCATAGGTTTTTGGCGCGCCCAAGGGACGCAACTGTGCGCACTAAAACGCGGCGCCTTAGACGACTGGGCCACCCTTGCCGACTAACATAATGTACTCATTTACCATTTTCAAATTACTTCTACATGAAATGTGTTAAAAGTTAAATATAACATGTCTTAAATGTGAAATGCAAACTTGAAAATTATCAAAGGTATCTTATAACTGACTAAAATGAATTTGTGGTTTAGTTTCTGGAGTCGAATATGGACTCTCGTGTTGATGTGACCCACGTGCTCAGTTGCTACAAGCAGAGTGAGTGAGTATGGTTTTACGCTCCTTTTAGCAATATTCCAGCAATATCACGGCGGTGCATGGACACCAGAAATGGGCTTCGCACATTGTACCCATGTCGGGAATCGAACCCTGGTCTTCGGCGTGACGAGCGAACGCTTTAACCACTAGGCTAGCCGACGATCCCACTACAAGCAGAACACCCTAATTACAAGCTAACATAAACGATTCTTTTTATCCCGTCGCATTACTTGGCTGTTACTGCCCAAACGGCCGACGTCAACAGCGAGTTTCAGATGAAGCCGTCTTGTGGATATCAACAAATTTTCTCAGTTAAAGGAGATTATTAGTGCCTTGGCTACGTGTGGACGATCGTACACCTTTCTGTAAGGACCCTGTTGTTCTTTATTGATTTTGGAAGATCAAAACTGGCACCATGGCAGAGTGATACTAAATTTTAATCACCTTGTAATGGGGCTTGTATCATACTGTCTAATATCCTTTCACGTTCCGGTTCTGCCTTTGAGACCACCCCTATGCCTGTTTTTTTATTTATCATACCGTAAACTTGAAGGTATGAATTGAAAACCCGGTACCTTTGGCAGTTCGATATTTCACCTCATCTAAATTAATAAATGGTTTCCCTCTATCTCTCTGAAGTGTAAAGAACTTGTATGCATTTCTTAGTACAGACTCCATATCGTGTACCATGCAAGTGTAATGTAACATGCATCATGGGAGCAGTGTTAACAAAACAAACGACGCGTCATTTTGTCATTTTATAAGATACACAGCTAGAAATTTCTCCAAATGATTTTTGTGTGTGGATTAGATGTTTTATGAAGACTACATTATTATCATTATAACGGAGTCACGTGCGTATAGTCCGTTTCAGACTGCCATCATTTGACTTAGAATAAAAGTGAGCTTCCTGTCAGCGTTCAAATTTGTCTCCTGTATACTTGTCGATAGGACTCCTTGCGACTGAAATACTTCAAACGACAGGTAGGCCGATCAGTAGTCAAAATAACAGTCTGTGAATTTTTTTATCCTTTTTTTGACAGGCTAAGATTTCTATCATTTCCGACATTACTTTACGAGCATTTTATGTAAAACATGTATTTATTTATGACGGACTCAGAGGTGATGTTTACATGCTAAGACCTCCTTGCCAGATATAGAACGTTGGTGCCACATGTATGAGGATCTGAGTGTAGGGTAAAAGAGACAAAAAATTAAATATTGGTACAGTCGAGAGGCGATGTTTGTAAAGTTTTTTTAAATGAAATGAAATTTACATATGTCAGAGCGTTTCGTTTGATGTGAGGATACGCTGATTCAAAATGTCACAAAAATAATTTAAGAGCAATCTGTTTTTGCCCATCGAGATTGATTAAAACTACCCATCAAGGGAATGGACAAAAACTATTTTGTTTTAGTCAAAGACAGTCAAACAAAGAAGTAGCTCTCTTTTCAATAAAATGTTTCAACATATGTTCAAATTTAAGTTTTGTTTTGAGAAACAATCAACACACCAAGAAATTTATGAAAACGCCCAAATGTCAATCTAACGTTGTGGAACATTTCGACTGTATGACAAAATAATGCAATGGGAAAATGATGATTAATGTATTTAACATTTTAACTGACAGTTATCATTATTGTTATTTAACCTCTGAGACACCACAATCTAAGAACAGAAAAAGCACAGCAAATTCAACATCTTCCGAGTTAATGTTAAAAGTCGGCGAGTGAGTGAAGATGGGACGAGAGAGTGAGACTGGCACAGAATAATCCGCGAAACGAACAAGATGGAACCGATGGTGACATTGTACGACACTCCTGTAATTACCAATGTCAGAGCAGAGAGAAGCCATAGTGCGTCTTTGCAATCAACGTCCAGCTTGCAGAGTGCTGATATCACCGATAATGTTCTAACACAGGTAACGGATATATCGCTGAGCCCCGTTGACAATGATCCAGGATATGGGCATCAACTCAGTCCAATTATCTGTGAAACACACAACCTTCAACAACATGAACATGATCCTATAATGTGTTATAACACACCAGGACATACCATTAGTGAAACAGGAGATGACAGCTGTTAGTGTACTGACTCACACTTGCCTTCATCGTTCCGCGATACGCGGAGAAAACCACACTATTGACACAGGCAGCAGTCAGCCTATCATCCGTTGTTTTGATAAGACAATCCCTACAAAAGCTACAATAGTTTATATGAAACTTCGTGAAAGGACCAATATACATCAAAACGTATCTTCCAATAAATCTGACAAAGGATGACACTCTAATACTGGCTAACCTCAACGAATCTGCTTTACTACATAGATATCTAAGTGTTTGATCCGTGAAGAGCTGCAACATGTTGGCAAAAATCCTTTGCATAAACATTCGGATTTCCATACAGTATGGAGGCTTTTTTACAGAAGCTATTTTCTCTGTATATTCTGTCAGAAAACATTTTTATCAACTTTCATGTAAACAGGCATCTGGGCTATAAGCAGCCATTAAGCCAAATTCTGAATTATCCGTGATAATGTCGACAGCAAACTTTCAAAGTCATGGCATATTTTGAAATTGAATTATCTTTGGAAGCAAGAGAATAACTGTTTGTCTGGATGCAAACTGTCAGCGAATGTTTTGTATGATATAATAGGTAAGTTGTAAGTGTTTGTGAAACTTCGTGTTGCGGGAGATAAACATACTGTGTTTTCAATGTAGATCTAGGTTTTCTGTAGATTTAACCGTGCAAAGTTGACACTTTAGCTCTGTGTGCACTTAAACACTTTTTTTACATCATAATACTTCAGTGAAACATATGACAGGCAGTGAAATCGTGAAGCAAGGCAATTTCGTAAGCTGACATGAGGTGGGCGCCCCTAAGGAAAACTAAGAATGCCTTGCAATCGAGCCTCCAATCATTCAAGCAGTTGCAATGAACCATCGATGTGGGCAAAAGAGCCCTGGAAAAAATGTAAATGTCAAGAAGGACAAGTACATTCGCCTCTGTCAAACAAATGTTTCTCCAAAGCAAATAAGACAAATATGTTTCATATTTAAGACAAATGAGACAAATATGTCTTTCGATAATGAAGACTTCCTTTTGAATGATCCTTTATGAGCGAAAAGCTTTCCGGGTATTCTTTAGTGTTATTGAAACTTGAAATTGTCAAATCAATTTGTAACCTCGCATATCCCCGGTTACAATGAACCTGCCAAATCTTCTCTTCCAACAATGGTTGAAATACTAAGAACTGGCTGATATGGAAGCAAGTGCCGTAAAAATAATGAGATAAACATCTTAATGTCATCTCTTATGATGATTAAGAATGAACTCGAGGCTCAACAGAGAACGCTAACATATTAGTTAACTCGCCATGTGGCAGAGAATGCCTCTACAAGAACGTCTTCTGACATATAAATGAAGAAACAGTGTTAAGAGTCATGTAAGAGTTATGTGAGCTGTTACACGATGAGATTTATTGACAGCCAGGGTCGTGTCTGTAGCATATGTGGGAGTGTGGCACTTTAACTAAACATTCAGATGTTCGTGTTCATTTCTGTATTCATCAACTCAAACTAAACAAGATGTATAATGGATGCCACACACTAGATTTGTGTTCAGATTACACCTTTAGGATGCAGTAAGCACACATATGTGCTACTCGGAAACACATTTTACTCGTTGTATTTAGCTTATAGGAAACTCAATGATGTCGTTGTCCTAATTTGTTACTGATGTTTAAAGGCGATACAAATACTATGAACACAATGCCCTTGAGGAAGGGGTCAAATCTAACAAATGTTATATTTGGGATAACACTTTCTTAGTAAAGTACAGATTTTCTTACTTTTTGAGTAGAGTCTCGTCCGGGATTCGAACCCACACTGCCAGAGTGAGGCACCTAATCTCCAGCACACAAAGTCAGCGATCTAACCCACTTAGAATCTGTACTTTGCTAAGAAAGCGTTGTCCCAAATATAACACATAAGATCCGTGACTCGAAAATTTAATGTGTTTAACTTAATCACAGTTGAGCGTTAGCCCAGATGTTACCATGTGAAGGCAGGAAGTAAATTGTCTTAGATTTCTGTGTTGACAAGGGTCATCAGTCTAACTATCCAGATACTCTTGCAAAGTAAGTAATGTGTTCTAGTGAACAATACAAAATATGCGTTTACTTCGTTCATCTCAAAGGTTACAGTTTTGACTGAACTGAAAAGCTGAACAGTGACACAGATATAACACCAGCCTGTTGTGTATGAACTGTAGGTAAAATTGTATTTGATAGGCAAGGAATACGACACAGTCTTGGATTCTTCCGTGAAAAACACCCGCGTGAAAGAAACCCAGAGAATAATACTAAATACATATAATAAAAAATATATTTTTCCCTACGTATTTTTCATAGAACCAATGAGACTCGCCAAGACTCGTGAAATGGGATTTAACGTCGCGTCCAAGATTATTGCACTTATTATTATTGCATGCACGTGTCTGTGTGTGTGGCTGCATGTACTATTCCGGGCTAAAGCCACTGAGATTCCATGCCACAGTTTAACATGACTACACCACTCAGACACAGTCATCATCACACGGATCAACTGTTACGCCATCAATACTATCTGATAATCTGTAAGATATGGTATTGGTGTTCTATTTCCGATTGATAATCTCGTGGGAGAAAACAGAAATCACTTGTTCACATACACTTAATTCTGGTGAGTGTGTTGGTAGAATTGATTCCTGCAATTGGCATTGCATTTCACAAACTGCTTGTTCCTGGTGCCAGCTAATTATGTTGCTAACGATTGCCTCGTCAGTAAGACTGGGTGAGTGAGTATGGTGTTATACCAATATCAGCAATATTCCAGTACAGTTGCCTTTTATGGGGGACTAACAGTGGGTTTCATACAGCACATACGAACACCACTGGAAGGAGTAAATATGGAGTTATATCCGAGTCAGGTTTAATACATGCTTTGACTGAGGAATACATATTTTAAACAACTATTGACAGTTTTCCACATCCTTTAGTGATCAATAGATACAGCAGTTTTTTTCTATAAACGTAATCCAAAGCACTGCGGAAGTAAATAAAGGTGCAATAAAAACGACCTCAATGTTTACATAGATATTTGGAGCAAAGTGACTGGAGAACAAAGATATTGTCAACTGTAGAATACTCAGAGCAAAAGCCAGCTTGACCTTCAGATATTATATCGTTTTCTTCAAGCCAAATTCAAAGTCGTTTTCAACAATAAATGCCAATAGTTCTCCCATGACATTCAAAACAGATATACCTCAGTAATAGTTTGGTTGACTGGCATTTCCTGATTTGTATAAAGACATTATCTTTCCAATATTCCATGCATCGGGGAAAATACCTGTGTCAAGGATTTTATTGATTAAAGCAGCACATGTTGTATAAGAAAATCTCCTGATATTTTGTGAAACTCTGATGAGACTCCATCAACGCCCGACGTACCAGTTTTACAACTTTTTAATGCTCTCACGTCATGTTCTGTGATCTCACCAGATAATAATTCTTCCGTAAATGAAAGTTCAGTACATTTATCACAAATATGAGTATCTAAAAAATCAGATATTGATAGATAAAATTCTGTTTTTGTCGTCATGCACATCGGATTCAATAAATTCTGAAAATAGGAAAGCCATGCATGAGTAGGTTTCGACTGGTTGGTGATTTTTTTACATAACAACTTCTGAAGAATTTTCCAAAACTTTTTACAATCTCCATAATGCACTGTTAACTTAATTTCTTCACTCAGTTTTATGTCATGCAGTTTTTTCTTACGTTGAAAAATCTTTTTTAAATTCTTATTTTGCACTTAAATATTTGTGTATTTGAACTTGTTGAGGCATAAATATGTTCTAGATGGCATATTCTGACACTCGCTGTCAACTTCCCCTTTACGTCGACCAATATTTCAGCATTTCGAGCCATCGTGTTTACATTTCCCAACTTTTGAGGCACGATCGAGCTTCCCCTTCCACCAAGATTTCAAAGGGCGCCAGAAGTTGTTTTATCAAAGTAACACCATTCAAGGACCTAAGTAAACATTTCAAAATTAATAACATGTGAACGATATTTGCAAATGTGACTAAAAATGATGTCTGATGCAATGACCTATTTTGACTCATACTTTATGTTCCTTTTTTAAGGTGAACAATTGACTTGTCTTTGCATGTGTTTGTGCCAGGTGCCACCCGTGGGGCAGGATACTCTCAACTTTCGCTTGCACAAGGTATTATCACTATTTGATAGTGATTCATCAACACATGCTCATAATATAGTCAGAATCGTACAATCGACTCATCTTTCAGTAGATATTTCGTATGATTATGGAAAGGGTTGGGTCGCTTTTTTCTACGTTAATAGTGATGATTGAATGAACATTTAAAAAATCTCTTCTCAAGTGAAATAAAAACTGTTACGCTTTCTTCTGTTTCATCAGCGACCCAGAGCCTCTTACATATATTGTGCAAGGATTCCCCAATATATACACATCCAATTCTGGCCGTAATAAAACAAATAATTGCTTTACAGAAGCCTCTTAGCGCTGCACTCTGGTGTCAATGTTGATCTTGCTATGCCAATACTTACAGAATCGCGTATGATCACCTACAAGTGAGAGCACACAGCCATGGGCGACCTAGTCATGTCCAATAATCCCCTTCAATCCGTACATGGCCAGTGAAACCATCACATCTGTTCCATATTAAGATCTTTGCACACAAATTGAGGGTGACTAATTACAAACTCTCCACAAGACTGTATGTCGAGACGGATGATTTCAACTTTCCAATAGTCAACTTTTGTCGAGCGATATTCCAGCAGCTCCAGCCTCGTTGTCAACATTTCGCAGCCTTTGAAGTACAACTGAGTCAAAGTTGTTTCTGTGAAGATTTCAAAGAGCATCGTACGAGGCCTTATTTGATGAGAGTTACATCTGATGTTTAAGTAAAGCTTTCAAAATGTTTGATAGGATATATGTGGAGGACAGTTCCAAATTTGACGCATTAGTGACACAAATGATGTCCAATACAATTCCCTATTGGATTTGTACCATATTTTCCCGTGTTCTTTTCCAGCTGAACATTTGACTTGTATTTGCATGTGTTTATGATGGTGTAATTCTTTTCGTGGACACCTGGTACCGTCACCTTTATGATACTGATTCATAAACACATGTTTATGGCATAGCCGGAATTGTAAATTGACTTTGATTTTAGCAGAGCTTTCTTATGATTTTGGAAAGAGATGTGTCGCTTTTATTTAGCATTGATTTGAGTCTCCTCAGTGAAGGTTTTGCCCTTTATGTGTGATGATTAGCCTTTGTAACACTGTCTCTGCCCTATCTCAACTCAAATCCTACCAACGCTTGGTTCTGATATATGTGTTGGACTTGTCACCACGAAGACTGTTATTGTCTGACGAGTAAGCCCATGAGCTTCTTTTACTTGAAAGACCGGGTCTTGCTTTCTTGCAGGGTTTCATTGTTTTTGTGGGGCGACATTTACCTTTGAATTTGTCTAACATTAAAACAACATTCTGTTCGGATAGCAATCTGGATTCCAATTGTGGCAATCCACCAAAAGGCAATTGATTGAGTGAAATAGACATTTGCTTTAAGCCACTGAAAACATGAGATTAATTGTATTATATTAAAAATTAAAATTAATTGTATTATTAATTTGGATATCCATAAGCTCAGTTCATGGTCGTTCCTTTTCATTGCAATCGTCTATATCAGTTATATTGCGATTCGATTAAAACTGCATGACAGATTCATGTCTTCTTCTGGAATATTATTTCAATTCAAATATGGAATACAACAACTTGGCTAAGAAGTGATTAATACATTTAAACCCACTTAAGCCATATGAGAGATCCTTACCTCCGGGACCTCTAGGCATTGGGACTTGCAAGTGCGCTTGTGATCGATCACGACACAACAGACTGACTTGCCATCTGTTGGTCATGCAGCAACTAATGTTCTTTTCTCCATCACAGGAAATGTTTTAGGACTGACTGTTTTTTTCAGATGTAATACCGTCAGAAATCCCACACCCTTCTATATCGTATGATGAACGCAAAACAGTTTCTCATATTTAGTTGTGTCGAGCCGACAGCATTCACTTACTCAGTATCGAGTTATTCTTTATATTCAGCAAGCAGATGATAAATAAAACGCTGACGTGCCACACTTTCATCACAAACCCTTGTGTGGATCACGCTCATAACGGCAACCCGCACCTGTCCTCAATCTACATCATCTATACCTACCTTGGGATACGCACTGGTGATGGACCGCCTGTATATATACGAAACATTCCGACAAACAGCATGGGATGCAACTATTGTCAAATCTCTCGAGAAGCTAAGATATCATGTGAGTAATGACCTGTACGTATGTACACACAACTATCATTAAATTACGTGTCAAGAGACAAGATATTAAAGCTTGATACAGCAGCAAACAGGAGAGTATATGGATTTCTTGAGAACGGCTATACTCGTGAAGCTCAGACATAAGCCTTTGGATAATTTCTGCACAAGCTATTTCATATCCATGTTAATAGTAGTAGATAATAATTGCAGAGGTGATCATTGAGATACAACAGTATTGGTGAGGGTAGGTAAGGTGTGGTGAAATGGGGTTAAACGTCTGTTAATAATCGAGTCTGGTCCAGACAATCCAGTGATTAATATCATGAGCATCGGGAACGATGACATGCATCAACCAAGTCAGCGAGCCTGACCGCCCGATCCCGTTAGTCGCCTCTTACGACAAGCATGGTCGCCTTTTACGACAAGCATGGGTTGTTGAATACCTATTCTACCCTGGATCTTCACGGGTCGGCGCCTTGGCTGATTGGACCTTCCTTACTTGCCTTATCTCATGTCAAAACATGGGTCATCTGCCCATATCGACGATACATCTGCAACTGCTTGAAATAGTGGAGTTCCTGTACCATATTTAGTAACAACTGTTTCCTTCTCCTCATCTGATTTGTCAACGCAACGTCTGTCGGAATTACAAGACACTCTATTACGTTCATCTAAACTTGTGCTTGTCGCAAGGATGTATTTTGACTGTTGACTATTTGAGAGGGTTTTGTCGCTTTAATATTTGAAGAGTTGCAGTCAGTTACAGCAGTCTGTGAATGATTTGTCATAGAACATTACGACATGATCCCTCGACTCTGAACTTTGAGTTACTTGGGACCTTATCTTCCTCCATGAGCACCACCAGCACCTTAATTCACTCACTGAAACATCTATCACGCTCTGGATGATTATAATGTAACGTTTTGACACAAACACTTAAACTGTATCCACATTATCTTAAGTAAACATTCCCTTATCATGCGGCGCTGCACCAAAACAAACATATTCTCTTGTGTCCAATCTGGAGATAACTAAATTTGAGGATATACTGTGCCTTTGAAAGGTTGCTTATCTTAACTACCAGAACAACTTTAATATTTTTTCCTTTCACAACAAAGTGCATCGCTGACAATTTGGCTTTATGGCTGCCGATAAACGCACAATATCTGTTAAGATTGGAGCTGATCAAAGTGTTTCCTTTGACAGAATATACATAGCAGAATAGCTGCTGTCAAAAGGCATCCATCTGTTAAGGAAACCCAACTGTTTATACAAGAGTTATTAGTTATCCATTACCGTGTGTCTGTTTGCTGAAAGGTTTTCAAGAACATCCTGTTCCATCCTGTTTATGTGAATCACTCTGTTTTGAACTATGTCCGTTCTGAAAACTGAGACCAGTAGTTGTGTGCACTGAGAGTGATGCAGTATATGTGCTGATGTATGATGCTGATGTATGATGCTGCCGCAGATGCTGCTGATACTACTTTTCACCAGAGGCAACAACCTGCAAGGCGCCCTATCTGCTTTATTAGGGCGATAACATATAACGCAGCACGATAGCATGCTACCTTATGGAAACCTTTGCTAATGAGTACACCTTATAATGTGTAACGAACCTGGCTCTGTTAATATTTCCGTCACATTGTCGCTCATGCAAACTGACCTACCTGTCGTGAGGTAGGGTTCATACAGAAAAGTGTGTTAACTGTTTGTTAATCTTCGGAGGTGCGAGTGTATGACAGACGATCGCGTATACAACCTCAGGAAATGCCTTACGTGCATTATGTGAGCTACACGTCATGTGTGCTTCTTATGGTGTAGCAAATTAAAGCGACCTGTCGATAATTGAGACTCACAACCAGCCTGTCAACCGATCCATACACGCAGTAGAGCAGGGGACGTATTCTATCCCTGATACCAACTGGTTTACTTCACCATTACTTTCTCCCAGCATCTGAATATTACACCTTGGAGCAACCGTGTCTATCAAAATGTTTAATATCAAAGAAAGTGGCGTAGAAAGTATTGTTTGTATTGGTCAAAGCCGAAATTAACCTGTGAGACATAAATATCGTTGCTATAAGAAAAGTAGATAATCAAGCTGTCTGGATCTTTAGTATTTACACTCCAACTCCTTGTCATAATGACGGACTGTGGTCTACCAAATCTCTTCCCCAAATGCCTCCACTTCCCTCCTTGTTTCCGACGTCGCCTAATGCGTGTGTCGGATGTCGTAGACAGCGTGTTACAGACTTGAGGCATGTGTCCAGCATTAATCTGACAGATATTGGAGGAACATCTACTGGTTTCAATGATGGTGGATAACTCGGAAGCACTGTCACAGATTGGTGTTGACACATACTTTGTCAGTTCAGCTAATGATGATACGAATTCATTACGTACATGACAACACATTGGATCGAGATTTGTTACAAGCTATCGGCTCTGTTTCTTAGGAACATTACTTTTGTTTTAACGTGTGGTTCTGCCATTGAACTCTGTAAACTATCCTATTTCATGATCAAAGATACGTTTTCAATTCAGCAAAGACCACCACAAATTTCAGAGTACACAAGCTGGTTCAGTTGCGAAACAATGTAGTCAGTGGCAGTTGTGTTTCACATCCTCATCACATGCATTTCCTCTTCTATTTTTTAAGGTGAGAGTGAGTGAGTGAGTGAGTGAGTGAGTGAGTGAGAGAGTGAGTATGGTTTCACGCCGCTTTTAGCAATATTCCAGCGGGTGACACCGGAAAATGGGCTTCACACATTGTACCCGTGTGGGGAATCGAACCCGGGTCTTCGGCGTGACGAGCGAACGCGTGAACAACTAGGCTACCCCACCACCTCTTAAAGGCGACAGAACGAGTAGTTATCACTCGGTCCATTGAGTTGACACACGGGCAGTTTTAGCGAGGTTTTGAAAACCGTCTTTCTACTGTCACCTACTTCTTTTTTCCACCTATACATTAGCAAGAACAAAATGTCGATATTAGGATTTTACAATAAATAGTGATTTGATGAGGTTTAATCTTGATTAAGGCGTTAAAAAGCAATGCAGTTTTGAGATCGATAGGATTGATATGAGAAGTTGATTGTAGCCATGTCAAAAACAGGTAATGTATTTTCTATTTTCCTCAGAACTAAAAGGTAATTTGATCAGTCAATGACAGAATAGTTCAATGAAGTAATGGATGAGGTTGGCTTGATGACAAAACATCCCTTTTCGTACCACTGCAAATTATCATGCTTCTATTGAGTTATAAACATTTAATGGATCTGCGAATTGCTCACAAATAGTGGACTTGAAATCAAGGACACTTCTATTTCGCTTTTGTTATTATGCCATGGACCCAGGTTCTGATACCTTGATGCATAAATATGTCATTTTAGGTATTCCTCCTCCGCACTATCGCCTCATTAATGCTACTACTGACTGTAGTATTTTTCATTTTTCATTAGTATTGTCATTTTTCTGACCCACGGAACTGTCCTGTTACATAAACGTTCTGCAAAACTCAGTAAACCGTACGTTTATCTGTGCCATGCTAGGTATTTCTCATGGCGTTTCTCAAAAACAATTAATTTCGTGGCACACACCTGAAAATATACAATCATATTCGTATCACAATAATTTGTTGTTTAACTATCAGAACGGGACAGTGGAATATATATAAAATAGATTGCCGACAACTAATCACCTCTTTCTCTGTAAACATCACTGATTACAATAGATAATATGAACACACAAACAAACAAATACACCATTTGATTTTGGTGATGAATTGAATTTGGGTAAAGAAGTTTCTTGGACATTATTTAAAATGTCATTAAAACTACTAATTATCATATGAAATGTTTAACCTCCTGCATCCTCTTCTGGATTTAGTGAATCTGTCAAATCTAGTGACGCTCCTTTGTTATTCCCTAAGAGAGACGCAAGATTAATTGAAACCAACATCTGGATGTCACCTGTCTGATAATTTAGTGAAAACCTATGTTTTAACATTGAATGTAAACACATCCTCTAGTTCACGGCTTGGTGGATAAACAAGCATCTACAACACCGTCGACAGAGGCAGAAATGAACCAACACTGTCAAGTGGCTTTTGGAGTTGTGAGGCACTTGAAGTTTGCATGTGGCCTGTTCTTTGTGCAAGGGCATATGGTTCATCCGCCATGACCGTGGTGACAGTATGTGAAAGAGTGTGGCACAGCTATTTAGAGATTAAATTGTGCGTAGTGAGGGTGAGATTGAACCGATGGTGACATTGTACGACACTTCTGTAATTACCAGTGTCAGAACAGAGAGAAGCCATAGTGTGTCTTTGCAATCAACGTCCAGCTTGCAGAGTGCTGATATCACCGATAATGTTCTAACACAGGTAACGGATATATCGCTGAGCCCCGTTGACAATGATTCAGGATATGGGCATCCACTCAGTCCAATCATCTGTGAAACACAAAACCTTCAACAACATGAACATGATCCTATAATGTGTTATAACACACCAGGACATACCATTAGTGAAACAGGAGATGACAGCTGTTAGTTTACTGACTCACACTTGTCTTCATCGTTCCGCGATACGCGGAGAAAACCACACTATTGACACAGGCAGCAGTCAGCCTATCATCCGTTGTTTTGATAAGACAATCCCTACAAAAGCTACAATAGTTTACATGCAACTTCGTGAAAGGACCAATATACGTCAAAACGTATCTTCCAGTAAATCTGACAAAGGATGACACTCTAATACTGGCTAACCTCAACGAATCTGCTTTACTACATAGATATCTAAGTGTTTGATCCGTGAAGAGCTGCAACATGTTGGCAATAATCCTTTTAGCAAACGGATACACGGTAATAGAGAACTAATAACGCTTGCATAAACATTCGGATTTCCATACAGTATGGAGGCTTTTTTACAGAAGCTATTTTCTCTGTAAATTCTGTCAGAAAACATTTTTATCAACTTTCATGTAAACAGGCATCTGGGCCTTTTATAAGCAGCCATTAAGCCAAATTCTGAATTATCCGTGATAATGTCGACAGCAAACTTTTCAAAGTCATGGCATATTTTGAAATTGAATTATCTTTGGAAACAAGAGAATAACTGTTTGTCTGGATGCAAACTGTCAGCGAATGTTTTGTATGATATAATAGGTAAGTTGTAAGTGTTTGTGAAACTTCGTGTTGCGGGAGATAAACATACTGTGTTTTCAATGTAGATCTAGGTTTTCTGTAGATTTGACAGTGCAAAGTTGACACTGTAGCTCTGTGTGCACTCAAATATTTGTTTTACATCATAATACTTCAGTGAAACATATGACAGGCAGTGAAATCGTGAAGCACGGCAACTTCGTAAGCTGACATGAGGTGGGCGCCCCTAAGGAAAACTAAGAATGCCTTGCAATCGAGCCTCCAATCATTCAAGCAGTTGCAATGAACCATCGATGTGGGCAAAAGAGCCCTGGAGAAAATGTAAATGTCAAGAAGGACAAGTACATTCGCCTCTGTCAAACAAATGTTTCTCCAAAGCAAATAAGACAAATATGTTTCATATTTAAGACAAATGAGACAAATATGTCTTTCGATAATGAAGACTTCCTTTTGAATGATCCTTTATGAGTGAAAAAGCTTTCCGGGTATTCTTTAGTGTTATTGAAACTTGAAATTGCCAAATCAATTTGTAACCTCACATATCCCCGGTTACAATGAACCTGCCAAATCTTCTCTTCCAACAATGGTTGAAATATTAAGAACTAGCTGGTATGGAAGCAAGTGCCGTAAAAATGATGAGATAAACATCTTAATGTCACCTCTTATGATGATTAAGAATGAACTCGACGTTCAACAGAGAACGCTAACATATTAGTTAACTCGCCATGTGGTAGAGAATACCTCTACAAGAACGTCTCAATATAAATGAAGAAACAGTGTTAAGAGTCATGTAAGAGCTATGTGAGCTGTTACACGATGAGATTTATTGGCAGGTAGGGTCGTGTCTGTAGCATATGTGGGAGTGTGGCACTTTAACTAAACATTCAAATGTTCGTGTTCATTTCTGTATTCATCAACTCAAACTAAACAAGATGTATAATGGATGCCACACACTAGATTTGTGTTCAGATTACACCTTTAGGATGCAGTTAGCACACATATGTACTACTCAGAAAGACATTTTACTCGTTGTATTTAGATTATAGGAAACTCAATGATGTCGCTGTCCTAATTTGTTACTGATGTTTAAAGGCGATACAAATACTATGAACACAATGCCTTTTAGGAAGTGGTGAAATCTAACAAATGTTATATTTGGGATTACACTTTCTTAGTAAAGTACAGTTTTTCTTACTTTTTGAGTTGAGTCTCGTCCGGGATTCGAACCCACACTGCCAGAGTGAGGCACCTAATCGCCAGCACACAAAGTAAGCGATCTAACCCACTCCGAATCTGTACTTTGCTAAGAAAGTGTTGTCCCAAATATAACACATACGGTCCGTGACTCGAAAGTTTAATGTGTTTAACTTAATCACAGTTGAGCGTTAGCCCAGATGTTACCATGAGAAGGCAGGAAGTAAATTGTCTTAGATTTCTGTGTTGACAAGGGTCATCAGTCTAACTATCCAGATACACTTGCAAAGCAAGTAATGTGTTCTAGTGAACAATTAAAAATATGCGTTTACTTCGTACATCTCAAAGGTTACAGTTTTGATTGAACTGAAAAGCTGAACAGTGACACAGATATAACACCATTTTACTGTCAACCCGCTGTGTATGAACTGTAGGTAAAATGGTATTTGATAGGCAAGAAACACGACACAGTTTTGGATTCTTCAGTGAAAAACACCCTAGTGAAAGTTTAAAAGAAACCCAGAGCATAATACTAAATACATATGATAAAAAATATATTTTTTCCTACGTGTTTTTCATAGAACCAATGAGACTCGCCAAGACTCGTGAAATGGGATTTATCGTCGCGTCCAAGATTATTGCACTTATTATTATTGCATGCACGTGTCTGTGTGTGTGGCTGCATGTACTATTCCGGGCTAAAGCCACTGAGATTCCATGCCACAGTTTAACATGAATACCCCACTCAGACACAGTCATCATCACACCGATCAACTGTTACGCCATCAACAATATCTGATAATCTGTAAGATATGGTATTGGTGTTCTATTTCCGATTGATAATCTCGTGGGAGAAAACAGAAATCACTTGTTCACATACACTTAATTCTGGTGAGTGTGTTGGTAAAATTGATTCCTTCAATTGGCATTGCATTTAACAAACTGCTTGTTCCTGGTGCCAGCTAATTATGTTGATAACGATTGCCTCGTCAGTAAGACTGGGTGAGTGAGTATGGTGTTATAGCAATATCAGCAATATTCCAGTACAGTGGCCTTTTATGGGGGATCAACATTGGGTTTCATGCACCACATACGAACACCACTGGAAGGAGTAAATATGGAGTTATATCCGAGTCAGGTTTAATACATGCTTTGACTGAGGAATACATATTTTAAAGAACTATTGACAGTTTTCCACATCCTTTAGTGATCAATAGGTACAGCAGGTTTTTTTCATAAACGTAATCCAAAGCTCTGCGGAAGTTAATAAAGGTGCAATAAAAACGACCTCAATGTTTACATAAATATTTGAAGCAAAGTGACTGGAGAACAAAGATATTGTCAACTGTAGAATACTCAGAGCAAAAGCCAGCTTGAGCTTCAAATATTATATCATTTTCTTCAAGCCAAATTCAAAGTTTTTTTTCAACAATAAATGCCAATAGTTCTCCCATGACATTCAAAACAGATATACCTCAGTAATAGTTTGGTTGACTGGCATTTCCTGATTTGTATAAAGACATTATCTTTCCAATATTCCATGCATCAGGGAAAATACCTGTGTCAAGGATTTTATTGATTTAAGCAGCACATGTTGTATAAGAAAATCTCCTGATATTTTGTGAAACAACGCCCGACACTTTACCAGTTTTACAACTTTTTAATGCTTCTCTCACGTCATGTTCTGTGATCTCACCAGATAATAATTCTTCCGTAAATGAAAGTTCAGTACATTTATCACAAATAGGAGTATCTAAAAAATCAGATATTGATAGATCAAATTCTTTTTTGTCGTCATGCACATCGGATTCAATAAATTCTGAAAATAGGAATGCCATGCATTAGTAGGTTTCGACTGGTTGGTGATTTGTTTACATAACAACTTCTGAAGAATTTTCCAAAACTTTTTACAATCTCCATAATGCACTGTTAACTTAATTTCTTCACTCAGTTTTATGTCATGCATTTTTTTCTTACGTTGAAAAATCTTTTTTATATTCTTATTTTGCACTTAAATATTTGTGTATTTGAACTTGTTGAGGCATAAATACGTTCTAGATGGCATATTCTGACACTCGCTGTCAACTTCCCCTTTACGTCGACCAATATTTCAGCAGTTCGAGCCATCGTGTTTACATTTCCCAACTTTTGAGGCACGATCGAGCTTCCCCTTCCACCAAGATTTCAAAGAGCACCAGAAGTTGTTTGATCAAAGTAACACCATTCAAGGACCTCAGTAAACATTTCAAAATGAATAACATGTGAAGGATATTTGCAAATGTGACCAAAAATGATGTCTGATGCAATAACCTATTTTGACTCATACTTTATGTTCCTTTTTTAAGGTGAACAATTGACTTGTCTTTGCATGTGTTTGTGCCAGGTGCCACCCATGGGGCAGGATACTCTAAACTTTCGCTTGCACAAGGTATTATCACTATTTGATAGTGATTCATAAACACATGCTCATAAGATAGTCAGAATCGTACAATCGACTCATCTTTCAGTAGATATTTCGTATGATTATGGAAAGGGTTGGGTCGCTTTTTTCTACGTTAATAGTGATGATTGAATGAACATTTAAAAATTCTCTTCTCAAGTGAAATAAAAACTGTTACACTTTCTTCTGTTTCATCAGCGAGCCAGAGCCTCTTACATATATTGTGCAAGGATTCCCCAATATATACACATCCAATTCTGGCCGTAATAAAACAAATAATTGCTTTACAGGAAGCCTCTTAGCGCTGCACTCTGGTGTCAATGTTGATCTTGCTATGCCAATACTTACAGACTCGCGTATGATCACCTACAAGTGAGAGCACACAGCCATGGGCGACCTAGTCATGTCCAATAATCCCCTTCAATCCGTACATGGCCAGTGAAACCATCACATCTGTTCCATATTAAGATGTTTGCACACAAATTGAGGGTGACTAATTATATACTCTCCACAAGACTGTATGGCGAGACGGATGATTTCAACTTTCCAATAGTCAACTTTTGTCGAGCGATATTCCAGCAGCTCCAGCCTCGGTGTCAACATCTCGCAACCTTTGAAGTACAACTGAGTCAAAGTTGTTTCTGTGAAGATTTCCAAGAGCATAACACTAGGCCTTATTTGATGAGAGTTTCATCCAATGCCTAAGTAAAGCTTTCAAAATGTTTTATAGTATACATGCGGAGGACAGTTCCAAATTTGACGCATCAGTGACACAAATGATGTCCAATACGCTTCCCTATTTGGATTTGTACCATATTTGTGTTCTATTCCAGCTGAACATTTGACTTGTATTTGCATGTGTTTATGATGGTGCAATTCTTTTCGTGGACACCTGGTACCGTCACCTTTATGATACTGATTCATAAACACATGTTTATTGCATAGCCGGAATTGTAAATTGACTTTGATTTTAGCAGAGCTTTCTTATGATTTTGGAAAGAGATGTGTCGCTTTTATTTAGCATTGATTTGAGTCTCCTCAGTGAAGGTTTTGCCCTGTATGTGTGATGATTAGCCTTTGAGACACTGTCTCTGACCTATCTCAACTCAAATCCTACCAACGCTTGGTTCTGATATATGTGTTGGAGTGGTCACCACGAAGACTGTTATTGTCTGACGAGTAAGCCCATGAGCTTCTTTTACTTGAAAGACCGGGTCTTGCCTTCTTGCAGGGTTTCATTGTTTTTGGGGGGCGACATTTACCTTTGAATTTTTCTAACATTAAAACAACATTCTGTTCGGATAGCAATCTGGATTCCAATTGTGGCAATCCACCAAAAGGCAATTGATTGAGTGAAATAGACATTTGCTTTAAGCCACTGAAAACATGAGATTAATTGTATTATATTAAAAATTAAAATTAATTGTATTATTAATTTGGATATCCATAAGCTCAGGTCATGGTCGTTAATTTTCATTTCAATCGTCTATATCAGTTATATTGCGATTCGATTGAAACTGCGTGACAGATTCATGTCTTCTTCTGGAATATTATTTCAATTCAAATATGGAATACAACAACTTGGCTAAGAAGTGATCAATACATTTAAACCCACTTAAGCCATATGAGAGATCCTTACCTCCGTGACCTCTAGGCATTAGGACTTGCAAGTGCGCTTGTGATCAATCACGACACAACAGACTGACTTGCCATCTGTTGGTCATGCAGCAACTAATGTTCTTTTCTCCATCACAGGAAATGTTTTAGGACTGACTGTTTTTTTTCAGATGTAATACCGTCAGAAATCCCACACCCTTCTATATCGTATGATGAACACAAAACAGTTTCTCATATTTAGTTGTGTCGCGCGGACAATATTCACTTACTCAGTATCGAGTTATTCTTTATATTCAGCAAGCAGAAGATGAATAAAACGCTGACGTGCCACACTTTCATCACAAACCCTTGTGTGGATCACGCTCATAACGGCAACCCGCATCTGTCCTCAATCTACATCATCTATACCTTACCTTGGGATACGCACTGGTGATGGACCGCCTGTATATATACGAAACATTCCGACAAACAGCACGGGATGCAAGTATTGTAAAATCCCTTGAGAAGCTAAGATATCATGTGAGTAATGACCTGTACGTATGTACACACAACTATCATTAAATTACGTGTCAAGAGACAAGATATTAAAGCTTGATACAGCAGCAAACAGGAGAGTATACGGATTTCTTGAGAACGGCTATACTCGTGAAGCTCAGACATAAGCCTTTGGATAATTTCTGCACAAGCTATTTCATATCCAATTTAATAGTAGTAGATAATAATTGCAGAGGTAATCATTGAGATATGGCTGTATTGGTGAGGGTAGGTGAGTTGTGGTGAAATGGGGTTTAACGTCGCGTCCAAGAATATTGCAACGTGCATGCACGTGTGTGTGTGTGTGTGTGTGTGTGTGTGTGTGTGTGTGGCTTCTTCTACTATTCCGGACAGATGCCGATTAATAGTGCTACTCCAATGATGATACCATGCCGCAGTTTAACATGAATACCCCACTTAGGCACATTATACTGACACCGAGACGACCAGCTCATGTTCAGCCCCTTAATGATTAGCACCAGACAGTGTAAAAGCAACCTTCTTTTGACGTCTTTTGATATGACGCAGCCTTCTACTTGCCTTCCAGCAGTATTGGTAGTTGTAGTGGTAGTAGTAGTGGTTATCGAAGACTTTAGTAGTAGTTGTAGTGACAGTGGTTGGTGCAGTAGTATTCTGTAAGTTGAAGGAAAGTCCATGTGACGGAGACTCAGACAAAGGATACTAACACAGGTTTCACGACCATGATCAGCGGATCCTTGCACGGATCACCTACTGTACAACTCGCCGTATGTCCTGACAGATCATGTGTGAAACAACATAGATACAACCTTGTGACACTAAACTAAATCAACATAATTAACTGGCATATGGAATCACCAGTGAGAGATCAGGTTGGAGATCAACTGTCTGAAAAATTTAATTGGCCAACTGCAGGAATCAATTCCCCCTGCACACACACCAGAATTAAACGGATTTGAGCTGCTGATCCCTGAGTTTTTTTTCAAATGCCACGCTTCCTGATTGTGAGATATCAGTGACGGCTCTCCTATTATTCTGGTTAGATTCGTGTGATGACGATATGTTGAACCGTCCATGGATAAAGCCCGGTGCTATTCTGTGCATAAGTACAATGGTTGACACCACTCCTGGGGTCATTTGCCGTGATTATGCCTTACTATTTCTAAAAGCTACCTAACACCCGCTTTGAGCTGCTGATCCCTGAGGTTTTTTTTCAAATGCCACGCTTCCTGATTGTGAGATATCATAGATAAGTTTAGTTTATGCTGTCACATGGTAACAACTTATCATATACTCAACTGTGATTTAGTTAAACACATTAAACTTTCGAGTTAAGTATCTCCTGCAGCTGTAATCTAAAATGAGCATCAGTGGCCCAGATAGGGAAATTAGTGTTTTTTCTTGCGACGTTCTACTTATTCACTTCACCCCGACTTTTATTCTGAACAGTAAATTGCAGGATTTGCTTCCCTTTTTGTCTGGACCAGACAATCCAGTGATTAATATTATGAGCATCTATCCACTCAATCGGGATCGATGACATGCATCAACCAAGTCAGCGAGCCTTGACCACCAGATCCCTTTAGTCGCCTCTTACAACAAGCATAGTCGCCTTTTACGGCAAGTATTGGTCGCTGAAGACCTATTCTACCCCGGCTCTTCACGGGTTCCTAATAACATGAATAATGATGTCTACTTGTGGCTATATTTGGATCGGCAGTGTCTTTTCTCCAAATTGATCATGCATATCAGCCAAGCCGTTTTTGAATTCTACTACACACAGAGCATATCTAAGTTTCACACGGATCATTAATTTTAATGTCAAGACTTCAATTGGGAAATGGGCACCAGCTGCTTGAGTACAGTTTCTCTTGAAGTAATATTTTTGATGATCTTAAAACATCAATACGAAATAAGGGCAGTAACATCCTTGACTTTCAAAAAGCCAAATACATCGAGTGGCATGTGTGTCTGAGTCGCATACCATTATATGCCTGCTACATCCACGGAGGCAGTTCAATCTGGAAAAAACAACAACATCTAGTTAAGACTACCTTTCTCAACAGTCTTATAAACACATGCAAAACTAAACACGGCAACATATGTCTTACCTGTTTGAAACAGATATATATTATACCTTACTTTAGTTTGATTTGTTGAAAACAGAAATGAACAGGAACATCTGAATCTTTAGTTAAAGTACCACACATGCTGTCAACAACCATGGCTGCTAGATAATCTAACCGCGTACAATGCATCTGCAGCATGCCTTCCTAACGTCACTGGATCAGACTCTTAACACCCTACTTCATTTCTGTAGAAGGAGATGCTCGTGTAGGGTTTTTTCCCTGCCACATGACGAGCTAACTGTCATGTTTGCATTCAGCATTGGGAGACATGGTGGTTTATCTCAATTAATTCTGCAGCACTTCTGTTCAGCAACTTCTCAGTGTTTTATTCATTGTTGGAAGAGAAATGTGACGGGTTCACTGTGTCCATGGATGTAGGGAGGTGACAAATTTGATTTAACAATTTCATGTTTGAAAAACATATAAAAAAATACCACAGAAATCTTTTTGCCTATTCAACATAATTCAAAATACTGTCAAGAGAAACATCAATGAAAGAGACGAGTTTCATCGCAAATTAACAAAAGATCATATTTACAGATACCTTGATGTTGTTGGACATGAGCGTATCCTTGGTTGTGGCTAAATGTTATCCTTGTCGACATCTGTGGCAAATGCGTAACGCTTTAACTGGTAACAGTGACTTAATATCTCCGTCGAAATGTTTTGTGTCATAATACACCTTCTACCTCGCGACACGATCTACCTCTCAGTCTGACAACACAAGGTGCGACCATCGTGGCGTGCCAGGCAGGTGAGTGAGATCAGTGATAGACAGTAGAAACATATGATATACAGAATATCTAAACAATATCGATATTTGTGTGCCGCTTCGCTTTCCAGTTTTCGAGAATGTGCAGCGATAAGAAAACTGACGCTTTTGTTTTCGAGCTCGTCCTCCCTGAAACTATCATATCATTGACATACCTTTTTACATCTTATCTCGGATGAAAACAGAACTTTGAATTATGTCTTACACATTTTTTTCTGCGGTATTCGCAAAATATAAGACACAATGTGTTTGTTTCTAAGTACACTGTTCCGACGATGTTAAACCATACCTATTGGGCAGGTAGCCCAGTGACGACAAGCGTCAGTTAGTTGTACCAAGATCATAATCATTCCAATTCCATATCGACGATAGATCTGCAACTACTTGAAATAGTGGAGTTCCTGTACCATATTTAGTAACAACTTCTTCCTTTTCCTCATCTGATTTGTCAACGCAACGTCTGTCGGAATTACAAGACCTCTATTACGTTCATCTAAACATGTGCTTGTCTCAAGGATGTATGTTGAGTGTTGGCTATTATCATAAGTAAACCTTCCCTTATCATGCGGCGTCCAGTTGCACCGCTGCATCAAAACAAACATATTCTCTTGTGTCCAAACTGAAGATAACTGAATTTGAGGATATACTGTGCCTTTGAAAGGTTGCCTTATCTTAACAACCAGAACAACTTTACGTTCATCTAAACATGTGCTTGTCGCAAGGATGTATGTTGACTGTTGAATATTTGAGAGGGTTTTGTCGCTTTAATATTTGAAGCGTTGCAGTCAGTTACAACAGTCTGTGAATGATTTGTCACAGAAAATGACTACATGATCCCTCGACTCTGAACTTTGAGTTACTTGGGACCTCCTTATCTTCCTCCATGAGCACCACCAGCACCTTAATTCACTCACTGAAACATCTATCACGCCCTGGATGATTATAATGTAACGTTTTGACACAAACACTTAAACTGTACCCACATTATCTTAAGTAAACATTCCCTTATCATGCGGCGCTGCACCAAAACAAACATATTCTCTTGTGTCCAATCTGAAGATAACTAAACTTGAGGATATACTGTGCCTTTGAAAGGTTGCTTATCTCAGCTACCAGAACAACTTTAATATTTTTTCCTTTCACAACAAAGTGCATCGCTGACAATTTGGCTTTATGGTTGACGATAAACGCACAATATCTGTTAAAATTGGAGCTGATCAAAGTGTTTCCTTTGACAGGATATACATAGCAGAATAGCTGCTGTCAAAAGGCATCCATCTGTTAAGGAAACCCAACTGTTTATACAAGAGTTATTAGTTATCCATTACCGTGTGTCTGTTTGCTGAAAGGTTTTCAAGAACCTCCTGTTCCATCCTGTTTATGTGAATCACTCTGTTTTGAACTATGTCCGATCTGAAAACTGAGACCAGTAGTTGTGTGCACTGAGAGTGATGCAGTATATGTGCTGATGTATGATGCTGATGTATGATGCTGCCGCAGATGCTGCTGATACTACTTTTCCCCAGAGGCAACAACCTGCAAGGCGCCCTATCTGCTTTATTAGGGCGATAACATATAACGCAGCACGATAGCATGCTACCTTATGGAAACCTTTGCTAATGAGTACACCTTATAATGTGTAACGAACCTGGCTCTGTTCATATTTCCGTCACATTGTCGCTCATGCAAACTGACCTACCTGTCGTGAGGTAAGGTTCATACAGAAAAGTGTGTTAACTGTTTGTTAATCTTCGGAGGTGCGAGTGTATGACAGACGATCGCGTATACAACCTCAGGAAATGCCTTACGTGCATTATGTGAGCTACACGTCATGTGTGCTTCTTATGGTGTAGCAAATTAAAGCGACCTGTCGATAATTGAGACTCACAACCAGCCTGTCAACCGATCCATACACGCAGTAGAGCAGGGGACGTATTCTATCCCTGATACCAACTGGTTTACTTCACCATTACTTTCTCCCAGCATCTGAATATTACACCTTGGAGCAACCGTGTCTATCAAAATGTTTAATATCAAGGAAAGTGGCGTAGAAAGTATTGTTTGTATTGGTCAAAGCCGAAATTAACCTGTGAGACATAAATATCGTTGCTATAAGAAAAGTAGATAATCAAGCTGTCTGGATCTTTAGTATTTACACTCCAACTCCTTGTCATAATGACGGACTGTGGTCTACCAAATCTCTTCCCCAAATGCCTCCACTTCCCTCCTTGTTTCCGACGTCGCCTAATGCGTGTGTCGGATGTCGTAGACAGCGTGTTACAGACTTGAGGCATGTGTCCAGCATTAATCTGACAGATATTGGAGGAACATCTACTGGTTTCAATGATGGTGGATAACTCGGAAGCACTGTCACAGATTGGTGTTGACACATACTTTGTCAGTTCAGCTAATGATGATACGAATTCATTACGTACATGACAACACATTGGATCGAGATTTGTTACAAGCTATCAGCTCTGTTTCTTAGGAACATTACTTTTGTTTTAACGTGTGGTTCTGCCATTGAACTCTGTAAACTATCCTATTTCATGATCAAAGATACGTTTTCAGTTCAGCAAAGACCACAACAAATTTCAGAGTACACAAGCTGGTTCAGTTGCGAAACAATGTAGTCAGTGGCAGTTGTGTTTCACATCCTCATCTCATGCATTTCCTCTTCTATTTTTTAAGGTGACAGTGAGTGAGTGAGTGAGTGAGTGAGAGAGTGAGTATGGTTTCACGCCGCTTTTAGCAATATTCCAGCGGGTGACACCGGAAAATGGGCTTCACACATTGTACCCATGTGGGGAATCGAACCCCGGTCTTCGGCGTGACGAGCGAACGCGTGAACAACTAGGCTACCCCGCCACCTCTTAAAGGAGACAGAACGAGTAGTTATCACTCGGTCCATTGAGTTGACACACGGGCAGTTTTAGCGAGGTTTTGAAAACCGTCTTTCTACTGTCACCTACTTCTTTTTTCCACCTATACATTAGCAAAATGAACAAAATGTCGATATTAGGATTTTACAATAAATAATGATTTGATGAGGTTTAATCTTGATTAAGGCGTTAAAAAGCAATGCAGTTTTGAGATCGATAGGATTGATATGAGAAGTTGACTGTAGCCATGTCAAAAACAGGTAATGTATTTTCTATTTTCATCAGAACTAATGAATCATCAGTTCAATGAAGTAATGGATGAGGTTGGCTTGATAACAAAACATCCCTTTTCGTACCACTACAAATTATCATGCTTCTATTGAGTTATAAACAATTAATGGATCTGCGAATTGCTCACAAATAGTGGACTTGAAATCAAGGACACTTCTATTTCGCTTTTGTCATTATGCCATGGACCCAGGTTCTGATACCATAATGCATAAATATGTCATTTTAGGTATTCCTCCTCCGCACTATCGCCTCATTAATGCTACTCCTGACTGTTTGTAAATGTCAGTTTTCTGACCCACGGAAATGTCCTGTTACATAAACGTTCTGCCAACCTGAGTAAACCGTACGTTTATCTGTGCCATACTAGGTATTTCTCATGGCGTTTCTCGAAAACAATTAATTTCGTGGCATACACCTGAAAATATACAATCATATTCGTATCACAATAATTTGTTGTTAAACTATCAGGCCGGGACAGTGGAATATATATAAATTAGATTGCCGACAACTAACCACCTCTTTCTCTGTAAACATCACTGATTACAATAGATAATATGAACACACAAACAAACAAATACACCATTTGATTTTGGTGATGAATTAAATTTGGGTAAAGAGGTTTCTTGGACATTATTTGAAATGTCATTAAAACTACTAATTATCATATGAAATGTTTAACCTCCTGCATCCTCTTCTGGATATAGTGAATCTGTCAAATCTAGTGACGCTCCTTTGTTATTCCCTAAGAGAGACGCATGATTAATTGAAACCAACATCTGGATGTCACCTGTCTGATAATTTAGTGAAAACCTATGTTTTAACATTGAATGTAAACACATCCTATAGTTCACGGCTTGGCGGATAAACAAGCATCTACAACACCGTCGACAGAGGCAGAAATGAACCAACACTGTCAAGTGGCTTTGGGAGCTGTGACAGTGAGGCACTTGAAGTCGGCATGTGGCCCGTTCTTTGTGCAAGAGTGTATGATTCATCCGCCATGATCGTGGTGCTAGTATGTGAAAGAGTGTGGCACAGCTATTTAGAGATTGAATTGTACGTAGTGAGAGTGAGACTGAACCGATGGTGACACTGTACGACACTTCTGTAATTACCAGTGTCAGGGGCAGAGAGAAGCCATAGTGTGTCTTTGCAATCAACGTCCAGCTTGCAGAGTGCTGATATCACTGATAATGTTCTAACACAGGTAACGGATATATCGCTGAGCCCCGTTGACAATGATTCAGGATATGGGCATCAACTCAGTCCAGTTATCTGTGAAACACAAAACCTTCAACAACATGAACATGATCCTATAATGTGTTATAACACACCAGGACATACCATTAGTGAAACAGGAGATGACAGCTGTTAGTTTACTGACTCACACTTGTCTTCATCGTTCCGCGATACGCGGAGAAAACCACACTATTGACAAAGGCAACAGTCAGCCTATCATCCGTTGTTTTGATAAGACAATCCCTACAAAAGCTACAATAGTTTACATGCACCTTCGTGAAAGGACCAATATACGTCAAAACGTATCTTCCAGTAAATCTGACAAAGGATGACACTCTAATACTGGCTAACCTCAACGAATCTGCTTTACTACATAGATATCTAAGTGTTTGATCCGTGAAGAGCTGCAACATGTTGGCAAAAATCCATTGCATAAACATTCGGATTTCCATACAGTATGGAGGCTTTTTTACAGAAGCTATTTTCTCTGTATATTCTGTCAGAAAACATTTTTATCAACTTTCATGTAAACAGGCATCTGGGCCTTTTATAAGCAGCCATTAAGCCAAATTCTGAATTATCCGTGATAATGTCGACAGCAAACTTTTCAAAGTCATGGCATATTTTGAAATTGAATTATCTTTGGAATCCAGAGAATAACTGTTTGTCTGGATGCAAACTGTCAGCGAATGTTTTGTATGATATAATAGGTAAGTTGTAAGTGTTTGTGAAACTTCGTGTTTTCGCGGGAGATAAACATACTGTGTTTTCAATGTAGATCTAGGTTTTCTGTATATTTGACAGTGCAAAGTTGACACTGTAGCTCTGTGTGCACTCAAATATTTTTTTTACATCATAATACTTCAGTGAAACATATGACAGGCAGTGAAATCGTGAAGCATGGCAACTTCGTAAGCTGACATGAGGTGGGCGCCCCTAAGGAAAACTAAGAATGCCTTGCAATCGAGCCTCCAATCATTCAAGCAGTTGCAATGAACCATCGATGTGGGCAAAAGAGCCCAGGAGAAAATGTAAATGTCAAGAAGGACAAGTACATTCGCCTCTGTCAAACAAATGTTTCTCCAAACCAAATAAGACAAATATGTTTCATATTTAAGACAAATGAGACAAATATGTCTTTCGATAATGAAGACTTTCTTTTGAGTGATCCTTTATGAGTGAAAAAGCTTTCCGGGTATTCTTTAGTGTTATTGAAACTTGAAATTGTCAAATCAATTTGTAACCTCACATATCCCCGGTTACAATGAACCTGCCAAATCTTCTCTTCCAACAATGGTTGAAATATTAAGAACTAGCTGGTATGGAAGCAAGTGCCGTAAAAATGATGAGATAAACATCTTAATGTCACCTCTTATGATGATTAAGAATGAACTCGAGGCTCAACAGAGAACGCTAACATATTAGTTAACTCGCCATGTGGTAGAGAATACCTCTACAAGAACGTCTCAATACAAATGAAGAAACAGTGTTAAGAGTCATGTAAGAGTTATGTGAGCTGTTACACGATGAGATTTATTGGCAGGTAGGGTCGTGTCTGTAGCATATGTGGGAGTGTGGCACTTTGACTAAACATTCAAATGTTCGTGTTCATTTCTGTATTCATCAACTCAAACTAAACAAGATGTATAATGGATGCCACACACTAGATTTGTGTTCAGATTACACCTTTAGGATGCAGTTAGCACACATATGTACTACTCAGAAACACATTTTACTCGTTGTATTTAGCTTATAGGAAACTCAATGATGTCGCTGTCCTAATTTGTTACTGATATTTAAAGGCAATACAAATACTATGAACACAATGCCTTTTAGGAAGTGGTGAAATCTAACAAATGTTATATTAGGGATTACACTTTCTTAGTAAAGTACAGTTTTTCTTACTTTTTGAGTTGAGTCTCGTCCGGGATTCGAACCCACACTGCCAGAGTGAGGCACCTAATCGCCAGCACACAAAGTCAGCGATCTAACCCACTCCGAATCTGTACTTTGCTAAGAAAGTGTTGTCCCAAATATAACACATACGGTCCGTGACTCGAAAGTTTAATGTGTTTAACTTAATCACAGTTGAGCGTTAGCCCAGATGTTACCATGAGAAGGCAGGAAGTAAATTGTCTTAGATTTCTGTGTTGACAAGGGTCATCAGTCTAACTATCCAGATACACTTGCAAAGCAAGTAATGTGTTCTAGTGAACAATTAAAAATATGCGTTTACTTCGTTCATCTCAAAGGTTACAGTTTTGATTGAACTGAAAAACTGAACAGTGACACAGATATAACACCATATTAGTGTCAACCCGCTGTGTATGAACTGTAGGTAAAATGGTATTTGATAGGCAAGAAACACGACACAGTTTTGGATTCTTCAGTGAAAAACACCCTAGTGAAAGTTTAAAAGAAACCCAGAGAATAATACTAAATACATATAATAAAAAATATATTTTTTCCTACGTGTTTTTCATAGAACCAATGAGACTCGCCAAGACTCGTGAAATGGGATTTAACGTCGCGTCCAAGATTATTGCACTTATTATTATTGCATGCACGTGTCTGTGTGTGTGGCTGCATGTACTATTCCGGGCTAAAGCCACTGAGATTCCATGCCACAGTTTAACATGAATACCCCACTCAGACACAGTCATCATCACACGGATCAACTGTTACGCCATCAACAATATCTGATAATCTGTAAGATATGGTATTGGTGTTCTATTTCCGATTGATAATCTCGTGGGAGAAAACAGAAATCACTTGTTCACATACACTTAATTCTGGTGAGTGTGTTGGTAAAATTGATTCCTGCAATTGGCATTGCATTTCACAAACTGCTTGTTCCTGGTGCCAGCTAATTATGTTGATAACGATTGCCTCGTCAGTAAGACTGGGTGAGTGAGTATGGTGTTATACCAATATCAGCAATATTCCAGTACAGTGGCCTTTTATGGGGGATCAACATTGGGTTTCATACAGCACATACGAACACCACTGGAAGGAGTAAATATGGAGTTATATCCGATTCAGATTTAATACATGCTTTGACTGAGGAATACATATTTTAAAGAACTATTGACAGTTTTCCACATCCTTTAGTGATCAATAGGTACAGCAGGTTTTTTTCTATAAACGTAATCCAAAGCTCTGAGGAAGTTAATAAAGGTGCAATAAAAACGACCTCAATGTTTACATAAATATTTGAAGCAAAGTGACTGGAGAACAAAGATATTGTCAACTGTAGAATACTCAGAGCAAAAGCCAGCTTGAGCTTCAAATATTATATCATTTTCTTCAAGCCAAATTCAAAGTCTTTTTTCAACAATAAATGCCAATAGTTCTCCCATGACATTCAAAACAGATATACCTCAGTAATAGTTTGGTTGACTGGCATTTCCTGATTTGTATAAAGACATTATCTTTCCAATATTCCATGCATCGGTGAAAATACCTGTGTCAAGGATTTTATTGATTAAAGCAGCACATGTTGTATAAGAAAATCTCCTGATATTTTGTGAAACAACGCCCGACACTTTACCAGTTTTACAACTTTTTTTAAGCTTCTCTCACGTCATGTTCTGTGATCTGAAGAATTTTCCAAAACTTTTTACAATCTCCATAATGCACTGTTAACTTAATTTCTTCACTCAGTTTTATGTCATGCATTTTTTTCTTACGTTGAAAAATCTTTTTTAAATTCTTATTTTGCACTTATATATTCGTGTATTTGAACTTGTTGAGGCATAAATACGTTCTAGATGGCATATTCTGACACTCGCTGTCAACTTCCCCTTTACGTCGACCAATATTTCAGCAGTTCGAGCCATCGTGTTTACATTTCCCAACTTTTGAGGCACGATCGAGCTTCCCCTTCCACCAAGATTTCAAAGAGCGCCAGAAGTTGTTTGATCAAAGTAACACCATTCAAGGACCTCAGTAAACATTTCAAAATTAATAACATGTGAAGGATATTTGCAAATGTGACCAAAAATGATGTCTGATGCAATAACCTATTTTGACTCATACTTTATGTTCCTTTTTTAAGGTGAACAATTGACTTGTCTTCGCATGTGTTTGTGCCAGGTGCCACCCATGGGGCAGGATACTCTAAACTTTCGCGAGCACAAGGTATTATCACTATTTGATAGTGATTCAGAAACACATGCTCATAATATAGTCAGAATCGTACAATCGACTCATCTTTCAGTAGATATTTCGTATGATTATGGAAAGGGTTGGGTCGCTTTTTTCTACGTTAATAGTGATGATTGAATGAACATTTAAAAATTCTCTTCTCAAGTGAAATAAAAACTGTTACACTTTCTTCTGTTTCATCAGCGAGCCAGGGCCTCTTACATATATTGTGCAAGGATTCCCCAATATATACACATCCAATTCTGGCCGTAATAAAACAAATAATTGCTTTACAGGAAGCCTCTTAGCGCTGCACTCTGGTGTCAATGTTGATCTTGCTATGCCAATACTTACAGAATCGCGTATGATCACCTACAAGTGAGAGCACACAGCCATGGGCGACCTAGTCATGTCCAATAATCCCCTTCAATCCGTACATGGCCAGTGAAACCATCACATCTGTTCCATATTAAGATCTTTGCACACAAATTGAGGGTGACTAATTATAAACTCTCCACAAGACTGTATGGCGAGACGGATGATTTCAACTTTCCAATAGTCAACTTTTGTCGAGCGATATTCCAGCAGCTCCAGCCTCGGTGTCAACATCTCGCAACCTTTGAAGTACAACTGAGTCAAAGTTGTTTCTGTGAAGATTTCAAAGAGCATAACACTAGGCCTTATTTGATGAGAGTTTCATCCAATGCCTAAGTAAAGCTTTCAAAATGTTTTATAGTATACATGCGGAGGACAGTTCCAAATTTGACGCATCAGTGACACAAATGATGTCCAATACACTTCCCTATTTGGATTTGTACCATATTTGTGTTCTATTCCAGCTGAACATTTGACTTGTATTTGCATGTGTTTATGATGGTGCAATTCTTTTCGTAGACACCTGGTACCGTCACCTTTATGATACTGATTCATAAACACATGTTTATTGCATAGCCGGAATTGTAAATTGACTTTGATTTTAGCAGAGCTTTCTTATGATTTTGGAAAGAGATGTGTCGCTTTTATTTAGCATTGATCTGAGTCTCCTCAGTGAAGGTTTTGCCCTTTATGTGTGATGATTAGCCTTTGTGACACTGTCTCTGACCTATCTCAACTCAAATCCTACCAACGCTTGGTTCTGATATATGTGTTGGAGTGGTCACCACGAAGACTGTTATTGTCTGACGAGTAAGCCCATGAGCTTCTTTTACTTGAAAGACCGGGTCTTGCCTTCTTGCAGGGTTTCATTGTTTTTTGGAGGCGACATTTACCTTTGAATTTTTCTAACATTAAAACAACATTGTGTTCGGATAGCAATCTGGATTCCAATTGTGGCAATCCACCAAAAGGCAATTGATTGAGTGAAATAGACATTTGCTTTAAGCCACTGAAAACATGAGATTAATTGTATTATATTAAAAATTAAAATTAGTTGTATTATTAATTTGGATATCCATAAGCTCAGGTCATGGTCGTTAATTTTCATTGCAATCGTCTATATCAGTTATATTGCGATTCGATTAAAACTGCATGAGAGATTCATGTCTTCTTCTGGAATATTATTTCAATTCAAATATGGAATACAACAACTTGGCTAAGAAGTGATTAATACATTTAAACCCACTTAAGCCATATGAGAGATCCTTACCTCCGTGACCTCTAGGCATTGGGACTTGCAAGTGCGCTTGTGATCAATCACGACACAACAGACTGACTTGCCATCTGTTGGTCATGCAGCAACTAATGTTCTTTTCTCCACCACACGAAATGTTATAGGACTGACTGTTTTTTTCAGATGTAATACCGTCAGAAATCCCACACCCTTCTATATCGTATGATGAACGCAAAACAGTTTCTCATATTTAGTTGTGTCGAGCGGACAACATTCACTTACTCAGTATCGAGTTATTCTTTATATTCAGCAAGCAGCAGATGAATAAAACGCTGACGTGCCACACTTTCATCACAAACCCTTGTGTGGATCACGCTCATAACGGCAACCCGCATCTGTCCTCAATCTACATCATCTATACCTACCTTGGGATACGCACTGGTGATGGACCGCCTGTATATATACGAAACATTCCGACAAACAGCACGGGATGCAAGTATTGTAAAATCTCTTGAGAAGCTAAGATATCATGTGAGTAATGACCTGTACGTATGTACACACAACTATCATTAAATTACGTGTCAAGAGACAAGATATTAAAGCTTGATACAGCAGCAAACAGGAGAGTATATGGATTTCTTGAGAACGGCTATACTCGTGAAGCTCAGACATAAGCCTTTGGATAATTTCTGCAAAAGCTATTTCATATCTATGTTAATAGTAGTAGATAATAATTGCAGAGGTAATCATTGAGATATTGCAGTATTGGTGAGGGTAGGTGAGGTGTGACGAAATGGGGTTTAACGTCGCGTCCAAGAATATTGCAACGTGCATGCACGTGTGCGTGTGTGTGTGTGTGTGGCTTCTTCTACTATTCCGGACAGATGCCGATTAATAGTGCTACTCCAATGATAATACCATGCCGCAGTTTAACATGAATACCCCACTTAGGCACATTATACTGACACCGAGACGACCAGCTCATGTTCAGCCCCTTAATGATTAGCACCAGACAGGGTAAAAGCAACCTTCTTTTGACGTCTTTTGATATGACGCAACCTTCTACTCGCCTTCCAGCAGTATTTGTAGTTGTAGTGGTAGTAGTAGTGGTTATCGAAGACTTTAGTAGTAGTTGTAGTGACAGTGGTTGGTGCAGTAGTATTCTGTAAGTTGAAGGAAAGTCCATGTGACGGAGACTCAGACAAAGGATACTAACACAGGTTTCACGACCATGATCAGCGGATCCTTGCACGGATCACCTACTGTACAACTCACCGTATGTCATGACAGATCATGTGTGAAACTCATTGTTGGTGCCCCGACTGTGACTCAACTGAGATTCTGCTGAAACTGATGTGACACAATACTCGTTCACCCAGGCCTAGATACAACCTTGTGACACTAAACTAAATCAACATAATTAACTGGCATATGGAATCACCAGTGAGAGATCAGGTTGGAGGTCAACTATCTGAAAAATTAAATTGGCCAACTGCGGGAATCAATTCCCCCTGCACACACACCAGAATTAAACAGATTTGAGCTGCTGATCCCTGAGTTTTTTTTCAAATGCCACGCTTCCTGATTGTGAGATATCAGTGACGGCTTCCTATTATTCTGGTTAGATTCGTGTGATGACGATATGTTGAACCGTCCATGGATAAAGCCCGGTGCTATTCTGTGCATAAGTACAATGGTTGACACCACTCCTGGGGTCATTTGCCGTGATTATGCCTTACTATTTCTAAAAGCGACCTAACACCCGCCTCGCTCACTCAATCTTTACATCACAACATGTACTCAGACGAAACACCCTAAACCTTGATCGACAGATTATAGTTGCCCCTGAAGTAGCGTTCCTGCACATGGGTAAGATAATTAGTTGTTATCTATGGCTTCCTGTTAGTATTTTAGTGATTTTCCGGATACGTGACAGGTCAAACCCATCCTATAATAAGGGGTCAGATTATGTTCCTGACAGTTCATTGCTCCATGAAACTTGTTCAAATGCATGAAGGTAGTTAAACTGATGCATCTTGTTATCAAAGAATTCAAAGATAAGTTTAGTTTATGCTGTCACATGGTAACAACTTATCATATACTCAACAGTGATTTAGTTAAACACATTAAACTTTCGAGTTAAGTATCTCCTGCAGCTGTAATCTAATATGAGCATCAGTGGCCCAGATAGGGAAATTAGTTTTTTTTGTTGCGACGTTCTACTTATTCACTTCACCCCGACTTTTATGCTGAACAGTAATTTGCAGGATTTGCTTCCCTTTTTTGCTGTGCTCCGAACAAATCGATCATCCTAATTACATAACTGGTTGGTTGGTTGGTTGGTTGTTTAACGCCGCACTCAGCAATATTCCACCTCTATGACGACGGTCTGTAAATAATCGAGTCTGGACCAGACAATCCAGTGATTAATATTATGAGCATCTATCCACTCAATTGGGATCGATGACATGCATCAACCAAGTCAGCGAGAATGACCACCCGATCCCTTTAGTCGCCTCTTACAACAAGCATAGTCGCATTTTACGGCAAACATTGGTCGCTGAAGACCTATTCTACCCCGGCTCTTCACGGGTTCCTAATAACATGAATAATGATGTCTAGTTGTGGCTATATTTGGATCGGCAGTGTCTTTTCTCCAAATTGATAATGCATATCAGCCAAGCCGTTTTTAAAGTTGACTACACACAGAGCATGTCTAAGTTTCACACGGATCATTAATTTTAATGTCAAGACTTCAATTTGGAAATGGGCACTAGCTGCTTGAGTATAGTTTCTCTTGAAGTAATATTTTTTATCATCTTAAAACATCAATACGAAATAAGGGCAGCGGCCTCTTTGACTTTCAAAAAGCCAAATACATCGAGTGGCATTTGTGTCCAGTTAAGACTACCTTTCTCAACAGTCTTATAAACACATGCATAACTACATACGGCAACATATGTCTTACCTTTTAGAAACAGATTTATTATATACCTTACTTTAGTTTGATTTGTTGAAAACAGAAATGAACAGTAAACATCTGAATCTTTAGTTAAGTACCACACATCCGCACATGCTGTCAAAAACCAAGGCTGCTAGATAATCTAACCGCGTACAATGCATCTGCAGCATGCCTTCCTAACGTCACTTGATCTGACTCTTCACACTGCTACTTCATTTCTGGAGAAGGAGATGCTCGTGTAGGTTTTTTTCCCTGCCACATGACGAGCTAACTGTCATGTTTGCATTCAGCATTGGGAAACATGGTGGTTTATCTCAATTAATTCTGCGGCACTTCTTTTCAGCAACTTCTCAGTGTTTTATTCATTGTTGGAAGAGAAATGTGACGGGTTCACTGTGTCCATGGATGTAGGGAGGTGACAAATTTGATTTAACAATTTCATGTTTGAAAAACATATAAAAAAATACCACAGAAATCTTTTTACCTATTCAACATAATTCAAAATACTGTCAAGAGAAACATCAATGAAAGAGACGAGTTTCATCGCAAATTAACAAAAGATCACATTTACAGATACCTTGATGTTGTTGGACATGAGCGTATCCTTGGTTGTGGCTAAATGTTATCCTTGTCGACATCTGTGGCAAATGCGTAACGCTTTAACTGGTAACAGTGACTTAATATCTCCGTCGAAATGTTTTGTGTCATAATACACCTTCTACCTCGCGACACGATCTACCTCTCAGTCTGACAACACAAGGTGCGACCATCGTGGCGTGCCAGGCGGGTGAGTGAGATCAGTGATAGACAATAGAAACATATGATATACAGAATATCTAAACAATATCGATATTTGTGTGCCGCTTCGCTTTCCAGTTTTCGAGAATGTGCAGCGATAAGAAAACTGACGCTTTTGTTTTCGAGCTCGTCCTCCCTGAAACTATCATATCATTGACATACCTTTTTACATCTTATCTCGGATGAAAACAGAACTTTGAATTATGTCTTACACATTTTTTCTGCGGTTTTTGCAAAATATAAGACACAATGTGTTTGTTTCTAAGTACACTGTTCCGACGATGTTAAACCATACCTATTGGGCAGGTGGCCCAGTGACGACAAGCGTCAGTTAGTTGTACCAAGATCATAATCATTCCAATTCCATATCGACGATAGATCTGCAACTACTTGAAATAGTGGAGTTCCTGTACCATATTTAGTAACAACTTCTTCCTTTTCCTCATCTGATTTATCAACGCAACGTCTGTCGGAATTACAAGACACTCTATTACGTTCATCTAAACATGTGCTTGTCTCAAGGATGTATGTTGACTGTTGGCTATTATCATAAGTAAACATTCCCTTATCATGCGGCGTCCAGTTGCACCGCTGCATCAAAACAAACATATTCTCTTGTGTCCAAACTGAAGATAACTGAATTTGAGGATATACTGTGCCTTTGAAAGGTTGCCTTATCTTAACAACCAGGACAACTTTACGTTCATCTAAACATGTCCTTGTCGCAAGGATGTATGTTGACTGTTGACTATTTGAGAGGGTTTTGTCGCTTTAATATTTGAAGCGTTGCAGTCAGTTACAACAGTCTGTGAATGATTTGTCACAGAACATGACTACATGATCCCTCGACTCTGAACTTTGAGTTACTTGGGACCTTATCTTCCTCCATGAGCACCACCAGCACCTTAATTCACTCACTGAAACATCTATCACGCTCTGGATGATTATAATGTAACGTTTTGACACAAACACTTAAACTGTACCCACATTATCTTAAGTAAACATTCCCTTATCATGCGGCGCTGCACCAAAACAAACATATTCTCTTGTGTCCAATCTGAAGATAACTAAACTTGAGGATATACTGTGCCTTTGAAAGGTTGCTTATCTTAACTACCAGAACAACTTTAATATTTTTTCCTTTCACAACAAAGTGCATCGCTGACAATTTGGCTTCATGGTTGACGATAAACGCACAATATCTGTTAAAATTGGAGCTGATCAAAGTGTTTCCTTTGACAGAATATACATAGCAGAATAGCTGCTGTCAAAAGGCATCCATCTGTTAAGGAAACCCAACTGTTTATACAAGAGTTATTAGTTATCCATTACCGTGCGTCTGTTTGCTGAAAGGTTTTCAAGAACACCCTGTTCCATCCTGTTTATGTGAATCACTCTGTTTTGACCTATGTCCGTTCTGAAAACTGAGACCAGTAGTTGTGTGCACTGAGAGTGATGCAGTATATGTGCTGATGTATGATGCTGCTGATACTACTTTTCCCCAGAGGCAACAACCTGCAAGGCGTCCTATCTGCTTTATTAGGGCGATAACATATAACGCAGCACGATAGCATGCTACTTTACGGAAACCTTTGCTAATGAGTACACCTTATAATGTGTAACGAACCTGGCTCTGTTAATATTTCCGTCACAAGGTCGCTCATGCAAACTGACCTACCTGTCGTGAGGTAAGGTTCATACATAAAAGTGTGTTAACTGTTTGTTAATCTTCGGAGGTGCGAGTGTTTGAGAGACGATCGCGTATACAACCTCAGGAAATGCCTTACGTGCATTATGTGAGCTACACGTCATGTGTGCTTCTTATGGTGTAGCAAATTAAAGCAACCTGTCGATAATTGAGACTCACAACCAGCCTGACAACCGATGCATACAAGTCGCCTCTTACGACAAGCAGCATTGCAGGGGACGTATTCTATCCCTGATACCAACTGGTTTACGTCACCATTACACTCCCAGCATCTAAATATTACACCTTGGAGCAACCGTGTCTATCAAAAGTAGCGTAGAAAGTATTGTTTGTATCGGGCTCAGCCGAAATAAACCTGTGAGGCATAAATATCGTTGCTATAAGAAAAGTGGATAATCAAACTGTCTGGATCTTCAGTATTTACACTCCAACTCCTTGTCATAATGACGGACTGTATTAACACCAGTGGTCTACCAAATCTCTTCCCCAAATGCCTCCACTTCCCTCCTTGTTTCCGACGTTGTCTAATGCGTGTGTCGGATGTCGTAGACAGCGTGTTACAGATTGGAGACATGTGGTGGCTTGTGGTCCTGTGCACAGCGCACAGATCACAAATCAGGGGAAGTTAAGCAAAGTCAGTCGCGGATAGTAGTTGGATGGGTGATCACGTTTAGCAGCTTGACTCCTGAGAGCGAACGCGGTAACCACTAGGCTACCCCACCGCACCTTAAAGGCGACAGAACGAGTAGGTATCACTGTGTCCATTGAGTTGACACAGGGCATTTTTAGCGAGTTTTTTTGAAAACCGTCTTTCTCCTGTCACCAACTTCTTTTTCCAGCTCCATTAGCAAGAACAAAATGTCGATATCAGAATTTTACAATAAATAGGCCCAAGGCTGAGATTCTATGAGATTTAATCTTGAATGAGGCGTTAAAAAGCAATGCAATTTTGAGATCGATAGGACTGATATGAGAAGTTGATTGTAGCCATGTCACAAACAGGTAATGTATTTTCTATTTTCCTCAGAACTAAAAGGTAATTTGATCAGTCAATGACAGAATAGTTCAATGAAGTAATGGATGAGGTTGGCTTGATGGCAAAACATCCCTTTTGGTACCACTACATATTATAATGCTTCTATGGAGTTATAAACATTTAATGGATCTGCAAACTGCCCACAAATAGTGGACTTGAAATCAAGGACACTTCTATTTCGCTTTTGTCATTATGCCAAGGACCCAGGTTCTGATACCTTGATGAATAAATAAGTCATTTTAGGTATTCCTCCTCCGCACTATCGCCCCAATGATACTACTACAGATTTTTGAAATGTCAGTTTTCTTACCCACGGAACTCTCCTGTCAAATAAACGTTCTGCAAACCTCAGTATACCCTACGTCTGTCTGTGCCATGCTAGTTATTTCTCATGGCGTTTCTCGCAAACAACAAGTAATTTCTTGGCATACACCATCATATACCATCATATTCGTATCACTATAATTTGTTCTTAAACAATATGGCCGGAACAGTTGAATATATAAATTAGATTGCCGACAACTAACCAACCCTTTCATCTCAGTGTTTCTGTAAACATCACTGATTACAAAAAATAAACAAGCAAAAAAACCGCACCATTTAAATTTGGTGATGAATGTAATTGGGGCAAAGAGGTTTCTGGGACATTATTTGAAATGCCATAAAAACTAACAATTATCATTTGAAATGTGTAAACTCATGTATCGATCTCTCTCTGGATACAACGAATCTGTCAAATCTAGTGACACCCTTCTGTTATTGTTTCAAAAAGAGAGAAGATTGATTAATTGGAACAAAAATGTGGATGTCACCTGTCTGATAATTTAGTGAAAACCCTATATTTTAACATTGAATGTAAACACATCCTCTGGTTCACGGCTTGGCGGATAAACAAGCATCTACATTATCGTCGACAGAGACAGAAATGAACCAACACTGTCAAGTGGCTTTTAGAGCTATGAGAGTGAGGTACTTCAAGTCGGCATGTGGCCCGTTCTTTGTGGAAGGGTATATGATTCATCCGCCATGATCGTTGTTCTGGAGTGCGAAAGAGTGTGGCACAGCTATTTAGAGATTAAATTGTGCGTAGTGAGTCCATTAACTAACACACGCTACTCGTTGTATTATTAAGCTGAAGCTTTTGTTTAAAAATGACTCGCGATATGTTTTTGTAGACGTCATTATTGAAGAAATCTGTCTGTTATTTTTAACCCTGATTATGTGATAATGTTTGATGAGACAGTGGTTAATCTTAAAAGTAGACTAAATATATAAGAGGAATATTGCTAACAGTAGGGTGTAACCGCAAATTTAGAGAAGAAAAAAAATGTTTGTTTCCAAAAGAGGAGGTCAATTATCTAAATATGAAAAGTGGCTCCTAACAGGTAAACAAATAAAGGATGTCTAATATTATCTATTCTTTATGTAGAAATACGTTTCCATTTGCATGTCAAACTTTGCCCAAATAGACAGAAAAGTCTTCAGCGCCATAAGAAATAATGGTTCATAGAAATAAAATTTGGACGGAAACACTTGCTTTCCTATTTTTTAAAGAAAAATTCAACCTATTTTTATATACATACATAGTATTTGAATAGTATTTGAAATCGTTCACAATAAATTCTGTAACTATATTACGAGTACGTTATCGCACTTGCAACTAAGCAAAATTAGGAGAATGTGGACGTCATTCTATGTTTATACATCTGAATAGTAAAAAAATTGTTAAGATTGTTATTTTCTTACGAAACAACATAATGACATGGGCTACGTAAACCTGACGTCTGCAATGAGTGAGTGAGTGAGTGAGTATGGTTTTGGGGGACACCAGAAATGGGCTTCACACATTGTACCCATGTCGGTAATCGAACCCGGGTCTTCGGCGTGACGAGCGAACACTTTAACCACTGGGCTACCCGACCGCTCCTCTGCAACGAGAATATTCTTGTTTTCCCATGGTATTGATTGGATTAGCCAAGAAGTTGTAAACTGTGAATTATTTTAATTATTAATGTCAGCAGTGTTGGCATGGGTTTGTTAGATATATGCAACCAAAATGGCTTTATGGTTTTAAGAATTCCGCTATTGTTTCTACATTTAAATCCTTGATAAATACTGAAAATATTTAAAATGTATTAGATATACCCAGATAAGAAGACTTTTAACAAATTTTAAATGTTGTTCAAACAACTTTTGAATTAACGAATATACGAATGTAAAAACTAGTAATCCGTTATGCCTGTTGTGTCCATATTGTGTAGAGGGAGACAAAGACGAAAACCATGTGTTTATTTTATGCTAACATTACACTGTAATTCGAAATATTTACCTATGTGTTATTATTAATATTCATGTCGACAAAATTTTGTCAACTTCCACAAACACTTATATTTTACTCTGTTATGTGTCTGTATTCAAGTATTTAAAATACGATAGCGCTCGCTATACATTTACAAACTATGTGAAAAATGCACTGTAAGCCTCCTGGCCTCGAAATACAATAAACTTATGTTAATCTGTTTTTCCGAAGATAACCCCTGCATATATCTGTTTCACTCTATTAATTGTTTGTCTACCTACGGTGAGCTTATATGACGGTGTCCCTTTAACGTTTGTGTTGAAAACAGTGACCTTTTGGAAGGGATGTAGGTCAGCATCCATTTCAGGGCAGATATGTCTACAGTGACTGAGAGGTTCTCCATGCCTTTAAGGGTAGTATTAATTAGGGTAGTATCACCTGCCAGTAGTAGGATAGGCGGGGTCGTTTACGATTTAGAATCCATATCCTGTAAGTTTCAGTTCGTATATAAGCTCATCAATGTAGACTAGGACTCTTCTTTATCCAACACGTCTATACGTATTTCAAAATATTCTGATAGCTGACCTTGAAAAGTAACATAAGACCTTGCAGTTGTATAAGAATATTGGATAAATCGCCGAAACGTTTCTTCAATAGTTTCTGTTCTCTCGAAAAGTGCTATAAAGTACTGACTGACTGCTTGAAATACACCATACATTCTTGTACAGTATATGCTGCAAACTGAGCCACACCACCCTTCCGAAATTCAGAGTGTGTTCCATCAGGAAATATTATGTTGTGGTTGTATTCCCTCCATTGTGAATTTTTCAAGCAGTGTTACTGGAATATTGCTAAAAGTGTCAACCCATACTCACTCCAATAGCTGATACTTTGGTACATTTTTGGGTCCATTTGATTTGTATAGCGCAACAGTGAAACCAGTTCTGAAAGGTAACGGAGAATATTCGTGTTTTATTATCAGGTTGAAGAGAATCACAAGATTCTGTGAATGTCTAAATCCAGCCTGCCTTGTAGGTTTTTTAGTCACTCCATCATGACCAGAAGATTTCCTTTATTTTAGTGTCGTCAGCACACAACAAATTTCGTTTGATGTCATGGTTCTTGTACGATAGCGTTATGCTGCCCTCGGGACTATCTGTTCAGAACTTGTATCTCGTCTTCAGGTAAAGTGATGCCACCGCTTAGGCGACTGAACATTCCTTGCCTAATCACACGCCAGTCATTCTTGACAATTACAGTTTCGCCAAGGGTCATTTGTCCACATCGACGGTAGATCTGCTACTGTCGACGTAGCTGTTGTCAAAATTACAAGACATTCCATCACGTTCGTCTGATCATAAGGTTGTCTCAAGGATGTAAAGTGTCAAAGGATGTCGAAAGTGAATGACTGTTGTTTATGAGGCACTGCAGTCATTTACAGCGGTCCGTTAACACCTTGTCACCGAGCATGACAACCCGATCCCTGGACTCTGACATAATGACAAGCATGAGATACTTTGGACCTTGTCTTCATCCATGAGCACCAGCATCAGCCTCGTTAAAGAAATATTAACTCACTGAAACATCTATCAGGCTAAATAAATTTCCTTATCATGTCGCGTCCATTCGCGCCGCTGTTACTTATTCTCTTGTTTCAAAAAAATAGATAACTCAATCAAAAGATATATTGTGCCTCTGAAAGGCTGTCTCTCCTTCACAACCAGAACCACAGACGGGACCAGTTTATCCAAGGATGAATGGGGTTACAATATGGTTTGACAATAATTTGAATAATCTATGAAGAAAATACCTCCGAAGCCTTTTCACCCATTAAACATCATCGGAAAGGCCTTAAGTATAGAAAGAAATATGTTAAGTTTGGATAAACATTGACATGACAGGCGATTGTCATCACATTTGGAAAATAGATCCAAGTTTCGTAAACTAGGTACAGAAGCTTAGTTTTGATGCAGTATTTGCAAACTACAGACACAATTTTATGTTAATGTAAATCTGTTGTGAATGAAGTGAAGATACTTGAACTATTGGAGTCCCTGTGCCCTACGCCGTAACGAGTGTTTCTCTTTCGTATCAGAAATATTTGCAGAAACGCAAGAAATCCCATCACGTTTATCTATTCTTGTGGTTGTCTTAAGTGAATAAATGTTACATCTGTTTGCTAACGCTTTGTCACCGAGCATATCTATGGTGTTATTTGGGACCTATAATTCATCCATGGGCGCCGGGGTCACGGGTAGCCCAGTCGTCTAAGGCGCCGCGATTCGCTGTGCAGAGTTACGTCCCTTGGGCACGCCAGAAACCTATGATTGTGGGTTCGAATCCCGGTTCGCCCCGATTATGTTTCTAGGTTTGTCAGCACCATACCCGTGCTGGTGGGTTTCACCGAAGTAGTAAACGTCTGAGACCTGCATCACTTCGGGCTTTCCTCCCACATTGAGCTGACACGCCGTGTGTAACTGGAATACTGTTAAAAGCGGCGTTAAACCCAACTCACTTACTCACTTACTCACCATGAGCGCCAACGGTAGCTTTAATGATGATGCATCGATGAGAAATATTGACTCACACATTGAAACACCAATCACGCTCAGGATGATAAAAAATGCAACGTGTCAAAATGAACATTGATGAATTCCCCCTTTTAGTCTCACGAAAACGTTCCGGTTACGGCTGCACCGATGCATCAACCCAAACGGACTCTCTTGTGTCCAAAAGGAAAATAATTTGAAAAGATACCACAAAGTGCCTTTGAAGGGCCACCCGCTAAACACCAAGAACCTATTACACGTCCTTGGTTCCTATCCCAAAATGGAACATCACTGACACATTTAAAATTTGGCTTAATTACTAATGATAAACACATACGGCCGGGATGTCTATTAACATGGAAGCTGATCAAAGTGTTTGTTAGGCAGAACGACTACAACAGAACAGCTCGTGTCAAAAGGCCTCCAGCTGTTATGGAAACTCGACGGTTTACGAAACAGTTACCAGCTCTCCATTACCGCGTGTCTGTATGCTGAAAGGTTGTTAAGAAGCCCGAGTTCTGTATTCCTCGGACAACACAATGGCTTCTCTTTGCTCTGAGAGTGGCAATGGCTAGAGTGACGTACAGTGTCACGGGTGTCCTCTTGTTCCATCCTGCTTTTGGTTTGAATCACACCGTGATGATGTTGTGTTGACGTATGTGTGTACTGAGAAGTGAAACCAGTAGTTGTGTTGACATATGTGTGTACTGAGAAGTGAAACCAGTAGTTGTGTTGACGTATGTGTGTACTGAGAAGTGAAACCAGTAGTTGTGTTGACGTATGTGTGTACTGAGAAGCGAAACCAGTAGTTGTGTTGACATATGTGTGTACTGAGAAGTGAAACCAGTAGTTGTGTTGACATATGTGTGTACTGAGAAGTGAAACCAGTAGTTGTGCTGACATATGTGTGTACTGAGAAGTGAAACCAATAGTTGTGTTGACATATGTGTGTACCCATTTCTGGTGTCCCCCACCGTGATAATGCTGGAATATTGCTAAAAGCGGCGTGAAACCATTTTCACTCACTATGATTGATAGTTTGAAACAGTCTCGATGGGAAAACAAGGACTGCTCTTACAATTAGTTTTTGTCAGATTTTACCGCACATCAAATAGAAACATTGCTACATATGAAACTTAAGACAATTGTTTAAAAACCTTTAAAAATACTGGCTATCGACTGTAAGAATGTAATGCTTTTTCTCTTTAACCATATACCCAAAGCCTCATACACATGCCATCAGGGGCGGTCGGGTAGCCTAGTGGTTAAAGCGTTCGCTCGACACGCCGAAGACCCGGGTTCGATTCCCGACATGGGTACAATGTGTGAAGCCCATTTCTGGTAAAACTATACTCACTCACTCACCCACATGCCATCAATGGTCTACGCAAATATAACGTCACCTCTAAGGTCTGAAGTCATGAAACATGTACTTGCTTAACATGAACCCTCTTAGCGCCACTCACTGGTGCCAGTGTTACTCTTCTCATTTCAACAAAGAACACCAGGAATATGTACGATCATCCACACTTGCGGTTACATAGCCCACAATGTTCGTTTCCAGTAATCTCAGTTAACTGAGTAAACACTGTAAGAACCACGACGTGGCTCCTCCAGGAACTCCTGGAAATCGCTGTTGACGTCAGCCGTTTGGTCAGTGATAGCGAGGTACTGAGACGTTTATGTTGTCTTGTAAATATTGTGTTCTGCCTGTAGTAGACCCATTTACCATTCCTTAAACTGGAATGGGGTCTTAGAAATGCCACCCCAAATGTTACGGTTTATGGAGAACCAGGTACAATACCTTTATCGATTTATGCAGCTAAACGGGTGGTTGTCTTTTGGCATAAACTGTGTAAACCAAAACTATCACAAATTATTTTTAAGTTTGCTCATTTGCAATTTTTATCTAATAATGAACAAAATGCCTAGATAAAAAATGTGAAGCAAAGACATAATAAGTGTGATCTGTCCTATGTATTTTACGACCCACAAAGCGTTTCACGCATTTCCAACTTTAAAAGATCAGTTTCATCAAAATTGGAGATCTGACGTCGAGAGAAGTTCAAAAGGGTATTATTATAAATAATTAAAAGATATCCTGTCATTTGAAAACTTTCTTCTCCTATCTAATTTTTTTTATTATCCTATTCTAAAACATAGAACCTGTAACCATAATGTACCTGTCGAAGTTGGCCGTTGGCTTGGTATAGAGAGAGAATTTAGGACATGTAAACTGTGTATGTCGCAAGCTATAGCCGATGAATTCCACCACCTGTTTAAATGTGAAGCGTTCCGTGAATCTCAAATAAATACACGCAATTTCCGAATATAATAAAATACCCAAAAATGTACCTGAAATGTAAAAGAATTAAAAAACCTTGCAAAATTCATATGTATAATAGATAAGTACCTTTGAGTGTAACTGTGTATATGCATGTTTGTTTATGTAAGTGTTTCTGTTTAAATGTTCGTACAAATCTTCAAGCAAAATGTTTATCGCCAAATATTTGTACGGTATAACCGACATCTTTTTAGATACTAATTATTGTCATGTTAAAAAACGTTTTCGGGTGTGACACCGTGGGTGCTTATTTTTTTAGAAATAAATGATGATGATGATGATGATGATGATGATGGTGTTATTGACATAACTTTCTGTCATGCCTGTGAGGATGTCGTAACTGTTCATTGTTTATCTTCTGGCAGGTATCCTCGAAGCACACAGGACCATGAAGATAACATGGAATTTTAAGAATCTACTCGGTTCACATTAAGCGTTTACATTCGCACGTTTTAGGTGCGACTTTATAGCAGCTGATAAATGTCAAGAAGGTATGTTATCGGAGGCAATAGCGAAGTCCGTATGTTTAAGAATTTTTTTATCTTACAAAAGAAAAGACCCGCAAAAACACCTTGTTTACTCTTTGAATGTTCTTTTTGCCCGAAATAATCGAACACTGAAACGACATGACTATTCTCCGCTCTCATGCAGTGAAACACCGCACTTGAAATCGACCTCATGAAACAAATTTCCGGATAACGTATCTTGGTTCTGGAGAATGTACACATGTTGGTGTTCCCGGCAGTAATCCTACTGCAGGTCATGTGCCCGGGCTAACGGGGTCCGGACTAACGAGGTTTCACTGTACTTGACTTGAGATCTCTGACACAGTGTTCGTGGTCTCAAGTTTAATCCTGTATGTTAGACCAGTGGAAGACCAAGCCAAACAGTTGTTTCCGACAACCCTCCGTCTGGTGTAAGTTCAAGGGACAGATCAATGTCTCTGCAGTAACTCTTCAAGCATGCATCGTCTCTCATCTGATCGATGTCTGTTCAAAGAGGCCAGCCGCGGGGTGTGACGGTTTTTTTCACCAGAGACAACAACCTGCAAGGCGCCTCATCTGCTTTATGAAGGGCGATAACAGATAACACAGCACGATAGCATGCTTCGAGACACCTTACGGAAACCTTTGATAATAAGTACACCTTATAATGTGTAATAAACCTGGTTCTGTTCATATTTCCGTCACAATGTCGCTCATCCATACTGACCTATCTGTCGTGAGGTAAAGTTCATTCATAAATGTGTTTGTTAATGTCGGAGGTACAAGTGGATGACAGACGATCCCATATACACATCGTCTTGTGTAGGTTCGAGGCACAAATCAATGTCTCCACAGTAGTTCCTCAGTGAGTGAGTAAAACTTAACATCACATCGGTAATATTTCAGCCATATCGTGACGCAGTTCCTCAAGTAACACCGTCTCTCATCTGATCGATGTCTTGTTTCATCAGCGTGAGAGAACTGCTTTACCGATAATTCCACGTAAAACATCACTATGGCATGGCTCGGAGCTCCTTCCGGAAACCTTTGATAATGAATACACCATATAATGTGTATCGAACATGGCTCTTTTAATATTTCCGTAACAAGATCACTCATCCAAACTGATCTTTCTGGCTTGCAGGCAAATTCTTACAGTGTCTTAAAAGCAAAGATTACATTATTATTAAGGCACATTATTATCATTTCATATCTGGTATTGCATATGTCCAAATAAAACACTGGTGTCAACAAGTGCCGACATTATCGTAGTGTATACGCTCCGGTGACATCTTGACGTTTTTAATGTAAATTTGGTCCACGGATTCGTGCGTGTGTTTATTTGTTCTTCTCTTATCACAGTGGTGAGCGAAATCTATTGAAACTGTCTTTATCATCGGCGGGGCAACTGTATGATAGATGATCCCATATACACCCTCAGAGTATACTGCCTGAGAAAAAGATGAACTACACACAATGTCTGTTTGTTGCTTTATGCTGCACCCAGCAATAGTTCAGTAACATCGGGCGGCCTGTCGATCACCGAGTCAGCCAATCAGCCTGCCAACCGGCCTGCCAAACAGCCTGACAACCAGTCTAACAACCAGTTGGACAACCAGAATGACAACTGGTCTGACAACCAGCCTGATAACTAGTCTGACAACCAGCCTGACAACTGGTCTGACAACCAGCCTGACAACCAGTTGAACAACCAGTCGGACAACCAGCCTGACAACCAGCCTGACAACCAGTTGAACAACCAGTCGGACAACCAGCCTGACAACTGGTCTGACAACCAGCCTGACAACCAGTTGGACAACCAGCCTGACAACCAGCCTGACAACTAGTCTAACAACCAGCCTGACAACTGGTCTGACAACCAGCTTGACAACCAGCCTGACAACTGGTCTGACAACCAGCTTGACAACCAGCCTGACAACTGGTCTGACAACCAGCCTGACAACCAGTTGGACAACCAGTCGGACAACCAGCCTGACAACTGGTCTGACAACCAGCCTGACAACCAGTTGGACAACCAGTCTGACAACCAGCCTGACAACTGGTCTGATAACCAGCCTGACAACCAGCCTGACAACTGGTCTGACAACCAGCCTGACAAATTGTCTGACAAACAGTTGGACAACCAGTCTGACAACCAGCCGGACAACCAGTCTGACAACCAGTCTGACAACCAGCCTGACAACCAGCCGGCGACCAGCCTGACAACCAGCCGGACAACCAGTCTGACAACCAGCCGGACAACCAGTCTGACAACCAGTGTGACAACCAGTCTGACAACCAGCCTGACAACCAGCCGGCGACCAGCCTGACAACCAGCCTGACAACCAGCCTGACAACTGGTCTAACAACCAGCCGGACAACCAGTCTGACAACCAGTCTGACAACCAGTCTGACAACCAGTTGACAACCAGCCGGACAACTAGTCTGACAACAAGTCTGACAACCAGCCTGACAGACGATCCAGAACAGTCGCTTACAACGATAACCAATAGTGAAGGGGGCGTATACGAGCCCTGATCACCACGGGTTTACACGACATTACACTCCCCACATGCCTAGCAGATGAAGATTACACCTAGTAGTATCGATCAACAGGTTCAGTATTAAAGAGTATCCTTTTATTGTGTGCATTGGTCTTTTTCTGAAATTAATCTGTGATCAAAATCAGAATATTCCTTGAAATATGGATATTCACGCTGTCTGGATCTTCAGTATTTACAATGCAACTCCATGTATTAATACCCGTGGTCTGGACACTGACACTAATCCCTTCCCTGAATGTATTTTTTATTCCCTCCGTCTTTCCGACGTCGTTCAATGCGTGTGACGGATGTCGTAGACAGCGTGTTACAGACTGTGTCCAGCATTAATCTGTCAGATACTGGAGGAACATCTACTGGTTTCAGTGATGGTGGTGAATACGTGGAAGTACTGCCACTGACAGGTGTTGACACAAAGTCCGTAAGCTCATGACAGGGGAATTCATTACGTAGATGCCAAAACATGAGATAGAGAATAGTTATTAGCCCTGTTTCTAAAGCGCATTGCCTTTTTAACGTGAGGTTTTGTAGATTCCGGGATGAATAGGTCTTCAGCAACCCATGCTTGCCGTAAAAGGCGACTATGCTTGTCGTCAAAGGCGACTAACGGGATCGGGTGGTCAGGCTCGCTGACTTGGTCGATGCTCATGATATTAATCACTGGAATGTCCAGACTCGAATATTTACAGACCGCCGTCATATAGCTGGACTATTGCTGACAACCAACCAACCAAGAGACACTGTCAGTTTAGTTTAGGTCTCAACAAATCTTAAAGTACACTAGCTGTTTCAGTTGCGATGAAAACAATACGTTCAATGACTATTGTCTTTTAGTTTTAAAACCCATCTTCTGTGTATTATGTAGCAGAACGATTTGATTTGTCCATTGACACGAAGCACGGACAGCTTACGGCAGGTCTCGAATGCTGTCTTTCTAATGAAGTATCCCTGTAATTTTAACATCGATAGTGAAGAAATTGACAGCGAAAATTAATTGTAATTTCTATTTTCCTGGGAACAATCTGATCAGTCAATAACATGATAGTTCAGTGAAGTAATGAAGTCATGAACCAGGTTGGCATGATGACAAAACATCCCTTTTCTTTTGGGCTCTTTCATTTTAACAATGCAAATCATACCATATGTATGTAATTAATTTGAATGGATCTGTGTGCGGTTCACAAAAACTAGTGGATTTGATAACACAGATGGGTTTTATTTCGCCATGCTACAGACCCAGGTTCGAATCCCTTAATGTATAAGCATGTCATTTCAGGATTTCCTCCGCAGTAGCCGCCTCCGTGGTCTTGTGGTAGAGCGTCCGTCCGGAGAGCGGAAGGTCCGGGGTTCGATCCCCGGCCGCGTCATACCAAAAGACGTTAAAATATGGTACTTGTTGTTACCCTGTCTGGCGCTCGCCATTAAGGGGCTAAAACAAGGACTGGTCGGCTTTGAGTCAGTATACTGTGTCTGAGTGGGGTATTCATGTTAAACTGCGGCATGGTATCTCAGTGAGCTAGCACTATAAATCGGCATCAGTCCGGACTAGTACAAGCAGCCACACACACACACGTACATGCACTACGCTATATAAGTGCAATAATCTTGGACGCGACGTTAAACCCAATTTCACCTCACCTCACCTCCTCCGCACTATCGCCTCAAGAACTTGACTTATTCTAACATAAGTTTGCTTACCGATGGAACTATGTTTTTTTTTTAACAAACCTTCTCCAAACCTGAGTATTACATGTACCTTTCCTTTATATGTGCTTTGTTACATATTTCTCACGAAGCAAAACAGAAATATCTGAAACAGTCGAAAATAAACATTGTGCATATTCGTATCGCTTCAGCGGGAATTCTCCATTTAATATTTGAATGAAAAAAATTTTTGGCCGAAATAATTAATCATCTGTACATCAGACATTTTTGTTTATTGTGACACTCGCAAATAAACACAGTTTTTCTTTCAGAACTAAGAGCCTTCACTCGGCACTGAATTGCTGTCCTAACGTCAACTGTTGTGTCACCATTGCCTCTAAAGACAGGTGGAAGTTCAGGAAGGAGGTATCTGTCAGTACAAACTACCATAACACACACGGGTAGGTAACATGAGTGAGTGAGTTGGGTTTAACGCCGCTTTTAACAGTATTTCAGTCATATCGCCTCGTGTCAGCATAATGTGGGAGGAAAGCCCGAAGTGATGCAGGCCTCAGGCGTTTACCACTTCGGTGAAACCCACAAGCACGGGTATGGTGCTGACAAATCTAGAAACATAATCGGGGCGAACCGGGATTCCAACCCACAATCATAGGTTTCTGATGTGTCAAAGGGACGCAACTCTGCACAGCGAATCGCGGCGCCTCAGACGACTGGTCTACCCGTGCCCACGGGAAGTAACATGAGATGCCTTCGTGATAACATTGCGACATTGAATGAAGACATAAACAAAAAACATCTACATTATATATACAAGGTTGTCATTTCTATTCAGTGATCGATGTATATTGAACCGCAAAAGAAACGTCACCATGGATAGATATATGACAAACCTTATTTGTCCAAACACTGTGAACATACTTTGAGACATATTAAAAAGAAGAAACATGGCAAAACTTATCATCAAGGTTGAAATTAAAGTGTCAAATGTTCTTAAAGTGAAAGACAACACTAGTGTCTGAGAAAATGGCATCACAAGTCAGTATCTCGTGTGTCCGCCATGTGCAGTAGAGCCCACACTCTGAGGACCGCCTGACATGGTTCTGATGCCATTCTGCTGGAGGAAGTCTCTTGTTGCTCTCGCAGCGTGGGCATGGGAGTTATCATGCTGAAACAAGTGGTTGTGATGACGTGCCAAATGAGGTATGGCGTGTGGTCTCAAGACTTGATCAATGCACCGAGCTGCTGTGACACCATTGCCTCTCCCTGGACCGATGTTCTGGAAGACCACAGGGCCGACCCTCTGTGCAAGACCAATTCCATCCAAAACCATGATGCTCGGAACCCCCTGATCCTGACGATCCTGACGTCGGGTAGTGACCGCTGGTCTTCCACTAAGTGGTCGGTCATCTGTAGTGTTGGTGGTCTGGTACCGTTGCTGGAGCCTGTATATGGTCCTTACGTGCATTGAATACTTGCCGGGCGGTTTGTCAAGCTTGCAATCGTCCAAGGGCTTGGTGTCGCTGATTTCTTGTCAATCTTGGCATGTGGTAGCAATTCAATAACGAATGTATGTTATCCAATCTGGGTGAATTTTTATAGGGCAAGAAATGGGAAAACGCATGCGCATTTCAATTTGCACGGAACTCACGTGCATCGGGTTACCATGGCTGTTGTCGTGATGCGTTTGTGAGATCGGTTTTATTGTCATCTGCTTTGATTTTTTATCATCAAATTTCATTTTTCCGGACAAGATAATGTTACATTTTAGAAACTTTGACAAAAATTACCCAGATATTTAAATGACAACTTCTCATGCAATGTTACTTGGGGTGACGTTTCTTTTGCGGTTCAGTATATATATATATATATATATACATATATATATATATGTGGGAAGAGGTGTCTGGGGCATTACTTATAAGTCATTCAAATTACGAATATACATTTTTCAACTTAATGCATCTGTCTGTGGATAAACCTATTTGTCAATTTTCTCGATCATAAAATAGATCAAGGACACTGAGCCTTCTGCTTTTAAAGCATGTCAGGCAACATCTACAACGTCGACAGACATAGAAATGAACTAACACTGTCAAGGATGTTTTAGAGATAAGTGAGTGAGGCACTTCAAGTAGGCATGCGGCATATTGGTTGTACAAAATACGACAGTTAACATATAATTTTTCAGTTTGAAGACGTTTAATTAATTTAGGTACTCGTTGTTCACCAAATTAAAGGCGGACGATGTTGACTGCGTTTGCAAACGAGCAAATGTTCCATTCAAGATGGGCATCCCCGGTCGAGTATCCCATTTCCAAGGAATGGACATTGTGATTGAGAGCCCCGTGTGAAACGAAGGCATTGTCCTTCTGAGCTTAACCATTAACTGTTATTTTGAGATTGCAGACAAAACAATCGTGTTCGATTTACCAGACTAAAAATTGCTTACAACTCCGAACTTAAAATATGTTTTGACACAGGAACACGATAGGTCCATTATTACTGCACAAATTATATGTCTCACGTACTTAGAAATATAATCATTATGGTAATAGCGAGTATCTTACATGTACCAGTTAACTGGCAGCAATTATCTGCAAGTCCAAGTTTGGAACAGTTGTTGGCTCTTTTAAGTTGCATAACGATATGATGGAAATGTTGCGGACGTGATATTTCATTTGAACTCACTCACTCACTTTAGTCACTTAAGTTCGGAAACATCATGCACATTATCAACGTTCCATCATGTGCTGATCCTGTTAGCTATAGACGCCACAACATTATCTCTAACAAGGCACAGCGGGGATTGTACATTCCGGTGGCCGAATGTCCCTGATCCATGGAGGATCCAACATAATGTCATCAACAGAATGTGACCAGAATAATTATTCAGGTCAGGTTGTGCTCATACTTAAAGATGTCTTTCCTTGTCTCGTGTGGATTCGCTGTCCGCGCCGTTTCCTCCGGAAACAAGCGCCCTCTATCAGCAAGTTATTCGAACAAGGTGATTACTGATCCTGTTCTTTCTGAACTGAAAGATACCATTACGAATAGGACTTTTTGTCATTGTAACCAGTACTTGGCGATGAATAACTCTTCATTTACTTTAGGAGGCCTCATTCTTTTAATATCGCGATGATGGTTTGGAATCACATACTCACCATTATTATGTTCTGTCAAAACTTACACTGCATCAATCCTATTAATCCTTAGAAAGTTCATTTTCCGAGGCCCTTTCTTTCAAACACAAGCGCTAATGATTATAAAATGTAATTTTTCTTTCAAACTTTCATGATGCATAGCACAGTAAAGGGTTGAGTCTGAGATTGTATAACTTCAAGTACATCTAAATATTTTGATTAAGATCGCACGTGATTAACTCCACTTGTCTTGTATAATTTGGGACAGATTTTAGTTAGGTTTTGCTTGATTGTTGTCAGAAATATTTTCAGCAGTTTGGAGAAGGAGTAACCCGGTTTCACCTGTTCTCATATTATGTTTTGATGTGAGGCAAAAACAAATAGTGTTTAATCACATAATTTTGTTAGCAAAGAGACATGTTTAGGTTTCTATAGCATAACAACCAGTAGGCGTGTCTTAATTCCTGTTTTTTAATAGTTTTAAAGGATATTATTCTAAACAACATCGCACTTGCAAAATAACACGTGCAAATTCAACACAGCATGGCAAGATTTATTGTACATTTGACTACCTTGTATAACATACTACACTGTATATGTCGTCTACCACAAGTGAATACAATTTCGTATACAATATTTTAAATGTCTGCTGCTATGATTAAATAATAACCGAAAAATAATCTAAAAACATTTTTTTAAAAACATGCACATCTACCCCTAATAACAACAGATGAACAATGCATCATCAAAATAGTATATAACCCTTAAACAAGATATGCTAAGAGTGAGTGAGTTTTAACTTTTAACAGTATTCCAGTTATATCACGGCGTGTCAGCTTTATGTGAGAGGAAAGCCCAAGGTGATGCAGGTCTCAGACGTTTCCCACTTCGTTGAAAACCACGAGCACGGGTATGGCGCTGACAAACCTAGAAACATAATCGGGGCGAACCGGGATTCGAACCCACAATCATAGGTTTCTGGCGTGCCCAAGGGACGCAACTCTGCACAGCGTATCGCGGCGCCTTAGACGACTGGGCCACCCGTGCCCCCAGATATCCTAAGAAATAAACTGATAATATTACGGGAACAAAAGTCGGGACGGCTATTCCCCGCGTACCCATCGTTATCAATTCAGCCAAATCTAAAACCAGTGATAATGAGCATTCTACCATCAATTTGAAAATTACTCGATTCGGATATGGTTAATCAGGGGCTATTAAATCACAATATACCCCCTCTGATTGAAAAAGTTGGTTTGACGGCCGCATCACCGCGGAAGTTAAAATTAATAGAATAGTACTTATTTTCAGTCATTGTCGGTAGGCATATTTAGATAATTATATCTACAATTATAGGTTACAAAATGCAAAGTTGCAGTTACAACAATATTCAAAGGATGTGTGGCAATACATTGCGTGCAGAAAACACGATATAATCTCCAAATAGACTACAGAGAGCTTGGAATTTGTGGCTTTTCTATAGATGACTGCGACGTCATGTCTTTTGCGTCACAATGAGCGATATGACGTCATAATGGTATCGTGCGGTGTAGAACGAAAGCTTTGCAAAGCTTGCTTAGTTTTCTTCAGGGGTGCCCACCTCATGTTAGCTTTCAAAGTTGCCGTGCTTATATGCTTTCCATCTCTGTCATAAGTTCGAGTGAAGTATTACAGTGTAAACAAACTGCTTCAGCATATATACAACCCCACATTTTGTTTAAAGGCTGTTGTCGGTGATTCCGTAATTCACATCGACAACCTACTCAAAACACTGGACTCAACCCATGCCGCTAGCACCAAAGAGTTCGCGTTTTATTTCGTCATGGTAGAATGGAGATAAACATTCTGTGTTTTCAATGTAGAGCTAGGTTTGGTTCCAAATTTGATTAAGCGCGGTTAAATCTACAGGTAACCTAGCTCCACATTGAAAACACAGTATGCTAATTCAGACACATCTCTATGTGTCTGTTTGGAAAAGGGGCCACTGGGGTCCCAGTCGTCTAAGGCGCGGCGATTCGCGGTGCAGAGTTGCGTCCCTTGGGCACGCCAGAAACCTATGATTGTGGGTTCGAATCCCGGTTCGTCCCGATTATGTTTCTAAGTTTGTCAGCACCATACCCGTGCTCGTTGGTGTCACCAAAGTGGTAAACGTCTGAGACCTGCGTCGCTTCGGGCTTTCCTCCAACATTAAGCCGACACGCCGTAATGAATGAATGAATAATATAACTGGAATAACATTAAAAGCGGCGTTAAACCAAACTCAATCACTCACACTGCTTAGAAAATAATCCCGTCCTGTCTGTAGGTAGGGCAGTATGTCAGCTGTTTTATGACGATGATTGATTAAATGTCTGAACGTTCATAACAGGGGACGTTCGACTGGACAGTCATCAACATCAACTGTTTGCTTTGAGGATTACTTTAGCGAAAATTTGAATGTCATTTGGGAAGGTTTTGTACATCAGGCGTGACGATTGGTTTTTGTTGCAATGTCTTTGCTCTTTCTGCACTCAAGTCCTACAAAGACTGAGCGGTGATAATTGTGCGAGATTGTTCTCAGTGAAGGCTGTTTGGTCTTCTTTGATGAGTTTGCACCTTTGCTTCCTATATTTGAGTGACAACTTCTTGCAGTCTTTCGTTATGTTTTTTAAGCGACTACGAAAGCTTAATGGTGCTTATCTGGGAGCATAAATTTTTTTTTTCTAAATCGAACATTCTCGTTATTTCTACTATTTTTTCTAATTTTCGAGTTCTGTCTCTTTCCTTTGATTAATTGTTCGTTATGACATATATTTTTCGAAAGAACAAGTTTTTTACCGCTATTTCGATTATTTTCTCGTTTCAACTCACATTTCGTCTCACATTTCACAGGCCAGGTTTTGTTTGACGATCACATTTCACCATGGACTTTTTGCCTCGGCCTATCTCGGAAGCTTGACCATTGTTGCATCGAGGTGTTTAATATTCTTGTCATTGCCATTTCCACTGCTCTCACATTTTATACTGCCATTGAATATTGTATTACCACTCTATTGTGTACTGCCATTCTAACTTTTATTCAGTAATTTGTATTGATTTGTAGACCTAATTTCGTTTGTAATAAAAGTGTTGATTATATACCATTTGTTGGTTGTTTGTTCGTTTCACACTAACTTTTTTACGTACAGAGCTGATTTCAAAATGCAAAGCGGATTTATAATATTGCTCTGGGTTGTTTATCTCCCAATTGATGTCCAATGTTATTGTGATCACATGCACCATGCAATTGTTTGTGTGGAACATGTCCCTAACCCTGTAACATTTGTTATGGAAACTGTAGCTTTATGTTTAGAGCTCATGGAATAACATTGATTTGTGCACTCAATTAATTGCTTTCCCTTCAAAGCTTCTTTAAAATTGTTGGGTGCATGAAAACAATCTCACTGCATTCGGCTGACATTGCGACTCGCTCCTATGACTGTGACGTCTATCCATTGTTTGAGAGGGTCATTGCATTCCAGAAGTACGCCATGTCTGTCTCACATATGTTTGACTGTACTAGAAAGGTAGTTTCACAACCCAACGAGTATTTGCAATGTTGGTGATTTGTTTTATCTCCTAATTGATTTCCAATGTTATCGCGATCGCATGCACAGCATGTACCTGGAACATGTTCCACACAATACAAAACTTTGTTGTGAAAGCCGTAACTTTATTCTTGGGTTCAATAAATCATATCGATTTGTGCATGTAATCATTTACTTTTATTTCAGGGTTTTGGCTTCATGTTTTGGGGTGAATAGAAACAATCTCATCTTAAGAACACCTTATTGAATGAAACAGAAATGTGTGCAATCATCTCTAGAAACTCAATTTCCTGCATTTTTTGTCTTTTGACGTCAATCTGGCGCGTCACATTTCGACATAAGACCATCCTGCAATCTTTGCTCCCCATTACAAAGAATTGTTATCACATTAAAACTTCAATAACTTGATAAAATAACATACTTTGAGCGTTGTTTTTATGGGAATTATCAACTTTAGAGTTAGGCTAACATAATATAACCGCTATTAAATCTCGAACAGATTTTATGTAGGTTATGTTAGTACAATGCCCAAACTGCGTAATGTCATTGCATTTATTCTGTCCAATTGACTTCTGTAAAACGTTCAAAACCACAGACAATGGCTCCTTGACAGAGAGCTTCACTGAGAGTTACCAGCTTTATTGGTTTTATCTGGGTTGTCTATTAGATTTCAGTTTTCTAACGTAGTTAAATGAGTGCATAGGCATGTGGTCACGGGATCGACACGTCAGTCCAAGAAACCAGTCAAAAAAGGGAACTGTATCGGACATCATTTTTGTCATCGTCCTCATGTCCAAATAGAACTTTTTGAAAGCTTTGGTGAGGTCTTGAAAACAAATTTTGAGCAAGAGTCGTATGCTTTTTTGTACTTCAAATGTTGTGAAATGTAGAAACTAAAGGGAAGATCTGCTGGAATATCACTCGACATAAAAGAAAAGTCGAATACTGGAGAGTTTAAGTCATGTCTCTCCTTAACGATCCGATGCCTGCTTGTTGCCTAAATGTCTTACCCCAAATTTCCCATAAATGTTATCAATGAAGAAGTCCAGCAAGTCACATATTGTTTTCACAGTAAACTTTAGATGACATTTGCTTTCATTACTCAAGAAATTATTCCTCGTACTGGACACAATTACCTCGAGACAATTGCCTGAAATGAGAAAAAAACCGATACTGATGAATATATTTCTGAGAAAAACCTAGATATTCTAAACTACCTTAGTTCCATTCAACTAACTTACAAATTGACCTTTGGGTTATCTTCCATTACTTTTAAATTAAGGAAGTGAAGCAATAAAAGCAAATGGAATGATAGACATAATGAAATAACTTTCCTTCAACGAGGTCTGTCTTAGTCATTGCTTGGTAACAGAAACGGCATTTTCAATTAACAAAGTGTTATACTTTGTATGTAATTCTACCTTCGACTACGTATCTAAAACATTGGAAATTAGTAAGGGCATGGAGGGTTGGATTTATGTGTCTATTTTCAAGTCGGAACAATCTTTGGTTACCAATCGTGGTTCCATGTGGGACAGTCCACTGTAAAGCAATTGTTTAGGTTAAATTGTCCTTGATAACATTCATTGTATTATAAATTGGAAGATCCATAGTCCGTTCATATTTACAGCAATAAAAACAAATATTATCTATATTCATTGCATTGTTCATGAAGTAAATTGCACGACTAGATTATAGAAACCTTCTATGAGTGGCTTGAAACAAATTCTCCTTCTTGAAGAAAAACTGTTTCAATTCAAATTCGGAAATAGAAATAATTTGGCTTAGGAGTGGCTAATACTTTTGAAACCAAGGAAAACAAAAGCTACCGTTTTTCAAATCATGGTTTTATAGAAAAACGATTGACTCTTAACACCAAAAAAACGAAATATCAGACGCTGACATATAGATCCTGAACTCCAGGCGATGGCACATGGAACACCCCATTCTGACAGTCATCTCGATTCCTGGTGTGCCTGATGAGAATAAATGGAGACTTTGCTTTTGATAAATCTGGACATAACAGATTGACTTGGTCATCAGTTGGCAATTCATCATGCGACAGTAACCTATCCTGTCGTAAAACCTCCCACCCTCCCATGTCTTATGAGGTAAGCAGTTCCTAAAGCTTCTCAAGTTCTGTTCTGTTGCAGAAACAGCCTTCTCACACGCATTATCTAATAACTATGTACAAGAAGTAGATGCCGATAAAACAAACGCAGACACACAATAGTCTCATTCCACTCCTGCTCATCATTTCGCCAACTAACATTTAGCCTCCATTATACATGGCACTGCCAGACCTACATCATCTATAGATACCTACCTAGGGAGACACACTGATGGACCAATGATGATGGACCGCGTGTATATACGAACAACTTACACAAACAGCACGTGATGCAATTATTGTAGGGTCTCCTGAGAAGCTAAGTTATCATGTGAGTAATGGCGTGAACGTATGTATACAATAATAGCATCAATCAGTATACCAAGAGTTTATTGGATTTCTTGAGAACGGTTTTTCTTGTCATGATGCTCAGATAAAAAACGTTAGTTAATTTTGCAATTTCTGTTTGTTTTCGTTATTATTGTCAGGATAAAGTAGTGGTGGAGGTAATTACAAATCTATAGTAGTAGAAAAAAAGAATTGCTTAACGTTATCTTTTTCTTCCTAAAACTATTTCTCTCCCCATTCTAAAATTCCGAAATTGAATTATTATAATTCAACAATTGAGACTGGCGGATCGCGTGGTGTACCAAGAAAGGATTGACATTGCCAATTAGGTAATTTCTTTACTACTACAGAGTTTACTTATCTCTTTAGATGTGAATCTCTTCCCCAACAAAGAATAGATTTTATTTCTGATAGATTTGCTATCTAGCCAAATCTGTTATAAATGTGTAAATTACTTGATTTAACAATATTGAGATTAATTGTACAACTCTTAGGTAAAATTAAAAAAAAAAATCAAACTCAATATTTTGCATACATCTCCATCTTGCCCTGAATACTGTTTATGTACATAACTAGTAGTAGTAGTAGTAGTAGTAGTAGTAGTGTAATAATATTATATTTACTGTACATCTGTCCATATTAAATCACTGCTTGTGTCTGAGATCTCTTGCTTGTGTACCCACTGTGCTGTGGCTGGAATATTGTCGAAGGTTGTGCAATGTCACTCACTCCTTCAGACCCCCAGACAGGGCAGTCACTGTGGTTCTAGCCTATTCATAATTGGCTGGCATCAGGAATCAGCAGTGAGAGATCGATATAAGGATCATCTGCTTGATTCCAAGTGTCCAATTTCAGGATTCAATTCTGTCAGCGTACACACCGAATTAAATGGATTTAAGTTGTTGGATTTCTTTTTTTTTTTCTGACATTTTACATCTGAAATAGATCCCCGATGCCAAGCCTGGAGATTGTGAGACATCAGTGACTTCTTTACAAATATGTTCATATACGATTCTAAGCAGGTATTTCGGAGTTGTGGATGTTTTGCTTCAAACAGCATTATAAGAGGAAATGTATTAAGGTACTATGTACCATTTATCTATGAAATAATGTTATGGCATTCAAAAACCATTTTTGTTATTCCCAACAGAGGTCCGTACGAAAATTAGATAACCAGTGCACATGAGCACTTTCATCACAAAATAAATGGATATGGTTTTTGTATTGTCGTTATTACAGTTTTAAAATGCAGGACAGCATCCTTGAACTATTTATCACCTAATAGTTCAAAGAACCTGTTTTTTTTCGGCAAATGAATAAACCCCCAAAAAGTCACCAGGTTTTTTCTTTTGCTTCTTTTTGGAATTAATCCTCCATTAGAGTAATAGATTGTAAAAGTTCCATACTTTCGACATATATGTTTGTAAAATGGTAAACGTTAAGATTAAAATTCACCATTTAGAATTCTCCATTCGTGATTGAGTGAATATTTCAGCCTCGTGCCGTTCATCAGTATGAATAACGCTTAACTTTGACTTGGTATTTCAGATATTCAGAGACACCACATGTGTAAAGTACATGCGTCCTTTGTTTGGAGGAGCAAGATAACGCACTCCTTCTGATATCTAAATTGTTCATGTAGAAGAATAACAGAGTGGGCTAACTATGTGTTTATTATGAGAGAGAGAGAGAGAGAGAGAGAGAGAGAGAGAGAGAGAGAGAGAGAGAGAGAGAGAGAGAGAGAGAGAGAATGTTTATAACAGTGCCACATGTTTTATACACTTCATACTAAAACACGTACACAAACAATAGAATATAACATTCGAACATGTATGGCCTACGAGACACTAGACATAAAATCATATGTATATATATGTATACGTCATGATCCGGATAAGCTGAATTAAGACATATACCAACACAATGTTTAAAGTTACGATTAAGTGATGAAATTCGCTGAACACGCGCGCACGCACGCGCAAACACACACACAAGTTGGCGCGCACACACACACATATGCAGGCGCACACGCGCACACATATGCAGGCACAAACGGGCACACACACACGCTAAATTCCTTATACAGTCACGCTCGCACGCAATCATACACAAACACGTACACACACACAGGCACACTTACGAACGAACACATCCCCACACACCATACCTACATTACATCCAGTACTCTGATGACACCCCCCCCCCCCTCCACGCACACACACAAACATACACACCCCACACAGAAGTGCATGTATTCTCACCGACACTAAACTAAAACATTACAAGTATAATATTAATCACAAGCAGAAATACTACTATTCGCAAGCATAATAAGTGTCAAGCGCCTTTGGAACATTTGACCAATTAACTTACAAAGAATATAACACCCGTGTTCACATCTGAGTAATGTAATACATATTCTCGGTTGATGATAAGTTTAAGAAATCTGGCAACCATTCACACATAGCGTTCATTACACCATAACGTAAATCATCATACATGTTACAATCAATTAAAAAGTGGACCTCAGTCTCTACTGAGTTAAAACAAAAAGGGCAAGTTCTATCCTGAAGGGGGACAGGGGAACGACTGTACCTCATTTTTGTCAATATTAATGGGTCGTCGCTACATGGGTCGTCGCTACGTGGCTGGAATAATGCCGATGCGACGTTAAATTTCAACTCACTCACATAATATTAATGGGGAGGCTGCCACTGGGTAAAAGTGCCAAAGTGTTTCTATGGATAAAATGTTATAAGTCATAGGGCTCAAGCGCTACATCCTTCTTAAGCAATCTATAGGTCCTCAGCTTATTGAATGGACATCGATCAAGACGACGACATTTAACTTTCTAGCTAGCTTGTAAACTTCCATTCCCATAAGCTCCCTCTTTTACTTGACCAAGCATGAATGGCACGGGGCAATCTTGTTATTTCCATTCTGTTAAGGCTGAAGAATAAATGAAATACTTCTATGCGTTGCTTAGTGACACGTGATTTCCAACCCATGTCTCCCCTGACGGCAACATTTGTCGCATTACGTCTAAGGCCAAGAAAGAATTAAGATGTTTTGTTTTGCAATATGTTTAACTTTCTATGTTCATATAACCCGCAGATGGAAGCACCATATTGCACACTAGGCTGAACCAAGGATTCATACAATTTAGAATAAATTGCATATGTACCAGCATCAAAATATTTTGTACATAAAACACCAAAAAGTCGACTTGCCGATTTAGTTCATTCATTGTGAACTTAAAGTCCATGTGTTCGTTGAGCCACAAACCAAGATATTTATAATTGTTACTGTTCTTCAAAAGAGGTTCACCAATTGAAAAGTGGGTTGTAGAGCAATTTGTGTTGGTAGGTCTAAAATGAACAATCTTAGTTTTTGTGGGATTAACTGCAAAGCTCAACTTTTGACACCATTCATCCTGACAAAATATCATCAGCATATAACATATTACCAATATTTAAATCATTTACATCAACACCACAATTCATGCTTTTTATATCGGCCGCCAGGTCGTTAATGTAAATAGAGAACAATAATGGAGAGACAAGGCATCCTTTCCTTAGTCCCCGTGGGGCCTTAAACCAGAGTGAAAGCAAACCATTTACTCTCACAGCTCACTTCACATTGATGAATAAACCTTTAACAGCTTCAAACATTCATATCATAGTGCTAAAATGTGTCAGTTTTCCTTCAGTATTTATATAAAAGGAACTGTGGTTATAGTCTTTATTGTGTTAAATGTAGGTAAACGTAAATGGCTGTATTCTGTCAGTCACACATATGAAGGTCGTAGTTACCCAGAAAATTAGATAACACAGCAAAATGCGCCCTTTAAGCATGATTATCTATCTTTAGCGGTCACAATGACCTTTTGGCACACGTTTGCTGATACGCCGAACTTAAATCAGTATTTTCGGACTACTTATCAATTTTTATTCAACTACTGTGGACATCACTTGGTCAAACTTCATAGGATAGCCGCTTTATCCATCTTCTCGGCGGACGAACGCAAATTATCTGGTCAAGTGGATTATTGAACACGCATTTAATTCGTGACCATTCAAGGTGTCTAGAGTATCTAAACTGGCTAGCAACAGGGGTACCTCACTGGTCAAAGACTTTATTTGTTTATTTAGAGGGTAAGGCATGTTTACCTTACTATTTCTCTAAAATTATGCTTGAAATTGTTTTATTATTCGTTTCTTATTATCTTATTATCTGGCGGGGCGATCGGGTAGCCTAGTGGTTAAAGCGTTCGCTCGTCACGCCGAAGACCCGGGTTCGATTCCCGACATGGGTACAATGTGTGAAGCCCATTTCTGGTGTCCTCCGCCGTGATATTGCTGGAATATTGCTAAAAGCGGCGTAAACCCATACTCACTCACTATTATCTGGCGTAAATGTATTAAATAGTATGTTACTGACCATGTATAAGGTCAAAATAATATGTATATAGCGGAATTATCTGTCAAATGGAAGTGTGTTAGGTTCGGACAAAAGTATAATTTAAGTATTAACTCCAAGGTAAAGCATATTTTGAATACCCAGGTTCCTAGTTCAACAACATTGGCGTCGTGTTTTTAACAATCGTGTGTAGTGGTAGCAAGCTGTGTTTCTATTTGAAGCATTATTACAAGCAATGCCTAAACTGTACATATAGCTATATACATATATCATACCATTCAGTATTGTGAATGGACATGTTGTTAATGCAATCGTTAACACAATATTGAAATATTAACACAATATATAAAGATGATATCAGATATAGTTTGTTTGCGACGGTAGTTTATACACTTGGTCAGAAGTTGTTTGATCAAGGTTACAACATTCAAGGTAGTTTATACACTTGGTCAGAAGTTTTTTGATCAAGGTTTACAACATTCAAGGTAGTTTATACACCTGGTCAGAAGTTGTTTGATCAAGGTTACAACATTCAAGGTAGTTTATACACTTGGTCAGAAGTTGTTTGATCAAGGTTTACAACATTCAAGGTAGTTTATACACTTGGTCAGAAGTGGTTTGATCAAGGTTACAACATTCAAGGTAGTTTATACACTTGGTCAGAAGTTGTTTGATCAAGGTTTACAACATTCACGGTAGTTTATACACTTGGTCAGAAGTTGTTTGATCAAGGTTTCCAACATTCAAGGTAGTTTATACACTTGGTCAGAAGTTGTTTGATCAAGGTTACAACATTCAAGGTAGTTTATACACTTGGTCAGAAGTTGTTTGATCAAGGTTTATAACATTCAAGGTAGTTTATACACTTGGTCAGAAGTTGTTGGATCAAGGTTTACAACATTCAAGGTAGTTTATATACTTGGTCAGAAGTTGTTTGATCAAGGTTTACAACATTCAAGGTAGTTTATACACTTGGTCAGAAGTTGTTTGATCAAAGTTACAACATTCAAGGTAGTTTATACACTTGGTCAGAAGTTGTTTGATCAAGGTTTACAACATTCAAGGTAGTTTATACACTTGGTCAGAAGTTGTTGGATCAAGGTTACAACATTCAAGGTAGTTTATACACTTGGTCAGAAGTTGTTTGATCAAGATTTACAACATTCAAGGTAGTTTATACACTTGGTCAGAAGTTGTTTGATCAAGGTTTACAACATTCAAGGTAGTTTATACACTTGGTCAGAAGTTGTTTGATCAAGGTTTACAACATTCAAGGTAGTTTATACACTTGGTCAGAAGTTGATGGATCAAGGTTTACAACATTCAAGGTAGTTTATACACTTGGTCAGAAGTTGTTGGATCAAGGTTTACAACGTTCAAGGTAGTTTATACACTTGGTCAGAAGTTGTTTGATCAAGGTTTACAACATTCAAGGTAGTTTATACACTTGGTCAGAAGTTGTTTGACCAAGCTTTTCAACATTCAAGGTAGTTTATACACTTGGTCAGAAGTTGTTTGATCAAGGTTTACAACATTCAAGGTAGTTTATACACTTGGTCAGAAGTTGTTTGATCAAGGTTTACAACATTCATGGTAGTTTATACACTTGGTCAGAAGTTGTTTGATCAAGGTTTACAACATTCAAGGTAGTTTATACACTTGGTCAGAAGTTGTTTGATCAAAGTTACAACATTCAAGGTAGTTTATACACTTGGTCAGAAGTTGTTTGATCAAGATTTACAACATTCAAGGTAGTTTATACACTTGGTCAGAAGTTGTTTGATCAAGGTTTACAACATTCAAGGTAGTTTATACACTTGGTCAGAAGTTGTTTGATCAAGGTTTACAACATTCAAGGTAGTTTATACACTTGGTCAGAAGTTGTTGGATCAAGGTTTACAACATTCAAGGTAGTTTATACACTTGGTCAGAAGTTGTTGGATCAAGGTTTACAACGTTCAAGGTAGTTTATACACTTGGTCAGAAGTTGTTTGATCAAGGTTTACAACATTCAAGGTAGTTTATACACTTGGTCAGAAGTTGTTTGATCAAGGTTTCCAACATTCAAGGTAGTTTATACACTTGGTCAGAAGTTGTTTGATCAAGGTTTCCAACATTCAAGGTAGTTTATACACTTGGTCAGAAGTTGTTTGATCAAGGTTACAACATTCAAGGTAGTTTATACACTTGGTCAGAAGTTGTTTGATCAAGGTTACAACATTCAAGGTAGTTTATACACTTGGTCAGAAGTTGTTGGATCAAGGTTAATAACATTCACGGTAGTTTATACACTTGGTCAGAAGTTGTTGGATCAAGGTTAATAACATTCAAGGTAGTTTATACACTTGGTCAGAAGTTGTTGGATCAAGGTTAATAACATTCACGGTAGTTTATACACATGGTCAGAAGTTGTTGGATCAAGGTTAATAACATTCAAGGTAGTTTATACACTTGGTAAGAAGTTGTTGGATCAAGGTTTACAACATTCAGGGTAGTTTATATACTTGGTCAGAAGTTGTTTGATCGAGGTTTCCAACATTCACGGTAGTTTATACACTTGGTCAGAAGTTGTTTGATCAAAGTTACAACATTCAAGGTAGTTTATACACTTGGTCAGAAGTTGTTTGATCAAGGTTTACAACATTCAAGGTAGTTTATACACTTGGTCAGAAGTTGTTTGATCAAGGTTACAACATTCACGGTAGTTTATACACATGGTCAGAAGTTGTTGGATCAAGGTTAATAACATTCAAGGTAGTTTATACACTTGGTAAGAAGTTGTTGGATCAAGGTTTACAACATTCATGGTAGTTTATATACTTGGTCAGAAGTTGTTTGATCGAGGTTTCCAACATTCACGGTAGTTTATACACTTGGTCAGAAGTTGTTTGATCAAAGTTACAACATTCAAGGTAGTTTATACACTTGGTCAGAAGTTGTTTGATCAAGGTTTACAACATTCAAGGTAGTTTATACACTTGGTCAGAAGTTTTTTGATCAAGGTTACAACATTCAAGGTAGTTTATACACCTGGTCAGAAGTTGATTGATCAAGGTTACAACATTCAAGGTAGTTTATACACTTGGTCAGAAGTTGTTTGATCAAGGTTACAACATTCAAGGTAGTTTATACATTTGGTCAGAAGTTGTTTGATCAAGGTTACAACATTCAAGGTAGTTTATACACTTGGTCAGAAGTTGTTTGATCAAGGTTACAACATTCAAGGTAGTTTATACACTTGGTCAGAAGTTGTTTGATCAAGGTTTACAACATTCAAGGTAGTTTATACACTTGGTCAGAAGTTGTTGGATCAAGGTTTACAACATTCAAGGTAGTTTATACACTTGGTCAGAAGTTGTAGGATCAAGGTTTACAACGTTCAAGGTAGTTTATACACTTGGTCAGAAGTTGTTTGATCAAGGTTTACGACATTCAGGGTAGTTTATATACTTGGTCAGAAGTTGTTTGATCGAGGTTTCCAACATTCACGGTAGTTTATACACTTGGTCAGAAGTTGTTTGATCAAGGTTACAACATTCAAGGCCCTAGTAAAGCTTTCAAAAAGTTTTATGGTGGAGGACATTTCCAAATTTGACGCATCAGTGACAACAATTATTCCCTACTTTAACTTGTACCATATGTTTCCGTGTTTTTTCAGGTGAACAATCGACTTGCCTTTGCGTGTGTTTGTGACGGGTGCCACTGGTTGGGCAGAATACGCTTACCTTTTCGCGAACACACGGTATTATCACTTTTTGATAGTGATTCATAAACACATGTTCACGATAGAGTCGGAATCGTACAGTCGACTCTGCTTTATGCAGATATTTCTAGACCCGAGAAGATCCGGGGTAGAATAGGTCTTCGGCAACCCATGCTTGCCGTAAAAGGCGACTATGCATGTCGTAACGGGATCGACTAACGGGATCGGGTGGTCAGGCTCGCTGACTTGGTTGATGCATGTCATTATATCCCAATTTCGTGGATTGATGTTCATGATGTCAATCACTGGATTGTCTGGTCCAGACTTGATTATTTACAGACCGCCGTCATGTAGCTGGAATATTGTTGAGTGCGTCGTTAAACAAGAAACCAACCAACCAAAACCAACCAGATATTTCTAAAAGATTTGGAAAGGGTTTTATCGCTTTATTCAAATAAATTTTAGATATGGCCTTCTGGTCCAGAGCTCTCAAAGTGTACGATATACCAGGACAAAATATGAATGATATATGCTTGGAAGTTAAAGCCAGCGCATGTTGTTTTTATACTTAAATCTGCGTACATTGGATTTGGTCATTGGATTTGACGAGGTTTATACGTAATTAAGATATGTTATGGCAATGCCATTTTACAAGGCGTATAAGGAGAAACTGAAAATACGTGTATGGTAAGATTATGTAAGCTTTGTTCTTCACAGACTGACTTCAATATTATTATTTGTAATTGGTTGTTTTATCACACAGCTCATGATACATTTATATATCCTGAAAATTACATATTATTGTTTATTCTACCATGACCTTGTTGGATGCTTGATTCTGATTGGTAAAAAGGTTTCTTTTTTGCTAAGGAAACCCCCTTTAAGAAGGTCAAACCTTATCACCCAAAAATCGTGCGTATGTATACATCGATAGCCCACATATCGATCCATAAAAGATGGCTGCCGATAACCCATCATTCCATCTCGGATCGATTACTGATGTTTTTGGTGACGATTTTGACTTGCAAGAGGTTAACCCTGACTGGTTTGACGACGAGATGTCAATGGGTGAGATGGGAACACTCAACGACGGCATGTCGTTTGCATACAAATTGAAAAGTTTATAGGAACAGGTTCGGTAATTTTCACACTGAAAAGAAATAACAATAAACTACCTAAATAGAAAAAAATCATTAGCTAGAAAAAGTAAGAAAAACTTCATACATGACGAAATATTGTTACCAATTTTCGGAATATGTAAACTTTACCAGCAATGTATTTACAGAAGCGACAGAGCCTACACTGACTACCGAGGGAATGACGACTGCCGCTACTAGTGACTCTCTCCTCTCTCGATGCTGATGAGATCGAGTCTATTGTTATAAACTGGAAGGTACAAACAACAATAAAACACTAGTTGGGCGAATACGATATTAAAACGTAAGGAAGAAATATATTAAATAATTATATTTAGAACTATTACTTATGAAAAAAAACAAAGAAAATATGGAAATGTGACGTGTTGACATTGAATTGAGTTGGCCTTGCCTAGCTTGCAATATGAAATGCACAATATTTCTTGATATTTACATTCTCAGCAATACAAATAAATTGATAATGTAACTATTGGAATTATTACTTACCTTCTTTACAAGTCCTCCGGTAACAGAATATGAATTTCTATTTCCAGAATGGCTTGCTTTGCGAGACAAATCGCCAAGTTTTGAGACCCTTTCATCACAAGAATTAACAACACATTGAAAGTTTTCTACGCCGAGGTCCGAAACTCCAATCGAAGTCCTCCTATGTCGGCATTAGATCTGCGATTCATCGCCATCTCCGTCAACCACCGTATGGGCGTTCATTTAACATGCTGCAGGACCAAGAGTGTGTCAGTGCGAAGAATGTCTTAATGGGGATGCTTCGAAAAATTAAAAAACTTGGGTTGGATGTATCTACTCATCTAAGCCTATTTCGGAGGGGGATTTGTGAAAATCAGATCGAATCAATCGGTAGACGATCCAAGTCGCCTTCAGATCTAGAAGAAGGTCTGGTGTGATCTGACATTAGGATTTGGCAGGCGGAGTGTTGAAAATCAACGTGACCTCACTCGTAATTCTTTCCGTCTCGAGGTCGACGACGAAGGGTGCGAATTTATCACAGTGAGTTGACAAAAAACCACCATGGCGATCTTCGTGATTCGAACGAACCAAAACCACGCATACATGCCACTGGTACCCCTTTCTGTCCCGTTGCTTCATTCAAACAGTATGTTTCAAAATTACATTCAGAAAACACTGCTCTCTTCCAAAGACCACGAAAACTCAAAAACACGTCTACCGACACTCTCTGGTACACCGCACAGGCACTTGGCCACACCAGTTTGTCTAAAATGATGAAATCAATTTCAGAAGCGGCAAAGTTGAGCAAAACATACACTAATCACTGTGCCAGGGCCACAACGACCACACTACTTTCTCATGCGGGCAGGGTAGCCTAGTGGTTAAAGCGTTCGCTCGTCACGCCGAAGACCCGGGTTCGATTCCCCACATGGGTACAATGTGTGAAGCCCATTTTTGTATCCCCCGCCGTGGTAGTGCTGGAATATTGCTAAAAGCGGCGTAAAATCAAACTCACTCACTCCTGCTGGCGTGGAATGCCACGAAATAATGAAATTGACAGGGCAGGGAAATGAACAGCCCCTCATGTCATATAATTGTGACTCTTCTTCGGCTAAAAAAAAGGCGGTATTCAGCCATTCTCCATGGTGGAAGCAACATCACACCAGCAGGGATAGTTTGTCAACATGTTAATGTTGAACAGCATCACACTCACAATACTGGGTTTTCCTGTGGTTTCCTGCAATTCTTTAAACAGCACTGTTACTGTTAACAATTTCTTTGGCAGCCATATCTGAGAATGCAGTGTAGTGACAACCGGGACACGTTAGGACGGTTCTCAATTCAGGATGGGGAGGTATAATTCAAAGATACACACAATAAAAAAGTGAAAGATTAAATCCAATTAAGTTTGTTGTGAAAAAAGTAACTTCATTTTTTTAAAACTTTTTCTGTAACCCACGAACAGGTAATTTCATTTGAAACAACGGACAATGAAATTAAAATATAACATAATAAAATGTGTTTGAAGACATTTTATTCCTGACAACATGGTGTTTACAAACCTTTTTGTGATCGATATCCATTGCCATCTCCGTCAACCTCCACTTTTAGAATATGGCAGGAGGGGATTTGATAGTCCATCAGAAAACACTCCCTTTCGAAAGTGCACGAAAACAATGTCCCAACTGAAGTGACAGCTTATCAAACTTGATGAAATTCATTTCAGAACACGCACAATAAAGAAAATTATACACGACCCACTATTTCTGGGCCACAAATGTCTTAAGTTCTGTCACTATCTGGCTTTGGATCCGTGAAATCTTGAAATTGACAGGTCACACTATGCAGATTCCTCGTTTCAAAATATCCGATTCGTCTGTAGCTTAAAAAGCGACTGTTCTGTATGGAATACTGTAAGGGACATTCTCGCGATCTCGACCTTTGGAAACGAGCTAAATATGCCCAAAAAACGAGAATGCGAGATCGCGAGAACACGATGTTTGGCCAAAATCTCGCGATATCGCATTCTCGTGTTTTTGGCACATAGCACCTTTTGTTAAAAATCAACGATGCGACATTTGGACATGATGCAAAATTTCGCAATCTCGCAGTCTCGACTTATCAAATTAGGCCACAAAAACACGAAATCGCCAGAACGCGAGAATACGACATTTCATTTTCTCGCGATCTCGCGTTTTAGACGCTGTCCATTCGCATGCGTAATATCATAAGGTCAAGGCGCATGCGCACGTTAGTCGTCCGGTGGTCATGCTTCTTTCATGCTCTTCATTCTCCAAGTAGCATTTAGCAAAATTATGACTTGAGCCTGAAAATGCTATCATATATATGTAATTTACAAACACGAAGTCCTATGTGGAATAGAGTGGAGTCCTCTACCGTTGTGACACTTTATATTAAAACCCTCAGTATGTTCAATATAATTTAACAAAAGAAATTGTGTACATGAATGTCCAATGATAGTGAAAACATTAATGTGTCCGAAAGCTGGAAACAAAACTATCACCGTCAGTGAGTGAGTGAGTAATATTGCTTAAAGCCGCATCAGCAGTATTGCAGGTATTCGCGGCTACACTGTCAGTCACAGGAATAATCACAGGCCATTGAGTATCTCCATGAGGCAATTTTATACACGGCTAGAATATTCATTAAAATAAAATTCTCACAGACCAATTTGTAGCATTCGGCTTAAATGATATTGTCCGATGGTTTTTTTATACGATACCAATATTCGCTACTTTGATTAATAGATTTTCATCCGCTCCCGCCTGACAACAAAACATCCTGCCTTACATTATTCTAATGCCCTCAAATTCTTAGAAATAGAAGTATCGTTGATATGAGTGTTCCTACTTTCTTTACCTGGTGAAATACTCCGTACACGTAGCCCTACTGAACACACATGATGCACGTGAATCGCACCCGTCGACAGCAATTGTACACATATGCCTTAAGTAGGTCGATAAGAACAAAATTAAACCTTAAAAATAAAATGCCTCCCGTCTCCCATGTTTTAAAAAATCAATCAAACTGTAACTATTAATTTATTGCGGCCTTAACATCCAAATTACAGGCATGCTTATTACTGGAAAAGTACCCCCAATATCCAGCCTGAGGGACCGGCATGGCTCTGAATAAGTGAGTGAGTTTGGCTTAACACCGGTTTGAACAGTATTTATATTTCAGTTATATCCCGGCTTGTCGGTTTAAAGGGGCACTAATCTTCTTCTCGGCTGTCTAACACTGCCAGCTGGGGCTCACTATCTGCCGTGAGTTGATTTGCTCGCTGACGCAACTGAGCGTGACAAGAGACTGGGCTACCGTCTTCAAGAACACTGATAGGTTACCTGTAATCTATGAATCTCAGACAAAGGGCGCATGTTAATTAATTTCTTCAGCCTAAACAAACGGACCAAAAGAACGATGGAAGCTCATCGGATGTCGTTATTTGGGACATACCCCAGATGGTTATAGTTTAATAGTTAAACAAATTGTATCCCAGGAGTAAAAGCATTTTCGGATTTTGGATTGCGCGGATAATACGATTGCCATCTCTTGTTGTCATCCACGTTTTCTGGCATAACCCTACACCTGTGTCTTTGTTGCCATTCACTTGAAGCTCAGTTAATGAACCTACTACAGGTATAGTTAGTGGTAGCACCACTCAGATTGCCCGACAACGGTTCCCATTTGGCATGTCTTGTGTCTGGGGTAATTATTTCATCTGAATCCATGTTTGAAGTGAGGTGAAATGTATGTTATGTAATATTCACGTGGCTGCCCAGCAAGAGGAGTGATCAGTTCATTTCCTTTTTTGTAAACGGATCATTCTTCAGCATCAAAAGTTCGACATAAAATACGTTCATTGATTAAACACTGTTATCTTGCACAGTGGATTTGTCAAAAGTAAGCGTTTACATGTTCGTTTTCTTTTAACCCTATCATTTTCAGTCACTCTGTGATGAAATTAAAACATAAAAATGTTTGGAATTCGTAATAACAATAACATAAATGGACCGATTTTCAGTCAATTTGTCAAATAACTGAATATTCAGCCGTTTAAAAAATTGCCTAAGTGAAACTTTATACAATTTGGCTAAACAATATACCCACAATGAAATACTATCAATAAAAGCGATACATGCGCTTACGAATGGCGCAGCACAGGTCGCGAAGTGGTCTAGATTTCTGCTATATCATCCGGATACTCACGGGGGAAAAACAATAACAAAGGCAACAACCAGTCTCGGGGCATTGCTGTAGATCAGTGTCCCTTTAAAATGGGAGGTAACCTACCATTGTAGGTTTCTGGCACATCTAAGGGACGAAGCTCTACACAACGAATTACGACTGAGCCACAAGATGACTGTATGGGTAACTGGCTGAAATACGCGACATCGCGACATAAGCGACATAAGTCTTGTGTTCTCGTGTTTTTGAAAATATATACATATAACTGTATAGGCAATTAGCACAAAAACACGAGAACGCGAGATCGTGACACTTGACCAATGTCGCAATGTCGCAATCTCGCGTTCTCGCGTTCTCGTGTTTTTGAAAATAGTTACATATAACTGTTTAGGCAATTAGCACAAAAACACGAGAACGCGAGATCGCGACACTTGACCAATGTCGCAATCTCGCGTTCTCGTGTTTTTGAAAATAGTTACATATAACTGTATAGGCAATTAGCACAAAAACGCGAGATCGCGACACTTGACCAATGTCGCGATCTCACGTTCTTGTGCTTGTGTGCCCATAAGCCAAAATCACACACTTACCCAGCATGTAGATAACAAGGCTGCAATAAATTAATAGTTAGAGTTTGATTGACTACTGTCGAAGGGTGCGATTCACATGCATAATGCGTGTTCAGTAAGGCTACGTGTTTGGACTATTTCACCAAGTAAAGAAAGTAGGTATATACATATTAGCGATATGTATAAGTATATATGGTTCCACGAACTTGGAGGCAATAGTATTAGGGTAACACTATTTTTCTTCAGAATACCGAGGCCTTCAATTAACTGCTCGACGAAGGAGTGCAGTTGAAAAGACTGAGACCTTCTGCAAATGATAATGTCCTGAAAATAGCGTTAGCTCAAACAGATAGCATTTGTTATCAAATTAAATTATACAATATCGGTTTTGAAACATTTATTGCAATTAACGAAGAACGAATGTCAATGACCCACGTTTACAAATATGGAAACGACAAAGAACAAACTAGACGACGTCACTATTTAACGTCATATGACGTCAACTAACAACGGGCGTGGTAATGGCCCGTTGTTAAGCAATATGAGGGCATTATCAAGTTTTATCATCCAAAACTCACATATCACCAGGAGATATCGCTTGGGTGAGATCAACCGATATCTACATTGCAGATGTGTCAGATGATGTCATTAGTTACCATGACGTCACAATCACATGACATCACTAATGGCTCTGCCACTGAAGCTGTTAGCAGTACTTTTTACACTTAAGACACTGCTTATTACTGTCTACAAACTGAAAAAGTTGGAAGAATGATGTTGCATGATGAATAAAATCTTACGCCCGTGTCTTTTGACGTCAAAACGTCGAGATGAACTACAACGTTCATAGAAGTTTCTGCTTTGCAAATTAATTGCACAGTTTTTCAAAATGGCTGCTCCAAAATCACGTGACTTTTGACAATGTCACAATGCAGATTTTCCAAGTCTTTTGATTATACAGAAACATATATGTAGATTTGTACACATATAACTAGTAACATAATATAGTCAAGAACACGCTCCGTTTCTTGCCTGTGAACTGACTGAATTTGACAAATATTGTCTGACAACTAAGAGTCAAATAACCAACATGGATGCCTAATGGTATTTTTCAGAAAGATTTGTTTGTTTGTTTGTTTGTTTTTAACGCCGCACTCAGCAATATTCAAGCTATATGACGGCTGTCTGACATCAAATATATCAACACTCGTTAGGGTGGCCCAGTCGTCTAAGGCGCCGCGATTCGCCGTGCAGAGTTGCGTCCCTTGGGCACGCCAGAAACCTATGATTGTGGTTTCGAATCCTGGTCGCCCCGATTATGTTTCTAGGTTTGTCAGCACCATTCCCGTGCTCATTGGTTTCACCGAAGTGGCAAACGTCGGAGACCAGCATCACTCCGGGCTTTCCTCCCACATTAAGCTGACACGCCGTGATATAACTGGAATACTGTTAAAAGCGGAGTTAAACCCAACTCACTCACTTACTCAACAGATGACTAAGCGTTTTATCGCTAAGATCAATGATTAAAGAAGCGGGGTGTATTATATGATTAAACATGGATCTATCATGACCTCATTTCTGATGGTTCGCATGTGCGCTTGTAACATTATGACGCAGTGTGTTTGACGACGTCTTACATCTTAAACTTTTATAAATATTTTATGCTATTTACCCTTTTTACTAACGTTTATATATTTATTCCATATTTTGTGTATCGTTTAACGTTCTATAGTCTCTCATAATCCCATACGGGATGGCTCATCACAGGTATTTTATCACGTGATCTGTATATATTTTTTATTGTGTATGAGGTGAGACATGAATTAATTTGCCTACCCTTTTTTTGTAAGTGGGAAGTGTTCATTACGCTGCTCTTACAGATGTTGCAGCACTTTCAACGCCAAGGCGGCTGCCTGAAGACGATAAACATCCCAGTGAACACCCCAGGGTGCGGGTAATTTACATGTTTGTCGTGTCTCGAAATATGAATTGTAAATAGTGTATCGTGCCAAATATATGGTGAGTTACTGAACAAATACAGTAGTTTCAAGAAAGTGGTAATTGTATTTATAATGTTAAGTGTATTTTACAACATGGACCAGGTTTACATTTTATCTTATAAGTGATATCGGGATCGAGTTATCGCCCTTGATGAATTGTTTGTTTATTTTGGGTTAAGATAATGATTTTGTATATCATTGATTATTAAGTTCATGTTCATGTACAGAATATAGACGTATGTTTATATGAAATGAATGGTGGCTTTGTATTGTATGAATATGTATGACACCTATGTACTATTGTTTTTTATAATGTTATTGTTTTGTACATTACAGGATGTCATTATCTACTCGGGCAATAAACACTCACACCCGTAGCCTGTGTTTGAAATTGTATTTTCCATCACAAACCCCGGTTACAATATGACAATCGTTATTGGGAGAAAAGGCACATGTAATCGATTTGAGGATCGTGTGAGCATATGCGGGAAATACCCACCTTAAATAGGGGTAAATACTTTTAAACCTTGTACATTTTATCAACATCTTTAAAGAGGCTGACTTTATACATAATGTTGATATCTCATATAATCATTAAACGACTCGTGGTTGTTGTTTATTGTACAATAAAACACTCGCCCCTCATGGTTTATTCTCCCTGCAGTGTTGTATTGTACCCCACTCGTCGTTTATTTCTATAGCAGTGGCCCGCTCATTTATGATAACATGCGGGCGGCTTAATGATAATTGCATCCATTTAGCTATAAAATAATGTAAAGCGGGATGTTTTGTAGCCAGGTCGGAGCGGATGAAAGTGTGATAATTAAGTTTGTATTTCAAATTGGTCTGTGAGAATTTTGCTTTCATGAATATGCTAGCCGTGTATAATATTGCCTCATGGAGAAACCCAATGGCCTGTGATTATTTCTGTAACTTACAGTGTAGCTGGGAATAGCTGCAATACTGCTGATGCGGCTTTTAGCAATATTACTCACTTACACACTGAAGGCGGTGGTAGTTTAATTTCCAGCTTTCGCACCCAATAATGTTTTCACTATTATTGGACATTCATGTACACAATTTCTTTTGTTAAATAATATTGAGCATGTTGAGGGTTTAACACATTCCGTATTTCAATATTGTATTCAATTCCACACATGACTGTACACAGCATTTATATATTTTACATGTATATGACAGCTGCATGGGCAAGAATATCGGTAAACACAAACGTGTGTTTGTTTAACCTTTTTGTGTGTTGAAACACATATTAATTTAAAGGGAAATAGGTAACTAATTCTAATTATTTACTTCAGGCATACACATATCATTTGGTGTCATGTAACACCAGATGTTGTTATCAACCAATACTTATGTGTAAACAACCATAGAAATATGTAACATCAGTGCTAGAGAATAACCAATTTCAATTTTCCAACAAAACAAATTCCTTTTGGCGTAAACGTTGACAATAGCGGTAAAAATATATTAATGGATCACTGAAAATTAATTTAACAACGACACAATTGTTTGCAAAATTTAGTTGTTGCCTCAGATGAATTGATGAAATTATGCCGAAACAGTAAGCTCTTAGAACTCTTGTTTGTATTTACATGTTGAACACATTCCATTTATGCACACGAAGATGTTTCAAAATATGCCTGTGTTTGTTTGAAGGGAACATGTTCTTCACCGACTTTGCAGCAGGCTTCAATGCAGGGTTGAAGTACACAAAGACTATTCAGAGACAATCAATTCAATTAATCAGCGCTGCTACCAGTGCAAATAAAGAATGTTTATTATAAAATGTTAATGTCATTGTGTGTATATACTACACATAAATAAAGTACAAGTTTACTTTTCTACAGTTTTATAATACATAAAGTTCAATATTACTTTTCTACTTTTCTTGGATCACTCCATTCTAATACTTAGATAACATAGGGTAGACCAGTCAGTGCCTGCCGCCATGACATGTGTTGTCTAAAGGCGTGTGACAAGTGGGACGCGAAACTAATGGGAGGATACCGACTACACTGGCCCAGGCTGACCCAAGCGGGATTCTCTCTACTGGTCAGTTTTCCATGCGATACTCACAGCGTTGTGTGTCTCCCAGACCCAAGAGAATAAATATGAAAAGGACTCCAACTCAAGTCAAGAATGATTTGGCAAGTCAAGATTGCCTCAGTTTTGGCCCTGAAATCAAGATTACAGAAAGAAGTAAACATTTCTCCAAGTCTGGAGAGTGTTTTATAATCAGCTGCCCAAACTGATTTATGTAGGTGCTATAGAAACGGACAATGTACGCCCATCACTTGTTTAGGTATTTACCCTATACACCATTCAATATTTCTTTATTTAACTTTATACACATTAGACATCCACTGGACTGACACATTTGGCTATTAAGGGAGTTTTCAGGGATTCTTTCATATTGCATTTCCAGGATAGGGACGATCGTTTCTGGAGCATACCTCATAAACTGTTTATCAAGGCAATTACCATGTTAAGCAATGTCTAGAATCACTTAAGTCCTTCATTGGCATTTGGAAGTTGGGCGAACATGAATGATGGAAGCTGGAAGGACAAGATGTAGTCCTGAAACTTCGTTATCAAGGTACTTTATAAAAGTTTTGTTTTTATTGAAACACGTAATTGCCTTTACTTATAAGATGTTAATCCACATTGTTATTCCTCATCATAAGAGTAGTGTACTTTACTGTCAGTCAGCCCAGTGTCGGGACTAGGGGGGCCTCAGACACGGTTCACTGAAACGGGGTATTGACCTTTTTCACACTTTCGCCATCTTGGATCGAAAACGGGGCTTGGAGAGCATCCGGTGCTTCCATGTCAAGGAATCAGTATCGAAATGGCTTCCACCAATTTGAGCGTGAAGACTAAAAATTTAAACTGTGTCCCGGTCATAAGACCCGGTTTTGTTGAAACTTGGGTAAACCAAATTGCAATAGTCCCCAGAAAAGTATTGAAAAGAGCCTATGGCAATTTTTGCGAGGGATACATATTCGATGTTGAAGGTAGGGCCTTGGTTGTGTCGGCAACCCAGAAGTGATTTTTCCGTTAAATATTATCTTATCAAAGTCCTCCAAAAACACACATCTTGCGGTTTCTCTAATACATGTGACACCTAGTGTTGTTGATAGGATAATCATTACATCACATTGTTTAGTAAACAATAAACAACACTTTAATTTGGCTGTGAAGTTGTTTCGATTTGTTTTCGTATTGATATGAGTCCAAATAAGAACAGCTTTTGAAATGAATAATCGGATTTTTTTCATTGTTTACATTCCAGTATAAATATTTTCCAAAACAAAAAAACGTGGTGAATAGCTTCCTACAGTAGTAGCAATGAAAAATCATTAAAAAATATTGGGTGTTGTTTTGAACATGAAATGAGTAATATAACAGTATGTGTAAAACTGAAATTTAAAGATAAAAAATATATATTGCTGCGTTGATCACTATATGATTTGTATGATTTTCTCATATGTCACATAACTATTGTTAGGCTGAAGCAGATACCATATTTTATGGTCTCTGGCTGAAATAATACTTTCTTCTGTTATGTGCATTCACCTATCAATACATACATTTCTACTCACATTTGTTGTAACCTCAAAGAAAACGTGTTGAACTTGTGAAAAAGTCCCTTCATCATCATAAGCCTAAGAGTGAGTGAATATGGTTTTACGCCGCTTTTAGCAATATTTCAGCAATATCACGGCGGGGGACACCAGAAATGGGCTTCACACATTGTACCCATGTCGGGAATCGAACCCGGGTCTTCGGCGTGACGAGCGAACGCTTTAACCACTAGGCTACCCGACCGCCCCCATAAGCCTAAGAACCAGCAGCGGCTCACCTTAAGTAAAGATTCGTTTCACAGTTTTCCATCCATTTTTCACTGTACATAGTGTACCATTCATGTTCAGTGTTAAACATTACCAGGGAGCTCAGATAATGTTCTATTGCCCTCCACATTTGAGTAATATGTGTCCATATGATCTGCTGTGTGACCAATAAACATTCACATAAATCCAAAGAAGTATATGTGTAATAACTCACCATGTTATGGTAACATGAGTCAGACTAAAAGTAAACACATACAGGCAAATTAAATACAACAAAGAATGATATAAATTGTATACAGGGATTTATTTTACAGACCTGTTCTAAATCAATTATATACATTGATATTTTCATGATTATAACGGGCAGGATATTCAATTACTTTTATGATTATAGTATCTCCTCAGCCTGATGGAGCAGTTTGCAGAGCTCGAAGCTTCAAGTCAATATAAAAGAATGAAACCCCTTATCACATGAAGGTGAATAAAACCGAAAGGAAATTGTGTTTTTGTACTCAATAAATTGTTTCATATTTTCTCGTTAAGATACATTTAAAACAATTGTGGCTGTGAAAAAAAGTACTTTTTGATGGAAAGATAATTAAAATTCTCATTTATTGAAAACCCACACCTTGAATCAATAGTCTGAAGAACAATTAATTTAGTGAAGAAACCTTTAGTATGCTCAAGGCTTAGAAAAGATAACTGGGTTCCCTGCATAATTATTTTCAAGTCATGGTTATAATTGGACATGGTCAATTAATCCTCATAAGAAAAAAGTGCTATTACACTGAGCAGATATTACCACATAGAACAATAATAACAACAGACTACCAATGATATTTTTCAGATCTGGATCAACACAACCGATTCAACTCTCATTGAGCAGACGTCATGAAATTGTGAATCTGGCTAGGGCAAATGTAATCACGTGATTGGTTTACTGTATTTGTTACAACACTATCAATCCCTTGACTTAAAAACAGTGTCACCTGCATTGTCAAAAACATCGCTGCCACAGACATGGCATGTTCCACAAAGAAGTAAAGGCCTTTCTGCCAAAAAAGGTAGACCAAATCACTGTTCAAAAAATAAAAACACCTGCCAGTGGATCTGTTACATCTAAGTCATCAACAGATACTAGCTCTTCTACTGCCCCTGCTTCATCTGCTGCCTCCACTACATCTGCTGCCCTTACTCCATCTGCTGTCTCTACTACATCTGCTGCCTCTACTAACACTTCCTCTGCTTCTCCTACACTTACTCACTCATCATCTTCCAATGCGAAACCTGTCCCTTTAAAAAAGAGACACCTTGATGGTTTGAGGTATACTCTATACAATCCCTTGCCCAAAGACATCAACCATACTGAATTTTCTTCCACTCTAAAAAAACATTTGTGGACAAAATCCAAAGGCTAGTCAGTTCTCATCAATCATTCCGAATATGAATGATGTAGTTCTTGTACCATCTGCGTTTGGTCAAGTTCCCAAAGTTCAACCATTTCACTTCAACAGCCTCCTATATCAAACATAAACAAAAGTCATATCATAAACCATTCACACCCCTTTCCCCCACCTTTTGTAACGCCTGATATTAAAAGCAAACTAAATGGCCCACTTACATCAAACCAACAAACATTTCTCGATGGACTATCAGTTTCATCAACACAGAGTGCTTTATACGAGCAGGAAACACAAGATCAATGTGAGCAAAAGAAGTGGTTTGAACTTAAGGCACATCGCCTATCTTCAAGTAACTTTAAATTTATGCATACCAGACAAGATAATTTTGAACATGTGTGTGACTCTACTGAAATCCAAAAGACAAACTGAGGCTATGAAGTATGGCATGGAGAATGAGGACTCTGCTGCTGAGGCATATTCAAGGCTGCAGAAGCTTAATGTCCATGCTTGTGGAATTGTCCTTAACCATACATGTCCATATCTAGCCAGAGAGGCGGGTATATGACCCGTCTGAGAGTGACCCTTGGGGTTTGCTAGAAATCAAATGTTCCACTGCACAATCCATATAAAAATATCAACTACCTTAAGTTAACATCTCAAGGTACATACAAGCTCAAAGAAACATTCCAGCATTATCATCAAGTAATGGGTCAAATGTTACTCACTGGGGCCAGGTGGGTCGATTTATTTGTTTGGTGCAAAGATGATTACCACTTGGAGAGAATATATTTCAATGAATTTTGCAATGAAATGAAAACCAGGTTGGATCTGTTTTACTTCAACTATTTCATAAATTAAAAATGATCTAGCTCATTGAAATCAGCAAAGCCTGTATAAAAATTGATGTCCACAGGACTGGTAGCGAAAAGCCTTATAGAAAATAATTTTGCAGACTGAACATTTACACAATTTTGTAAGCGTTTTATCTCTGCATGTGCAGAAGCTAATTTTTCTTCAGTTGTGGCATGTTGTTTCTCATGGTAATCATGATCTGCTGTTGGGTGGGGAGTAGACGTTTGGGTCGGGTCACTGGCCGTAGTCGAAGCCAGATCTGCAGTGTCAGCCGGTGTAGGCATTGTTGATACATAGTCCATGCTATCCAACCTGAAAAGTGTAAGTCACGGAACATTTCATATTCCCTCGTAAATAAAGCATATCCTAGAATAGTAATTTTGGTACCATAAAATATATTATCAGGGATGTGAGCAGGTTTTCCCTCAAAAAGAGGAAAACTTTTTGGGGGGTTCACATAAATATTTTATACTTTTGATTGCATTTTAAGCAATTGGGTGCATTTTAGACAACATTCACACAAAGAAATGTAATAAGTCAATGACAAAAGTCAAGTCAAATAAACAAAGATGGCGGATGCAGTAAAATTTCGAAGTTAAATCAGTCTTCGGACATAGCTTCCGCGCACCTGGCTACCAGCCAGGTCTGGGAGCAATACTGCCATTATTATAATGATAATATATTTATACATTATTATAATCATAATACATTTACAGTGTCACACACTGTACAGTACAAGCACTGGAATAGAAATTAATGATTAAATAAAATATTAATGTCATGACAAATTATGATTACAACTATTTTAGTGAACTGTATATTATATGTAATAATTGATATGATAATAAGAAATAGTCAAATCAATACCTTCTGTCCTGGACCTTGTTGGCTGGTCTACTCTTGGTGGCACTGTTCCATCTAAATATACATGGAACAGCTCCTGGAACAAGCCTCTTTTTGTGCCCTCCCAGACCTCTATTAATTTCACATTGCTTGAAGTGATTAGAGCATACAAAAGTAATATTGCGACCAATCTGAAACCAAAAAAATAACATCAATAAACATATTTAACAATGTTATTAAGTTTCTATTATTCAAAATAGTGAAGCTGTAAAAAAAACATATATGTAGATAACCATTATTACAAAATCTATGGCCATAAAATGTTAAAAGTAGCATACATAAGGTAGAAGTTACCTGTATATTACCTTAATGTATGAACATTTTCAGTACAAGGATTTCTGAAAATAAACCTGACTTGCAGGATAGCAAAACGACCATAACATCCATTAACCTGTAGTATCCTTTAATCAAAATAATATTTACATTTGTTTTCAGGCAGCCATAGAGACAGACATGCTTAGTCAATATACATCTATAGGCCTAGAGCCCAAACCACAAATATTTATTACATAACTATTCCTCAAGTATAAGGTTGACTATTGTGTCAGTGTTACTTACTGGCATTGCATTCAAGTAAATCTTTCCCCAGATTATCAACATTTAAATAAATAATACATTTTTTACATAACATTAGGTTTGCGTCTGTTTATGTCAACCCATTCACTGATCGTGTGATGAAGTTGTCAAGAGTTCATCGGTGACGAATGGCTCGAAATATTGAAGTAAACTTTGAAATTACATGTAAACAATTATTATTTTACCTAGAACACGATGTTCTTGTCATTTTTAAGTGAAATATAATTTTGTGGTATCATTGTATGCAACAAATTAGTCGGACTTCTTGTGAACTGACGATAAACATTTTTCGTGATTCGACACATGTACCACTACAGACAGGCTGCTTACCTGGAAGGAGTTGCTCACATCTCGACGTATGGCTGCGATCCATTTCCTCCTGAGATGCTTGTCTTTAGGAAAATTGAAAAAAAGACAAATCCGAAGAAGCTGCTTTTCTCCGATCGCTCGTACAGAATGGGACAGAACAGTGAGCCATTACTTCCTGTGAGTTGACACTACCTGCATAGCGGCGATGCTCTCCAAGCCTCGCTTTCAAACCGGAAGTACCGAAGTGTGAAAAAGGTCAATAGGAGTACCGCGCATCAATCGTGTTTAAATCCTAAACGGAATACACATTTGGTGTCTAAACACGTTTAGTGTCTAAACACACGAAAGTGCATACCATCACGGTACGTCAATTATGTCGTCAGACGGCTACACAAAATTCAAGTCAATTCTAAAATCCCAATAGATAGTATGTGTACCAAATCCACACACATGAGTTTCAAAGAAGGACAGATCAGCCGGAAGTGAGGTGGTCTCTGTCTTAGACAAGCTTGGGTTAGTCCAGGTTCACACAGAGCCGATTATATATTAATTATGGACCCCGTTTGAAATCCGACAGCGCTACGACACGAAAAGTGAAAAAGTCGGATTAATATCCTCAATGATCTTGAATGCCCTATCATTGTCTGAACGCAGTCGTATACGTTCGTAACAGAGTCCTACGGATCGGGAAAGGTCCAGAGAGGTCGGCCAAGCACTCCCGGTGCGTCCCGTAACATTAGGGAAACTCAGCCGATTTTGTCTAGTCGGATTACAATCGTGACTATGTCGTGACAGATTCTGCTGTATCGGATCAAAATCGTAACAATGTCCTGTGTTGCCTGGACGGTGTCCTGTGGATCGGGACGCTGTCGTGATGAATGGGCATGAACTCTTCATTGCCGTTTCTTGTCGATTGAGTCCAGATTGCGTCAAGATCTTGCCGAATGCTTCACTGTCCGGTCACTGTCGGATCGCATTCGGGGGAATCGGGACGCTGTCGGGACAGATTCGTTCGTTTTTTACAATGCGGAAGATACAAATCGGATCAGATTCCGAATCGTGACGAATTCGGCTTGGAACGACGGGGACGCTTCCTGAACAATATCTGATTATTTGTGAATAACAGGATCTTGATCAGACTTTTGACAAATTTTAATCGGGAATGGCCCTATCAAGGAAGGCAGTAAAAAATCCTGAATGTATGGCTGAGCCCTTTGGCAAGGTACTCCGGGGCACCAACACCACCACTACTACCAGTATGTGCTGACATGGCGCATAGAGCTTCTTGTATATATGTGGTGAAAGTGCCCCAGGAATAAGGCCGTGTTCAGTATTGGTAATAACGGTTAATTTTTTAACACAGACAGAGATTCGGGAGGCTAACTCCGATCTCACCCCGCGCATGTTGGTTTGGTTGGTTGTTTGGTTTGTTGTTTAACGCCGCAGTCAGCAATATTCCAGCTATATGATGGCGGTCTGTAAATAATCGAGTGTGGACCAGACAATTCAGTGAATGATATCATTAGCATCAATCCACGTAATTCGGATCGATGACATGCATCCACCAAGTCAGCGAGCCTGACCAACCGATCCCGTAGTCGCCTCTTACGACAAGCATAGTCGCCTTTCACGGCAAGCCTATTCTACCCAGGATCCGCATGTCGTTTCATAAGTGTCAGGTCGAGGCCTTGATTATTTGTGTTACGTGTGAGAGTGGCGGGATCCATGGATGGGGTCTGCGCTCTCGCTTAGCTATGTTTCGTGTTCAGCTCAGTCACACGTGTTGTCTTTAGAAGTGTGGCTGATACAATACAATAATCATCATTTGGCTCTTGACTAGAGTGTTTGAAATTCCAAATATCCATTTCAAAGTCTAATATGTATTTCTTATTCTTTTCTAAGTCTGAACGTTTTCTTATGATTTTAGCTAAAGTTAATGCAAATGTGGTACCCCAGTATTATATGTAAGGGAAATATTCAATAATTGAATTTGACATTACGCCTTTTAACTATTTTTTCCTGACTTGAAAAGTTACGTTGAAACAGAACAGTGCGGGATAATATGTAGTATTCTGTTACACTACCATATGGCTATTTATCATACAATTAGCCTCCCTGCCTCTATAATTGCAAGGAATATCAGAGACTAATTATCGGTATTTGGTCTCTGGCAATATGTACCAACGGTCACAACCTACAAAGATAAGTCGTGACAGCCAGCAAGTTATTCGGTTGCAGGTTACAGATTTTTGGTTACGTATTCGTTGGTTATATTTGACCACGAAACGGGAAGTACGTGTGGCGATTTCTTCAACATTCTCTTTTCTAATAATTTTGACAGGATGCGCCGATTGCGTACTGGAAACAATCCGCGAAGTCACGTGAGCGTAGAATGGCAAGTTGAAAACAATCTGCGTAGAACTCTACTGGTAGAATTCATTGCTTCCACTAGGAGCAACGTGCACAGACCCGTTATCTAACACGCGAGAGTTGGCCAATGAAAGCTCGACAAATAGAAATTCCAGAGCACACTGAAGCTCGATTGACAATGTCAATCAAGCAATGGGAGGACCTTGATGAAGTCATTCTCTCGCAGTAAATTCCGATGTCAAATAACGACAGATACTAGACGGTAAAACGATGGTTAGAAAGCGTAAAAAACCGTCGTTTTTTCGTCCATTGCCATATACGGGGAAAAACGACGTTTTCGTGTTTGCAGTGACTAGTACCGGTCTACTAGACCGTCTTCACAAGCGGCTCGAACAGGCTACTGCACTCAATTACTGTGGAAAGACATTGTTTATGAAATATGTAAGGTAATCCCATAGTAGTCAAAAAGTTGGTGTAAGATGTAAAACGGAATGAACTGAAACAAATATTGTAAATATTGTTTTAAACATGCCTGTGTTGATTAAACATTTTGGGAATATGTTATATTGTAAATTAAATTTGACGAACATAAAGTTTGCCGCCGTATTGATGCATCACATTGAAGGTTTCTTGTTTTCATATACATGTACTTTACATGTATGGGGCCTGGTTTTGTGTCTTCCGCAGTCTTCCTATTAATTATAAGTGACCGCATTTCATCTTTATCGTGATGTGACCCGTGAAGATTCCGGGGTAGAATAGGTCTTCAGCAACCCATGCTTGCCGTAAAAGGCGACTATGCTTGTCGTAGAAGGCGACTAACGGGATCGGGTCGTCAGGCTCGTTGACTTGGTTGATACATGTCATCGTTTCCAATTGCGTGGATCGATGTTCATGATGTAAATCACTGGATTGTCTGGTCCAGAATCGATTATTTACAGACCGCCGTCATATAGCTGGAATATTGCTGAGTGCGGCGTAAAAACATCAAACGATCAACCATCCTATTTCAGAAAATGTTTGCAAAAGTACCGACCATGCTACTGCCACAGCATATTCCGCGAATATTTGACACTGGCTGGAAGGTTGATGCGACGCTGTCAAAGTTTTCCAGGGGCGGGAAAGGCGATGGCTACAAGAAAGGGCCTCATGTCAAATTGTCATGGAATACTATACCTCTTAGTTGGTTTCATCATATGTTTCGTTTTACAATTGAAAATATCTTACGTTACTGAAACTACAAAAAAAATTGGTTTTAGTTTCAAAAACATAACTTGTTTTAACACTTTATAACTAAAAAATACATAATTCGCATAATGCACAACTTCTGATTGGTATCTCAGACATCGTGTTTCATTTACATTTCAAACATGTTGGGGGTCATGTGGTTGCACAATAACAGTTTACCCTAGTCTTCACTGGGCCATTTTTTTAAAACACAAAATATTTAGCCACATATTGCTTTTAACAAACTGTTGCGGGAATGAGTGATCAGTAAATGGACACATTTAAATTTAACAGTTCATTCAAGTTTCAATTAGATAAAAGAGACGGTATACTTTTTTGCCCTTCAGATTATGATTTGTTTGTTTGTTTGTCGTTTAATTCAGCAATATTCCAGCTAAAGGACGGAGGTCTGTAAATAATCGAGTCTGGACCAGACAATCCAGTGATTGACATCATGAGCATCGATCCACGGAATTGGGATACGATGACAACTGGCCGCGATTCGCTGTGCAGAGTTGCGTCCCTTGGACACACCAGAAACCTATGATTGGGTTCGAATCCCGGTTCGCCCCAATTATGTTTCTAGGTTTGTCAGCACCATACCCGTGCTTTTCACCGAAGTGGGTTTCACCGAAGTGCTAAACGTCTGAGACCTGCATCACTTCAGGCTTTTCTCCCACATCAAGCTGACACTGGAATACTGTTAAAAGCGGCGTTAAACCCAGCTCACTCACTCACTTACGCAGGAGAAGACATATTAAGGATGTACCATAATTGTGTTCAGATTTTTGGTTCCTGCAACCCTCCATCACGTACACAGGTGTATGTTTAGTTCACGAATCAACGTTACCGCAATCACTCACATCTCACACCGATCTCTTATATGATCAGTTTCTTAAAGACATCAAACTGGGAACCGTCTCTGTTACTGAGTGAGTGAGTGAGTGAGTATGGTTTTACGCCGCTTTTAGTAATATTCCAGCAATATCACGGCGGGGGACACCAGAAATGGGCTTCACACATTGTAACCATGTCGGGAATCGAACTCGGGTCTTCGGCATCACGGGCTAACGGTTTAACCACTAGGCTACCCGACCGCCCCTCTCTGTTACTGTTACTGACTATCACATATATCACAACAGGATATTATAGTCCGGGGAACCTTTCAGATACATGTTATGTATTGTCCATCAGTTGATGTTTATCGAATCGGACAAATAATCTCTAGGGCCTGTGTCTGTGGTTATATTTCCGTTACGCGATCACTCATCCATTCTGAGTTGTCTGCAAAGCAGGAAGATACATACATGTACGTGACGGTGTGTTAACTGCGAACATTATGGAGAGGCAAAAGACAGTATTATTACCCCGAAGGCCAACACTGATCTTATTAAATTCTAAAACTGGTAAATTGCAATAGTATTTCAGTTACATCACGGTGTGTTAGTCAGTCAATCAGTCCTTTAAACGATACGCTTTTATTCCTTGAAAGGAGATGCCAGGCAATTATTTTACGTACTACTATACAGTGTATGTAAGACTATCCAGCAATTTTCAGTGAACGATGCTTGGAAAATACAATTATTTGTCGCATTCACGGGAACAAATTATACTATTACGGTCAAATCTGTCGGCCTCCAGCAGTTGGAAATTTGTGGCAAACTCCGTATGCACTGAATCTTCTGAACTGAACAGAACTCAGTAGCTGGTTAGGTCACACTCTACGTGTTTGACATCACTTTCGGACAGGCCGCCTGGCCCATAGACCTGAGAAAGTGAGTATGTTTTACGCCGCTTTTAGCAATATTCCAGCGATATCACGGCGGGGGACACCAGAAATGGGCTTCACACATTGTTCCCATGTCGGGAATCGAACCCGGGTTTTCGGCGTGACGAGCGAACGCTTTAACCACTAGGCTATCCGACCGCCCCCTATAGACCTGACTCGCGAAGGTGATTCTGTAGGGCAGGACTTGCTTACTCTTTACGCGAACACCTGATTTTCAGTGGTCCATTCATATAATTTCCACAGCTATTTGACCTTTACGCCAGAACAACTAGGCTGATTAGTCTCTTGCATTGACAATTTATATTTCTGAGGCCCGTGAAGATCCGGGGTAGAATAGGTCTTCAGCAATCCATACTTGCCGTAAAAGGTGACTATGCTTGTCGTAAAAGGCGATTAACGGGATCGGGTGGTCAGGCTCGCTGACTTGTTTGATGCATGTCATCGATCCCAATTTCGTGGATCGATTCTCATGATGTCAATCACTGGAGTGTCTGGTCCAGATTCGATTGTTTTACAGACCGCCGTGATATAGCTGGAATATTGCTGATTGCGGCGTTAAACAACAAACAAACACCATTTGCGTTGATATGCAGTACAGAAATGTTTTAATACCGCAATAAGTCTGTTGCAGCACGTGCAACAAGTTGGCGGGGCCATTATTGTTCTGCAACGTGACGCTACGTCCCTGTATTTGCCCAAAGGGAAGACAATTATCTCGAACGGTGTCGCCCCGGAAGCGTACGTCATTCGAATTGCCAATAACAACAAGAAAGAAGTGCGCAAAACACACATACCCCCGTTATCCCCGCTGGTCAACAACAAATAGTAAATAGTTTGTTAATTACTGAAATATTACATATTTCTAACTGATTTTAACTTCAATGTTGTAAAAACTAAGATTGAGGTCCAGTGACAATTGACCCGGTGAAGTGGAATAAAATTGGACGTATCGCTGGACACCCAGGTCGGAAGTTGTACTGAGACATGCATCACTTCGGGCTTTCCTCCCCCTTAAAGTTGACACGCCGTGATATCACCGGAATGCTGTTAAAATCAGCGTTAAACCCAACTCACTCACTTACCCAGGCGAAGACTTATGAAGGAATCCATGCATTATCATCGTGTTCAGATAATTGTTTCATTCAACCCTCCTCCACGTTGACTGGTGAACGTTCAGTTCACGAAATAATTGACATCGTTCAGAACAATCGGGCATCACAAGCCCCTCTTTATTATCAGTCGGTTAGGATGCAATGGTCTAGTGACCGGGGTCTATATTTTGTAGGTATATGAAAACAATAAATTGGTTAGCCAATTATATACCATGGATTCACTTTTCCAAGAACGGAGATGTTTGAAGACACACCATATGAAGGTAGAGATATATTACACGTGTTACTGGACGAACATATCGTGTGATGGTAAAGAAATATATATCAGATGTTAGTGGACACATATATCATTTGTAGATATGATATATTTGTAAGATATGATTTGAATGTTAATGAGACATCGACGAACAATGAAGCGAGAGTGTTTATTGCAATAGGTAGTATACTGAGAACAAACACAATTTTAACAAATAACAAATTTTCAAAACGCTTGCAAATTGACAGAAATATGATACATAAAATGTAAAGTACAGTCAAACACCGTTGTATCGAACTTTGATGTGTCGAACCTTCGGTTGTCTCGAAGTAAAAGCTTGGTACCTGCGTATTCCTTCATTATTAATAATTTTTGGATGTGTCAAACCCTGGATAACTCGAAGTATTTAGCAGGTCCAATCAACTTCTACACACAAGTGTTTGGCTGTACAAGAAAATTATTAATAGATATTATCTTTTTCAGATTAGTTTTGGTAAAATACTCTTCGTCTTCAACAGGAAAAAATATGTACAAATTATACATCTAAATCGGCAAAGAATTGTTAATAAGTACTTTATCGTCGTATGAAAGCAACACAGGGGTAATATGTAGGTGTTCCAGTGGGAGAAAGGCTTCATGAAGGTCCACAAAGTCACGTGATCCGTGTAGGGGTCAGTTAAAGCTTCCGGTCACGTGAGCTTTTTGGGCCTCCTCATCAAATCCTTCTCAAAAAATGAATATCCCACAGTGATGAATTCCCAAGTCCATTCCTGGTAATGTGAGGACGAAATATTATCACCAGGAGCATATATATTGGGTTAGCCTCTTTGAGAGCACATCGGGCAGGTAATAAACACTCAGCAAATGTGACATGGGCGTGAAATTTTGTACATGTCTTCAGGCAGCAAAGTCAACGGTTGAGGGAACCAACTTGTAACAGGTACTTAATGTATGCATGATATGCATCATGCTGAACAAAACAAAATCAATGGACATTGTCTTCATGTAGGTATGATCCTCTATATAACATCAGTCTTCCTATTTCAATGGCTGGCAGCCCTAATCGCATGTCTATGAAGGATGTATATAACAACAACGGTATTTTGTCATGTCTCTTGTCATAACAAAACAATTGAAATATTATTGATGTACTAAAATTGAAACAAAAAGCATTATGTCAATTAACAAATGAATTCGTATAACATGAAGTTTATCTGTTCTATTCGTCTTAGATATATATATACCTCAATATCATATATTTATAGAAAAGGGGTGTTGAAGAGCGTCTTATATAAATATATACATATATAAATATGAGAACCATATATAAAGAAACGTGTCCCTTACATATAAAAGTATTTTATATATAGGAAATGAATAAAAAATCACATCACATTGGTAATGTATACAATACATTGTACAAACACGTTAGAACGTATTTCACTGATGCCGGGGTATTATTGTGTAAGTCGCAGTAGGTTTTCCAACATGCAAATATATGAACAACTGTCAATGAACGCTTTGCCTACATTTGGTAGAAAATGATCCTCTTTCAGCAAAAACACCCTGGAACTAAGCAGAATTTAAATGGACGCCATTTTCATATCTAGGTATATCTGACCTAGAGGCACCCGAGTCACGTGATCAGTGACGTCTCCTCTTCTTTCATTGGCTCGGTTGCCTCCAATCGAATGTTCGTGAAGGACGTGTGCGACACTTCACTCTTCCTCCGCATGTACTTGGAGCGAAGCACACAAGACACATACTTGTCTAAAAATACCTTCCTGAAATTGTCCCCACAGGCTAAGTATACTCCCAAGTTGACAGCGAAGCTGAGATAGTAAAGGATTTGGAAAATAACTTGAAGCATCTGGTCGATGTTGGGTTGCTGTGGCTCGCCCTCGTAAGTCAAAATCACGACCCGGAGTCGCACAGCGTGACTGGGAAGATTCAAAACCAGGAAGATAAAAGAAACTGCGAACAACATCTTGGTCACTTTGGCTTGAGGAGATGAGCTCGAACCACCGGACTTCTTGCCGTTTGGCCGCTGGCTCTTCACGCGCTCGCTGTTTTGTTTGAGTCGTTTCTGTCGTTTTAATGACGTGATTAAGCTGTAGGTGATACCGACCATTAGAAGAATAATAGCGATAGACGGAATCACAAGTGTCAAGAACATGTCCCCGTAGGTGAACATCCGGGTGATGGTGACGTACTTCTGTATATAGTTGCAGTACCTTTTCCCACCAGGGTACTCCAAGACGGCGCTAATCCACAGCGGGAAGTGATACAGGACAACACCGGTGACACTCAAACCAAAGATGAAGCCTTTTGCTTTCTGAACAGTGCAGAACCTACCCACAGTGAAAGGATGACATATACGAATGTAGTTCTCCACTGTAATAAGAACAACCAACCACACAGATAGAAATCCACAGAAATAGGTTAGAAAAAGAACGATCTGGCACATTCCATCTCGGTGGTAGAGCTGGAAAGTTGTGGCGTCCCCGATCCAGGTTGCAAGAAGGGAGAGTAAGAAGCCAGTGTCCGATAGGGATCTTGCAGCCAGGTAAAGGCTACAAGATGTTCGGCGGAGAGGTTTACTGATAAAGGTGAAGAACGCCAGGAGATTGCTTATGGTACCGATAATCGCTATGGCTGGAATGGCAACCAGGTGAACACGGTATAATATTTGGATGGCTATGCTTGGGGTCCGTGTATTGTTCAAGCCGACAGCAGTTGACGTGTTGCCGGAGTAGTTCCCAGTCTCCCACAAGGACGTTGTTTGCCATGGTGGGCTACCCAGCGTCGTGTTAACAGTGTCATTCCCTAGGATGTCATATTGGTCTGTTCTGTGCTCCATCGTAAGGTTGTCACTGAAAGTATATAAAAGATCGATAAAGCAATATTAAACTAGACATCAACAAACTATCAGACGCTTGCATTCACAGAAGTGCATCTATTGACAAAATATGTTCATCCATCTATGAGAAATATGTTTTTATTTGACAGATTCATGGGAACATGTTAATATTGACAAATAAGATTTAATGTAATGTAGAAGAGGTGAGACACAAAGGGGTTTAACGTCGCGTTCAAGAACATTGCACTGGGAGTGCTGGACAACTGATCAGCAAACCATCAGACACTTGCAATGACAGCATTTCAGCTGTAAACAAACGTACATTCATACGTACATGTTAACACTGAAAAGTAATATGACAGTTAACGTCCTTGTTTCCCAGCGCCAGACGGCATAACGTTATAACGTCTTTTGTTATGACGCGGACGAGGAACGAACCGCCGAACATCTGCATCCCCCACCCCAACCCCCAGCTCAATATACTTTAACATATCTATACTTATTATATACCTTTTGTCTGGTCCTGTGTCGTCTCTTCACTGAATTAACCGGCATAAACCAAATATTATTACGACATACATACATACATACATGCACGCACGCACTCACTCACAGATGTTTTCGAGTACTGTACGTTCTTATCATATCTTAAATGGGAGGGAAATCCAATACATCTCATCTGAACTTATCAATGACTGTATATGACACAGGGGACTGGGCCTATTGCATTAATGATCGGTTGCTGATGGTATATTGAATGGCGGTTTAGTACGTAGCTGATCCCCTGTCTTTTATCAATGGATGGACGGAAAAGAAAACACCCTTTTTCGTCCACTTGGCCAGAGGTCTTTGAAACCATTACCCAATAAATAATGTTAAGTGCTAACTGGCTCTCCAGCATAATCCTCAGTTTTAGGCCAACTTGAAGGGTACGCGCAAAAGACGACAACTCACTCAGCCTCTCAGCTTTGTTATATGGCAATCTAATGAGACTGGTGATTGGAAGTCAATCCTCAACCTTCTGGTGGATTACCCAACACATCCAAGTCTGGGTCAGTGGGATACGTACATCATAGCCTCTCACAGACTCTGCATAAACCACTTTAACACTCAGTACTTTTAGGGTTAATGTTCAAATTGGCGAAATAAATGAGGATTAATTAAAGGTTTTATGGTAAATATTAAAGGAGGACAAGGCTGGGGTCAAGTTGCAGACTTACTCCAATAACACGGATTAAATTTGACTCGTGACACTAATTAAGTCTGGAGACATACTGGGAAGAGCACCATACCACGAAGCATGTCTGTTTAAGTGTATTTGGTAAAGAGGAATTTACATTTAAATATCTTATTGTCTCAAAAGAAATGCAAAATAGGATTGTAATTATGTTTAACGTTGTATGTTTGATACGGCACCCATCACAGACACATGCAAAGGCAGGTTAATTGTTCACCTAAAAAAAACAGGGAAGATATGGTACAAGTCAAAGCAAGGAACATCATTTATGTCAAAGATGCGACAAATTTAGAAATGCCCTCCCCATGTCTACTTTGTGAAAGCTTTACTGATACCTTGAATGTTGAGACCTTCATCAGACGACTCTTTAAAGGCCTAGCTTGATTTGTGACCTGTGACCTCACAACCGTCGAAGCTTGTGCCCTAAATATCTCACAACATAACCATGTAGGTTTCCACATCAACTGAAACAGCTTGTGTACTTTGCTGCACCAAGCCAAGGCTTATCGAACAGGCTGACGAGGTTTGATTGGATGGAATCTACCCATGCTCTGCATTTTCTGTGGGGTCTCATGATATCTAGTGATGACTACGTCAAAAAGAAATCCCATTCCACTCTTTGCACCAAGATACTACATTGTCGACGAACGTCCATCTATCAACATTGAGAAAGACTACATCTATCAATGTCCAGCGCAAGCCCAACGGAGAGACGGTTTCAATATAAAAAAAAATAAGAACTAGCTAATGAAGCTCAACTTACGAGGTCTCTTTCAATGTAGAACTAGGTCACCTATAGATCTGACCCGAATATTTGCCAGATTAGTGATGGACACTTGCCGCTAGTCTGACACGCGTCTTCGACATCCGACGCACGCTTTAGATGCCGTCGTCTGAAACAAGGCTTAAAAATGCGGCATGGAGTAGTGCCAGCGCACAGACACTAAGACATATGAATGTTGAATGTCTTGGAGATGTGGAGGATCCAGGCAATGTAACCTTTCAGGCTTTGCTGCATATTGCTAGTGTTATAGTTTCACCTAACCTGGCTAATGGTCAAGTGAGCTTGATGTCATGACATTCTTGTCCGGCATGCATCGTCGCCTATAAACCTCCTTTCCTCCGATACCACTGGACCAATTTATGCTGAAACTTCAATTTATGCTGAAACTTCACATGATGACACGAGAGCTGAATGTTCAAGAAGTTCAAATCCGATTTTTAAAACGGCCAACACAGTTTAATATTGGATATATGTTATTAATGGGGCCTGCGGGTATGGTCCGGATCTTGCGTCATTTTGAATTTTGACATTGATGAGACCTTTGCTTACATCCCGTTCAATTTGTTTTTAATTGGCTTTCTCTGCTTTGCCCACATATTTGCATGTGAAACTGCTGAAATGAGACATGCAAATTCCGTCTAATAATGACTTGATATTTTGTTTCAATAATTGGATTATTGTTAGTTATTTTGTTAAAAATGTTTAAAAATATATATTTCAGAAAAAAAACCCTTTTCGGACAGAAAGGTGAAACTGCGTGAATGCAACAAATGAGTGCATTAAAACGTCAAAGGTTAAGAACATCAAAGTCGAAGTGGTTGCAACATATTAAGAGAATATCCCCGACCCCACTGTATATTAGCCTTAAGCCTCATTTCAGCGAATGATAATCTACAGTCATAGGTTTACAACCTGTAAACCAAACTGGTCTTTGAACATAAACGGTTGCAGCAAAATTAGGAGATGTTGTCAGTAGGATTTTCAGGCATAGTTTTACCATCCTACATCTTGTGGTAAATCTTGTGGTACAAGATATAGTAGCGACACAAACTGTATGATGTCACACAGAGGTCAATCATTTCACGGTTCTCTAAAGTACTAGGCAGAGCTTTCTGTTATCTCTGTTGAAGAAAGCATCGCCAAATTTATGAAAGAATTAATTAGTTCTTCAGATACATGTCTAAAACTAATGATACAGACCAATTTATTTCAAGTAGTTTAAGATGAGATGCCTGCTCACACGGGAAAAATTGGTCTTTTAGATTTACTGTTCGATATTGTGAATGCTTGCAATTTCAAAGTCCACGCATGAAACAACAGAAGTAGCAAACTCCCTCACTTTAGATATGAGTAATTGTATCGACAATTTCGACAAAAACATCAAGTGATCGAGGAAATATTTGGTCCCAAGTCAGGTCATGTCATGAAGTAAAGGAACGCACGAATTTCCATGCATTAGACAATTAATGTTTGCAAAACGCCAACATGAGTTCGACAGATGCGTTGTGTCAATTAACAATGTCCAAAAAAGCAAGGAATATGTTGACTTTCAACATCAGCAGTCACGACCTTCGGGGTAATAATAATGTCTGTTGCCCCTCTATAATCTTCACTGTTAACACACCGTCACGTATGTACTTTACTGCAAGGCAGATAGCTCTTCCTGGATGAAGGATCTTGTAACGGAAATATGAACAGAGACATCAGAAGCCTTAAAGATCACTTGTCCCGACAGGCCCGATAAACATCAAATGATGCAATTATTATCAAAGGTTTCCGTAAGGTGCCCCGAACCATGATATCCTGTTGTTATGCATGTAATTGCCTGTAACAAAGACGGCTTCCACGTCGCTGTCTGTGATGAAAAAGACCCTCAATGCCTCGGTTGGTGTCTGTACATTTTTGAACAGAGACCGATCATATTAGAAATGGGTTATGCAAGGGCGTTGTTAAGGAGACATTGATTGGTGTTTTAATCCTACACCCGTCGATGTGATGGAGGGTTGTCGACAAGAATTGTCTGCTAGTGCCTACGTGTTGAAGGACATGGTAATACATCCTTGAGCAATGTTCAGACGCTAAGGTCTCACGGCTAGGGCAGAGGCTAGTCTTTGGGTTCAACCATTGCTCCCCACGCTTTAAACGTCAGTATAATGTTTGAAGCTATTTCTTAATGTTCACCGCCATGATATTTGCTGACTGACTGACATTGCTGGACTCATGTTAAATACAGTAAAGTACGGTTATAACGAACTCAAAGGGATCACTAAATTTAGTTCGTTATAACCGTAGTTCGTTTTAAGCACATTTACAGCATATATACAGCAAGTGGACGGAACAAAAAAACTTCGTTATATCCGTCAGTTCGTTATAAGCGTGTTCGTTATAAACGTAGTTTACTGTTTTGTACAATTTCAAACATTTAACACGAAGTCACTTGTTCAGCAAATAACTAGGTAGTTGGAGGTGAGGTGAGGTGAATGGGGTTTCACGTCAAGATTATTGTACGCGTTCAAGTTTATTGCACGTATGCTAAAAAACAAAGTTAGGTATCATATATATTTTTTGGGGAAACTTTTGGCAGTGAAGACTTCGCACGCAAATTCAAAAATATCATACTTAGCGATGTGCATTCACGTCGTTGGTGTGGCGTTGGGATCGAACCACAAACCTTCCACTCTCCGGACAAACGCGCTGTGTACAGTTTGAATAAATCATAGTGATTATTTCTGCCGTCTCATGTGTGATAATAATCAAATGATTTAACTTCCGACCAAGAGTTACCACCCATGCACAGGGTCGCTACATTCCACTGTTCCACCTACGTCATCGCAATGTAACCTTCACTTGTATTTTAACGGAATATTATATATTTTAAATATGAAATATGCAACTTTGAAAAAGTTCCGCTAACCTTAAACTGGCTTCAAATGATGTAGGAAAAATGTCTTTACTTTGCCAGAGCATGTGGAGTGAGTGAGTGAGTGAGTGAGTGAGTGAGTGAGAGAGAGTAGGTGGGTGGGTGGGTAAGTGAGTGAGTGAGTGAGTGAGTGAGAGTGGGTGGGTGGGTGGGTAAGTGAGTGATCGAGTGAGTGGGTGGTGTCTGAGTGAGTGAGTTGGGTGAGTGAGTGGGTGAGTGATAGAGTTGGGTGAGTGAGTGAGTGAGTATGGGTGGGTGGCTCGAGTGAGTGAGGGGGTGGTGGGTGGGTGAGTGTGGTCGAGTGAGTGATCGAGTGAGTGAGTGAATGAGTGCGTGCTCCATCCACGGTGTCACGCTGACAATCACCGACTGCTCAACATCAGTGTCACACTGAAAATCACTGACTGACACGTAACATATTTCGGTAGCTGGGCTAATACTCAAACAGAACCATGTAGCCAGCTAGGCAGGTAGTTCAGTATTGGGGAGTAAAACAATCACGATGATGATAATTGCCACAGCGACATGACTACAAGGCTTTACGATCTCATTCTCCTCATTAATGGCCCACAGGAACACCATGGTATTCCCCCTTTTGGTGTGGAATGCTGACGGAGACTACATCTTTGCCCTGCCACACAGGGAGTTACGATAGCACAAGGACATCCTGGGTCGAGCAATGCACACAGATGACGAAAGTATTGATAAGTATACAGAACCCGAATGGTAAACAGGCAGTTTTTGCTTTTCTCTTCTTTGCATTGAGTGAGTGAGTTGCTTTTAGCGCCGCTTTAAACAGCATTCCATTTATATCACGGCATGTCAGCATAATGAGGGAGGAAAGCCCGAAGTGATGCAGGTCTCATACGTTTACCACTTCGATGAAACCAACGAGCACGGGTATGGTGCTGACAAACCTAGAAACATAATCGGTGAGAACAGGGATTCGAACCCACAGTCACAGGTTTCTGGCGTGCCCAAGGGACACAACTCTGCACAGCGATTCGCGGCGCCTGGGCCACCCATGCAGCCGTTTTTGGCATTAGACGTGTGGGATCGTACACAGCCTGTTTCTCGAACAACGTTTAATGCAACGGGGAATTGAAAAGGAGAATATAATATATGTTTACTTACCAGGGTACCACTTAAGGGTGCAGTTGCTATTATTTTCAATTGAATAAACCCAAATAACCAATTTATTGTTATTTAATTTGGTGTGACGCTTCTAAAAACACAAATTATTGAAGGTTCTGGTCAGGAGGTTGAAGCATCGTAAAATGATTGTCCCACCGTGTGACACGTAATTCCTATCATAATCGATGTTACTATCATCAGCCAGTGTTTTAAGCCAGCTCAGTGCTGAGCATGTTTTTAATATTGGCTGGTATTATGTACAAGCATCGGTAAGTGATGACGTAAATCCTGCTGGGGTATCGTGCAGGCATCTGAGGCACAGAAAGTCCCCTTGATCCCCAGCGAGGTGGCCTAGCTTTAGTTGCTGGTGGCTTATAGCCCGTGTTTTCAACACTTATAAATAGCCAGGCTAAATATGATGGATATGTTTTCTTTTGAATATAAGTTAAGTGTTTTTATATGAAGTTTTTGTAGATATTAAAACTTGTTCTCGTCGTTGAAATAATGCCGATGCGACGTTAAAATATAACTCACCCACCATTTACGAAATATGTATGGCAATGCAATTTGGGAAGTTAACACAAAACACATCAGACAGTTCGAAATTTGGTGTTTTTGCACTCAGCAATATTCCAGCTATATGACGGCGGTCTGTAAAATAATCGAGTCTGGACCAGACAATACAGTGATTGATAGCATGAGCGTCGATCCACACAATAGGGATCGATGACATGCATCAACCAAGTCAGCGAGCCTGACACCCGATCCCGTTTGTCGCCTTTTACGACAAGCATAGTCGCCTTTTACGGCAAGCTTGGGTTGCTGAAGACCTATTCTACCACGGATCAACACGGATCCATCGGCACATGAGGTACAAACTGTATTTTACATGGCGGTGGACAGAGGTGAGCCGGGAGTTTTACATTTTTCGTTATAATGTGACCACATTTACATAGTTTCTTTTGGACAGACATCTTATGGCAGTTAAATAATTGCTGTAGTGTCATATTTGGTCTTTTTGAATAGTGTTTTGGGATGTACATGTCCCTTCATTGAAATATTTACATTTGAAAACATAGTGGAATTCATCTCAAATGTCAAAACTATCACACAACTTGGATAAACATTCGACAGTGTGCTGTAGAGATAAACGTTTCAAAACTTGCTTAGTTTTCTCTATGTGTGTCCAATTCATGCTGGCTTACGAAGAAGCTATGCTGCAAACTTTCAATGCCATATAAGAAATATGATATCACCAAATAATACGTGAACGTGTTGAGCTTCATACTTAGTTTAAGTCTATTGTCGGGGATTCCGTTATTCAGATGGACAACATATCAAGATACTGGTACCAACTCATACCAGTTCGCGTTTACTTTGGTCATATTGGGAACTGAGATACTTGCATTATGTGGAGCTTGTTGCCTGGAGATGTAACCATGCTAAAGTAAACTTGTCGCGGCTACTCCGGTAGTAGCACCGATGTATACGCCTTCAAGCAAAACACAAGTGCTAGGAAGATGTGGAAGATGAGCTGCATGTTCTACTTCAATGTCCAATTTATAATGATGTCCGTTAAGAGCTTTTAACAAAATGTATTGATGTGTGTCATGATTTTAATCTTCAAAATGATTATGTTAAATTGTGTTTTATTCTCGCCAGCCCTATTGTTGTACATGTTGCTGCCAAAACCTGCAAGTCTATTTTAAACATACGGAAAGATATTTGATATACTGTATAGTGTGTTTAACTTTTGTGTGTACATTTACCTTTTATTTATTTGTATTTTAGTAATCTTTATTTGTTTATTTTAACGTTTTAACGTTTTCGTCTCACAACTCCAATAGGAGTGGCTCATTTAAATATTATATATATATATTTATATTTTTATGTAATATTTGAGGTGAGACGTAAATACAATATCTGTCTGTGTGTCTGTCTGCTAACAATGACGACAACACGTCCCGACCCGTTAAACATAGTTATGGGCATTGTAAAGAATTAATACAGAATAATCTCAGCACAAATCCCTCGTCAACGTGACTAAAAGGCCTTAATTGGGACCTAGTATTAACGATGTTGGCATAAACGCTTGGTTTCGTACCGTCTCATAACTATCCGTCACTGACCAAACGGCGGACGTCAACAGCGGGAGTTCCCGGAGAAGCCATCTGGTGGATATTACCTGGTTTACTCATTTAAAGGAGATTATTAGACACGTATATGGCGCATGAGGCTGTGCTACCACACTTGTGGGTGATCTTATTCGATTCTGTACGCGGGTAATGTTAACACTGGCACCAGTGAGAGGCTCTATAAGGCTTCTTGTAGAGCTCGTAAAGCAATTACGTGTGTTTTTCACTTTATAATGAATACTTCGAGCCTAAATATTTTTTTTCTATAATCTACCTTGCATCAATGCCATTTTTGTGTCGGGAATTTAGTTCGTTGGTGTCAACAGTCTGAGGCGTAATTACTATTTTAAAGACTTTTCTGGAACAATTTATTTCTTACCATCAATTTCGAATTGACGAATTATTGCTGAAAGTGGCGTAAAACCATATACACTCACTCAACCAGTCACTAACAACATATTGGTAACATGTAGATCAAATAAGACACAATATAAACGATTGTTTAAAACAAATTGCATATACGTTCTATTCAATTACCATATGCTTTACAGAAAACCCTTACAGGAAGACGATATACGTATTAGTTTAACCACGAACTTCAGGATGAAGCGTTCCTATTTATTTTGGGGAAAAACATCTAGTCATTCCTCTTTCCTGAATGACACAAGCACCCACAAACATCAAAACAGAAACGTCAACAAAAAATGACAAAATTAAACATGGGTGATCCATCAGTGGACCAATAAAAGTCACTTTCGTACTCTCAAAGGCGTATTTATGTCAGCGCCGTTGAAGGCACCTGCGACGTTTCTACAGGAATTCCACACATAGCGGAAGACCATGGCAGGTAAATATCCAACGTGGAATTTCTTTCGTCAATTAGATATCTCGTGGCACCCATTACAAAAAAGCTACCTGACATTCCTATCCATTACAGTCAGTGAACGAGTTCTGCGCCGGTTTTAGAAATCGTTTAGTCTTATCACCACGCGCGACACGACACATAATGCAACCGTGGAGGAATCGAACCCGGGTTTCCGGCGTGACTTGCATCCACTGCGCTACCCAACCGCCTCCGTAATCGTGGCTTATATTTCACGAGAAGAATGGACATGGTGTTGGAGGAACACCAAGTATACTTTCGTTGATGGATGACACATATACACGAAGCATATACGTGAATTTTGTGTGTAAAATTGATTGGTACTGAGGATGGAACCTCCAAAAGAGGCGCGTTGGTGAAGACTCAGAAGCCCGAGTATGGTCCTGACTCACGAAGGATCATAATCGGTGAAGGTCTAGGATCATGACCCGCGATCCTGTCGATACCTGACGCAACACTGCGGAGTGAAATATGTCGCCTAAGTCACGGTATGACTCACCGAGCCTGACCACAAACCTTCGCGACCTCCGTGGTCTAGTGGTAGAGCGTCCGCCCAGAGAGCGGTAGGTCCGGGGTTCGATCCCCGGCCATTAAAAGATGGTACTTGTTGTTACCCTGTATGGCGCTCGGCATTACGGGGCCAAAACAAGGACTAGTCGGTTCGGAGTCAATATACTGTATCACTGCGGCATGGTATTTCAGTGGGCTAGCACTATAAACTCGGCATCAGTCCGGACTGGTACGCACACACACACACACATACACACACACACACACACACACACACACACGCGCGCGTGTGCATGCACATCACTATATACATCAATAATCTTGGACGTGACGTTCAACCCAATTTCACTTCACCTCCCCCCCCCCCCCCCCAACCCCTAACGACCAGCATATGTTACTTGAGCTGTATTAAGTACCTCCAATGACGCCTTATAAATCAACTAATCACGTACATCCAATAGCAGCTTTAAGTACAACCTTATAACGCCCGCTACCATCACTCCAGTATTAATGACAACAAGATCCTTCTTTGAAGTGGATATCAAACACCCACCTGTAATTATAATGATTGGAACGGATACGTCCGTTCCAGTCACAGCTATAGGTTGTTATGATAGGTGTCATGGTCTCGATGGGGAAGATCGATAAAGACACTGATCCGTATAATTCCGCCCCATCCGCCCACCGTTTCCACATAGAATTCTTGCCAGGCTCGGCGACACTTCGGCTAGGGATGTTACAACACTGGCAAGCACCTAAGCATGTAGGATTCTTTAATTTTGGATAGTTGTAACCACGTTGCTGAATTTTGAGTTGACAAGGATGTGAAGTACTTCCTGATTGGATGGCGCCTGTTGCATCAGTGAATGAATGGAATCGGGGTAATGGGAATTATTTTGAGTCGGGGTTAGCGGAGATTTGTAAGGATTCGCAACACTCATTATATATCATTGTCCGTGTTGGTATTAGGCTGAGTGTGATAGGGGACTTTGGAGGATTCAAATAGCGAAATAAATATAGCATCATTATCGTTCCACCAGGAAGAGTGTTTCTTGCCGTTTTTCTTTTCCACAATGTTAGCAATTTTATGTGATACTTTTGTTTTTCTACTTGATATCTAACCGTCTATGGTGCCGCATATGCTTCGCAGATTGGCGGCCCTTCGGCGAGCCAGGATCTCCGGATGGCGAGCCGAATCCCAGGTTCGCTCTGGCAGTGATTATTGCCAACCAAATATCCGTGACTGGGAGTGATTTCGTATGAGTTGGTTGGTTGGTTGGTTGGTTGGTTGTTTAACGCCGCACTCTACAATATTCCAACTATATGACGGCAATCTGTAAATAATCGAGTCTGGACCAGACAATCCAGTGTTTGACATCATGAGCACGATCAACGCAATTTGGATCGATGACATGCATCAACCAAGTCAGCGAGCCTGACCACCCGATCCCGTTAGTCGCCTTTTACGACAAGCATAGTCGCCTTTTACGGCAAGCATGGGTTGCTGAAGACCTATTCTACCCCATATGAGTGTGGAAAGAGTGTTTTCGCTTTAATTTACCAAAGTTGTATTCTCTGAGATCGGTATCACTTTTGACTTTCCTCCAACACTAAAATGACACACCGCGGTGCCACCAAAATGTTTTCAAGAGCGGTGTTAAGACCAAATCAAACACTCTGCAGAAAAAGACTTCAAATGAGTACAGTATGTTCTCAATCTCCCTTCTGGCTCGACCGAACATTGCAAGCTGTAACCAGGTTAGTTATGGTTGATTGTACACAATTTGCCAGTGCTAAAATATGAATTTTCGTATAAGGTATAGTCTGATAAATTCTGAGGACTGTTTAAAATATTGGGGATATTAATCTCCAGAGCTTGCTTAGGATCTTATCTCGATTTTTCTTAGAAACAATATCAGTGATTTGTCAGTCGGACACCGTCCACTATCAATATAGATCTATCTGAAGCTTATCTTTTAGACAGTGGCATTACTACCATATAGACAAAGGGCAATAGTCCACATATGTTTCAACATTGTCAGTGATCGGCCCATCCGCTAGTGGGCCAGCCTGGTTCCCTGGGTATGCTGCGCTGGCGCTATACTGACCAAGTGTATGACAGCCTGGTCTGTTTGTGGGATTGCACTTTATCAAAGGGAAGCTACTCTAGTCTAGGAAACGCCACGTTTGTTTTGTGACTGCCTTGCCTGTCCTATTGTTTGTTTCACAATGGGAATATCAAATGCAGTCAGTTATCCCACACAGGGATAAATTGAAATAAGGCACAATTTCGGATATATTTCGGAGATATAACTGTTTTTAATTCGGGAAAGTACCCAAAGCCACAGGGGTCTCCAAGCAAAGGTATGGAGACTGATATTCGGACCATCCTCGTAAACTTTCTTCGCAATTTACATCTCTAAAGTTGCCTGCAGACCTCAGCAACGCCACTTTTAGAAGCCAAGTAAATTGTTCTAGTCCCTTATAGTCAAAGATCGACGCACTAGACAATGTCAACGCCATGTTTGTTTGTAAACACGAAAAGTAGTACCTGCCTGACCTCTTATATTTGCATATTGATCCGCACATGGCCCCCATCGGATACCGTTTTTCTCCGTTGGGTTTATCCTATCGGGAAACCTACCCATTATATGATAAGGTGTTACATCACGATATTTTCTAGAAACTGGTCTTCACGTACCTGCAATTCCAAGTGCGAGTCACATTGACCTTGTGGTAGGTGCTCCATAACCCCTTCTCACCATGTCCTTACTACCCTGATACATTCACCAATAATCATAATAAGTGAGTATTATTTTGCGCGGCTTTTACCAATATTCCAGCATGTCACGGCTGGGGCACTAGAAGTGGGCTTTGCACATTGTACCCAGGTGGACCGCCTCCGTGGACTAGTGGTAGAGGGTCCGCCCGGAGAGCGGAAGGTCCGGGGTTCGATTCCCGGCCGCCTCATACCTAAAGACGTTAAAATAAGGTACTTGTTGTTACCCTGTCTGGCGCTCGGCATTAAGGGGCTAAAAGAAGGATTGGTCAGCTCGGAGTCAGTAAACTGTGTCTGAGTTGGGTATTCATGTTAAACTGCGGCATGTTTCTCAGTGAGCTAGCACTATTAATCGGCATCAGTCCGGACTAGTCCAAGCAGCCACACACATACATGTGCATGCACGTCGCTATATAAGCGCAATAATCTTGGACGCGACGTTATACCCCATTTTACCTCACCTCACCTCACCTTGTAATCATGTGGTTGTAATCCAACCTGGGCTACAAAAAAGCTCACCCCTAAAACTATTCAGAAGGGCAATGGAGTCAAGTTCCACTAAATATTCTGTGAAGTCATACCTTCTCTTATCAAATCGAGACGACAGGACCACACGAGAAAAATATTAATACAAGGAATCGCCTTGGAAATCAATAATAGCTAATTACTTCCATTTCGGTTCGTGGATTGCTAATGAGGATTACCTAGATCTTTAGTCAAAACAACATGTTGAAAGGATTTATTTCTTTGTTTGGTCTGAATCCAAGTGATCGTCACATCCTTAATACCCCCCCCCCCCCCCCCCCCCCACACACACACACACACACACACACACACACGCACACGCCTGCTTAATGCTCACAAATAATTTCGAGAAAAGTAATCCCAAAAGGAAGATTAAGATGCTCGCAAAAACATGTTTGAACTGGGTATTTAGATAAGTCGACATCAGTGAGCTTGTAAATCAAGTATTTAGTGCGGTCACTTGTTTTAGTGGTATAAATCGGAATTCTCGCTTGGGTGCTCGGCTCGAGGAGACGACTCTGTGACTAGGTCGGCCCCACTGGCCCACGGATGATGGTGGAACGTCAACCTCTGCATCCTGCATCCAGGGTTACACCAGTGTTGCATGCACGTCGCCAAGTGAACTTCAGTTGCATCAGGCGTGTCAGCATTTAAATATCACAATTGTTTCCTTTTCTTAAACACTTTTTTGTTGTAGCGGACCTACGGATTTATCAGTTTGGACTTGTTACTCTCTTAGTAAAGCTTGGTTTTTACATGTTTTGGCGACCCGTGAAGATCCGGGGTAGAATAGGTCTTCAGCAACCCATTCTTGCCGTAAAAGGCGACTACGCTTGTCGTAAAAGGCGACTAACGGGATCGGGTGGTCAGGCTCGCTGACTTGGTTGATGCATGTCATCGGTCCCAATTGCGTGGAGACCCGTGAAGATTCCGGGGTAGAATAGGTCTTCAGCAACCCATGCTTCCGTAAGAGGCGACTATGCTTGTCGTGAGAGGCGACTAACGGGATCGGGTGGTCAGGATCCTTGACTTTGTTGATGAATGTCATCGTATCATAATTTCGTGGATCCATGCTTATGATGTCAATCACTGGATTGTCTGGTCCAGACTCGATTATTTACACACCGTCGTCATATAGCTGGGATATTGCTGAGTGCGGCGTTAAACAACTAACAAACAAGTTTTGGCATGTGTGACAAAAGTACTGCCCTACCAGTTAAGCGGAGCCTGCTTCGTCATTTTGCGAACACCTGATGTCATCTTTGATTTTCAATGATCCATTACATTTTTTCAAACACTATTTTGCCTTTTACTTCCATTGAGATCTGTTTCGGCAGACCGATTTGTCTCTGGAGTTTGTTGCCTGGTTATAAATTACAACCTGACTTCAGCCTTTCACTTTCAACGTAGATTTCCTTAATGTTTAGCTCAATCCAAGACTGGGGCGGTCAGGTAGCCTAGTGGTTAAAGCGTTCGCTCGTCACGCCGAAGACCCGGGTTCGATTCCCGACATGGGTACAATGTGTGAAGCCCATTTCTGGTGTCCCCCGCCGTGATATTGCTGGAATATTGCTAAAAGCGGCGTAAAACCATACTCGCTCACTCCCTCAGTCCAAGACTGAGGAACCGAGATGGCAGTTGCATTCCCTGTATCGTTCGTGCCACTGAGAATTCCGTTCATCTAGCACATCACGCTTCAAACCACATTAGTTATAGGAGAGCAACGCACAATCAAAATATAAGTTCATGCCTGTATTATGCTTATTGAGTTCAGTTCGTTGGTGCATTGTAACACAATAACAAGTAGATTCCGTGATCAACCGAAAGTGCATCATTTCATTATAGACTGACCTACGACCACCGAGACTTACTCGTCTGAGGGGATTTGATTTGTACACACGGACAAGAGGAATCTGTTCTATCAATCAGGCCAGCATCAAGTACAACTTGGTAGTTCACTCCCATTATTAACCGTGTGATTGAAACACTTGCAGGTCATGTAGAGTGCATGACTAGAGCATGAGTTAGCTCACCTGAAATAAGAAACTTCTCATCGTGAATCAGATGTTCCAGTGGGTTGGGGGTTATTCATATCATTCTATTTAAAAAGGACCCACTATTTCACTTACTCAAGTTTTTGACACATTGGACGAGCGGCCTGAAGAGCCGGGTTAGCAAGCGCCAGATGTTGAGGTCGTATACCGCTAGTGACCACGTTGTTATTCAGCCTATGGACCAACAATGTTTGCAGGTGTTTACTATCACTATCCTTAGTGTACAGTACACACACCCTGTCCACTCAATAGAACCTACTCGTGCTAGTTGACCAGATGCTGAAAACACGAATTCGTTCAGGAACACAAGTGTCAAAACGTGTGGTGTCACTCAAGGCAAGTAACTTCAAAAATGCCTGTTTACCTAGTAGGAAATGGGAACCCGGTATAGGAGTGAATGTAAAAAACCTTCCAGCGCCTGTAGGCAGCATCAGTTGTATACCCCCCAGGGAGTTGAGAATGATAACTGGAATACACACGGATCCACAGATAGGGGAACAAATATAAAACCTCATTCGAGCAGAAACGTATAGACACCTGAAGACAAATGCATATTGTAATAATTGTATTAATACCCAATTTTTGAGGGGGGCATTTAGGTAATATTTATTTTGAAGAACCTGAACCACATTTTGTTCCTTGATAATCTGGTACATTACCAGCCCCAAACTGGTCCAAAACTGTTGTGTTGAAACTATGTCATACTAGGTTTCAATAAAAGAGGATCTGCCAGATTTTAGACAAAATTATGCCCGACCCATCTGCCACACGCAACAGCCTGGAAACAGATTAGGAAGGGTTAACGTTCTAGGGGAAAATCTATCGTTTTCGGTCACACCTCAGGGTATATAATTATTTTAGTGTCAGCTAGGACAAGTGATGAGAGGTTCATCGCAGCGAGACGAGCCGCTGTTTTGTTGAAGTATCGTCAGAAGCACGTATTTCTCCTGCTTCGTGAGTTGACGTGAAAAACAATATACGATGTTCACCTTTTAATCGCAGAGATGTCATCACGGGTTTCAGATTCTTCTTGTGTGCTTGCGATAATGACGAAAAACATACATCGGATAATACTTTGATCGATCAGTTAATTTCTTCTCTTGCCAAAACGTCCTCTACTGATTGATACCAGTTCTTAATCTGCCTATTAATTTTTATTTAAAAAAAATGAATCGATGAAGTTGTCCTTCAGGCTTATTAATTTCAAAAAACATTTCCATTTGAAAATGACAGCTTTGAGAAGTGAAAATATGCCTTTGGCATATTTGTTTAAATTATTTTTACCCCAGTGCGTTATAACTAAATAAGGACAATTTGATCCATGCGTTCTATAACGTTAATGTTCCAATTTATTTGCAGAGTTGCGTCCCTTTGGCGTACCAGCAACATATGATCATCAGTTCGAATCTCGGTTTAGCATGATTTTGTTTCTAGGTGTTAATTATGACATAAATGTCTAACACCTGCTTCAATTGGGGCTTTCCTCTCACGGCGGTCGGTTAAAGCGTTCGCTCGTCACGCCGAAGACCCGCGTTCGATTCCCGACATCGGTACAATGTGTGACGCCAATTTCCGGTGTTCCCCGCCGTGATATTACTGGAATATTGCTAAAAGCGGCATAAAACCATACTCACTCACTTTCCTCTCACACCAACAGGCTTTGACATAACTAAAATTATATTCAATGCGGCCTTAAACCAAACTCACCCGCTCACTTCAAAAGACGAATTATGAACATGTTTATAGCCCCTTTACTAACAGAGCCAGAGATCGCGAATCAATAACCTATTCCCAGACAAACGAGAGAGGTTAGATAAGTCATGGAAAGTTATTAGATGACAGCAATTCATTGCAAGACATTCCATTCCATGAGAGCAGTAGAGGTTATGGAGAACAGTGATATCAGATAATAACGTCTAAATTATTCCCTTATGTGATTTGCCAAGTCTACAGAACTCCCCCATCCGGCGCTTTTACCCTCGTATACACAAGAACGCCCGTTTGCGACGTGGCATGAGCCCCGATCCTTGTACCTGATTTGGCTATTCAGTAATTGGAAGGAACAAGCATCGTCATTTTCCGGAGGTGGACATCGATATAATCAGGAACGGTGCCACGGCAATAAAGTACAGACACTCTACATAAAGCATCTCCAATTGCAGGGTCGGATATTGGAAACCATTTGTGTGTTGACTTAATGATCGACTATTCCTGTTTTTATTAATCCGAGACATGAAGCGAATTATTGTAACGATAGCTTGTCGAGCCTGCTCGAGTTGTCGAGACTATACTTGTTATTACGTCGGTGCAATATCACGGGAGAGTGAATACGTGGAAATACACATTCAGTGAGGTCATTGATTTACAAAACAACGCGTCTGTCATTCGGAGGAGTGAGTGAGTTGGGTTTAACCGCTGTTAACAGTGTTCCAGTTATATCACGGCGTGTCAGCTTATGATGGAAGGAAAAGCCGAAGTGATGAAGGTCTCAAACGCATGCGTTTACCACTTTGGTTAAACTCACGAGCACGGGTATGGTGCTGACAAACCTAGAAACATGATCGGGGCGAACCGAGATTCGAACCCACAATCATAGGTTTCTGGCGTGCCCAAAGGCGCAACTCTGCACAGCGAAGTGCGGCGCTTCAGACCAGTGTTACCGCATTCAGAAGAGGCAATTCAGGAGTTAAGCTATACCTAAGTTGGCACAAATATATCATTTAGTGACCCAAGCTCGCTCTTATGTTCTAAACATTCATTTTCATTTATCTCACCTCGTGCATTTCCCTTTGTAGTGTAGACTGTTTCAGGAGTAAAACTATATCTAAGTTGGCACAAATATATCATTTAGTGACCCAAGCTCGCTCTTATGTTCTAAACATTCATTTTCATTTATCTCACCTCGTGCATTTGCCTTTGTAGTGTAGACTGTTTGGGGAGGTTAATACGACCGCAGAGCTACACACATTATTCTTTCTTGAAAGCGACCAACTCATCGGGGTGTTGCGCCGGTTGGTCACAGCGACAAGTTGATCCGAACTTGTCACTGAGAAGGGATTACTCGCATTCATATAATAACATGGATATCTCTGAATCGTTTCCTCAAAAGCTCGTTGTAGCTATAGGCTTTGCGCCGCGACAGTGCGACGTGTGTGTGCGGGCGTGTGTGCGCGCGTAAGAGGGGGAAAATAGTGAGGTGAAATTGGGTTTAACGTCACGTCCAAGATGAATTGACGTTTATAGCGATGTGCATGCACACGTGTGTGTGCGTGCGGGCGTGCGTGCGTGTGTGTGTGTTCCAATAGCAGTTTAATTTTCAGAACTCAAAACAACGCTCGTATTCTTCGACACCCCCACTATCACTTAAAAAATATCCATAGCAGCGTTATCTTTGGACTTGGATTTCACGTAATATATCACCATCAAGTTACCGTTAACGTGCACATGCTTTCCGATATGGAACACACCTGCCATCTGCACTATTCACACTCACAGCCAGAAATAGTCATCCGACGGGTACCCGTGGATGTCATGTGATAGCAACGTGTATAACTCGTTATACGTAGGATACGGGTTACACACGACAGTACCTAATGACTTGTATCGCCTGACGGAAAATTTAAAACAATAGATCATCAAACGTGTCGTTTTATATAATTAATCTCGACAGTAGACACGTTACAAACTCCTCACGAGTACACCTACGAAGATCATATGCATGCTTTCAGACAAATGTGTTCCTATTATCGGTCCTGAATTAAATAGTTTTACATTCATCATGATTTCTCCCTTGTCTTGGTACCAAAGTTATTTAGGTACGATCGGGAGTGAAGTCCCAGACAACAAAGTCGAAGGTGTCATTCAGTAAAATGTATAGATGGTCTACATATGTCAGAGTAATAGTTGCATGCCTCGTTCAAGGTTAGAGTTTAAAGTTTGTTTTTCATTGATCAGATATCAATAGAAAACTGTGATGAAACAATTTTGAAAACTACAAACGTTACTACAGTTTACATATACTAGTATATATCTGGTACCATGCTCGTTGAACCTATATTGTTATACCTGAAATACCGAATTATTTGTATGCTGAAATATCAAACTAATCGGGTAATATCAAATAACGATTGTAAAATTACAATCGTCCTCTTTGCTTTGGAATTTAACAGTAGCCCCCCTTTGAAAAACAAATTTATCTCGCTCCGGCAAACCCAATTATCACTGCTAGCCCCAAACTGGCATTAACCAATAACATTTGATTCCTTCGAAGCCCATTGTCGGACACATCGAAAATTCATTTAACAACGCTCGTGGTTTAATGTGTATTTTTAATTCATTGGAACTATTAGCATTATAAAATAGTAGCTAATTTACATGAAATAAAAACATCAATAAGTCGTCATTTTTTCTGGCTATTAGTAAAGCATTTACACCAGTCGGTGATCATGCATTTTTTCAAGTAAACCTAGTCATGACTTATAAGATATGAAGTTAATCTGGAGATATATTTTGTGAACATCGGGAATATGGTGATATGTTACAAGTGTCTTCCTTGCTTCTGGATGAGTTTTATTTACACTTCCTGAGTTCCCGTGCAATTTACTGGATCGAAGTTTTCTGTGGCGTTCGTAGTAGATTTGGTATATTTGTTTATTTATGATAGTTAACAATTGCAACATAAAATGAGATATATTAACTGATTTTTAAAACAAATAGAATACGTTATACGATATCAGAACGGCTTTTTCTTCACACGCCCTCGAAAACTTACGCTTGTGGACAGACGTCATATTTTCATTTCCTATCTTTTTCTTTGAGTGAAACTTTTTGGGAGGTATTTATTTATTATATGGTCTCTGGTTTAATATATTCAGCAAACATTCGGCGTATCCCCTCTTATCGTAAGCCCCTCCGGGCAGGACCCTTAATCTCCAGCGCTATCTATATATTTCAATTAACACCTTCTTACGTCGCCGGATCTTACGTATATACATACACGTGGGACAATGACCTTGACACACGTTACCTAATACCTCGCTCTTCAAAACCCGACTGACATGGTCAGTCAGTCAGGGAGATAGCCAGAAGGTAAGTGACAGAACAGTTCTCCCAACCCGGGAACATTGGCCACTCGGTCCCGGTTTGCTTTCTGTCACGTTCTTATCAACATGTACCCTTTCGACTTATTCCAAACCGTCAACAATAAACATGGTTGCTATCGTCTTAAACTTCATCCCTGAGTTTTGTCTTCCGTCATCACCCTGAGCTATCATCCGGGGACCGAAACATACGCCATTGGACATATACATGGCCTTTGTTCGTGACAGTGTTAGTTTTGAGAGGAGAAATGCAACGCTTCTGATTGTTAGTTTTGTCGCTAATTACATACCATTTGCAATGTTGTGTTCTTGTCGTGATCAGGAAAATCATTACGAGAGCAAAAACATGCTAGAGCAACTCATTAATGCACTAATGAATGACGAACGGAAATATTGGTGACAAAATATAGGACATTAGTGTGAAATCATGATAATATGTTGAATGAAAAATATGGCATCGACTGAAACAAATGGAAACATTTATGGCCTTGACATGTATACTCCAAAGCCATGACATATTAACTATATTAGTAATATGAAAGAATCCGGTGGTCCTTAACACTCATCGTAGTATATTAGATAGATACGCGATAAATCGCAAAGAACAATGAAGAACGAAGCGTGGTGATTTCACGACAAAACATTGTTCTACCGTGACGTCATTTCTGGAGGTTCGAATATGCGCTCGCAACTTGATGACGTCGTATATTGGACGACGTTACTTTTTAGAGGGAATTGCCTAGTGAGTTGTTCCCTTTATGTGTGAATTTTAGAATATCGAGATAGGTCAGCTCTACATGATAATTTATTTTTCCATAGTTCTTCCTCGTGGGTAGTTATTTCATTTAACACAATCTTTCTCCACTTAGTCTTCGCGGGGAATTCCCCTGTGCAAACGTAGTGAAATACATGATGAAGTAGGTTATATTTGTTGGCTGTTTACATAAACTGTGTAAATTTTTGTTATGAAAGAAATAGAGTGAAGTTGATGCGCAGAAAACAGTTTTACAAATTGAGACACATAAGTTGTTGCAGAGACGCCCCAGCAGCTGAAGTCTACATTTATCTATATAGCCAACCATGCTCCAAAGTCCTAGATTAGCAATAGTGGCATCAGTGGGGTAACGTTTGTCAAAACCTTGTACAATACTTGCAAAGTAACGCTGGGTGCTTTCAGCTAATTCAAGATCTTTACCATGCAGAGGAAGTGGTAATTCACATCCATAAAAACATGTTGTTAAGATCATTCTTTTCCATATCTCAATACTTGCATACTGATGTAAGTCACTACTATTTAGACCAACAGAGAGGAGAGAATTAATAGTACGCCTTGCTTTTGTGCAGCTCTCTTTAATATATAATTTGAAAGAAAGATTATTTTGTAGAACAACACCCGTATATTTTACATTATCAAACATAGGTATGTCATAGTAAGCATGCGTACACAATAATTGCTTCTTTTAATGAAACACAACAATTTTACTTTTCGATGCATTATAAGTTAATCGCCATTTGGATGCGTAATTAACAACTGTATTGAACGGTCGTTGCCTATATTGTTTTGGCAAAAAGTCGACATTACAAAATGGGTAATTGAGACAATACATATACTTGATTCCATGCACGCCATGTCTGATACTGCAGTGAATGGAATAAATATCATGTCGTTCGATCCAAGTGAGATAGAACACTGATCCAAATAACCAATAATGACTCATAGTAGGGTGGATTGTGACAGGACGGTTTCATGTGCATAATATCCTGGAAACAACACGAAACAAATGGCCATGGCGCCCAGCAACCTAATAACGTAAGAGCTCGCCAATGAAGCTGAAGACAACGCAACAGCGTCAGGTGGATTCAAACTATCCATCTCTAAAACCGATTTCTGCCCGGCATAATTACAGCTGGAATCCTACCTGATTGCAACAAAGGTTGTCATGAGGTGACCCCCAACGTCTTCTCCGTGTGGTACCGTGGCAAAGCGAACACCATGACGTTCAACTCGCGACTACCGTGGTTCTGACGCCATGTTCGCTGAGTATCACATCAAGGCTGATCTTTCCCGTCTACTGCTTCACAAGTAATTAGGATACGGTAAGGGTTGAGTTACGGCAGGGACAGCGATTACACGAAGACTGAGAAGTCAGACCGTTCGACTACACCATGGCAGAGGCATGTTGTACCAAAACGACAAGGCCTGACCACCCGTCGTTAGAGCGACGTAGAAGTATCAACTGAATAACGATCGCCCTACTCATAGCCCAGTGAGCATGTGTGGAATCCAACGCTGCAGAACGTTGCCAAAGTCCCAGCTTGTGGCCACCTGGAGCTAGACGTAATGATGTCAGTGTATCCTTGTCGAGGTCATATTAACCCTTGTGGCTTTTTATACGGTTAACTATAATTTGCTTGTTTGTTTGTTTGTTTTTTGTTTAACGCCGCACTCAGCAATATTCCAGCTATATGACGGCGGTCTGAAAAGAATCGAGTGTGGACCAGACAATCCAGTGATTGACATCATGAGCATCGTTCCACGCAATTGGCATACGGTGACATCCATTAACCAAGTCAGCGAGCCTGACCACCCGACCCCGTTAGTCGCATCTTACGACAAGCATAGTCGCCTTTTACGGCAAGCATTTGGGCTGCTGAAGACCTATTCTACCCCGGATATTCACGGGTCTCATATTTCGAACAAGGTCACATGCCTAAAGAGACGCCACACGGAACGTGCTTCGGCATGTCATACCTGCTTGGTTCACGTGATCTTTATAAAAAAAACTATGAATCCCGACTGGGAGGGAAATATATTTCTTCCATACTATCAGCGCTCATTACTGTAAAGTGTTGATTGCCATTGTCTATTGCTAATCACCTATCAGCGCCAATCATCTGTTGGCTTCCCTTGTTGGCTACCCTTTGTTATTTTCCACCTTTTGTTATCTTATCATTTTGTTGTCCTTATCTGTACAATGTCATATATATGCTCTCTGCCTCATGGCATTCATTCACCTGATGAAGGAGAAAGCATCTACTCCGAAACGTTGTGTTCCTCATAATAAAGAAGTTGATATCCATATATTCTCTTCCTTAATTTTGAATTTGTTTTGAATTTTGTCATGTTTTACAATGTCATATTAAAACATGTCGGTAAAAGAAATTCGTTGTGGCCGAACCACTGTGGGAACATGTGGTTTTATCCGTCCCTCGTTATGTTTTATACCACTTGACTACGGTATAAAACCTAACGCAGGACACATAAAAACACATGAACCCTGAATGATACTGCTATAATTTATATTTATGTGGGACAGGACGAAGCCCTGGAAAATCTTTTTTATCCAGCTGGATCACATCACTAATTTGTAACGATGATGTTTCAACAACATATTTATCTTTCAACGAGGCCGGGAAAAAAACAATAATTACATGTTTCTATAATAAACGGACTGGGACAAGTCACAAGGTGAACATAACAGAACAGACTGTGAGTCAGCCGTAAGTGTACATTACATCAGCATTTACCATATATAATAATAGCCAGTCTACAGTCTGGGCCTCTGTATGAAGCTGTCATTATGTCTTCAGGCCGTCGACGTTGACGTTGCCCTTTACGTCTGTCGCTAATGGATGATGATAATCTGGTCTTGAGCGGCAATGTACCGCTTTTTTATACCAAGTGTCATCTCCCTGTGTCTAACCTCGCTCAAAAAGTGAGTGAGTGAGTATGGTTTTACGCCGCTTTTTGCAATATTCCAGCAATATCACGCAGGGGACACCAGAAATGGGCTCCACAGATTGTACCCAGGTCGGGAATTCGGGTCTTCGGCGTGACGAGCGAACGCTTTAACCACGAGGCTACCCGGCCGCCCCCTCGCTCAATAAAGTAATGACGTGTTTTATAAGTGTTTTAGGCAACTTATAAACTTATACATATATTTCAACAAGGCTGATGGAAAATGGAAGATGTTACGTTATAATGACAGTGAACTACCGCGGGATCTTGACGGTAGAAAACCGTGTTGTTTTCGGGTAAGTATATATGGGCCTCCGGCAACCTATGCTGGTCGTAAGAGGCGACTCAGTGGATCGGGTGGTCAGGCCGATGACTTGGTGGATCGCATGTCATCGTTTCCCAATTGCAGGGATCGATGCTCATGATGTCAATCACTGGGTTGTCTGGTCTAGGGTTCCGTTGTACAAAGAGATCTTAGCGCTAAGGGGATTGTAACTCCCATACATTGACATAGACTTACGACAGTCGGTGTGCGAAGGTTGTTTTGTACAACGCACCTTGATTCAAATTTTAAACGACTATAAGAAAAGTATGGCGCTTGCTGTTCTAAATGAAGACAAGTAGTGATGGTCGCTCTCTTGGGCGAACTTTCCGATTCTAATCACGATCAATATGGGTTGGCGTTAAGAACTTATGACAACACTGTCAAGGTCAATCCCGGGGTAGCCAATGCTGATTATCAGATGGTCGTGACAATGTTTTGATTAAAGATTAACAGCGATCGATATCGATCTAGTCAAGAATCGATCAGTAGCTGTCAAACCTTTACTCGGTATACAGCGAGGGTATACTTTTGTTCGGCCCTGTAAATATTGTCGCTGCTCAGCCTCTACCGTCAGGTTCGTTTTCGTCCAAGGTGAATGTGCCGCGTTAAGCAGCATGTGTGAACGCGGTACAACAGAAGGTACAACAGCGGAACACCTGTGTAACGTCGTCGCTCGCTGACAAGATAAGTGTGCAGCGGTAGTGCATCCGTAACGAAAACCATAAATATAACTTATCCACGATAAAATTAGAGAGAGAGAGAGAGAGTGAGAGAGAGAGAGAGAGAGAGAGAGTGAGAGAGAGTGAGAGAGAGAATGAGGGAGAGAGAGAGAGAGAGAGAGAGAGAGAGAGAGAGAGAGAGAGAGGCATGTGTTTGTTACGGCACCGTGTTTTCGACGTGCCAACGTTCAGTGCACTTTATCTCGCGAATCGCCACATATGACGTTATGATAGATCATTAGATGACTCAAGATATTGTAAATGAGGACAGTATTATGAATATACTTTCAATTATCTTTTCAATTTCCCTCAGTTTCCGGTTATTAGATATTATCTGCGACCCGAAAGCAGAAGTGTTTTATCTTATGAAATGGGTAGTATTGGGGTCGCATTGATATTGAGACACATTTTTGGCTAGGGGTCAGCCGGGCATATATTGTCGCAGGCCGAGTTTCACACGACTATTGTCGGCATTCGTCATTACATTTATAGAAAACATGTAAGACTTGATTTTTATCCCTCCGACGGGAGTATATATAGTCGTCAGTATGTCAGTCGGTCTGACCGTCCGTCTGTAATCATTTATTTTCCCGAGCATATCTCGAACACCATACAATCTAGCTTCACGAAACTCCATACACTTATTGATCACATTGAGCACTGGTGCCTGTTGCTATTTCGAGATTTTCCAAAGTTGTATTTCGGACAGTTTCCTTGGAAACGTGATGCACTTTGAAAAGTAACGGATTGTATCATTTCCGGAGCATTTATATCTAAAACTGTACAACCCAACATATCTCTTTAAATTACGTAGAGAAAGCTTTCTGCATTTGTTATGTTAGTATAACAGCCTCTATGTTAGCCTTTTTAAATTTTTGGGCCGAGATAACACCTTCATGTCAGGTAGTGTATACATGTATACATGCAGGGCATGTATATATGCCTTTAAATTATATACTTCAGTGGACCGCCTCCGTGGTCTAGTGGTAGAGCGTCCGCCCGGAGAACGGAAGGTCCGAGGTTCGATCCCCAGCCGCGTCATACCAAAAGACGTTAAAAGATGGTACTTGTTGTAACCCTGTCTGGCGCTGGGCATTAAGGGGCTAAAACAAGGACTGGTCGACTCGGAGTCAGTATACTGTGTCTGAGTAGGGTATTCATGTTAAACTGCGGCATGGTATCTCTGTGTGCTAGCACTATAAATCGGCATCAGTTTGGACTAGTACAAGCAGCCACACACACATGCACGTCGCTATATAAGTGCAATAATCTTGGACGCGATTTCCCAATTTCACCTCACCTCACCTATACTTCAGTGTGTACAAGAGTAACCTCCCCTTAAATTGTCATTGTTGACATCCCTGTTCCGTTTGTGGGGCGGTCGGGCAGATTAAAGCGTTAGCCCGTCACGCCGAAGACCCGGGTTCGATTCCCGACATGGATACAATGTGTGAAGCCCATTTCTGATGTCCCCCGGCGTCATATTGCTGGAATATTGCTAAATGCGGTGTAAAACTATACTCACTCACTCACTGTTACGTTTCTTCCAAAACAATGACAGATGGTCATTTGTGGAGTTAATATCACTTCTTGCCGTCTGTTATTCTCTCGCAAATATTTCGTTATAAACTGTAAATTTCTCATTTAACTCGTCAATCGAGACTGTTGGTTTAGCAAAGCGTCATTTTTGTTACTTGACTTGTATTCTTTCGCTTCCAACAGCTGTCTCGTAGTTTTCAAAAATATTTTTTGTTAAAGTTGATTTTGTATATAATCATATCTAAATGTATGATAAATAATGTTAGTGACCCTAAATATTTCTTGATACTTTTGTTTATATTTTTTAAGATTGTGCAAACACGATACTACTTCTGAAGTCGCATATACAAGGGGTGGTGAACCGTCCCTGTGTGTTATGTAGGGAGAGTTTACGTTTCAATGTTTTACATTTGTAATGAAAGAATTTAATTTTCCGGTAGACAACTACACAAAAATATATATGATAAATAGGATATTCCATGTGACGGTGGAAAGGAGATATTTTCACTCGTGGCTACGCTCGTGGTCACTCGATGAGAGAAACATGATAGTGCACTCGACACAGGGTTCAGAAATGTATATTCCAATTTTTCCTCTTTTTTTTTGGAAACATTAAGATACAATAAGATAATTAGAATGTTGTAGAGATTAAGTTAAACAGTATATATTTCTACAATCAAATATTTAGTAGATTTGGATGTGAAAACAAGATTTCCCCAATATAAATATCTCATCCCTATATAAATTACATCACACATTATACAGATGTACATAGACATTCCAAAGTTTTAGTGCTATAACTAGTGTTCGGGGCTGGTCAAAAGGTTCTAAGCCTAACAAACAAAACCAACACTTGTGAAATTGTTTTTATCTTATTTTTCAACATTATCTGCCTGCTTTTTGATACACTTCTCATATCGACAGTGAAGCTTTTCAATTCCAGTCAGGAAAACGTTTTTTTCTGAAAACCCATTCACGGCAGCTTTGAGGTCATCGTTGTCGTCATAGCGCTTTCCACGAAGAGTTTAGGAAACAGGTGGAAATCGCTTGGTGCCAGGTCTGGCGAGTATGGAAGGTGAGGAAGTTCTTCGAAGCCACATTGTTGGATAGCAGCCTTTGTAGATCGAGAGGTGTGAGAAGAGGCATTGCCATGAAGTAGTAGAACTCCAGCAGTAAGCATTCCTCACCGCTTTTCTTTGATATAATCTCTTAGGCGATGAAGCAAATCAGTATAGTAGGCACTGGTAATCGTCTATTGACTTTCTAACTAGTCAACAAGGATTACACCTTTGAATGTCTTGGGGAGTAAACATGATGATTGCTCGGGACTCGTTCTTTTCCATTTCTGTGTCCATTTGGACCCCTATCACGTTTAACTGACTGTCACTAATATTCAAACGGCCTCCACAGACCAAATGCACTGCAATGAACTTCTCAAACAATGTACTACATTGACTCGTTCACTTTGTTTTGGCTCATACTTGAAAGTTTGTCAGGATTAGAACTTTTTGACCAGCCCTCGTATCAGAGGTATATTCCAACACTACCATAAGATAAAACAATTATGGTTTCTGGTCGTCGATGAATATTTTCAGTTAAATTTATATTTCGATATAAAACAGTTTTGATAACATAATTTTACATTCTTCTAGAAGTAACAATTACAACTAATAACCGCAAACTGAGGGCAAATGGCAGATAATGTAAAAGCATCTTCATAAAGGTGTCCGTATTAATAATATCCTGAGTCATCTAGACTATCATATCTATGGCCTTTCAAATAACTGTACCCCCGGCATACAGCGTCGTGGGAGATAATATGTGACGATTGGCGACAATATGTTCTGCGAACTTTGGCATATATTGTCGCCCGCGCCTGAGTGAGAGACACAGACAGCTGCAGATATGTGTTTTATATTTTAAACTCTACAGCACTTTGTAAGATGTTTTAAAGGTGGCAACCAATTCCATAAGGTATTTCCTATTAAATTCTACTACTACAACTACTACTACTACTACTGCTGCTGCTGCTACTACTACTACTACTACTACTACTACTACTACTACTACTACTACTACTACTACTACTACTACTACTACCACCACCACCACCACCACCACCACCACTACTACTACTACTACTACTAATACTACTAATACTACTACTACTTCTACTAATACTAATACTTCTACTACTACTACTAAAACTAATACCACTACAACTTAGCAATGGGCGAGGTGTTGTGCGTGTGGTGTGTGGGGGTGGGGTGCGGGTGGGGTGGGTTGGGGTGTAGCGTAGTGGTGAAAGCGTTCGTTCGTCACCCCGAACACCCGGATTTGCTTCCCTACATGGGTAAAATGTGTGAAGCCCATTTCTGTTGCACCCCGCCTAGTTATTGCTGTAGTAAAATCTCACTCACTCACTATCTGTTTAATGGACTCTCACCCATTATCACACAGAAAGGTACAGAGGATGCCGAATTATACACTGCATCCCCGACCCGCCATCAGATATATCAGAATGCCAGTTGGAGAATGAAATGCTGGCTTATGAAGAAAAAGTTTCAAAGTACAAGCTATGAAACCACGCACCTTATTCGTGATCATTGGAAATTATTAGAAAACAGAAAAGTTTTAATTAATCACATCCCGCCGACAGGGAATACCAGTTAGGGGCATTGTATTTAACGTTCCTGTTCGGATGTAGGCAAAACATTTTGACGTCTTTAAGATCAATTAATATCGCAGTTCAGGAAGTTCCAATGGTTCCTGACTTCATCATTGGAGACGAGAATTTCTATTTATTATAGTTTACGACGGGAGGTGCTCAGCTGCATTAAAAAACCTTTTACAGAGATGTTCTGCAGATCAATTTATTTCAAGCAATCAGTAAATCCATTATAACTCCGCGGTTCTATGCTTTAGCTTCTTTATAGAAAAGTTCGAAATGTGTTAAACTTTACTTAAAATGTATCTTTATCAAGAGCATATTTAGTGTAAAATAAATTTATTAACAGAGCAATCCCGTTCTTGTCAAGTCCTTAATGTCCATTTAGAAAGTAATACACGGCATGGATCGAGATTAATAGATTCCTACTGAAATATTGGAAAAGCCATTTGTGATCAAGTATGATATAGTCCCAATGTGTACTTGAGATGCATAACCGATGTCACCCTCGCTGTTTAATTTCTGACCGCCTCCGTGGTCTAGTGGTAGAGCGTCCGCCCGGAGAGCGGAAGGTCCGGGGTTCGATCCCCAGCCGCGTCATACCAAAAAACGTTAAAAGATGGTACTTGTTGTTACCCTGTCTGGCGCTCGGCATTAAGGGGCTAAAACAAGGACTGGTCGACTCGGAGTCCGTATACTGTGTCTGAGTAGGGTATTCATGTTAAACTGCGGCATGGTATCTCAGTGAGCTAGTACTATAAATCGGCATCAGTCCGGACTAGTACAAGCAGCCACACACACACACACACTTCCATGCACCTCGCTATATAAGTGCAATAATCTTGGACGCGACGTTAAACCCCATTTCATCTCACCTTTCTCAGAACTTGTTTTCGGTTGAGATTCGCGCTTTGATGTTTTGAATGAGTGATAGTGTGTACACAAGTGATATATTTCAGAGAGAATAAAGACTGTATATTGTGTGAAATATTAAAACAACAACATTTAATCGCGTGATGTCTGACTCTTATGTTCACGAACTCTGACGCCACACAATGAAATATGTCTGGTATTGGAGGCATAGAATGAACATTTGAGGGAGGGAGTTTTAACGCCGATTTGAACAGTATTCCAGTGTCGTCCTACTATGGGAGACGTCTTAGACGTTTATATAAGATCTCGGAATCAATGAAAGTCCTCCTATGAAAAGTCCGGGTACTGTCAGTGAACACGCCATATTGGCACCAGTAGTGATGTCATACGTCAAGGTTGTTTTACATATTTGGTAATTTCTTTGAGGGACGGGTAGATAAATGTACACGATCATCCTTTCCTGCTGTTTACAGTTTCAATTATGATGTATATTTTGCGTATCTTTTACATACATTTTCACGCAATTAATTACACAATGGGTATTCATCAATATTCAATTATATCATATACGCAGATCTAGGCTAGGTCTTCAGCAACCCATGCTTACCTTAAAGAACGACTACGCTTGTCGTAAGAGGCGACTAACGGGATCGGGTGGTCAGGCTCGCTGACTTGGTTGATGCATGTTAGTGTATCCCAATTGCGTTGACCGATGATCATGATGTCAATCACAGGACTGTCTGGTCCAGACTCGAATATTTACAGACCGCCGTCATATAGCTGGAAAATTGCTGAGTGCGGCGTTAGGAAACAAACAACAACATCAACGTAGATCTAGGCATAAGACATGGATACTCTTCTGTTTGTTTGAACATTGCTTACAAAAGAAAAATAGACAAATGTCGTGTCGCATACCGTATTTCCTTAATTACAAGTGTCAGAAGATGAATCATA